>NC_054376.1:61305370-61909745 GCF_017654675.1 Xenopus laevis
TTCTGAACAAAATGCAATAATATATCTGAACCATTAACCTGGGTGTTAATATCTACCTTCCGCAGCAAGCAGTTTATCATCCTGATGTTAACGCAGATACCAGGCAGCGAGCCTTAAGATATGGGACAGAATGCACCTTTGCCTACCTGGAGATGCTGGAGCATGTTTTATCTGTAAGGAGAATGAATCTGACCTTTGCTTTTGAGAGAGAACTGTATGCCTGTTGTCATGCATGATGCTCTTGACTCTACACATTAGATTGACAAAAGCAACTTTTGGAGTGCATGTTCATTTCTCACATCTTGAGTGACAACTATCATGTTTTGAGAATAATTTCAACATAATGCACAAAAGCAGAAGAAGAATGTGGCAGACTTGCAAAACCCTTTCTTCCAATCTCTTCTATTCAGTCAGAGTACCATTCACTAGCTGGTTATATAGTATTGAAAAAATGCCTTTAAATACATCAATATCTTTGATTCACTTGTAACGTCTGCATAATATTCACATATTTTTATATACAACACTGACATACAGTATTTCTAATTACTGAACAATATACAGTGAATTTATACATAAATGGTGCCAATGACAAATATTGTTGGAGGCTGGAATTTTACAGATGTATGTATTATGACACTTAACTATGTAGTAACAATAGCACTACATAGTTTTAGAGCAGGGCTTAAACACCAATAACAATAAATAAATGTTTTATTCTAGATTTTGCAGAAGCCAAGCCCAGAAGTCAAGCACCAGCTGTCCATATATTCCAAACGTATTGCAGCAGCAGTTACAGAGCTCATTCAGACAGTGGAAACCATGAAAGGTACAATGTTTTTGTGCAAGATGTATTAAAGGAGAAGTAAAGCTTAACTAAAGACGTAGGCAGAAATGTTGTACATTATGTTTTGGGCTTTTGTACCAGCCCATGGCAACTACAGCCATATAGTAGGGAAGATCTGTGCCTCCAACGATGCCAAATGTACTTAAAGATACATATATACACACACTTTATAATAGACCCTGGTGCTGCAGAGTTTTAGGAGGACAGTACCTCCACCATATGTAGAGTATATGTAAAAAAAAACTCCAGCACATAGGTAGAATGCTTAAAGTTGGAACCCTTTAACAAAAAACACTGTACTCCCCACCCCACGTAGACCCCCCAGCCTAACTGCCCCCCGGGGAAATGCCCCATACTTTATACTTTTACGCCCTTCTGGCATCGGAGCTCCACACAGCCATCTTTCGGGTGGGAGATTGGTATGTTGGCGCATCCGCAGTTGGAGCAATATGCCGGTTTGCAACAACTGTGCAAAAGATGGCTGCTTAAAACTCTGATGCCAGAATCTGTGCCGAGGGATAAGTATGGGGCATTTCCCTGGGGAGGGTCACTTAGGTTGGATTACCCTGTGTTTAATTGTGCCAAGCACTAACGTTTTGGGGGCAGGCCCCTTCATCACCTGACCCCTAAGCTTAGCCTCTCAACAGCTGCTCAAAGCTCTCTGAGCATGTGCGTTTCATAGACACTCCTAACAAAAGCCAAAAAATGGGAAACTCCTGTGACAACTTCTGACTCTACTGGCAGTTTGGACAGACAGACAGACAGATAAAGCTAGACATGTTACAATATGTTTACCCATATTTATAATGTGGCAACATATACCGCAGCACTGTACAGTAAATGGGTGTAAAGATTACATAAAAAAAACCTTATAATAGGTAAAAAGGGCCCTGCCCAAAAGTGATTGCAGTCTAAAAGTATTAATTATTTATAAAACATTTTAATATATCCTGGGGAGTACTGCATATCTTTGGGTCTGATGACTTGTGACAGCAGTGTGTGCATAAACGTTAAATAAACAAAAGGCTTGTGTACCCTGTAAATATATTAATATAAATGTGTCTTAAGTGATGTCAGTATATTATCTAATAATCTACCCCCTGATGTAAAATATAAGGATAGGAAGTTGCCTCAGAGTTTCATGTACTGTATGAAAGGCCTTTATATTGCCATGTAACTTCTCAGTGGCTTCTAATGTTCTTATATTTTAAAGTAGGAGGTATGTTATTCCATAAATATATATCACCCCATTCCTGTATACAAATGTAGAACAGCATTTGATACAGTTCATGCTCTTCTTAAACTAATCCTAATGTGATTATAGGAACTGAGTGGGTTGACCCTCAAGATCCCACTGTGATTGCTGAGATTGAACTGCTTGGTGCCGCAGCTTCTATTGAGGCGGCAGCTAAAAAACTGGAACTGCTCAAACCACGGGCCAAACCCAAAGTAAGTGCTGCAATGTTGCTGTGAGTGTAGAAGCGTTTATCCCCAGTTTATCTCACACGACATCAGGTTTGCCTGAGAGGTACATTTCCCGAGACAATAGTACACACATACTTTCAGTAGATGATTCTCCCAGTAGCTTCTATTATTCGATTTTATTTGTTGATTTAGCAATGTATATTGTATTACAGTTGAATGTTTTTAAAGCACAGTTTCCATGAAACCAGCAAAATCTGGATAATGCTCTTGGGGTGCCAGATCCAGATGAGATAGCTGTGCTTAAAGTAGACCCCCCACAATCACAAAGTCAGGGAACACCTGCATTACAACTTTCAGATATTTGCTTATATGTCAGTCCCTTCCAAAATAACAAACTGAGGATATATATTTTCCACAATATGCTAATAAAACACATCCTATACCTTATGAAAGCAAGGAATAATGTGGTGCCAACAATTGTTTAATTTCACACCAAAAGTGAACCATAGAACCAAGTGTAGTCTTGCTTTCATTCCAGCAAATTAGTATTTACCTATATTCCCTCTCTGGCCTGAATCCAAGGTAAAGGATTGTGTCCAACATAATTCTGTGGTGTATGCTTAAAACAAGATAGGAGGAGCATATTATTTTAGGGTATGGCCCTTCAGTTCCATTTCACTTCAAGTGGTATCAGTCAAGGCTCCCTCTCCTACAGCCTCTGTCTGATATGTTTTATATTGGTTTTTTCTTTTAGCTAGCTTTATATCAAACGTATAGAGACAATGTCCTGCAAATGCTCTCGGACTGCATAGACAGTTGTTGATAATAATCCATCATTTAATCTAGACTAAACTGCCTGAACTACCTGGCCCTTGTATTAATTCATTATAGAAGTTGAGTAGGCAGGATGGACTTCTTTTCTGCCCACTCAGTGCACTGGGGGAATGGGGGTTCCCTGATTTAAACAATAAAATATTGTCTTTTTTTATCTATTGCAAATATATATCTCCTACCCTGGTATGGCATAATGTTAACAAGCAAACTAACTCTCTTCTGTACTGCTGTCCTAGTAGTGGCAGCAATGATATACTGCATATCCTAGGACTTTTACAGCTGTTGATGAAAATAGCGAAGGACCTTTTTCCTCTCTTCACCCTCATTATTATGTTAATTCCAGCAAGCAGACGAGACACTGGACTTCGAGGAGCAGATCCTGGAGGCAGCTAAATCAATTGCCGCTGCTACAAGTGCCCTGGTGAAATCGGCTTCAGCAGCACAGAGAGAGCTTGTGGCACAAGGCAAGGTGAGAAATCCCAATGGTGGAACTTTCATGCCAGGAAACTGCAGATTAAATAGGCTGTAAATACAGGATTTTTTTTATTCTGTACATACCCTAAATTATTTACACCAACTTCTCTCCAAATGTTCACCTTTAACACTGCCATTTAAAAGTTAACACAGTTCCTAACTATGTTTTGAGACACTAATGCTAAAATACAATTTTGCTCTCTTTATGTCTATAGTTCTCTAAAAACAATGTTTAATGCCCAATTGTTCCATATTCTGTTTTAAGTCAAATTTGGCCTTTTAGCTTCTGCATGTGCCCTTCACCTTAAAGGGATACTGTCATGGGAAAAAAAATTTTTTTTCAAAATGAATCGGTTAATAGTTCTGCTCCAGCAGAATTCTGCACTGAAATCCATTTCTCAAAATAGCAAACAGATTTTTTTAAATTCAATTTTGAAATCTGACATGGGGCTAGACATATTGTCCATTTCCCAGCTGCCCCAAGTCATGTGACTTGTGCTCTGATAAACTTCAATCACTCTTTACTGCTGTACTGCAAGTTGGAGTGATATCACCCCCTCCCTTTTCCTCCCAGCAGCCAAACAAAAGAACAATGGGAAGGTAACCAGATAGCAGCTCCCTAACACAAGATAACAGCTGCCCGGTAGATCTAAGAACAGTACTCAATAGTAAAAACCCATGTCCCACTGAGACACATTCAGTTACATTGAGAAGGAAAAACAGCAGCCTGCCAGAAAGCATTTCTCTCCTAAAGTGCAGGCACAAGTCACATGACCAGGGGCAGCTGGGAAATTGACAAAATGTCTAGCCCCATGTCAGATTTCAAAATTGAATATAAATAAATCTGTTTGCTCTTTTGAGAAATGGATTTCAGTGCAGAATTCTGCTGGAGTAGCACTATTAACTGATGCGTTTTGACAGGATCCCTTTAAATACACTTACTAATAGACTACAGTGGATGAGTTCTGTAGTGTTCTTCTCAACAAGATACTCCTATTACTATGCTTCACACTTCCCTGATGCGCAGTATGCTGTATGAGTGCCAAGGTAAGATCAGCAGCCGTACTTGGCATCAGTGGAATGACAATATGTCATTTGAGCATGTGCAAAAATTGCCTTCCCTCTGACCTTGTTATTAGAATCACAGGCAGGGGATATGGGTTAATCTCCTCTTAACATTTGGTATTTTGCTGCTTTATCCTGAGCTGGATCATATCCAGAGAATGTCTGCACTCTGCATGACTAGTGTACACTAAATAGCAGGAAAATCCCCAACTGGCATTGGATGTCTAAAGCGGTTTAGCAGCACAGTTGGCACGACGACTACTAGATATTACTTTACTGTAATGGCTGAGTGAGTCTTTTGGCAGCCGTCACCTAAACTTGACAGGCAATGATAATATTGTGGAACAGGGTTAAACAACATTAAAACAAAAATCAGGTAGCCATCTCTTTTGGAAAGGGGACCCTCTGCTTATAATGTACTGAAAATATGGTGAATAAAAAATCAGCATAAAACTGGATAATGGACAGCCCTTCTGTCTTCCACTCATTGGAGACTAGCCAGGTCCTGATGTATTTCTATGGTTTCCTACTAGATGGGTACTTTTATGGGTTCACAAAGGATTGAACAATATTGACTTGTGTATATGTTTTTAAAATTCCTTAAGGTGCAATAAATAATTGCAGAATATTTTTGTTTTATTGTAGGTTGGAGCAATTGCAGCCAATGCAGCAGACGATGGTCAGTGGTCCCAGGGGCTTATTTCTGCTGTGAGTAATGTCTCCATTAGATTCATCCTTCCTCCGATTCTTTTTGCTGACATTCAACATTAAGTGCATTGCACCCAATGATCTGCAATGATCTAACATACATCTTTTCAAAGCCTACTCCAATGGTAACTAAGACTGAGCACTTACACCAGCTGCAAGCAACCCTAAAAGAACCGGCATTTAGTTTTCATGGCACTTAGCTTTCATTAGCTGCGCACTCTGTCCTTACAAACTAGACTTAACACCATTATGCATTACTCCCCAGTCAATTTAATTGCTTAACAGTCAAAAGCATAAAAGGGTTTCCATTAAACATTTTCATCGCTTACAGTGCACTCCCTTCTTTCTAACAGTCACCTAACTTTCCAGTTAGATTATAAGCTTTGTAACCAAATAAAACCACAGACACTCAAGGTATATTGCTGTACAGTCATTTGCACTGATGTAGGATTCAGTCTGGAGTTGGCACCCCTCTAATTCTGAAGTTTCTTTTTTCGTTTTTTAAACATATCCGCTGTGACTTTTCCTAGGCCAGAATGGTAGCTGCAGCAACCAGCAACCTGTGTGAATCGGCCAACGCCTCTGTGCAAGGCCATGCCAGTG
The DNA here is from genome assembly GCF_017654675.1 of Xenopus laevis. Classification (NCBI taxonomy): domain Eukaryota; kingdom Metazoa; phylum Chordata; class Amphibia; order Anura; family Pipidae; genus Xenopus; species Xenopus laevis. The sequence goes on from NC_054376.1 coordinate 61,311,327, forward strand.
AGGAGAAACTCATCTCCTCTGCCAAGCAAGTGGCAGCCTCCACCGCTCATCTCCTGGTGGCCTGCAAGGTGAAAGCTGACCACGACTCTGAGGCCATGAGGAGACTCCAGGTAGCAAACACACTGTGGTTCAGTGGCAGCTTTAAGGGGGGATCATAAGTGTGACAGAAGTGTTGGGTATTTAGGCATACCACAAGCACATGGACTACAATATAAAGAAAAATGATGCTACAGAAAAGTTTATAGCAAAGAAAAAAAAATCTTAATTATCTATGGCAAAGCTCACAATGTATTTGGGATAGTTCATTCATTAAGGTCTCAAACTGTTCTTGTTTTAAATGAATGGATATTCCTTTTCTTTTCCATGCTTAAAAATGACTTTTTATTTTTTTCATTTTGTCCTGACTCTCTCTCTAACTTGATTTTCAACATCTTTTGCCCACCCCTTATATTTTGCCTCTCACCTTTCCTTTGTTCAGGCGGCAGGTAATGCTGTAAAACGCGCCTCCGATAGCCTTGTCCGTGCAGCGCAGAAGGCAGCTTTCAGCAAAGCTGAAGCTGATGATGTTGTGGTGAAGACAAAGTTTGTTGGAGGAATAGCACAGGTCAGTACAACCCGTACAGGTGTGGCACATGAGAGCTGGGATTAACAGGGGTTGCACTGAGACATGCACAATATAAAGGACCTGTAATATACCCACTTTTCATCATGGGTGCAGTGAATAGTGCTGCACATATAATTCCCCTGTATAGAGGACTGTGCAGATTGTTTTAATCATCAAAAATCTATGTTCAGTCCCAAGTTGCATTCATTGAATTTAGGGGGTATACTACTACTTCAGCATGTGCCTGCTCATCAAACTCCTTTCTGTTCAGTTATTTACTATTATATTATCTTTAATTGTAGTTATAGTTGTGTGCCCCAAACATTCTCTTGCTGCCATAAGGACCTTTTCGTATTTTATTTCTATCGCACAGATCATAGCAGCTCAAGAAGAGATGCTTAAGAAGGAAAGAGAGCTGGAGGAAGCACGGAAAAAGCTAGCACAGATTCGCCAACAGCAGTACAAATTTTTACCCTCGGCCTTGAGAGAAGAAGAGAGCTAAATGTCTATCCCACACATTGACATTCTCACCCTGAAAACAGAGCCTTCACTGTACCAACTGAGGGAAGACTTAGTGCTTCCTCCATAGCGCCCTCTGGTTATGAAAGGAAGAAATCTGTCATGGAGGAAGGAGTTCACTTTCACTATACTAAGACTGTCAGTATTATTTCCCAAGGTGGACACAAATATATAAATATATATATATATATATATAAAGTTATATAGAAGCCTGCAGGGTATAAGAGAAACTTCTAAGCCGGATACACTCCTCCTACATAAATATTTCTGGTTTTAAAAATTGGCCCCCTTTAACTACGTAACCTCTTCAGTGCTGGAGGTACCCGCATAACAATGCAAACCAGGAAAACATGAAACTGCCTTTTTCTCTAGTCTGTTTTGCAATTTAATTTAGCACTGGAACAATTCTGTATACTCAAATGATCTACATGAAGCCTCCTAAGAATTAAAGGCACTTGTAATGAAGAACTGCTTTGGTTATTGTCACCAAAAGAAGGAAAATGTATTTTTGTTTCCATTGCAGTCTAAAATGTCACATATGATAGTCCACTGCATTCAAGGCTTGTCAGTGCCACATTAGAATTACAGTATCTGTAACTGAAGAGCTAAGGCCACCAGATTTTAGGTTGTTTCTGATGATTCCTTTTTTCAGTTTTCAATTTATACTAGGCCAGATGGTTCACTGCCCTATTATATGTTTATTATCGTAATGGATTAACATACTGCAAAGACAATTGCATTATTTGTACAGGCTCTGTACAGTTTCTGGAGCAGTGAGAAGAAGAGATCATTGCCAGTAGCCAAGTAACAGCAGGTTACATAGTAGCTGCCGAGCAGCTTAAAGGAGAATTCAACCCCCTAGACGCAAAAATCCCTCCCCCCTCCCCTGCGTAGGCCCCCCGGCCTATCTCCACCCCCCCCGGACAAATGCCCCTAACTTGTTACTTACACCTCCTCTGAGGTCCTCTCCAGTGGAGTTCACGGCAGCCATCTTCTCTCAAGCGCTCTTCTTCCTGTAGTCATCTGCATTTGGTGGCGCATGCGCAGTAGGAGGCATTTGCCAGTTTGGAGCTACAAACACAAAAGTCACAAAAAGAAATCGGAAACTTTGTGACTTTCCGGCGCATACGCAGTAGCTCTGTACCGGCAAATGCCTCCAACTGCGCTTGCGCCCGAAAGTCAAGAAGTTTCCGATTTCTTTTTCGGAAACTTCATGACTTTCGATGTATGCGCAGTAGATCCGAACTGGACAAGTAGAACTGGTAACTGAACAGCCATTAAAAAATGGGGCTCCATACTACTTAACTAACAACCCTGTCTCCGCTTGTTGGTCTCAAGTATTGACTCATCACAAATGACTGGCAGGATAACAACATGTGTTCATATTCATTGGATATGCAGGGAGGGGGCAGTGGAATTATTTCCTGTGGCCAAATTCTTTATAAAAAAAAAATGAATTGTGCCTGTCTGGACCCCATATATAACATCCAACTGAAACTAACCACCAAGCCAGTATTACCCACGTTTTACACTAACAGTAATGTAATGTTCTATTGGCAGTTGTCACTAAATACATGTTGGCACTAGGGTTTGCACAAATTCTTGCTCGGGGTGAAAATAGCCTAACAGCTGTCAGCAGCTCCGGGGGACTCGGCTCTTTAACTAGAGACATCTTGGCAACTTTATCTCAAACACAGAGAGTCTTGGTGTTGGTTATAAATTGTCAGCTTTGATGCAAGATCTCTTTGGTCTAGTTGTCATGCGTAAAATAACCATTATTCATCATTTTATTCGTTATTTATTTCACATTCCAATCGTTCACCTCCTCCCCTAAAGCCCTCATTACTTTGCCTAAGGTACTGGCCAGTTTTGTCTCATTAATCAAACTCTCTTGTCTGAATATGGTTTAAACCATTATCTGGATAACAGATATTTTAGAACCTGGGTTTACATATATGGTTTTTAAATTAAAGCGCCTACATATAACAATGAAAAATGCTCTTCTGGACACTCTTACTATTTACACTAAATTGACATTTTAAAAAGCTACAATCACTGAAGCAGTAAGTATCTTCTGATATTACCTTTCTCAGTTCCATTGTTCCTGTCATATTGAGCAGGGAAGCATCAAGAGACGCTTCCTGCTTAAGTGAAATTAATGGCAGAGAGCACTCACGATACACATTATAATATATGTGATGCCAAACATCTTTTTTTTTTTTTCTAAGTTTTATTATGTTTTATATAAACAAGCAAGACTTTAAAATCCAATGCTGAACTATGAAGCAAACCTATACAGCTTGAGGTGACTAATGGCACAGAAAAACAACAAACTAAAAGATTATTGTTAGTGGCCCCACCTAAACTGTTATTAGAGCTAAGGTAAGAAAACAAAACTAAACCAAACCTAACAACGCTCAGTGAATATTAAACGCTAGTCAAATATAATAGTCTTACAGTGGTATACAGAAGTACAGGTATGGGATCCGTTATCCTGAAAACCCCAGGTCCCAAGCATTCTGGATAATCGGTCCCATACCTGTAATAAGATAACTTTGAACAGAACACAAGGGGAATTAACCATTACAGAGTCAGTTATAACTGTAGCAATCCAAGTGATGATGGAGATTTACAAGGATGTTCAAGGATGTTGAGGAGGCAGCACAAGCTTAAGTATGTCTGATGTTCCCTAGGCTGCATATAAAGAGCAGGTAGCAGCAAATATGCATGAAAGTCATTAAATCAATAAATCCTCTCTCTTATTGTCTCCTCCACCAACTTAAATAGAGGAGGACAGTACACATATTTTGGAAATAATTTAACATAGGGGAAGAAATCTCTGAATTGCTGAAATTGATATTGGCCTGCTATTTTTCTATCTAGAGGAAAATCAAATGTGCTTCACCTTCTAATTCCTCCTCAGCTTCAGGAACACTCTGCATGTCATGTACAGGACCGCCATCAGAAATCGCAGGGCCCCATACGACAAAATGTCCTGGGCCCCCTTGGCTGCGCCCACTGCAAGCCCCAAAAAACAAAAAAAATATCGGTGGCTAGGGTTCCCACATGTTAATAAAAAATAAAAAGATATTGGTGGTCGGAGCCCCCCATAAAAAAACATTTGTGGCCAGGGCACCCCCATTAAAAAATATTGGTGGCTAGGACCCCACATGAGAAAAAAAATTGGTGGCCAAAATTGATGGCCAGGCCCCCCCCACATTATGAGAAAATTGGTGGCCAGGGCCCCTTAAATGTCCATGCCTTTCCTGAAGTCAGCAGCTCTCAGAAAGATGGGGGGGCCCGGCTAATCAAGTAAGTGTGGCGTGGCCGGGCCCCCCTTACCCTCGGGGCCCCCTACAACTCTCCCCCCTGTCCCCCCCTGATGGCTGCCCTGGTCATGTGGGCATGGGTAAAACAGATAAGAACACTGTTCTGCAATGCTATCAGGTTACAAGGAACTGTTGGAAGCAATAAATGACCAGGAACCAGTTTAAACCAAATGTTTCTTCTGTACAATTTGAGAAATCTGCAGTTTTGGGTGATGACCACAGGGGGGTGGTATTGTAATAATTAGTTATATGGTAATACACTAAAGAATGTGGTTCTTATGCTCTTTTCACAATGGCCTAACTTACATATAAAAAGTTATCATATTGCTTATGACATTTACACCTCGGAGTTCCATGACCTGTATAAAAACACTCGGCCTTCGGCCTCGTGTTTTTATATGGTCGTGAAACTCCTCGGTAACTTATAATATCCTTATATTTTACAAAAGGGGGTACTTTATTCACTATATTATTACAGAGAACAAGGAAATAGTTTTCTCATTTTGATTTGGATTATATGGATAAAAGGAGAGATGGTCATTCTGTAATTCAGAACTTTATGAACAACAGCTTTCCAGATAATGGATCCCATCCCTGTACAACAGCTAGGGTCCATTCAAATTAAGCAAAAGATGCATGTGCAACTTTCATATTGAACGAGAGAGCACACTGGAATGGAATTTAGAACAATTAAAGCAATGATAATATAATTTCTGCTGTGGGGTGTAATGCATACCTTCCAACATTTCTAAGAGGGACAAAATCATCTGGAGCCCATTTTATGGCCACACCCCCTAATTACCATGTCCATATTACAAAATTTGGTAGGTTATAAACGTTTGAACACAATTCTGGTAGTTTTAGGGCCATGTTTAATGTGCTATAACAATTTTGCTAATGAAGCAGAAATTGCCCTTTAGAGCATAGACATGCTGCTATTTCAGGAAATTTGTCACCCAGCAACAAATCGATTCTTCTTAGGCGACTAATCTCCCCGAACTGACTTCCCGCCGGCTAGAATGTAAATCGCTGATGGGAGGGCACTCGGAACGCTACGTTTTCCGAAGTTGCCTCACGAGGAAATTTTGGGTGACTTTGGAAAGCCAAAGCGATCCGAGTGCCATCCTGCCGGCAATTTATATTGTAGCCACTGGGAAGGCAGTTCGGGGAGATTAGTCGCCCGAAGAAGAATCGATTTGTCTCTGGGAAATAGTATCACGTGTCTGCTCTTAAGATGCTAGTCTCAGTTCTCCCAAAAGACATGTTTATCTTAAATAGTTACAATTGTATATTTCCTTATATTAAGTTGTTACAAATATTGTTACAAGTATCTAAGTGTCTGCCAAAAAAGTCTCTTGTTTTAATTGAGTTTCAGAAACGTTGTATCTTTTACTGGCGTCAGTGCAGGAGTTCCAACAGAAAGTCAGGACATTTCAGTAAGAAACTCAGGGCTGGGGGCTTAGCAGTCAAAATTGGGACTGTCAAGCAGAACAGGGACAGTTGGAAGATATGGGTTTAATGACCTGTATCCCCCCAGTTAAGCCTGCCACAGACAAAGTGACAAAAATTGCCCAGTAGTAATGGGCTAATGTGGCCTGTTTCTCTTCGCTGAAAATTCACAAAGCTGCAAAAAATTTGCCAAATGCATTGAAGTCTATGGGCGCAACAATTTTTTAACATGCGGCCATATTGGAGTCTATGGGCATTTTCTTTTTGTGGCGAACCCTGCCAAAATATTTTGCTCATCACTAGTGCCCAGTGTTTCTGACTGGTGCCATAACTAAAGCTTGGCTTTACAGCTTTTTTTGTGTTATGAAGGCTGACGATCTAATATATAATGTGTCTGCAGGCCAGATTATATCCAGATGGTCATGTTATAATAAGTTGGCATGTGCAGTCCTTGGGCAAGGTGCCAGGGAGATCTGTGAGTGGTACATTGTATAAAGGGCACTAGGCTGGGGTTACAAAGCTGTTGCTGTTAATAATTAGTCACTGACACAATCCATAGCCAGTTTATAGTTTGCCAAAGCCAAAAAATTTATTCAATGGCCTATAAGGACTTGCTAGCAGACATTTACTACATGGTTTCTAACTAAAGTAACTGAGTTCTAGATTGCTGGACTTGTGTATTTCCTTCAGATGGGGTGTGTGTATGTGGTCTATGTGTGGCCTGCATGCATACAGGAACACCGTTCATCAGCGTTTCAGCTTCACGCATTCAAATATTCCACACACTGGGGTTCTCACCATATCCATATGGACATGGGTTTTGCTGTGGCCTATTTACACCTTTGCAAGTTTATGTCTTTTAGTATGGTCCAGAAAAGGTAATGTATGTCTTTCTACACCTAACTGCAATGTTTTGCTAAAGTTACCATTTTAATTTTAAAGTAAGGTCTGAAAAAAGCTTTGTTTACAGTATCTTCTATGTGTCATTAGGTACCATTATAAAGCACTTTACAAACACACATTGTTGCTGGAAGAACATTTTGGGATGTGTAAAGAACTTAGCAAGTTTCCCCATGAACAATACGCAGCTCCTCTATAATGAGCGAGTGGCTAAGAGACTGGAAGTGATCTAGTAAACTAGCCGTACCTATTTAATGGAGTAGAAAGAATTCTAGTTTATTGAGGTGTTTGTCGCTTTATTTGCTTGTCATGTTCTTTACCTAATGTTTATGTGTGTGTGAAAGAAATGACATCTGGATGAGGAAGAGTAGGTCTCTGCTCCATTGTAGCAGTGTGAAGGTTGGGATTGCAGTGTGCAGCTTTGGGAAAGTTTAGGCAAAGTGTCCATGCTGCATAGGAAGCTGAAGCGATATTTGGTGGTACTACTCTCAAGCAAAGGAACCTGAATATAAATGGCACACAATAAAGGATGTGTTCATTGTTGGAAAACAAACAAGCAGAACCTCAAGACCAGGCCCGGACTGGCAATCTGTGGGTTCTGACAAATGCCAGAGGGGCTGGTACAAGGTCCCATCGAAAGTCAGTATTTAGTGGGCCTCTATGTGGGCTGATTGAGCCTATGTGTACCTGAAATGCCAGGGCCTATTTTAATTCTCAGTCCGGACCTGCTCAAGACCCACCACTACATGGGACCCCACAATAAAATATGAACATTACTAATAAGTATACACCCCTTGGGTACAAATAAGGCATGAGGAAAGCTGGTGGATTCTCAGCAGTGTTGGGAGCAGCACATTCTTAACTAGACACATCATTGTCTGTGTCTGAGAATCCTCTTTGTGGTGAGCCTTTCCATTTCTCAGCCAGGAACAGAATTGTGCTGCCTTTGTCATGTGTCAATGAAAGGGTTACACATGCTGCTTACAATTCCAGATTTTACTCAAATATTCTGGCACAAACATCAGAATCCAACTTGAGCAGAACGGCACAGCTCAATGGCTGAAAGTGTTAATTGCACAGTGCAAGTAAAATCTGGAGCCCCCTTATAGCAGAGATGATAAAATATCAGGAGAGAGCTGCTTTGTCAGAAGGACCATATTTGGTTGTGTTTATACAAAGTCTTTGTTACAGGAGGCTGTGCCTTTAATCCTCAAGTAGGAGTTAGTGAGCAGGGCCCTGTCTCTGACTGTGACTTGATGCAATGTAGAATTACGTAAATGAACACAACTATCCATCAGAAGGAATGCAGAGGCCTGGGCTGAAAAATACTCCTCGTACAGGCAGGACAAATGGGGAAAAGGATCCACACAGCACAAGCTGAAAGACAGACTGAAACAGATCATAACACACAGCCTCATTAGAGCTCCTAATCACATAGTACAGTGAGCACTAGCTCCCCCTGACCTAAAGGGGTTGTTCAACTTCCAAACACTTTTTTTCAGTTCAATTGGTTTCAGATAGTAAACCAGAAATACAGACATTTTTACAGCTGCTGTCAATTTTACATTTTTCTTAGCTTTTCTCAAAATGAAACATTGTCATTTATGTCTGGTGACAGAAAGCTTGAAACCGTATTTATAATAATACTAATTATCTACTTCATTCTAATTTGCAGATATTGAACTTGTACTTATGAATATATTGAAGTTTCATTATGAGAATATTTAAAGTTACCATTCAGATAAACGGGTAAGGTCTATATCTTAGAATTCCACATGTCCTCTAGTGTTTGTTTTTAGTGTATCTATAATATATAATTTTTTTTAAAATCAAGACAACTGTGGTAGGCTGTGGTTTTAACAACAATTGTTTTCTAATAGGTATGGACTTGATTTGTACATACAAGCACTGTTGCACTTTGGGTGTGTACCCACACAGGTTGCCAATCCCAAAATGGACACTGAGATGATATTATACTACCAACACTTGTGGCTATCAAGCCTTGTTAATTTACATATCAACAGGGATTGGACATTGGACTACTAGGGGGTGGTGAGGTGTGTTTTAAATTGTTATTGTGTATTTGGTTTTGTAACACTTGAGAAAGGGCACAGAGGGCCCGAAACATGTTGTGTTTGTCAGTCGGCAATAAACACTAATTCACAGCAGTAAATCTGCATCCAAGTGCTCTCCTCTTCTCTGGTCTAATATTGATTTTGGATGTGCGGTACATCTATATTCAAGGGACACAGCTATTGGCAGTGCACTGGATTCATTCTAATTAGTTTGATTTCTGTCTGGTGAGTCTGGCAGCTCAGTAATCCAGGCACAAGTGCAATTGCTACATTAGTTGATACATTTCTCCGCAGCTTCTGTGGGATGTTACTACTGTATCAATAAACAGAGCAATGTTAGACAATGATATATACTGTATATGCTTGGGGACAAAATGCAATCCACTTGTTTCACTGTGTATTGGCAGGTGCTGTATCTGATTGTTAGTGCACAGATGGGGTGAAATCTGCTTCAGTTATGCACTAACAGGCAGTTACTGTGCTCTGTGCCATATAAATAATAAACTAATAGCAGAAAAAATGCCAATACCACAGGTTGTGTCTGTGCCGGCAGGATAACATTGCACAAGGGGCAAACTTTGGCCTGAAATACCGAAATCCACCCTATGTGATCAGTGATATATGTGGAGGCATTACAGCCTAAAGGTGGTGGAGATCTCTCCCCGATATGCGCACCTTGAGGTGAGTAATATAGTGCTGATGTGATCATGGGCCTTGTCAGCACTTTATCAGTCTGTGTATGGGACAATAACTCTGCTGGGACATTGGGATGCTTAGCCTGCTGTGATAATGTGAGGGCTTCCATGGCTGGGGTGGGGGGGACCTCGAGGTGGCAGCCTTGGTGGGCCCCTGAAACCCTGGTCTGATACTGCTACCATATTGCACACCCAGCTGGATCTATTGTTATGGTAGTTTCTCCACTGTAAAGGGGCTGTACAATAGTTAAACTATATTGACTGGAGGTTTTAGGACCCCCTAAACTTTGTCAACAATAAATTTTACAAAAACATATACTGAAGCCACTAATCAGCCAGTGCCTCCTGTGAAAGATCTGCTTCCTTAGGGTGGTGACACACAGGGAGATTAGTCACCCAGCGACAAATATTCTCTTCTGTGGGCAACCAATCTCCCCAAATGCCTTCCCACCGGCAAGAATACAAATCGCCAGCAGGATGGCATACGTATCACTTCAGTCTTCCAAAGCTGCCCAAAGTTTCCTCATGAGGCAAAACTGAAAAGATATGTATGCCATCCTGACGGTGATTTGTATTTTTGCCAGTGGGAAGGCATTTGGGGAGATTAATCGCCTGCAGTAGAGAAGATTTGTCGCTGGGCGACTAATCTCCTGTGTGCCACCACCCTTAAGGGTGAAGACACACAGGGGCTCATTTATCAACACTGGGCAAATTTGCCCATGGGCAGTTACCTATAGCAACCAATCAGTGATTAGCTTTTAGAAGCCAGCTGCAAGTAGAACAATGAATGCAGCAATCTGATTGGTTGCCATGGGTTACTGCCTGTGGCCAAATTTGCCCAGTGTTGATAAATGAGCCAGACAGAGCTACTAGTAGCAGCTACTTGTCACAGCTACAAAATAGACAAAAGTGATAATTGGCTTGGCTAATACACAACAGGGCATATTTATCAAAGAGTGAAGTTGGAGATCACCACAGTCCATTAGAGGGAGAATTGCCTCTGCTAAAACACACATAGGGGTATATTTATCAGAAAATGAAGTTAGAGATCACCACAGTCCTCTATTGGGACTTTCTATATGGGATTTTGAAAGGCGTATTTATCAAAGGATGAACTTTCACTTTCACCCATTGATAAATACTCATGAATAATCAGCCTTTATATTCTTTCATTCCCTAACCTGACATTTAACCTGCTGTCTGGAAACCATGTTAGAGCTGCATGCAGGGGATGTGCTATTTTCCACTTACAACTGTGCAAATCGTAAATGCTTTGTCGTCCCAAAGTGGATTGTACTGGACAGGTGCAGCTGAACTGAGCATTCACCCTCTCTGTAAAGAAATCTCTGCCACTTCTCTGCACATTTATAGGTTCATCTTCAAACCTTTTTGGGTTAGTAATGACATTCCTCCTCACCACATTAGTATTCAAGGTCTGTCACATAGATGCATAGGCACTCCTCTGTCTCCACTTACATCATTGTAATTACTATTCTTGCCCCGTTATAATTATATCTGCCCCATACATTACATAGTTAAATTGGGTTGAAAAAAGACAAAGTCCATCAAGTTCAACCCCTCCAAATGAAAACCCAGCATCCATACACACACCCCTCCCTACTTTTAATTAAAATTCTATATACCCATACCTATACTAATTATAGAGTTTAGTATCACAATAGCCTTTGATATTATGTCTGTCCAAAAAATCATCCGAGCCATTCTTAAAGGCATTAACTGAATCAGCCATCACAACATCACCCGGCAGTGCATTCCACAACCTCACTGTCCTGACTGTGAAGAATTGTCCCGATAGCTCCTGTAATCATCTTACACATACTTCTCTATAGCTGATCCGTGCAAATACTTTAAAAGAGCAAGACAACATAAAAGTCCTAGTAAAATGTGATATTTGCAGTGCTAAATGAGCACACCTATCACTTATTCCTGCCCAGCACTTGAAAGTGTGGTGAGAAAAAATAATAACCCTGGTCACGCCTGGGAGGAGGTGACCATCTCCATGTATAATATATATGTATCTATATATATCTATATCTATATCTATATCTATATATATATATATATATATATATATATATATATATATATATATATATATATATACACAGTGCCGGGGCCAAGTCGACCAGACGCCCAAGGCAACCTGGCCGACTACGGCGCTCCCAATCGTTCGCACATGCGCAGAAGAGAACGAGTGACAGCGCATGCGCGGAAGTGCCGAGCCTGCGTGAGTGCGCATGCGCGAAAGCGCCGGTGCCACTTAAATGCACATGCGCGGAAGAGCGCACAATCGTCATTGAGCAGGAACTGCAGCCACAGATGGGTCCGAACTAAGGGAAAGCATCAAAAGAGGTACGTGCCTGGCGCCCCTCTGCCTTTGCGCCTAGGCACGTGCCTCTTCTGCCTACCCCTAGTTCCGGCCCTGTATATATATATATATATATATATATATATATATATATATATATATATATATATATATATATATATATATATATATATATAGACAAATACAAGAGGTCCTCTGCACTCAACCCATATAAGACAGAGACATTTTGTGCATACTGCTATTGAAAGGGCCTTACCCTTTAAACAAAACAGGGATTGTTTGTCCATATATTGCAATATATTTAAGCTGGCCAACTACGTCAAAGTCATCCCATATCTGGCCAGTCCTATGCTCAATTTTCATCTGATTCATTAAGAATTCAAATGCTTCATTATACATTTTACAAAGGGACTAAGTTTTACCTGCAACTTACTTGCTGCTTTCAAAGTAAAACTCCCAAACTTGGCTGCCCATTTATTAGACACCAGTGGGATCACCTGACTATAGCTGGGAAGGGTGGGAGCTACAACATGGAGCTGGTCACTGCTCCTGTATAAACTATAACAAACAAGGGAAAGTTGTGCTCACCACTAATTTTTAAAAATTATATGTGGAGCATATGCAGTGAATTCCACCCCTTGTAAAGTGCCCCAGGGCAACAGTTCTCTCCTTGTGACAGAAAGGGCACCATGTCAGTGGGGGTCATTTATAAAGTTTGCACAGTACATATTTATTCGCAAATGGTTGGATTGCCCATGTTTTTTTCCTGAAAACTATAATATTGCACTGCTGTGCCCGTCTTTCTGGTTTTTGCGAATTCGCATTGAGTATAAATTTTTGCAAATGGCTCTCAAATGAGACAGATGTTTGTGTGTGTGCACCCACTGTGCGAGTTTGTTGTGCGCGAAAATAGCGTTAACGGTAACTTAAATTCGCAATTTGCAAAACTGTTTGGTGAATATTTTCTCTGCCACCAAAGTTGTGGCGTAATTCAAACACAGAGTGTGCACAATTTGAGATTTTTGTCATATTTAAAAAGCTCTTACAGACATTCGCAGTGTGAAAAAAAAATTGCAATTCTGTTTGCACACTCTTATTCAGCTTTATAAATGTAGCCATGTGCAGGGCAAATATATTCACTATAAGTGACCCCAGTGAGTTTTATGTGTGTTAGGGAAATGACAAATTGGCAAAAATGACAGGGGCTTATGTGAGTGAGATGGGTGCCAGTTGAATGCATGGGATGAGTATGTGACAATGAAGCGAATGGATTAAAGCAGGGGTGCCCAAAAGGTGGATCTACCAGTAGACCTTTAGCTGGTGAGCAGTAGATTTCAAGACACTGTCAACAAACAGCTTGTCTAAATCACCCTCCTATTTCATACTTTTCATTCAGATATTAGTTCTGTTATGGTAACATAAGAAATAGTTGTTTCTTAAATATAGCAATATAAATGCTATCATAACTCAATATCATATTTAAATAATATTTTCCATGGAACAGAATGCTAACAATGCTTTTATGAATCTAGATCATAATAGGACAACATCACTCAAAGTAGACCTCACATAAGTAACGTATGGGCACTCATGGAGTAAATCAAGAAGAATGTTGAGGTGGAGGGATAGGAGAGAACCTTCTACTATAAAGTCCATTCCGTCTGCACAAAAGCACTTCATTTCCCATATGCAAGTGTTGCTAGGCAACCTGCAGCAGTCAAATCTTTGCAGAACTACAACATCCAACTTATCTGAACAACAATATGATGGGAGTAGGGTTGGGTTAAATGTCCAGGAATAAAATATCGGCCTTGCACCCTATTAAAACATTGGCATCGAACATCATTTTTATGGCCTTGTTACCGAGCTGGGAGCTGCAGTTTCATAGCCACTTGTGTGGCCAAGGCCCAGTCCTTTAGGTATGTCATCCATCCAGTTGATTACAAATACAAAAGTTGTCTATGGGGAAAAGCCAGTGAGATAGTTAAAAAGGCTGTATAGTTCTCAATCTGTCTAGTCTAATAACTTTATATCAATTGATTTGCTCTGCAGAATAACTCCATAGACTTCCACTACGGGATTATTAAAGTGAACTCTTTTTTGTGAAGCTGCTGAGGCTTCCAGTCAGTGTCCCATGTAGTGTAATGGGAAATGCTGCATTGAGCAAGGGGTCTGGCAGTTGAGATTGGGGGTGTGTGAGACTCTCTCTGTAAATGGTAAACTGGGTTCAGTGTTTACTTGCTGCAGAATGTGCCCATTTGACTCCCCTCACAGTACAACCGACACAGTCCTGACACTAGCAAGGGAACTAACTGGTTTAAATGGTTGTTTAAAAATAAATTCTCTTCATTGAAATACTCATTGCTACTTTATTTTCTAAGATAAAGGCAGTCGCACTGTGTGTGTGTTTGAACAGCTGAACATATACAGTCAGGTTTTGCTCTGTGCCTCTCTCTTGGTGTCCCCTGCAGGATGACACGTGGGGGTTTTGTGCTTTTCTATCCGCACTAGGGGCTGCCAGACACACTTGATTCATACAACTCCAGGGCAAGACCTGGGACAAAACTATCTATTATTTTTTATAGCCCAACCATAATTTTTCAGTTTCTTAATGAACTCCCATCTTCATTTGAAAGCCAGAGCCGTTATAATTCAGCAATATCTGGAAAGCAATGATGTAAATGTTGGTGACTAGGGTCAGAGCTTGAGGGATCCCAACTGTCCAAGGCAACGTAAGAAGGCCACAGTCCCAGTTCCGAGAGGGGAATAAATATGTTATCAGGGATGTCCAGCCAACAACTCCCCAGCTGCTATGAAACTCTCAGTCTCAGCTTTACAGACAGTACCTGGGATGTGTGTGTGCTGATAGTGTAGATCAGTGCTGTCCAAGTTCTGTGGTACCGAGGGCCAAAATTTTACTGGCCTATGTGGAGGAGGGCCGGTAATGGAAGTCAGTGTTGGCCACGCCCCCTTTTAAACCACACCCACTGTAAACCACACCCATATTACCACAAGAATTTTTAAGATCATATCCACATTCACGGTGGTAGCAAACCAAAAAATCAAATGGTTGGTGCTCATTGCAGGGAAATCCCTCATCACTCATATGTGAAAAATTGAAGTCATGTTAAAAATATACTGCAGAAAAGTTTATATCAAAAACGATATAAGTCCCAAGGCCTCTTCAAGTAAAACAAAATTAATTTATTGTTATTCACATTAAAACAGTATCTAGTACATACTACCCCACATATCCCACCTTACGCGTTTCGCACCCTCCGGCGCTTAGTCATAGGTGTATCTGTCAGTAAGGGGTCGAGTACAGAATTTAAACCCAAGTACTCGACCCCTTACTGACAGATACACCTATGACTAAGCGCCGGAGGGTGCAAAACGCGTAAAGTGGGATATGTGGGGTAGTATGTACTAGATACTGTTTTAATGTGAATAACAATAAATTAATTTTGTTTTACTTGAAGAGGCCTTGGGACTTATATCGTTTTTGATATAAACTTTTCTGCAGTTGATTGCCTTTTGGAACTGGGGCGGGTCCCTTCGGCCTGGCTGAATAATTATATGGACTCCCGATTTTGAATTGATATATGTTAAAAATATACCCTTAAATCCATATGCCTCATCCTCCCCTGTGGATAATACAAAATCCCCCAACACATGATTAAACACCTCAGGGGCCCCTAACAACAATTTCCAAATGCTAATAACCCCAAGAACAAACCCCTAACAGGCTTACATTCCACAGGTAGCATAGGGCAAGCAGAGAATGGCACACACAGGGAGGCAGGGCCGGGCCAAGGTATTTTTGCACCCTAGGCAAAGGCTTCAATCAGTGCCCCCCCACCTCCCACCTTACCAGTCATATAGCCCCCTGTACCTGTGACAGCACCTATTATATTGCCTCAATTTGTACCTATGCCAATGGCAGTCAATCCCTCAGATTGCTCCCAGGCCCCAATCTGTTCCAGTGCCAGCATAAGCCAAAACAACCATCATATTTTTACCCCCAATGTGTACCTATGCCAGCAGCAACCAAAAGAATCCATCATATTGCCCCAATTTGCATATGTTCCGGCAGTAGCCGAAATCCATCATATTGCCCTCAAACATCTGTGTACCTGTGTCAGCAGCCACCATATTGCCCCATGTACCTGAGCCAGCAGCAGCCAATCCCTTATATTGCCCCAATCTGTACCTGTGCCAGCATCAGCCAAAAAATACACACTATTGCCTCCATATATGTACTTGTGCCAGCAGTAGCCAAATATCCATCATATCATCTGTTTACCTGTGCAAGTAGCAGCCAAGATATTGCCCACAAATATGTACCTGTGCCAGCAGCTGCCAAAAGGGAGCTGGGAGTGATTCTGTCTGGAACAGGGGGTTTATAAAGTTGAAAAACTATTAAAGGCCAAGCAAATCAGGGTTTAAAAAAGAAAGAAAGGAAATTCTCCTTAAAAGTGTGCCCCCCCCCATGATTGTGCCCTAGGTGGGCGCCTACACTGCCTGCCCCTAGTTCCAGCCCTGCAGGGAGGGAAGGCAGAACAGAGCAGGAGACAGGAATCAGGACCAGTCTAATATGTACTACATACAGTGACACAGTGCTGGTGCACCATTAGCATTTTGAATAAAGTGTGAACAGATGAACAATGTGGGCAGTTTCAGTCTGGGTCTCAGGTAGAACAGTACAGGCATTAGGGTGTGAACAATAGAGGTGTCACAAGTGTGAACAATACAGGGGGGATCACAGGTGTAAACAATACAGGGGATTAGTCTGAATTTGAGGTTTAAACAATGCAGGGTGCAGTTTATCTCTACAGTGATACCTTTTATAGATTACATATGGTAAACAGACACAGCATCTGGGGGGCCAAAGAAGGGGGGGCCGGGCCGCCAGTTGGACAGCCCTGGTGTAGATCAACAACAGCCAACTAAGTGCTGAGAAATGTGAGACTGTATAAAATGGCACAACACTAATCTCTGTGTCTCACAAAGGCTGGGCCCATGGACATTGCCTCTGCCTGCACCCCATACACTAGCAATAGCTCTGGCCCGGGACATGTAGAGGGGTGATAGTGTTAGTGACAGAATGGCAAGTAACTTATATTTATTATTTCAGATGTTGTTTTTATACTGTTCTGTGCAAAGTCATTGGCCATTCTCTGGCATTCTGTGTCACCTGCAGCTGTTTTATTATATCTAATGTGTCACATCCCCATACAGCCCATGTTCTAGACCAGGAGTGTCCAAACTTTTGGCTCGCAAGGCACAACCAGGCGTTTCAAGCTGGGCCGCATTCATATGCATCCTGGGCCGCAGTTTGGACACCCCTGTTCTAGACTTTGCTCCTTTCTTCTGATGCCTGCTTTCTATTATGGAACACTGCACATCTTAGTCCCCACTATGCAGGAGACCTAACATGAAATAGGGTTACTCCTTTTCTATTGCTAATAATCATAAAGATTATCTATTCAAGAGAAAGGGTCCTATTCCCAGTGGGTCAGTAATGCTGAAGGATCATAGAGAAGGACTAAACCTGATGGGTAGCTATTTTCATTACGTACCTCAGGAGGCATCAGACCTGGAAGCAGCCCTGGCAGGGGCGATCCTGGCCCATCTGCCACGAGAGGCAGCAGTAGTTGCTGCCACTCCCCCATGCGATTACCTTTTTTCGCCTGAGGGGGTCCAGGTGGATCCACAAGGGCAGCAAAGAGGGCCAGTATGCTAGTGCAGAGAGCCTAACTGCACTCCCTGCACTAGAAGAGCTAATTTTCTGGTTTGAAAACCAGAAATTCGGCTCTTAAAGTACCAGGAACAGCATTTTTGCTTCCCCTGGTACCTAGTGGGGTGCTGCTGCCTGAGGCGCCAACCTCAACTCGCCTCATTGGCTAAGCGCCCCTGAGCCCTGGTCACCAGTGTTGGCAGCCAGCAGAGAAACACTAAATACTGTATATCATTAGCCTAAGCTACAAAGGATCCAATAAGCCACAGAAACATTAACAAATAGGCACAAAATGGGTTATATTGGTAAAGTATGGTAAATGAGAGTAAATCAAAATTGTCTTTATATTTGCAACAGTCCTACATTATGGCCCCAACCAGAATGGGGCTATTAGTTTAATGATGTGTAAGAAAGGACTTTAGGAAAGCTTTGGCTTGGGTTACCTAATACATCAGCGCTATGAAGGGCTGCTGTGATATCATTTCTAGAGAGCAATAAATCACTTTGGAGTTAAGAGTTGTTTGAGACACAGAGGCCAAAGCCATGAGACTAAGCAATGGGAAGCCAGAGGCTCTATTGGCACAAAATGCCACTATCTAAATAAAGTCAATATTATAGATTTGGGCCTTTAAGAATCCAGATGACACCTCCATTCTCTACTCCTGTACTAGACACCTGTATGCAAAGTTACTAAGTCCTAGTACAAAATTATGTTTAGGGTGCTCAAAATTTTGCAGACTGCCCTGTTTAATATATCAAATTTGCATGTCAGTCAGGATATAACTGAGCCTCTGCCCTACCCCTGCAGTGGAAGCTTCTGCTTCCCAATTGTGACGTCCTTGTCAAAGGCAGCATTTCCAAGAGCAGTGTCACATATACAGAGTACATAAATTGCAGCTACATTGGCCATTTTTGCTTTCTGCCCTCCCTACTGGAAGTTGATGTTGGTTATGTAGTGTTGCTGTGGGAGGTGGAACCAGAAAAGTTATTCCTCTTGTCAGCAGTCGGGCAAGGTCTAATTTTGGCCCCTGAGGCTGCTCCCACCGGACTTATTAGGGAGGGGTGAAATCCACACCCAGGGGGGCTTTGTATTGGGAGACATATCGATTTGGGCTGTGTCAGCAAGGATTACTTTTTAACTCTTTGGCAGAATGAAATCCTGAGTGAATATATTGCTCTGCCATGTGTTTCTAGTGTCCATGGTGTTAACAGGCTCTCTGGGGTTAGTAGGAAGGGACGTATAGTTATTTTTTACATGTCCAGAGCCATCCGCTACAAGTATGTGTCAGTGCAAGGCGACATAATCACCCAATTCCCCTGACATTTAAATTAGCTTCCTAGTGACAGTAGCGCATTAAGCACTAGACTAACTAACAAGATGTTATCACCCCAATAAAAAGCACTCATCCCTGCCTGATAATGAGAAATACACAATTGCCTTACAATGCTCTGCTAGCAAAACAGTCTGTGGGAGCCACAGACAAACAACCCGGGAAAGAAATGGGTCAATATATAAGGTTAAATATTAGTAAAACAATAAAAGTACGCCATAAGAAAAAACGCCCATTGACTTTAATCCATTTGGACAAAAAAATCACTGCGACAAAACAGTTGCCACAAGAAAAATGACCATTGACTTTAATACATTTGGAGTGTGAAAAAATTGTCACGTGTAAAAATTTTGCCTATTGACTTCAATGTGTTTCACTCATCACTATTTGGGAGATGAATTTAATTTGAATCAGGCTAGGTAGGAAGGCTGCAATACAGCAAGAGGGAGGGCACTGTGTTCAGGTCCCAGAAAATCTGTTGGCTCCATTCTTTGTGTTTTTACTCCTCATACTTGCTTCTGTCAGACTACTCAACTAGTCCACCTATGGACCCTACATTCTCTCTTTAATTTGTACTGTATTCCTCCCATTCTATGACCCAGTTGTCTTTCTCTTTCTCCTGTCTTTCTCCTTTGCCATTACCATGAACCAATTACCATGAACCAATTACCATGAACCAACATACGCCAAACAACCAAATCACTTGGATTTCCTACAACTTTTAACTTTTTCGTCTTCTCCTTGTAAAACCTGGAAGACAGTTTGGGTTCTTTTGCCACTTGTTAGCAGACCTAAAATAACTATTGCCATTACAGTATATATATATATATATATATATATATATATATATATATATATATATATATATATATATATATATATATATATATAGTCAACTACAAGATGTCCTCTGCACTCAACCCATTATCAATATATTTAAGACAGAGACATTTTGTGCATACTGCTACTAAAAATGCCTTACCCTTTAAACAACACAGGGATTGTTTGTCCATATATTGCAATATATTTAAGCTGGCCAACTACGTCAAAGTCATCCCATATCTGGCCAGTCCTACGCTTAATTTTATCTGATTCATTAAGAATTCAATTTTACAAAGGGACTAAGTTTTACCTGCAACTTACTAGCTGCTTTCAAAGTAGAGGACCTCTTGTAGTTGACTATATGTATTTTGTGGTTCTTAATGAATTGTATATATATATATATATAACAAGCAAGCTGGAGCACTCACTCGAAAACTGGGTCAACTGCCTGGGTGCTGGTTATATAATAATATAAATAGCAACAAAAAACCGCACTCACAGGACTTGATTTAGTGCAAACAAAGTGGTTTTATTCCGACGTTTCGGCTCTAGCACTCGAGACGTTCATTTCCTGAAGAAGGCTCGAGTGCTAGAGCCGTGCACTGCTGGCCACATCTGTTCGAGTGCTGGTACTGTGGGATTCTATATATAATATATATATATATATATATATATATATATATATATATATATATATAAGTTTATTGAACCAATTGGATCAATAAACCTATATTTTTTTGTTCATTACCAAAGATCTGTGAGTGTGGTGTAATATGATGTTTTATAATCTACAAACTCCTGCACCCAGGCATGTAACCTTGTTTAATGGAGTGCAGACATATAATGGATATACACACATATACACACACACATATGCATACATAATTTTTATTTTGAAATTATATCTAATACAGGATGACACGAATTCCCACTGTATTTTTATTTTCAGGGTTAAAAACAGAGGCATGAAATGCGATGCTATTACTGGCAAACAGCCTATCATCCAGCAATGCACTTCCAAGGCCAGCGTTAAATCCGATTTCATCAACATATGAATGGGAATCCTGTTATGACTGGAATAAATTGCAAATTTCTGAACATATAGTAGAGTCCATTACTGCCAGAGAGTTACTAATAAATAGCAGTCAGTACCCAGACATGTTGCTGCTGCCACCGTTGTACAAGAGCACATAACCATCTGTGTAACTGCAACACAATAATTCATTTGCATACTGTGCCAGGCTGCCTGTACAAGAATAATCTTAATAAAAGGGGTTTTGGTTTTTGCTTCTTTCCAGTCACTTTAAAAGACAAGGAAAGTCTAAAATAGAATAACGCTAGAAATGCTGTATTTTGTATACTAAACATAAACATGAACTTACTGAAGTCTTATCAAACAAATGATTTATGCTTTCAAAGTTGGCCACAGGGGGTCACCATCTTGTAACTTTGTTAAACATCGTTGCAAGACCAAGACTGTGCACATGCTCAGTGTGATCTGGGCAAAGCTAGGCCAACCCAGCCAGGCGCCCTAGGCAACCTGGCCAGGCTCAGCGCCGGCTGAGTGCGTGCTCTGGTGCACATGCACGAAAGTGCGCTCGAGCGCGCATTCGCGAAAGTGCATGTGCACATCCGCAGAATCACATTATAACAAAAAAATATTTGTGACAGACGGGAGAGACGGGACTGGACAATGGGGTAGGCATCAGAGCAGGTACGTGCCTGGCGCCCCCCCCAGCTTTGCACCCTCGGCATGTGCCTACTCTGACTACCCCTAGTTCCAGCCCTGGATCTGGGCTGCTTAGGGATCGTCATAAATTATCAAAACAGCTCAAGTCAAATAATATCTGCCAGAAGCCGATACAGCAAGACTTATTAATAATCAGAATATACAGACTGCACTGGGTCCTGTGTTGTCATGTAATCTAATGTGAATGTTATAGTTTTTGTATTGTTTAATACAAATTTCCCAAACTCTGCAAAACCAGTGGCTGCAGCAAAATAATCCTTCAAATAGAATCCCAGTTTATCTGTTTAAATCTGGCTCCATGATCTTTGTCCCTGCAGCTGGAAACATTAAAGGGGATATGAATGCAAAAATAAAATCTCATACAAATCTCTACACAGTCGCCGAATGCTCTACAGGGAAACAAATCTGCTCCTGCTGCTCAAAAGTATGACTGTTTCCCTGCCCAGCAGTTAGGGACTGTCTGACAATTCCTATCCACAGCAATTAATGAAGGGAGAATTTCACTGCACACAGGTTTCTTATAAATACTGTACACATTTTTTAATTAAAGTATATTGGAGATAGGTTTCTTTTTTATATTTTTTTGCCTTTACATGCCCTTTAGTTAACTTTTAGTATGTTATACAATTACCAATTCTAAGCAACTGTTCAATTGGTCTTCATTATTTATTTTTTATAATTTTTTCTTCTTCTGGCTCTTTCAAACTTTCAAGTAGAGGTCACTGACCCCAGCTAAAAACAAATGCTCTATAAGGCTACAAACTTACTGCTACCTTTTATTACTCATCTCTCTTTTCAGGTCCTCTCCTATTCATATTCCAGTCTCTTGTTTAAATCAATGCATGGTTGCTAGGGTAACTTGGACCATAGCAACCAGATTGCTGAAATTGTTTTTGGGTCATATTAAAAGAACTAATCAAATAAAAAAACATATTACATACAATATACGCATGTTACGGAAGGATATAAAAACAAAGTATACAGTAATGTGCTTCTGAACAATACATTCTACTTTCAAGACTCTGTTGGGGATACAGATATCAAGCTGGGCCTTGCAAATCTAACAAAAAACAGAAAAACCCAGTGGTTTAGCGACTGCTAAATTTATGTTACATTATGCTACTGCATAGCTCATCTTGGCAGCTGGACGTTCTGCTGGAAATAATAGTCATCTCCCTGCAGACCTGGAAAAAGGATTTGCTGAAGGAGGAAATTCCAGTAGATACTGCATGAAACAGATGAATTCCTAGTGCAGCAGACCCTACCATGACTATAAAAGTGATTATCATTCATGTGGTGATGGATATACATTTGTTTTTCTGCCCTGACATACCCTTGTTGAAAATTAACATGTTAAAGTATCCACAGTAGGGTCATTTAACCTGTACTTTTTCAGATGTTGACTAACTACAGCACCCAGTATCCCATCAAAGCCTTTGGCTGTGGGAAACTGTTGAATTACAGGACATAGGAGAAGGGTTGTGGTTGCCCATGCTTGATCTAGAGAATTTTGGTCAAGATATCCACACTACTGTTGGCCTATGTTCCTTTTAGCATTTATTAGTACATGTTTGAGATCTGTTATCCAGAAATTCATTATCCAGAAAGCTCTCAGTAGCTTGTACTTGATCCAAACTAAGATATAATTAATCCTTACTAGAAGAAAAATCAGCCTATTTGGGTTTATTTAATGTTTACATGATTTTCTAGTAGATTTAAGATATGAAGATCCAAACTACAAGTAGAAATTACAAGTAAAATCACCACACCTGGTATAGCACACTTGCGCCTGAAAGCACCCAGTCAACAGTTGCACATTTATTTGCCATACCATAATGAACATTATTATTTACAAAATGATTTACAGAGCACCAAAAGGAAATAAAGTTAACGTGTTTCATGTCTAAACTGAGCCACACACAATTCATTAACACAAGTAATTTCCTGCAGAATTGTGTCTGGTGTGCTTGAATGCCTGTATTGGCATGTCTTATTGTATATATCTGCACAGGTTATATGGGGAGATGTTCCTGCTATAGAAAGTGCCATTTAAGACATTGTTTGTCTGAGAAGACCACAGTTACATCAGACCACACTCACTGGAGTTGCCAGTCCATGTACACTTCTTTGAAGGGATTTTTGTAAGCTTTTAGGGACTATAAAATGTGATAAGGAAGGTTGTGGCCTGCTAATCTAGACAATGGTCTAGGTGTATTTGAGAAATACAGTGAGAAATTGAAGTACACTGACTATTTTATCTGCATCCTTGCATCTGAAACGTGAATATCTGATGCTTTTTGGGCCCCCTAACTACAAAAGAGGTGCGAGGTGACAGAGGACCTCATATATTTCTGCCAGACTGCAAGTAAAATAAGATTAAAGAAACATACACAAAGCATTATTTTACTCCTCCCCACACCCCTCCATAATGATAATATCACCCAGCTGACATGTTATGCAACATGTTACACTCCAGACTGAACATCCCCCACCACGCCCCTTTTGACGTCACACCCCGCCCCTTTTGACATCACGTCCTGCCCATTTGAGGCCCCGCCCCCCAGCAGCCGGTAAATTTTTTTTATAAAAGGTGGCAATCCTACATAAAGAGCCGGGCCAGGCTGGTACGTGCCTGGCGCCCCCTTCCCCCCCAGCTTTGCGCCCTAGGCATGTGCCTACTCTCTAGTTCCGGCCCTGAGTACATATGAGCCTGAAATCTGAATACTTTCTGGGAAATAACCAAATCAAGCTCCATTAACACCATTTTGCTAGAGGCATCATACCAGGTATTATCTAGATGGTATCTGACACCCAATAGAATAGCTAAGAACGTGCAATCGGCAGATCCCAATTGATTTAGAGATTGTCCTCAAATTGGCTCCATGTATCATATCTGGTGGATGTGCCTTAAGGTGGATCAATTTTGGCCAGGGTACATAATGACATCTTTTCCGTTTTCCCCATTCGTGTTAAGGGGGATGCTTTGTTGGCTTTATTAAATGTACAGGTTTTACGAAACTACAACACAGGCTCCTCACTATAATCTTTCTCGCAACATGACAGACCATTGCTAAGGCATGGAAGTCAAACTCAATACCTTTTCCAGCCTTCAAACACAAAATTGATTGGATCATGGCAAACAAAAAACTTACCATCTTACACAGACGCCTAATTCAAAAATTCATAATTCAAAATTAGACTATGAATGTTAGATGCAATGGTGCGAAGTTTAATAAGTTCCTTATTCTTTTTTTCAGTATGTTATATTAAACTGTAAAATCTACATGATTTGCGAAGGCCTCAAGTAGGCTTGATATTTACATTGTACCACAAAATCTTCAAAATCAATAAAAACATTGATTAAAAATAAAAGTTTAAGGAAGACCCTTAACTTTCTCAGCATGATAGTACACCATCATGTTGTTTATAGAGTAGTTTTGGTGAGATGCCTGACACCACTTGATGATTAAGGACAATGTTCTGCTTCGTGTACACAACAATGAAAGGTAGACCTCTACTAAAAAACTGGAGTGGATGGGGCAATTGCACTCTACTGGTTTCCACCTAATTACAGCAGTTGTACGCTATTAGCCAGTGGGAAGTTCCATGAATACAATTACCTGTTAGTTCTTCTTTCTTCTTCTATTTCATTCTTCACTGAACTTGTGTTTTCAGTCTATGTTGTTTGTTTACTGGTAAAACAAACAAAAAACATAAAAAGTAAAGACTTTTTAAGAGACAGTTTGGGTTTTCCTTCAGTATTAGCTGAAGGAAATATAATCCCCATGTATAAATCATTGTACACATTATTCATCAAGCCAAATGAAACTTTAAAGAGAATTACTACCGTATATACTCGAGTATAAGCCGAGTTTTTCAGCACAAAAAATCTGCTGAAAAACTCTACCTCGGCTTATACTCGGGGCAGTGCCGCTTCCCCCTTTCCCGGCCAGATCCTCCCCTAGCTGCCCCATCCTCCCTCAGTGCCACTACCCGGTCCTGGACTGTCAGTGACTGTCACTCACCTTCCGAACCTTAGGGGGCAGAAAGGTCGCACCAGCTCGAAGAAAGAGAGTTGATTTTACCGGGCCAAGTTCTCCGCCTCCTCGCTGCAAAGTGCGGCCACCTGTGGAAAAAATGAATCCTGCAGAGACTCATGTACGGAGAGCAGACACGGCGCCATCCCACGCATGAGCACCGGCAAAGGTTTCCTACTTCCTGTCACACGTCTGTAAGTTCCGGTTCACGCGCTGGAGCTCCGGTTCATGACATAATAGGCGCACAAAGCAGCATGACAAGCACAGGAGCTGTACAGAATATGTAGCTTGTATGAGCTTCTCTGTCCTGTGCTTAGAGCTACTCACTCTGGGGCTGCTGCTTCTTCTTCGTCCTCTCTGACAATCAGCCCATCAGCCAGTGCGGGAGGTCACTTGACTTCTGCGTCTGTCATTGCCAGAGTTCTGTGGATAGGGTGCGGGCACAGCGCGAGGTTGGGCATTTATTGGTGAGTTGTACACATTTTGGAAAGCTTAAAAATGCAGTGCGTATTGGGCAGATTTGGGGGCAGCATTTTTTCAGAAGACGAGGGTGTGACTTTTGTGCAGTAGCAATAGTCTTAGATTAGGGTGTCATTAGTAGGTAGGGCTTTCAGCCCAGGTGAGTGTTGGGCTAATACTAGATGATGTTTTAATTTAACATATTTTTATTTATATAAACTTTACCTATTTAAAGCCCCATTGAAAGTCTGTTGTGGTTCATTATGCACCAGGTTGGTGGTATGTGCATGAATTATCAACAAAACAAATAACTGAGTAAAAGTACGGTATGCAATGGAAAAGGTTGATCTGTCATTTTTCACCCTAGGCTTATACACGAGTCAATAAGTTTTCCCAATTTTCGTAGGTAAAATTAGGTACCTCGGCTTATACTCGGGTTGGCTTATACACGAGTATATACGGTAAATGGAAATCTTTGGACCCTTAGATGTACAGGAGGCTAACAGAGATTTGCTGCCCCATATCTAATACTATGGAAGGCTTTTCATTTTGTCTTTTCAATATTTATTTAGTGCAAGATTTATGATGTTTATGATAGTACAAAAATGAAGAGATACATTATACAGTATATATGACTACTCACCAAATTCCCACAAAATAACAATTAGCACAATTAGTCTCACAGGGCCTAGTCAGGATATGCTCAAATACCCAAAATGGTTCAGTTTCGGTGCAAATTAATGAACAGGTTTCCATACTGTAGAACCCCCAAATTAAAGTGACCAGAAAAATACGGTGTAAAGTTTGGGAAAACTTAAAATGTGTAATAGTGAATTAAATGTGAATTAAATCGTTTTTTATGAAATCCCTTGTGGACAAAGTTTGGTACACTGGTCAAGTAAATTTTCAAATAGAAAAGCCACCCCAGTGCTGTTTAATTTATACATTCACTCGCTACATTAAGTATTTTGTGGATCTTTAAATCAACACACTAAATACTGATAGATAAATAAATAAAGACAATGCCGACATTTTTACTCCACTTTCAACAAAAAAAATAACAGTGAAGTATGACTTTCATTTCCCAGGAACATCCCCAGTACTGTGGTGTTTTCTGAACAAAGATTTTTTAGTGAAGCAGTATTCGGTATGAAATTAAACAAAATTTGAAAAATTGGTTGTGCAAAAATGTGGCAGGTCTGGCAGGGTAAGAAAAATACAGGAGCGGCATATGTGGAGGATTGTAAGAATGGTAACAGACAACCCAAAGATCACCTCCAAAGACCTGCCAGAACATCTTGCTGCAGATGGTATATCTGTACATTGTTCTACAATTCAGCACAATTTGCACAAAAAACATCTGTATGGCAGGGTGATGAGAAAGAAGCCCTTTCTGCACTAACGCCATAAACAGGGTCACTTGTTGTATATAAAAGCTCATTTAGACAAGCCACAGTCATTTTGGAACAAAGTGCTTTGGACTGTTGAGACAAAAATTGAGTTATTTGGTCTTAACAAAAACGCTTTGCATTCCAAGAAAAACACCTGCTACCTACTGTCAAATTTGGTGGAGGTTCCATCATGCTGTGGGGCTGTGTGGCTAGTTCAGGGACTGGGGCCCTTGTTAAAGTCGAGGGTCGGATGAATTCAACCCAATATCAACAAATTCTTCAAGACAATTCTCAAGCATCAGTTACAAAGTTGAAGTTACGCAGGTGTTGGATATTCCAACAAGACAATGACCCTAAACACACTTCGAAATCTACAAAGGCAGCCAATGATAAACACAACTCCAAAGAATTGGAGGGGTTCCCAAACTTTTTCATATGACTGTAGCACAGGTTAGTGATGTTCCAGCTGTTGTTCTCCTTATTATGCTGCCTTTTCTTGGTAATTTCTGATTGATGTGATACCAACATGCATGTCCAAACAAAACCTCATGGTAAAAAAACAGTTGGTGCTATTTTCTTTTTTTAAAAGTCTTAATATACTGGTATTCAGAGATTTGGGCGGAAATAAATATACAGTTTTGGTTTATTAGTGACCTTTAAGAAACCAGCTGTGATAGAGAAAGAATTCAGACAGGCTAATAACTCTAAAACGAAAGTAAGGTAAAAAAAACGGATGATGCACTGAAGAGATGAGCACACTACCCAATATAACACTCAATAGGGACTACATTTGCAAAACTCTGGAATGATTTGCATGGATATTAAATACATCTAGCTCTAAAAGAGAAATACAGACATGGTTTGTTGGCTGAGTGATTTTATATCTGTTCAATGTGATCACTGAACAAACATATTATATTCCATTTGGTTCCTGCAAATGCGTTCCACATGCTGTCATTCCCAGACTTACAGTATAGCTGGAGCAATTTGATACACAAGTAATAATCTTACAAACTGATTCCAGCAAATTTGGATGCCAATTTTCCAAACAGCAAAATTTGTAAAAAAATATTTTTAAATATTGACAACTGTATGGGCAGATCTTGACCATTCCCCTTTAAACAAGTGTATTTTATATTGATTATCAGTTATATCTATATTCCTTGCAATAATGCAAAATAAGAATGTGGTGGCACTATGGTGCAGTGGGGAGCCTTGCTGGCTTGCAAGACTAGGTTCCTGGGCTTGATCCTTGCCAAGGCAATATCTGAATGAAATTTATATGCTTTGCTTGTAGAGTTGTGTTCTTGTTTCCTCCCACAGTCTAAAATGTACTGGTCTGGTGGATGACTGAGGGTGTGCTTGTATGACTGTGGTTAAGATATTAGATTGTAAGCACTGGCATACTGACTAGGGAAAGAGACAATTGTGGGTGAGGCCCGGGAGGAAATGAAGCCAGTAAGCACTAGAAGTAGGGTGGTTCACATAGTGCCCACATGTGGTTGACATGTTGCTACAGCTTGCATCCCCAAATTCAGGTAGAAGGGACCTCAAAATACTTATAGGGAACCCAGGGCAGGGTTTGGCGAAGTGATTGAAAGGCTGACAGGTACTGATGGGAATCTGGAGTAATAATACACTTTAAAATGATGTCTACTCTGGCAGCACTATACAAATAAAGGATAATAACTTGGGAGCTATTAAATATTGTTTTTATACTGGTCATATCATTTTAAAAAAAAAAAATCTATAAGGATCTTATAACATATGATTACATAATTATTGGCAAGTTTCCTGCCACACATTATAACCTGGCAATACACTACTAAACTCCTTGCCTCCTTACTGAAATATATGCAAATATATGCAAATATATGCTTGCGTATCTCAATGACACACATATGTAAGCAGCCCATGACAGACTGTGGACAGGTTAAGCCATAATTTGTATTAGCAGTTAAGTCATGAATTAATATTCCTCAAGCCAGTCTCTCTCATGCTATTTTAAACTTCTCTGTACTGTAGTGAAACATGTGTCACAGCATGAAGTGGGAGGTAACAGGGAGAAGCAGGTGCAAACAACTGCTATAAATATACACTGCACAGGAGACACTTCAGCAAAGCAAATTAACCCTTCTACCTTAAATTAGAAGGGTTATTAACAGTCAGGCATGCATTGGATAAGAATGGATAAAAGAACCCATCTCCAATCAGAATTTGAGCTATATCTTTTGTCCACTCTGCATTATGTGATGGTTTTTTAGAACATACCTTTTGGCTTGTGGGCCTAGCTAAAGGCTAAAGTAACACATAATGTAGATGTTATAGGAATTTAGCCAAGGTTTCGTTTAGTGAGGCTAAATCAAGCTTGGGAAACTTTAGCTGCTTAAAACTACAACTCCCAACATAATAGCTAAAGATGATAAGAATTGACTGTGCTGGAGGGCCACAGTCAGACATTTATGGCCTCACTGGTTTGAAGAGTCAGTTTACTAAGCAAATGGATTGCTGAGGCAGTTTCTAAAGGTGACAGCTGACATATATTTCCTAAATTTGCACTTTGGTACAATGTTTTCTTGAGATCACCCAGCCTAATATGGAGTCCAGAAAGATACAGTGGGGTTCTTTTGTATCAGCAGTTCTCTCTGTTGAAATAACACCCTAATGAGCTCATTTACAATAAATGGGGCATGGTGCAAAGCGCAAAAAATGGAAACAAAGTAGTTTGTCTTGAACCTTGTCCCTAAATGATTTGCATGATGCACTCTACAATGCATATCACGTCTGACATTTTCCACAGTACTGTATAATGAAAGGAATGGAGATGGGTGGCACATACATCTATATAGGTGATGGGGGGGGCAAAATACATTTTTCTGGGGTTTAGGAAGACTTGTTACTCTAAACTTTTTAGATGTAACATATTTGCTTTGATTCAGAAATTAACCCGTAATGTCAAGCTTTATCAAAAGGGGCCTATTTATACAACATATAAATCTTAACATTTTGGATTCAATTGAATACCTATTTAAAAGCTGTGGTGTATAAATGGCAATTTAATATCATTTATTGCATCAATTCTGACTCTAATGCTGTGGGGTTTCTATTTGTAAAAATGTATATGTCGTTACAGCAGAATGTACAAGTTCTCCAATGGCATAGGCCTTGGGGTGCAGTTCTAGAGTGACTATTTAAATAATTAAAAAAAAAAAAAAAAAATAGACAAGCTGAGGGGGGAGGTACCTCATTTCTAAGTGATTGATGCAAGCAAATGGACTGTTCTGCACATGTGTTGATCGCATAGGTGAGGAGATGGGATAGGGGCCATGCCTAGAGCAGCACTGGGTGTAAATCTGGCACGGAGAATGTACACTGAAATTTCACACTTCAGTAGAGTAGGCAAAGTCCATTGAAGTATATGGGGATAAAGTCATGCATTTATAGTAAATTCTGTAGAAACCATTATGGCTAAACTACACAGTGGATTTTGATCAGATTTTGTTTTTTTCTGATCTTGCCATGCAACACCACACAACAGCACAAGATGTTGTAGGATCGTATAAAATCTGATACCCACATCTGTAATGTAAGTTGGATCATTTAAATAGGATGGTGTGGTTTGTTTAAGAACAAAACACTGTCAGACTCAATGAGATTTTATCTTATGGGATGAAGATGCAGTATGCAGAATTCCCTTCTGACAGATGTGTTGTGTCAGCTCTACAAGGCCTTCCTACCGTGTCTCTTACCCCATAGCACGCTATGTGTCCTTATTTGAGCTCTGTATACAAGCGGTACAAGCAGTAGAATAACATCTTTCCTCCACCAATATGATATCATCCAGAGCACTGATTTGCTTGACTTTAATATGTCAGCTACCCTAGATTACTGTTTATCTCGCCATTTGCTGTTTCCCACTTGAGCCTACAAATCAAGTTTTCAGCCTGTATGACAGGTGGCCCTCACAGTGATTGAGTAGGCCTGCAGCAGTGGGGACTGGGGAGGGAACAGGGGCCTTATGGCAATCACAGTAGGCTGTTTATAGTTTTACCCATTTACTACATTGAGGAATTTGAATATCTCCACGTAGTGGAACAGAAACAATCAGCCACATTTCAGCCACAAGGCATGAGGAAAACTCTGGTTGCAAATGGCCCGTTTCAGAGACGTTACATACATTCATGTTACATACATGTTCTATGCAAACAATCTCAGTCAAATGCTACAAAATATACTTGCACATGACCTCCTCTGCACAAAGAATAACTTAATTTTTACTGTAAAAAATCATCTATAGCAATCAACTAGACTATTGCATGCCATATGTATGCATGTTAAATAGAGCCTTAAATAAAAGTTATGATACTCCCTTAGGCAGTAGGAAAGCTTAATAATAAGTGCAATATATCTGAAATAACATGCTCTTGTACTAATTACTGGGGAACAAAGAAGTTAATGCCAATGAGGTGCTGAGATGTAGGACCACAAAATGTTCTGTAATATATATGAGGTAGAATAAGGCCACTCCTATCATGAGGAAACCCCTAAGCTTCCTTATCCGCTTCCAAATAACCCATGTCCTGACCCCATATACTTGTCAGTGCCAAACTAGTTAGAAGATATCTGCCTGCATTGCTTTCTGTCTGGAGGCCAAGCCTTCAAGTATATTAAACCCAAACAGTCTAGTAGTCAGGAGGCTAAATACAGCCAATGAAATACTACAATATTATCTGAAATCTGCCAAAGCCACACATACTGCTTGTGGGTGCTCTCTTTGGACTGACTGATGTTTGGAGAAACAACAAAAGAACCATGATTACATTTTAGTGGGTACTAAGCTCAATGTGAGCTTTATCATAATTCTAATTTTTGAAAATATAGAATCATACAGATGAAGCAGACTCTGTGGCTGCAGGGGGGGCAGGAGGTATAGGGGTCCCATGAGTCCCAAATAATGCTCAATTTCAACATATATTAGTAAAACAGGTCAACCTCTGGATATATTGAGAGCTCTAAAATGAATTTGCTGTGGGGCCCAGTAACATCTAATTAAATCACTGTACAGAATGATGTATGATTGTTAAACAATCCAAATTATGTCTGCAGAAAATAGAATCATGTTCATAAATTCATTTAGTTCTGCCATTTTAATCCACTTTTTTGCACTGACCATACTTCAGCATTTATCCAAACTTTCTAATAAACTGATAAATTGATACCATCGACAATTGAAACTTTGTTTCAATGGTGTAGGAAACATTGCTACACGTTGCACACTGGCTGCAAAAGAGTGCCTTACTAGCACCAGATTCCAAAATGAAATGACTTGGGGCACTGGGCAAACTAACATATTCCCTGGCATTTTAGATTTAGATCACAGATCGGCACACAACCTTCTTTATTGATTTATATCATCTCCAACATCAATGTAACGGGGGGTACAACCTCCCTTCATCAGGGACTGTGCCGGGTAATGGAGGGCCAGGTTCACTACTGCAGAAATAGTAGATTTCGGGTGTGCAGTGTACTTATTACATTTTAGATTTAGAGACATATTCCCTGGCACTGCCATGTGACCCCAGCTTGAGAGGCTTTCTTTAACCAGAAATCGTCATCAATGAAATTTTAGACTACATATTATTATATTGTTATTCTTTAACAATATACCTATGCATAATATATGCAAAATAGAAAAAGGAAGGGGAAAGATGTTGTAATTGCCTTGATGATATCACCTAAATTCACATTATTTTAAGGTTTCAGATTCCATTGAGCCAGACACTTAGAGGGTTATTTATTAAGTTCTGAATTTTTCTGGTCAGACTTTTAAAGGGGAAAAAATACCATTTTTTTTCAGAGGAAAAAAATGCTCAATTTTCTCAGGATTTATTAAAGTCTGATGGTGTTAAATGTCTGACCTGCCGATAACATGAAAAAGTAAATGGCAGATGTCCCATTAACAATTGGAAGGTTTTGCGCTGAAACCGAGTTGCGATGGGTTTCTGAAGAAATCGTAGCTTTTAGCCAATTTTATGACAAAATCTTAGGTTTCAAGCAAAAAAATCCTAATTTTTTTTACAATTTTATTATGACTTTTTGCACAAGAAAAATGTTATTAAGATATTTGGTGCGTCTATGATGAGCTGGCCAATACCGGCAGAAGACTTGGATATCGGTCGTCTCGATGATCAGGCTGGCCGTAAAATTTGATGGCACCCGAACATCGCCCATTGTTAATGCTGAATCGTCAGATACAGGTACAATTGTATTGTTTCTACCTGTATATCTGACGATACATCTCTACTCATATGAACTGAAATGAACAATCTTTCTTGGAAAGATATTTTCAGACAAAGCCCCAACAAATCTGGGATTTGTTGCATCTTTTAAGATTACAACTGTATAGAAATTAGTCTTCAGTCTAGACTTTCTGGAGTAGCAGTAGCTACAGGGTTTAAAAGCATAAAAAGGCATTCTTTGCATGATTCAGTAGCAGAGAAAAGAAAGCATACAGGGGAGCTTAGTGCAGCTATAAAGATGTGCAAGGAGCATGCTTGGATTCAAGCACTTTTATTGAACAATGTCAATAAGTACAATATGTCATGCAATTTAGGATAACTACACAAGCCGTTTACAGGCCCGAATTTACAAATCTGGCGCCCCCAAGCCAGCACAACTTGTCACTCTCCCGTCACTACTGCTTCCTCTTCCTGTGCCTCGGCACATTGTGACCTGCGCCCCGTCCCCTGCTGCTTCCTTTTCCTGTGCGTGCGCACATCATGACGGGTCCAGAGTACTAGGACCGTACATTGGCGTGTAAACAAAAGGAACACCAAGAGCCCCAATAGTGTAATATGTATTGGTGAGGGATAATGAAATAAGAGTAGATAACATATACTCACAAACCAGGGTTACCAATAGGCAACCACTGTAAAGGCAGGTGGGGAGATTGTCCTGACCCCACTCAGGATTAAGAAGTCGCTCTCTGTAGATAGAAAAAGGGTATCAACCCTCCACCGAGGGTGGACTTAGTATTGTATAAAAAGAACAGAGGCACCAAAAGAATAAAAGGATATAAACGAGTTTAAAAAACAAAACTTGGTAATCAGAGGAGGCAGTAGTGGACTTACCTCCTCCAAGCAGACACAAAACGACTGTAATTAAGCAGTCAAAATTTATTAACGAACTCCAATCAGTACAACGCGTTTCACGGGCTCAGACCCGCTTCTTCAGGCAATAAACATAGGAGTTACAGCTGTGAATTTCAGAGACCAAAGTGACAAATAGTATGCTCTATGCTTATTTGTCAAAACAAAAGCTTTTTGAGTTTTACAAAATATGTATGGTATTACATATTTATTCTGGGATAAAGGTATGGTGCAGGGACTGGTTAGCTATTAATAAAAATGGGGGGGGGTTTTGGGATATACCAAAGTAAAGGTTGATAGGTATTAGAGGATACAACAATTATACAGGTGAAGTGCAGTAAATAGGGTAAGAAAGAAGTGCAGTGAGCAAAAACGTAGTGGGGCTGCAAAGTTAATATAAAGTCATAACTAACAAAACAAATAAGGCATAGAGTGGTGTGTGGTAATAAATAACAAGACTCACCATCTGGCAGTAGTATACACACTTAGCGCCTCTGTGCTGGCGGAGGACGCCTGAGTGTCTTTTATAGTGAGAGTTTGGAGGGGAACCAGCATCTTACAAACAGGAAGTGCATCATAGGGGGGCGGGGTTAAGGCAAAAGGTTCAATAATATAGTATAGGGAGTAAATAGTCACCATGTTGGGAGGGGCAGTGTGGGGGTTACTTAGCCGCCATGTTGGATGGGACAGAGTAGTGAAATAGGTACATAAAAGTGCGTGAGGGTACACATATAAGGAATAGGGGCGTGTTGATCATATTGATGTGGGCAAGCGGCTATAAAATTGGGGGAGAATAAAAGAAATTTTTTTTTTTAATTTATATCAGGGCAGGGTTATTAAAATGGAGTGCCATAGTGCATGATGCCTGAATAATAACCATATGGAGCAAAAACAGGTTGCTTATACAAAATAATAGAAACATTATCTAAAACATATATTAAAATTTGTAATCAAAAACATACATCCATAAAGTATCAGATACTGTGATCAAATGGTGAAGTCCAACAGTAGCTATAATCAATATAATACATTGAAAATATATATACGATATGCCAATGTTCTAAAAACATTGGAAGTTTGAACCAAAAATAAAATGTATATTATTTATTCACAGTAAAAACATGAGACTGTAGGTCGTAAATACGTAAAAAATTCGTAAAAAAAAATAAAAGAAACATAAAAGAGAGGACTAACTCAAAGTGTTAACGGAACAAAACGGATATGATTATGGGGGTTGATATTTAATAAATTTTCTCTAAGACCTCGTTGAGTCCTTCAGCAACGAGTGTCTTTAGGGTTTGGATCCAATACATCTCAAGTTTTTTAAGTTTTTCAAATGCCGCTGGTTCTGTCTGAATTGATATTATCTATAAGGGTGATGAAGAAAGTGTCGGGATTGCTCTGGTGTGCTGAGTGAAAGTGACGTGAAACACTGTGCATGGGGAATTTGTTCAAAATACTCCTTTTATGTTGACCTATCCGGCCCCGGGCCTCTT
The DNA here is from genome assembly GCF_017654675.1 of Xenopus laevis. Taxonomy (NCBI): domain Eukaryota; kingdom Metazoa; phylum Chordata; class Amphibia; order Anura; family Pipidae; genus Xenopus; species Xenopus laevis. Next base: position 61,347,419 of record NC_054376.1, read on the forward strand.
GTGTGGTTCTGCCAACATATTATACAGTACATTGGCGTGTGGGAGGTTAGACTTCTAACCTTCACAGCTTTGTAGGTAAAATTCACTCTTCCACATAACATGTTTTTCTGGTACCTGCAACTGAGGCATGCCATCCAAACTCAGTTCGGAGTTGCAGTGTTAGACACTACACCTAACCAATTGGAACAAACACTACACTGACACACCTTGGACAAACAGTTATTGCTTTTTTACAATATACTCTTCAAAATAAATAATGACTTTCTGCCAAAATTGAAGGAGAAATGGACATACCAAATATGGACACTGAAACATGGCCGGAACTCCTTGAATCAGTTTATACCCCTCTAATTAGTGTCACGGATTGTATGATACAATTTAGATTTTTACACCAGACTTACCTGACCCCTCATAGGCTACACAAGATAAACAATAACATACCAGATCTCTGTCCTAAATATGGATTCACACCTGCCAACTTTATTCATATGGTATGGCAGTGTCCTCATATCCAGAACTACTGTAGTATGGTAACAAAGGAAACAAGTCACACTTTAGCCCTCATTATACCAATGGACCCACTAGCACTACTTTTAAATCAAATTGGGGATATTACAGCAGAAAAACATCTGCTAACCTACCTGTTTATACAGGCAAAAAGACAGATAGCCATGAAATGGAAGTCTAGCCTTCTGCCCACCAATGGCTTGACCTAGTTAACCAAAGCCTTCCCTTATACAGAACCACCTTTTTACAAACGTGCATGCCCAAACAAGTTTGGAAAAAATTTAGTTGGTTTGGGTAGATGAACATCTTCCAGTGGCATAGGTATAATTTGTATACTTGTATATGATATGGAGTACTTTCCCTTTGCTCTTTTATATTCCACTCTCCTGGATTTTGCTAACAAATTAAAGAGAATGAGAGCAGGTTGGTTTAAAACAGTCAATGTTTTATGTTAAATGATATACAAACAGGGAGGACTCAATTGTACAATATACTGTCACTGTATAACACATGGTGTAGAATGGCATTTTCCGAAACCTGTATATCCTTGCAGCAATATGTAATTCAATTCCATGATGCACAGTTACTAGATTGTGTTAGAATTACCAGCCTGCCTAACTGTAATGCTTAACTTTGATGTGCCTTTTTATATTTTTTTTCCTTTTTTCTTTTATGTAACAAAAAACTCAATAAAAAATAATTTTTAAAAAAAAAAAAAAGATCTGCTCATTTGGTGACTTTACAAATATGTCCACTTTAAGTAGGTGATATCCAGGTGATCGGATCATTTGGCCTAAGGCCACAAGATTGTAAAAGGAGGCGGTTAAGGCGAGCTACTGTCAATTGGGGAGGCCCCTCGGAGGGTATGCTAGCCAAACATAGTCAATTGGCAACTTTTATTGGGTCGTGTATGGTCACCTTAACACATCCCTTAACTGCATGTGATATCAGGGGGCAAATAAATAGCAAGAATGGCATTCCACAAAAGAAGCCCTGTCTATTTTGTCTGGTTACTCATTTTGAAGTACAGCGTTTTCTTGCACATTTCTGTGTTGTACTTGTTCACCTTTTTTCCATTAAGTTGGTTTTAGATTGTTTACCAGAAATAAAGATTTTTTCAATTACTTTCTATTTTCTATGTGTGATCATTTTTCTAATATTGAAGTGTAAAGTGTAATCTTTCACCTTCTAAAGCAGCTCTGGGAAGGGGGGGGGTTGCCGACCCTGTAAACTGTTCTAAATTGATACATTTAGTTGATACATTTAGTTGATACATTTCTTATCTTTGTCCCTGCTGAGCAGAATCCCTGGGTTCCATTAAAGTCAGTTGTTAGAATTGATACAATAGTTGCTAATACCCCAGAGATGCTGCTTAGAAATGTATCAACTAAATGTTGCAAATTTGTAACAGTTTAGAGTCTGCATCTTAATTACTGAGCTGCCATACTCAAACACCAGAGACAGGGACATTAAACTTTGAACTTAGATTTTGGAAAAACTGTAAAAAAAAAAAAATAAATGCGTGAACAGTCCCTCCTCCCCAGGTCCCCCCCACGCACCACACCTCCCAGCTTTTACTGTGCCAATATTTATGATGCAGCAGACCCAGAGGCAATTCTGCTGCCATCTGAGGCCCCCTGTTCCGCACTTAAAAATCAGTGTAGAAGCAGGTCAAACGGGGACAGCATCACTAGTGCAATGAGAGAAATTTCATTCTCTGCACTAGCATTCCCTGAAGCAGCGTTTTGCTGCCCCTTGTTACTGGCTGCACTCTGCTGCCTGAAGTGGCCTCATGGCAGGAGTGGCCCTGAGCAGACCACGTGGTCTTTGCCCCCTAATGCCCAGGGCCCCTTGTGACCATTGGGTCTGAGGTATAGGTAGTTACTAGTTACACTACTGATGTAACCCCCCCCCCCCCAAGCTTTCAGCTGTCCAACCTATGGACTTCTGTTTGCTTAATTACATCAGGCATCAAACTTCAAAACTTCAGTACCATCAATGAGGGGGACTACAATACAGTAGACCACGCGGTCTGGGCCCTGTGGGTAGGGTTGCCACCTGGCCAGTATTTTACAGGCCAGACTGGTAAAAATTATGCTTGACCCCAATGTTATTAATAGGGAAAAAAATCTAAATATAAAGGAAGGCCGGTATTTTTTCCCAAAAAAGGTAGCAACCCTACCTATGGGTGTGCTGTAGTTACGCCACGGGGTGAATGCCTTTCTATTGTTGTGATCATTTGGGCAGACAGCCGATGTGCTAAACACTGGCAGACGTGATCCCTGAATAGTACATGCATATCATTGGTATGTGTGGGCCTCCTTACACACACTGTAAATCATATATGGTCTATAAGAGTTTTCACATGCATAAAGTTTAATGTGTTTTGTGCTTAGTAGTTGCATCTTCTATAGTAAATGAGGCCCAGTGTTATGGTGGCATTATAGTATGAATAAAACATTTGGGGGAAATGTAACCCCATGCTACAGCACTGCTAGGCCAGGTTTATTGTCTAATGTGTAAGTAAGCATTTATAATGTTGGTGCCACAGAGGCATCAGCAATACAGGTGAGTGGGAGGAGAGCCCAGCAGGGTTACTTTTGGCATGTGATTAGAATTTCACTGGCTGGGATTTATACTGTTCTCATTATGAAGTGGCAGACTGGGGCAGAATAAAAGTGTCTGCTCCAAGAAGTTCTCCTGAGACGTCCCACACTGGCTTTCCAGAGCTCCTTCCCAGACACATGCCTGGAGGTTTAGAAATAGGAACACACTGCTCTCCCCCACAGCAGCACCCCCACCCCAGCCGCTCCAGCCCTGCCTCTGCCCATCACACCCCTTATATAGTCAAATGCAGTCAAATGGTCGGCAGCAGCGAATAGACGAAGCCATCCTTAAAAAAAAGCCAGCAGTGGGACAGAAAGGCAAGGCTCCCAAAAAAGTATTGGGTGTCCGGAGGAATGTGTGTGCCCCCCCTCGCTGCCTTCCCCGCTACATATTTGTGAGGCTGGAACAGCTGAGAGTTTGCACTTCAGCCCAGGGCTCACACTAGGAACGATTCCTCTCCCTGCAGCTTCTGTCCCGTTCTCTCTGCCAGTCTAACCCCAAACACAGCCAGCAGCCATGGACGCCATCAAGAAGAAGATGCAGATGCTCAAACTGGACAAGGAAAACGCCTTGGACAGAGCAGAACAGGCTGAAGCAGACAAGAAAGGAGCAGAGGACAAGAGCAAACAGGTCTGCACCTTGTTGGGAATCCCTTTATTCCAAGACTACCTTCCCGTGTAGCAAGTCCTGGAACTTGTCCCACCTTAATCCCCCAAGGAGCCTCTTCAACTATTACCCGGTGGTCTACCTTGCCCTAATCATCGATAATTGGAATTACTTTGTATAGAGAGAGAGTGTGTACTGCAGGCAAACGTGAGCCATTGACCTGTGCCCAAACCAGTGCCTCTCTGGCTGTTGTTGAAAAGATTACACCCAGCTTTGTCTGCCAGGGGCTGCTGGGAATTGTAGTTTAGCCACAGCTGGAGATCCACTGATGTTGATATTTGTTACCTCGCTATAAATATCTTCTTTCTAGGGATCCCTGCTATGGATGATTGGTCTATCAATATTGCTCCACATACCTGCAAAGCACATTTTTACAGTTGTATTTAATGAAGAGAGGAAATAAAAAATGGGACGTATGTAGTGCATGGGAGAAGCTCTGCTCCAACACTGTATTAGAGCCTGGTTAGTCCTGGGCCCTCTATAGCATCACTCATCAAATGTGCTGAGTTGTCCTTTATGGCTTTGAATTGGTTAATATGAAGAATTGATGTTTTTACATGTCCTGAGAGACATCCCTTCTATTCACCTACCAGCTTATTTGGCCGTTTACTGAACATTTCAGCCCCATTCACCCAATATTAATGAGAATTATGCCCACCCCTTGCCCTAGAAAGAAAATTCATGATTTTTTAGTTCTGCTAAAATCAGTGCAATCCATTCTCGCCATAGCATCCACCTTAAAGAGGGTGGTCTGATGCACTGTAGATATGTTAAATCCTCAGCAAATGATAAATTGATTATATATGTACCCGCTGACAGATATATATTGCCTGATTTTCTTTTTAACCTTTACAAACTCATTAGTTAGAGGAAGAAATCTCCCAACTGGAAAAGCAGTTGCGGGTGACTGAGGATATCAGAGATAAGATTTTGGATGATTTGCATCATGCTGAAGAAAGCCTCCTGGCTGCTGAGGAGAAGGCCACTAAGGTACTGAGTTGTTCCAATGAAGCTGTCTAACTTTATTCTCTCTTTTTCTCTCTCTCTCTCTCCCTCTCTGTGGTACCTGTCCTGTCTCTCTGCACCTCTGTTGCCTGCTGTCACACGTTACTGGCCACCCTCCTGGCACCCCCCTTGTCCATACACTCGCTACCCAACCTTGGTACTTGGTCTACCTGCCTCAGCTGGAGGATGAACTTGTAGCATTGCAGAAGAAACTAAAAGGTACTGAGGATGAGCTGGACAAATACTCTGAAGCCCTGAAAGATGCCCAGGAGAAGCTAGAACTTGCCGAGAAGAAAGCCACTGATGTAAGTTATGTCCCTGCCCATTCCCTCAACACATTGTTCTCTATGCAAGTCCACTGTAGCTCTGCACACAATCCAATCATGTATTCTACCTCAATGTCACTGCATGAACCCACAGAGGCATGGGCAAACACACTTAGCCTTTTAAATGAGAAACACTCACATTCTGGAGCTGTTACTCCTTCAACATATGTGTTAGATATTGCTATTGTCATAGTTAGACAATATTATTCTTAGATGTAGATGTTCACATACCAGTGGGTGGGATAACAGAGGCACAAAGGGTAACTGGCATAAAAGGGGATAAAAGTGGGTTCTGTGCATTTCCTGCACCCTGTAAATTACTGGCTGTATGTTGTTGAATTGCTGTTTTTACAGAGAGACAAAGTACATCTTAAAACTGTACTTCCTGCATATTTTAGAGGTTGTTATACAAAGTCATAGAAAAAAATATATCAAATTATGTTATTGTGCTCTATATATGGAAAATAAAGCTAACAAGATGCTTACAAAGTCAACGGCTCTACTTTGAATAAATGACTTTAAAGCTTTACACATTGTGTTTGCTAAATACAGATACTTAGATATAATGTTACTTACAGCCTATCAGTCAGGACTCAGGAGATTAAGATTACTTTGCTGAAGGTATAGGCCAGAATACAGAACCCACAGTTAGATTTTAGGGGGTAGAAGAATGATGATCATTAGCTACTTTGAGTCCGTGTGGTCACTGTGACTGTACAGTTTAAAATTTGCAGTGACCTCTTTCTCCCATGGCGTCATCCTCCTCCCAAGGAGAAATATAGTATTTACAGTGGAGGAAGGAGGAAAATGATACTCACTGGCCCTGCACAGATAGTACAGAGATAGGAACACTCTTGGTTTATATATAACTTCAAGCTTTATATGGTATACACTCAAGGCTCTCAGTCCCAGCTGTCTGCCCCCTGTCACACATTAAATAGCTACATTCTAGGGTGGATCCTATACATTTACTAGGTTCTTTGTCTGTCGCCTGTGTAGCTTCAGTCCCACCTCACACAACTGATATGATAGAGGCTGAATTACAGAAAGATCAGCAACAATTCAAGGAACACCTTTTTTTTTAGATATGAAACCTATGCCTATTTTAACATTTCAAATATTTTCATGCAGTCAGTATTATTATATCTTATATAAAACTTGCAATGCTGAAGTATAGTAGCATAAATGGATATGAGTTATAAATGTGTTTTTGCGTACTGTATACATGTGTGTGTTTTGTTTAATACTTTATAATTAAGAATCAGGTTTATCAGCACAAATACATTTCACTATATGTATATAATCTGCCAGTTTTCTCATATTCATGATGATTGGTATTTTTGTAACAAGTAATCTTTACCATTATATGTTGCTACATGTAAAAGGAGTTGCTCTTACTGCTTGTACATTGTAGCACTTTACCATTGACAGATTAGGAAGGAAGCTTTTCCTCCCAGCTTGCAGACAAGTTCACAATTTGTCATATCTTTTAAATTCAATCAAATCATCCTGTATATATATATATATATATATATATATATATATATATATATATATATCTATATATATATATCTATATATATATCTATATATATATATCTATATATATATCTATATATATATATATATATATATATATATATATATATATATATCAGTTACAATGTAGCTTTCCACGTGAGGGTAAAGTACTTAACTGCATTGCCTCTGTAGAAAGTTCATCAGTAGAAATATATATTAACAGATGTGACTATAATAACATCAGTGTCTACAAAAACAGTTCAGCCACACAGCAATGCATGTAATGTGAGCAGGGTATAGATGCAGGATTTGTACTGTGTGATACAATGGAAACATTCTGTATTGTGGCCTGACAGGGGCTGCATATGGATTCCAGACAGATATTCCTTATAAGGAAAAGTATGTTGACTATTTAGAAATCGCTCCCCATGCTGAATCCAGAAGGGAGAGCCGATTTCATTCGGAAGTTTGGAACTGAGAGGACGTATTGGTGTTTGTTTAATGTTGAAATCATGCAGAGGCTTGCCTTAATGAATTGAATAATTATGAAGGATAGCCGAGAGCTAGGATATGCAACAGTCTGAATAAGATCTTCTACACATTAATTATATTTTCAGTCAGTAACAATAGAAAAAGTATTTCACCTGTGAGGGAATTCAAATAATTAGTTCACAAGCTTTAGGTGATTAAACAATGATCAGACAATTGTGGAATTGTATTCTATTATTTAATCTGCACATAATATACACACTTTTATATAAATATTAAAATTATTATGTTTTTTGCAACACTGTGATTTTTTTGTAAAAGGCAGTGTATTGGTCATTACTAATATCATTATTAAGACTAATATTATTATAATATTCAAAAGACCATGTAGGGCCATTACGAATATTATTATAATTAATATTATTATACATTAAACCAGGAAGAAATACCAGGTGGCATAGATAAAAGTTAGGTAATGGACTGGTACTACTTTCGCTTTTGTGTCAGATCTTATAAAAGTAATCCCACAAATTAGTATGGAAAATGTTTCTTTTTTTTAAAAAAACACCCTATTTTTGGTGCAGTCAATAAAGTACACATGAAGTAATTAGGATTTCGTTTATTTTGCTGTAATGTAATATGAGCTGTGGTGATTTGAAAATATTTGATTTCCCATGAATATTGGGCCCTGGGTTTTCATAAACTGTAAAAAAAAAAAAAAAATTAAAAAGTGTCAGCATCATCTTAAACACTATATCAAGTTTAGACCCTAGCCTGTTTTGATTGTAGCCACACACATAAATATCACTCCAGAGTTTCTGCAGAACACTATTTTAATCAAAGCAGATCAGTAATAGATAAATGATACACACCAAAATAAAGATCATATTGTATCATTTGTACATATATATTGTCTATGTATTTATACCAAAGATTAAAAAATTAACCAGTGTTAAAACTTAAAGGGATACTGTCATGGGAAAACATTTTTTTCAAAATGAATCAGTTAATAGTGCTGCTCCAGCAGAATTCTGCACTGAAATCCATTTCTCAAAAGAGCAAACAGATTTTTTTATATTCAATTTTGAAATCTGACATGGGGCTAGACATATTGTCAATTTCCCAGCTGCCCCTGGTCATGTGACTTGTGCTCTGATAAACTTCAATCACTCTTTACTGCTGTACTGCAAGTTGGAGTGATATAACCCCCCTCCTTCCCCCCCAGCAGCCAAACAAAAGAACAATGGGAAGGTAACCAGGTAAAAGCTCCCTAACACAAGATAACAGCTGCCTGGTAGATCTAAGAACAGCACTCAATAGTAAAAACACATTCAGTTAAATTGAGAAGGAAAAACAGCAGCCTGCCAGAAAGAATTTCTCTCCTGAAGTGCAGGCACAAGTCACATGACCAGGGGCAGCTGGGAAATTGGCAAAATGTCTAGCCCCATGTCAGATTTCAAAATTGAATATAAAAAAACCTGTTTGCTCTTTTGAGAAATGGATTTCAGTGCAGAAATCTGCTGGAGTAGCACTATTAACTGATTCATTTTGAAAAATATTTTTTTTCCCATGACAGTATCCCTTTAATTACTTTTAAACTCAATAGCAAAAGCTTATTACAAGAAAATATGGTAGCTCCATGCATAAAATCATCCTGTTGATACAGATTGCTCACTTTGCTAGAAATGATTATTGTCATCTCACAATAAATGATATTCTAGGATACAAAATAACAGAGTTATGTTTGAAATTCAGACACATTTTTCCTGTTTAAAGGGGTGGTTCACCTTCAAACAACTAGTTGATTTCAGATAGAGCACCAGAAATAACGACTTTTTCCAATTACTTTATATTTTTTTTATGTGTGACCGCTTTTCTAATATTGAAGTGTAAAGTGTCATTTCTCACCTTCTGAAGCAGCTCTGGGAGGTGGGGTCGCCGGCCCTGTAAACTGTTCTAATGGATATATTTAGTTTATACATTACTTATCTTTGTCCTTGCTGAGCAGAATCCCTGGGTTTCATTAAAGGCAGCTGTTAGAATTGATACAATAGTTGCTAATACTCCAGAGATGCTGCTGAGAAATGTATCAACTCAATGTAGCAAAATGGTAACAGTTTAGAGTCTGCAACTGAATTACTGAGCTGCCAGACTGAAACACCAGAGACAGGGGCATTCAACTTTAAACTTTGATTTTGGAAAAACAGTAAAACATAAATAATGGAAAGTAGTTGAAAAAAAGCCTTTATTTCTGGGGAACAATCTAAAAACAACTGCATTTTTTTAAAAAAAAGTGTTTGGAAGGTGAACAACCCCTTTAAGGGGATGTCTACCTAATAATTTTGCTTAATGAAAAAATAATTAACTTGAAGCAACATTTTAACTATAAATTAAAAATGGTTCATGATTGTATTGTTATTTGTAAATGCAATTGCTATTATTATTATTCCTTATGCCACTTGTTCTGACTACTCATACTACCAAAACATATTTTCAGCTCTCCTTCAGCTAAGACTTCAGTTCTCTCAATGCCTTGAATGTTTTTCAATTAATGGAACAGTAACAACAACAAAAAATAAAGTGTAGTAAAGTAATAAAAATACAGTGTACTGCTTTTCTGCAAACAGATACGCTCTGCCCAATACAATGCTGTTTTCTCTGGTATCTGCTATGTAACCTGTGACTTTTTTTTCCTTTTTTCTAGTTTGAATGGTTGGCCCCATGGTTACACAGCAGCTAGCTGTGTGTACATTATATTTTAATTATTTTTATACACTTTCAGTTTTTAGTGTTACTGTTCCTTTAACATGCCTGGTAATATGGATGCTAACAGGAGTGTGTGTGTTTTGTAGGAATCTGAATCTTGGCTAGAAAAGACCTGAATTCTGCAATATTTTGTCAGATGCTGCTTTAAAAAGCAATTATATTTAGAAATAATAAAAAAATATTGAAAATGTTTAACTTGTGTAAGTTACTTAGAATTATATTTTTCTCAAAGTGACAGAGGACAACCCATTTAACAGTTTTAGAACCGTTGGTTCTTCTGTTAATGATCTATTACATTTTACCTGTATTTCTATAAGCTGGCTCGGCATTTGCTTGCCTGCATTTCTCTAGTTAGAATAACATTAGAATATGCATGCTACAGGCTTAAATAAGCACAAAGTCCAAGCATACACTAGACTTTCGGGTAAAGCTTGTCCATTAAAGAACTTCATGTTAGAGACAACTTTGAATGTAATACAGACATTAATATTAAGACACAATACAGTTTTCTTTCTCATTTCTGTGTTTTTGAATTATTTAACTTTCTGCTCTGCTACTCTTTAAGTTAAAATCTAAAATGCTCTTTGGTTGCTGATAATTAGTTCCACAACCATAAACATATTTCTTCTTATGCTAGATTTTTATTAATAATATATTCTATTATCTTAAAATTCCTTATTAGCACACATACATACCCAAAGTTTAAAAATCCTATGTTTTCCTTTCTTATGTAATTCGGTTTAATAACCCAGAAAGCTTTATCAGAAATAACGGCTAAATAATATAATCCCACTTAAAAGAGGTGATGCACAAATTTCAGAAAGGTGTACATTTCTCTAAAAAACAGTTACCTGTGCCAGCTTCAGATAAAGTAGTTGATCCCCAGAGTGCAATGATTCATTCTATGTGCAGTTGCTGTTACTAGGGATTCCTCTTCCCCTTTTTATTGTGACCTAAAGCACCATCAACTGTATCCACTACCCTGGGTATTGGTTGAATGAATGTTATCTACCAACTGATTTGTTTATTTCTGAGGCTGTTGTGTTTCATACCTGCTACACCCAGTAAGTTCCTCCTGTTATACAAATAGCAGATAAAGTATATAGGCTATGAGAATTGCTTAGTTTACGACTAGAGATGAAAATGTAGTGCATTGAGTGTTAAACAGCATCCTCCACAGGCAATGAGAAGTATTGCACCTAACATTTGATAACATACAGCAGTTATATTTATAAAATTTGGATCTCTACTGTACTTGCATTTCGGATTTTTAAAAATTGTTGTTATTCGGTTATTGACAGCAAGGATTGTTTGTTTTTATTGATTTTACCTCATATATTTCTGTAGAAAACGATCTTAAACATGTAGCTTTGGCTGCCATTTGCAGTCTGGGAGTTGAAGTCAGCAATACTGTAAGAGCCACATGTTAAGTTCACTGCTGTAACATATGGAAATCTGTAAGGACAAATAAGGAAGATGTGCAAGTGGTATAGGGCATATACATCAGTGCAGCAACACGAATAGTCCTTCATTAGAACACAATTGTTCACTGTACGTGTTACATGTTAATGACTTTTATTGGTTTCAACTTTATTTTCAGTAATGGCAAAGCAAGAAACAAACAAGAGACAACAATGTAACAATAAGCAAAGAATTATAAAGTTTGTACAGGCTAATGTAAAAAAAATTAAAGCATTTTCAAGGATCCTGCATGATCCAGTAGCTAAAAACATAACACTAGGATGCATAATAGCAGTCAATTTAGATTTTCTGTCTAATGAATTATATTATTATAAATTATGCCTAAAAAGCAACCATACACAGCTGATATCAATATCTTATGATTTTGTCTGGTTTGACCATCCTTGTTGACAGCCAGTTCTAAAAATGATCAGTTCCAAAATTTGGCAAAGAAATCTCTACAGCTCATATCACAGGCTTATGTATATATTGCTGCATCAGCTGTAGTTCTAAGAACATCTAAAACAGCATATATGTTCATGCACATTTTTAATCTAATTGACCTTCAGGCCAGGCTTCTATCTAGGAGAGTAAATAGGCATTCACCCAATATCTCACCCTAGCTGGTATTCAGAGAGGTATCCCTGCCAAGGTTCTTTCCCTCCCACAGTTTGAGAACCTCAAGGACAGGCTTTCTAAAATGCCTCCTGAAGTACACAAATAAGCACCAATGGTCAAGCAGATCACACCCAAATTGACACACATAAAATGCAAGGCCAAATAATATTTTCTATGACCGTTTATTAAAATTGCCCTATGTAATGGCTAGCAAGAAGTACATAATTTCTTCCATGATAAGTTCTTTAGAACATCATAACACTCTGAAGTAGGTTTTGGAACTCACACAGGAGGAGACTAAGGATAGATGAATGAGAAAAGGGGAGATGGTGGCGAAGGAAAGCAAAGGGTGGAAGAGAACCTGTAATACAGGCAGAAGGGGAAAGGAAAAAAAGATGGCAGAATTGGTGAAGGAGAGAATGGCAAGAGGATAGGGGGAGGTGGCGTATAGTGGACAGGCATTTCTGAGGTTTTTGCAACCTGAAACAGGTTTAATTTGCTACCCTCCCCCTCACATAAGGTGCTTACCTTTCTGAGTGCCGGAGTGGGTCGAGGCGGGGGACGAATTGCTAATGATAAGAGCACAATCTGCACTAGAAGAGCTAAAATTCTGATTTAAAATTGCAGCTCTTTAAGTTACCAGGAGCAGCTTTTTGCTGCCCCTGCGGGCTGCTGCCGCTTGAGGTGAGTTTTTCAACTTGCCTCATGCCCTGGTACTGGATGAAATATTTTGGTCAGTGAGATACAGAGATGAGGTGTCCTGGTGAGCCCCAACAACCTTTCCGAATTATCTCCAGTTAAGCTAAAGCTTGAATGTGAGATAGTTCTCATACGTTTTTGTAAACAAATTCCAAAATGAGTTACAGAAACTGTATTTTGATGAAAATAGAGGAATGCCTGCACAAGAATCAGGGCAGAATCCAAGCTATTTCATTATTTAGTTAAAAAAATGGGCCCAGGGCCTGGATGGAAAGTATTGCCTTGTGGATTTTAATTGAACTTGGTTTCCTAGCAGTGACCTCATCTTTCTGGGGTTTTTTTCTTCATTTTGGCAATTTCTAATTCGATAGCTGTACTTTTCTGCCATGAGATAGGGCCAGGCCCGGATTGGCAATCTATGGGTTCTGGTAAACGCCAGAGGGGATGCCATAAGATGCCATAGAAAGTCACTATTTATTGGGCTGGTGGCGACTGATTGGGCCACCCTGTACTTGGAATGCCAGGGCCTATTTTGACTCCCAGTCCAGACCTGGATAGGCTATGGCACATCTATACTGTTTTCATAAGTGAAGCAGCTTCACATGCGGTTATCAGTGCTTTGTATTATGCGCATGTTCAAAAGAGAAGTCAACAGTATCCAGTTAAAGTAATTAAAAGCTGGAAGGTTTATAGTGAGTGCATAAAGTGTCCAGCAGGTGGCTAGCAGGCCCTTACCTGTCTAACCAGGAATCCTATGTAGCTTTTCCCTGTGAGGTGTGCTCACGTTTGAGGTATTTTTATTGCACATAGCCCACCTCCCGCTCCCAGCTGTACAGTCAGAGGCCGGTGACAAGGGGCTGCAGGTATTTCTAGGTGTGTGAGAGAGATGTGCGCAGTTATTTAATGCTAGTGTTAATTGAAGGGGCTGGAGCCTATGTAAGGAGGAGACTTCCTGTGTGCCTACTGAGCCAGTCACAGCGAGAGACAGGGGAAGCACTGAGACTACAAGCTTTGTACAGCCGGGCTGAAGGGAAAGTAGGCGGAAGGGACGCTGCTGCTACTGCTGCTACTGTGTGAGAGAAATGGCCGGAACAACTTCTTTGGAGGCCGTCAAGCGAAAGATCAAAAGCTTACAGGACCAGGCAGATGCAGCTGAGGAGAGAGCAGAGAAGCTCCAGAGGGAGCGGGACATGGAAAGGAAGCTCCGAGAAGCAGTAAGATTCATTCAAGACATGTACTACTAGCAATTACTGTATTCAGTTGCACCAGCAAACCGCACACCTTCCTCACTCCTATGTCCCGCTGCGCCCACACCTTCCTCACACTCTGGACTACTCTGTGTGTGTTTTTTACCCTTAACCCTCCGCCCTGAATGGCCACCTTGTCCTCATACCTTCCATCTCCTACACCCTCCTCTCATTCCTGACTGGTACTACTCTGCTCCCCAACCTATCCCTTTTCTACTACTTCATGCCTTTGGCCACTTTTAGATGGTTTGGTGGTACAACTGTCATCACTACTACTACCCCCCCCCCCCCAAAAAAAACCCTCAATACGTTCTGCTGTTTAATATGAGACAGGTGACCCAATACAAAAGAGGGGTGTAGATGAGGGTCTCTGTCCACCTTCCTTACCACTCCTGTGTATCTCCTCCCGCTAACCTCTCTCCTACTCTGTGACCCCTCTTAAATAATCATACCTAAAATTACTATATATATACAGATCCCCCCCCCCAATTCTAACTATATGGCCACACCTCTCAATGCAATGGCAGATTCCCATGTACCGAACCTGTAGTGAGTATCTAAGGATCACATTGGCTTTGTGGCCTCACCCATTATACTGAGGCATGCAACTCTGAGTGCCACATTATGTCTACAATAACATTCCAATAATTGCATGTACCTCCAAAAAATAAAGGGCCAATGAATTAAAAAAAAAAAAATACAAATTATTTATTAGGACATGTTAGAAACCTGACGCATTTCGTGCCTGTTGGGCCACTTACTCATAGGCTTACGGTAATTTTTGGGACTGGGGTGAACTGTGGGTATGCCCTCCTGTGAACATTATTTATTTTTTGCTCTAATTATTTACTACACTTTTCCCTGGTAGTACCAATATTTTGGCTTTGTGCACCATTCAACTGTTTGTGCCACATTATGTCCCCATTTACCTGACTTCTAGAATTCTTTCCCATCTACTTCTTTTTATGGATAAAGAACACAGTCTTCCATTGGTTTATAATGTTAGCAGTAGAAAATGGTCTCTTACTGAACTTACTGATGTTCATCCTGTAAAGAACACTGAGGCTGGCTACACAGCAATCTGATCCAGTGTTGCTTAATCATGTGGCCTAATGTTGTACTGGGAATTTTCTCCTTGGCAAATACCAGAAGTCAATAGTATAATTAAATTGCATGCTTTTGATATGATATTAAAGGATTAAAACCCATAAATGCACCTGAAATTGCCCAAAAGAACCATTAATGTTCACAGATCTGGTTGCCTGGAGGTTATTTAGCATTATGCATATCTTGCTTTGTATGTTTGTAGCCCTTTTACTGTGTTGCTGTGCTTACTGTGCAATTGTTAGGTGTTTACCCAGCCACCCCCAGGGCAGGTTGTATCCATTCAGGTAGGGAGGGGACAGGGAGCTGTGAATGTGGTAGGGAATTCCAAGCATGTTACCGGGCTCATCTGGGCTAAGACGTATTAACACTTTCAGCCCTGCTCTTTGAGTTCTGGCTGGAGGTTCCCAGTGAAAGTGGCTATGTATTGATGGCTGGCCTGCTGGTGCATAGGGTGTTGCTCACCTGACTGTTAAACAAATTTAGCCATAATTATTGAAAAATGGGATTCCACAATAGACTGTAAGATTTGTTTGTAAAGCAAGTGCATAAAATATTTGCACATATTCAGCAGGCAAAGGCCAAGAACAATAAGAAAGTAAGTAGGAAGGGTGCTAAACACTATGCATAATGGCCTCTGTTCTGTGCATGTGATTGATTCTTTCTGAAAGCAAAGTTCATATTCATATGGAAGCAGGCCAGGGCTTCTCACTCAAAACAATAGATATACCGTAAGAAACAGAAACCTACTCAGATTGACACTCTTCAGATTGCATGAAACCTATTTTGTTTTCCTTGTTGCTAAAATAATGCCCCAGGAATTTATAATCAGGTGTTTGTATACAGCAAGCAGTATATGAACGTGAAGGGTAGTTCACCTTCAAATTAACTTGTAGAGATTGATATTCTGGGACAAGTTGCAATTGGTTTTCACCTAATTAAAAAAACTGTAAGAAATAACATACTAAACGTTAACTTCAAGGCGAACTTCCTAAACTTTAAGCACTCTATAGCAAAGATAAACAACCTGCTGCTCTCGCCTGTACAAGTGAAATTGACAGAGCTTGCTGTCTGTTTGCAACATTTGGGTTGAACCATTCTTCTTACATTGTCTTTGTACAGTAAATAAACCACTGGCCCTCTGTATGAAGATGTAGTTACAATGCTCTGCACAGCTGGGAGTTGCCTGATAGTATCTTATGAACTTTCCTTGCCTTATAAGGCCACAAGGCTGGCCCAGTCATGCAACTACTGTATGAGAGTGTCATTCCCTTCACTGGCCACAACTACTCCAGTGACCAATGAGGAAATGTTCCCTTGCTGGTTTTATTTTAACTTGTATCTGTAGAGCACTGATGATGTCTTGCAGATATGGTCAGGGATGCCTACACTGCAAACCTCCAGCTCTAAAATTGTAATAGTCAAGTAGCGTGGGTCAGATGGAAGCCCATATATATAGTGATTCTTTCTTTCCTTTCAGTATAAGAACAGTTAATATAATACAGGGTAGCTTAAACAGTATAAACTGCATGCAAATGTTTAAAAGCAAATCTGTTTGTGTTTAGGCCTGGGAGGTACTGCAGTAATATCATCTGATGAGCTTGTTTTGACTCTGGGATTTTGCATCTGTTTATCCACAGACCTTTGCACATTCAGTTATAGCGCTTCTTATAGCCTTTGGCTTACCAAGGTCAGGACAACTAAGTGGAATCACTAGGGACTTGCTCAGATCAAAAGTATCCGTTCGTAAGAACACTGCTTTAAATCTTTTCATTTGCCTTTGAGATTCTTTTAAGGTAATGACTGGAGACTACCACCAAATGTAAACATTTAATATGGCTATCCAATTATTTGCAGATGGTGAACAATCCCTTTAATATTAATGTCTTCAAAGATCCATAATGAAACAGGTGTTGGGGTATTGGCAGAACAGTTGTACCTTGAATGACAAATTGCATTGACCTTCCCCGCAGCCATGCAACAAACCTGGCAGTTAAGTGGTCCTGCTGGATTGATTTATTTGTACCATATCACTCAATCATGTAACTTGTGCTTCAATTGAGTGTACCACTGGGATTCTAAAGATGGGATTCTGTGAAAGTAATCGGTTTTGCTTTGTAGCAGAACATAGCAGTGGCAGGTAATTAAGGGTTAATGGGTAACTGCACACGCATAACTATACAGGGCGGGTTCCTCTCTGCTCTGCAAACACTTCATTGCATCCCCTTTGGCCATTCATTGAGAATATGTTTTATATGATTTGTACTGGGTCTGGGTGTGATTAACTGCATTGTGCAACCCAGAACTCATTGCTTCTGTGTGACCTTTAATTGTGGGAAGTCAGGCTAGTTGTCTGCTTTCTCTTTGCCAAAGGTCTGGCTATTTTGTTCATAGTTTAGTTCATGCTTGGGTTTTCAATACAAGAATTACAGCCGATGATCTCTCAAATACCCACACGTTTGTGGCATATTAACAGCATGTTAAGCCATTGTTCTTCTGCATTACAATCTATCTTTTTAAAGCATTTGAATGTTATGAAGGGTGTCATTTAGAGTACACACTTTTCTCCCATCTACTTTACAGAAAGAGGAAGTAGAAATGTATTTTTTTTTTTTTAGCTAGTGTAAAAAAAGTTTAACCACATCCTATACCTTATACACACTTCTGCAGACACTCCCTTGTACAGTTTCTCTGCTAATGTTTTATTCTCGTAGGTGTTTAATCTGATTAAACATCAACAAGTAGTGAAACCTGCATCTATATTAGATGCTGTACTCTCCCCTTTCTTCTCTTTTTTTTCTACAAAATATGTCTTCATCTAATAATGGCTGGGATGCACTACTTGTAATCTCAACTAAAACTCTGAAAGTCCTTCTATCCGGTAGCTTGCAGGATGATTCTGGGAGTTGTCGTCCATTACATTCAACCTTTAATCCAGAACATAACTCTTAAAAACATCAACTACTAGTTGATCTGTTTCAAGGTGGACTGGTATTGAGTCTCCCATTCCTTATATTTTTTTCTTTTTGACCCATTATAGCTAGAAAACCATAAACTCTGTGTAGTAGGCAGTTCATCTTTTGTAGAAATGTGGTTCAAATTTGCTATACTGTAGGTGTTATAGGCGGTGTATATGTTGTAGAAATGTGGTGTTGATTTGCTATACTGTAGGTATTACGTCTTGTAAATAAAGTGTGTCTTCTTCCAAGAGGCACCTGTGACCTTTGGAGCTAAAAACTTCAAGCAAAGGGTTTTTCTTCTTGCTCAAGTAAAATTGGTGGTTATCTGATAACTTACATTTTGTGACCATTTGTATTCCTATAGGCTGAAGGAGATGTAGCCTCATTAAACAGGCGCATCCAGCTGGTAGAGGAGGAGTTGGATCGTGCTCAAGAGCGTCTGGCCACAGCTCTTCAGAAACTGGAGGAGGCTGAGAAGGCTGCAGATGAGAGTGAGAGGTGGGAGGCTTTCTCAAAAGTATATTAATATGAGATCAGTGTAGATGAAACATATTGTTTGATCCCACTATTTTTAAATACGTTTTTTTCAGGTAACTAGTATGCTAGAGACTAACTCTATTAGAATTTGTTTTGGGCGTCAACTGTGCAGTCATTACTGTATGGAAGCTAGCTGGTGATGTTAAAGATTATCCAACTTGTCTTGTTTCCTATCTCAGAGGTATGAAGGTCATTGAAAACAGAGCCCTGAAGGATGAAGAGAAGATGGAGTTGCAAGAAATCCAACTGAAAGAGGCCAAGCACATTGCTGAGGAGGCTGACCGCAAATATGAAGAGGTGAGCTGGCAAATGGATAAGAATATCATAAAGCCATCTAGTCACCCAATGGGAAGAGCATTAAGCCCACATCTTATCTTCCAAGCATGTTTATTTTTTTTCTAATCATGTCAAATTATTTTTAGTTCTTCAGTATGCTGAAAAAATTAGCATTCCTTTTAGTTAATGGAACATATCCAGTATATTACCAGTAACCAGTAAAATAACAGGATCCAATCTACTTCTGTATTTGCCATTTTGAATTATAGTACAAATTATTCTGTTGGCTTTCTCAATAGGTTGCTCGTAAGCTGGTGATCATTGAGGGTGATCTGGAACGTGCAGAGGAACGTGCTGAACTTTCAGAAAGGTAAGTGTGATTTCTTCAGTTTAGAAGAAATAAAATTAACACAGCATGTTGTGGCTGATCACATTAATTCACCGAACATTAACAGTTAATGGTTAAATAGCACCTATGAAATGTTTTAATGTTTCAGTTCTGTTTGCTTCTGCAAGTTGCTGTGGACAGAAATTCAATAACTAAAATGCCCAGTCAAAATTGCTGTTATCAGTTGTGATGAAAATGTGGTTACTTATAATGGCATATTCATTATTCCATTAACTCATAACCAGAAGAAATAGTTACTTTAGATTTTAATTAATTGTATTATTTACATAGTTTGGGTTACAAAATGTTTTTTCTCTACATTATACTACTTACTCCTCTAATAACTGCAATTTTTTATGTTTTAAGGGCTTTGGATCTGGTCCTATGTAGAAATCTTAGGCAGAATTCATATAGCTACCATATAATCTAGCTACCATATATCATAGAGGAACTGATCCTGTGTAGAAATCATAGGCAGAAATAAATCCTATAGCTACCATACATTATAGAGGAGTTAACATGTATAAACCAAAGTGGTAATTTTGTTGCATTAACTCGATATGATGAATACATTTCAATTGACCACAAATATCAAGTGTATCCGTTTTTAGTTCTCTTACAGTAATAGTTTTTGTAAAAATAAAGTAGAGAACAAAGATACCAGTTTGCATTCTCCCATCCATGCCCTATATTAGTATAAAAATATTTAGCCTATTTAAACCACAAAATACATTAAAACTGATAATTGCTCTACAGTCTGATTCTATAGTCAGCACCTTGCAGGATATATACTTTGCTCTGTAGTATATATGCCACCCATACCTTTTATAACCGTATGTTTTTCTTTGCATGCACCACGTGTTGCAAATGGCTTGCTCGTTTCCCTTTATTTTATGCACTCATTAACAGCCATTGCCGGCAGCTGGACGATCAGCAAAGAATAATGGACCAAACGCTGAAAACGCTTATAGCTTCAGAGGAGAAGGTATTGCCATTAGTCTGTGCCCTTTCCTTCTCCCGGCTGCTGGGTATCAGAATCCTGGTTTGCTTTGCTGTAGTATTCTCGCAATACTTTCCTTTGACTATTGTGATCTTCTAGTAGACTTTTTTTTTTTTTTTTTTTTTTTTTCTTCTGTACTGATCTTTTGAGCTATCTGTAAAAAGCTGAGCATATAAAATATAATTGGGGCATTTACCATGTGTAAAATTTATACTACATTTTGATCTGCAATGCTAAATTATGATGCATCAACAGTATTAATAGATTTATTAAATGTATAGTAAATATTCCCAACATAAGTGCAGGTTATATTAGCTGACTGGATCAGAATGCCTTTGTTTTAAAGTGAAACCAATTTGCAAAGATATCACCTTGCATAATATCTGGTAAATGCAGCCATGCTTTTCATTTTATATATTCACAGATTTTTATTATAGCTCATTAATGGATTTCCCCTGTTCCAATTCACTTTTCATTTTTCTCTTTCAATTTTCTTTTCTTTTTTTTTTCCTTTTGCCTTTTTCCATATGTTCCCTTTTCCTCTGCCTTTTTCCCTTGCCCCATCCAAATAGCAAATGTGCCGAGCTTGAGGAGGAATTGAAAACTGTTACCAACAACCTGAAATCTCTGGAGGCCCAGGCAGAGAAGGTAGGATGGGGAAATTAGCTCAGAGATGCACAACATAAATATAAGCCACACCGTGACAATGGAATTTACAGCAAATTGTTAGGGCAGTTCTAATCCAGATTCACAGGGTGCATATGTAATGACAACATGGAATTAATCCATGTCCAAGAAGAAGGGCTTCGTGAAGCACGTATTCAGATTTAAAACCCTTGGGTTTCTTGCACCACCCTTCTTGTGAAAAAACTGTGCTTTAAGATGTGGATGCAAATGAATATACATAAAACATACATTAGAGAGCTGTATTTTTGCAGACTTTTCCCAATATTCACTTTAACTTAAATGCTAAGGTATGATGGCACTTGATGTTGCCAATCTCTTTAAAAGCTTTTCATTAAAGAGTGGTTTAACTATTCATACCCAATATGCTGCAGCTAAAATTAATTATTTTATGCATAGTTAGAATGGATAAAGTATGACCTACAAGTGGATTCAGTTCTGAATTAGTGTAACCAGCATCCTCAACAAGGCAGTGACTGGAAGGCAAATCTTGCAAGATCCCACCCTTTTTTCATTTATTATTATGTTTTGGAGAGACAGACTCCTTATTGTGAATTGAAGTTTTGGTCTATAGTCTCTGATTTTGTATTGCAATTATTGCAGTTACCTGGTGGTAGATTCTCTCTCCTTTTTTTCTTTGTCTACGTGATTTTCGGGGGGTAGGATTTGTCTCTTCAGTGGAATCTGTTTGGGTTATGTCTTGATTATGATTCATTCTGCATTAATTTTGACCTACTCATCCTTTTATCTACTTTCAGTATTATTATATTGTCCAACAAACAGACTTGTACACATTGCCAGGCCTTGTTTTAGGATGCTGGCAGTCGAGTATATGATCTTATGTAAAGCAGTTTAACTCTAGAACCTATAAAAACATTAAATAAATAAATAAGCATTTTAAATATAAATATGGCATTTTTTTCCTATTGGACTTCATATACTGATGATTAACACTATTCTTGTTTTGCTTACAGTACTCCCAGAAGGAGGACAAATATGAAGAGGAAATTAAGGTTCTTACAGATAAACTGAAGGAGGTGAGTACACAATTCTATACCTATTGTAAATTAATATCATATATTGCATTGGAGAATTAGCTGAATTAATATGCTACGTTTCCTCTTATCCTTAAGGCTGAAACACGTGCCGAGTTTGCAGAGAGGACAGTAGCCAAATTGGAAAAGAGCATTGATGATTTAGAAGGTATGAAATTCCTGTCTACATATGTGGATCATCTGTGGGGTTTCTGTATCACACAATGGAAACATCTGATGATTGTATATTCCACATGTGCAAACCGCTTTTTGGGTTTTGTTTTTATCTTGATAGTGTCAGATTTTTTTTGGAGTAATTTAAGGGGATTCTGCCAGTCTCTGAAGAGATCCAGAATCGCACATTACATTAGTATGAAAGAGGAGCTAGATCATTTAATATATTGCTGGATTCTGAATATCTTATATGGCAAGGCTTTATACCTTCTACCTTACTCCTTCTAATTGTTTTTTCTCTCTCTTAAAACACCATTTATTCTCTGACCTGGGCTCTTCACTGCCTCTCTTCTACGCTGACTGCTTCCTCATCTTGTTTCCTGGATGGTGGATTTACCAATATCTTCTCCAAAATTCTTTCCTCCCTTTGCCCTACTCTGTTTATTTGCTTTCCATTTCTTTGCCCTACCCCTTCATTTTTTTTTTTGTCCCTACCACCCTTATCTTTTGTGCCACCCTTCACTATGAGCAGATGAGCTGTATGCTCAGAAACTGAAGTACAAAGCCATCAGTGAAGAACTGGATCACGCTCTCAATGACATGACTTCAATGTAAATTCACTTTTCTGTGTGTTCGCTTATGTCCGTACCCTTTCCACTGCTTAATAAAACTCACGTCCTACCCTCACACCTTCAGTTTTTTCTTTGCTCACCTTTTGGGTGTGTTTTACCCCTGTTTAGATATCTGGCAATATGGTAACTTCTGATTCTTATGCACGTATCAATGATGTCAAATCAAATTGTGTTCTGGGCTAATATTATATCATAGTGGCCCAGGTACATTTATATAATAGTTTGGACAATCTTTTTAATTGGCATTAAATCTAGTCTGGTACCATATGAATTATCCTGAACTGAAAGTATAACTTTCAACAAAAATGCCAGAGTCTAAAACAGGTGTAAAATCTGCTTTGTGTTTTCTTAGATCTTTTTTTAATTTTGCTTTTCCTGTGTATAAAAATGTTTCACACTAACTTAAAAAACAAAAACAAAGCCATGCTGTATGCTTAATACAGTATTTGGATACTAATGGCTCCTTCCAAAATGTAGTTCTTTTTTTGTCTATAGGATGCATAGCTGCAAAGATTTGTTTAATTTAATACAGCCACAAGCACAATTGCTGATGGTTTTTAAAGGCAACAGATAATAAGACTGCATAAATGCCAATATTCGTTTCAGCAGTTCAACTTGGTATCTTCAGGATTTGTAGGTATATAGGTCATTACTAATCAGCTTTGCATGTCTCTTTTTAAACTACCATATATACAAACACCTTCCATTTGCAGTGCATACTTCTATAATAATATGCTGAACAATACATAAGGATGTCAGACTGCTAAAAAGATCTCTGAAGCTATATCATTGATATAGGCAGACCTGCTACAATGTGCTTTCCCAAACTCAACTTTTTTGCGGTTCTGGTCCATAGATTGATTTCATAAACAAGAGGTTGGCAAAAGCACTGAAACATTTTAAGCTATACTGCAGAATTATTTTATTCTAAAGAACAAGCTGAATATTCATTGATTTATGGCTGGCAATGGAGCAGTTAACTGCTTAACCAATAACAACATAGAGTCACCAAGGGACTACTATCTGCATAATTCTTTAGGAACTGTCACTAGTAACACTCATTTGGCTTTAACCTAACCAGAAAGCTTTAACCATTACCAAATAAATATATAATTACAAAAATATAGATCGGTTCAATAATACTTTTACAGATTACTGTCTGTGTTTCATAGCATGTGTGTCTCAGTGGGACAAGTGTACATTTAGCTTTGTAAGAGAGCCAAACTTTAAAAAAGAAAACTGTCAAGTATGTCTATAAATAATTTGGATGGAGCCATTTATACATGTGGTGGTATTTGTTTTGTTTTTTTAATCTTTTGTTTGAAATTTGTTGCTTTTGTAGTTTAGCCTTACTATATCTAAACTACAAGTTCATTATTTTATGAAAATAATGTACAACACTGCGTTTTGTTGGGCAAGGCTATGATCAATAGTCATTTGCACTGCAGCCCTTTGTAGTAGAACTAATTGTTATTAGGCAATGCTATCTGCTGAAAAGTAAGATTCTGCTCTACTGGGGGCCTACATCTATACTTAAGAAGAGGAGGGTGAATTCCTGACCTCAACTGCAAAATCAAGGATGTTCAGCTAGATCTCACCAATTAATTACTTGTTTATTTGTTGCAATTTTGCAGGCAGATCTGAACTAGCAAAAGGCCAGTAACGAGACTTTTAAGAGTAGTGTACAGCACACAGCTGATTCCTATACTAAGCACTTTTTCAATAATCGCCAAATTCCAAAATGTTATAGTCCTAGTAAGGCCTAATTAAGGACACACATGTTACCAAGAGACCTACAGAGCTTAGTTCTAGAGCACAAATGAAGATGACTGACCAGTTGTTATGGCTAATGCTACATATGCATAGCACTCTGCTTTCACTTTAGCTATTAGTTTATACTATAGTGGCTATAATAATAATAACTCCCAAGTTGTAGCTTCCATAATTCCCCAGCTTCTGCCATGTGATCCTTGTGGAGCCCT
This sequence comes from Xenopus laevis, assembly GCF_017654675.1. Classification (NCBI taxonomy): domain Eukaryota; kingdom Metazoa; phylum Chordata; class Amphibia; order Anura; family Pipidae; genus Xenopus; species Xenopus laevis. The sequence goes on from NC_054376.1 coordinate 61,372,102, forward strand.
TTAAAATGAGAAACTATTAAGGAGATTTAACCAAATTCAAAAGTTAACCTTTCATAATGCATAATGGAATTCTAAATTAATTGCATGAAAGTGAGTGTAGTATATAAATTGTTAGCTAGCTGGCTAACAATCGTACGATCGGACTTTCCCATCTCCCGACCTGCCACTAACCATTCGGATCAAATAAAGTACAAAAGAACAGATCAGCTGATATTCTTGCCCTGACAGCAATCGTACGAAAGTTATGTCCGACAAAAGCTAGTGACAGTCTCCCACTGAAAATCGTACGATCTGCAATAAATGCAGAGATATTATCGGCAGCCGACAAATCTTTTAACCTGTCCGATCAACAGATCTCCACCGGACGAAAAATGTCGGGACTCTCCACACACGGTCCGAAAATCGTACGAGTCCTCTATTCGTACGATCAGATCCTTGCGTCTATGGCCAGCTTTAAATATACTACAATATACTTTTAAAGATAATCAAAGCAGTTTTTTTTTTTTGAGGGGGGGGTCACTTGTTTCGACATTGCTAGTGACCTAAAAAAAAGTGGGAGCCCTTATGGACATTACACATACGTGGTAGATTCCCTTATTGTCACTTTATCATACAGAGCAAGAATAGTAAGCTGTAGTGCTCCTAAGGCAATTGGCACACAGGCTGTTGTCAACCTGCATATTTTTGCAAGCTGAGAGAAGCGGATCTGCTCAGTGCCCCTGCTTCATTGATATGAATCCAATGAGCCAGTGTATGGTCATACACGGCAGAACTGAAGCCGAGGTCAGTATTTGGGCTGACCTCGGCCTGAGTGTGACTGCACACAGGATGACAAGATTCAAATGAATGGAGCAGGGGCACTGAACAGATCTTCTCTTAGCCTGCAAATATATGCAACAGCTGAAACCAATAGCCTAAGTGCCCATAGCCTAAGGCAGGGATACCCAGCCTTTTGAACTCGTGAGCAACATTCAGAAGTAAAAGGAGTTGGGGAGCAACACATGCATGAAAAAATGCTCTTGGGGTGCTGTGATTGGCCATTTGGTAGCCCCTATGTGGATTGTCAACCAACACCAAGGCTCTGTTTGGCAGTGCACCTGGTTTTTATCCAACCAAAACTTGTCTCCAAGCCTGGAATTCAAAAATAAGCTCCTGCTTTGAGGCCACTGGGAGCAACATCCAAGGGGTTGGAGAGCAACATGTTGCTCACGAGCTACTGGTTGGGGATCACTGGCCTAAGGGAAGGCTGTTAACACCATGTTCTCTGTGGCAGTTTTGAAATGCCCCCAGGCAGTCAAATTCATTGAATCTGTCTGGGGTTCAGTATGTGTTTTAAGGTGGCCATACAAGGGCCGATAAAAGCTGCCGACAGACCGTGTTGGCAGCTTATTGGCCCATGTATGGGGCCCCCCGACGGGCTTCACCGATCGAGATCTGGCCGAAAGTCGACCAGATCTCGATTGGATGGGACAGAAAATCCCGTCGGATCGCGGCCGCATCTATTCGTTGATGCGGTCCTGCGATCCGACCGCCCGTTTGGGCATCGTTAGGATCCGATCGTTGGGCCCTAGGGGGCATATCGGAGGGAGATCCGCTCGTTTGGCAACATTGCCAAACGAGCGGATCTCTCCATGTATGGCCACCTTTAGAACCTGAGCAAGCATAGTCTCTTGAGTTATGCTTTAAATAACTACTGCTATGACTTAAGCAATATCTGCTGACTGTCATTGTTCAGTTTGCAACAGAACTATAAGTAAGTAAATCCTGAAGCAGGAGAAGGCATTCTTTCATAAACAGATTTCTACTCCTCCTTTGTAATACAAGAAAGCAGAATTAAGTAATTAAACAATACACTGTTAATTTACCTTAAAAAGGAGGGTGGTAATGGTGTCCTGTGCATGTAGTCATAGGTTGAATGTTTCCATACTGTATTGCACATCTGCTAGAAGCATACATTGCCTTAAGGTGTTAACAAGCCCCTTTTTTTATGGGAGGAGGGGTGGATAATATCAGATTATTAGTGCAGCAATATGAATATATAAAGATTGTGTGCTTCTAGCTAATTGTAACCAAAAGGGAAAAGCAGTAACTGTTTGTCCCTGCAGTTTATCACAGGGTCAACTAACATTACTTGAAAGGGTGAAACTTTAATACTGTAAAGCAGGGTACAATTTGGTCCCCTAATGAAAACAAAGGGTAGTCCGTACTGTACTACACAGCATGTAGGGATAAGGCAAAGCTAAATTCACAAATATGAATAGATGTAAATTTATAGTGGTCCAAAGTCTTTTTCATTAAATTTCTATTTTTGGTGGCTTAAAGGAAAACTATACCCCCCAAACAATGTAGGTCTCTATAAAAAGATATTGCATAAAACAGCTCATATGTAAAACCCTGCTTCATGTAAATAAACCATTTTCATAATAATATACTTTTCTAGTAGTATGTGCCATTGGGTAATCATAAATAGAAAAATGCCATTTTAAAAAATAAGTGCCGCCCCCTGGGATCGTAGGATTCACTGTACTCACAAACATACCAACAAACCAGACATGTTAGGTCACATGAGCCAATTAACAGACAGAGTTGTGTATTTTGCTTCCACACTTCTTCCTGTTACAGATAGTTGTAGTATTTCTGGTCAGGTGATCTCTGAGACAGCACAGACACCATCACGAAATGGTGGCTCAAGGCAAGAGATGTAAAAGGGCAATATTTACTTAAATATATATTCCAGTTTGGTAAGATTCTTTAATATGCCACTTAATATGATATGAACTATCTGTTGCTTAAGTGTTCATTTTGGGGGTATAGTTTTCCTTTAAGATTTTGGCAATTTTAGTTAAATTTCCACAGATCTCTTGCTCCCTATGCACTGCCTGTATGCAGTTCCCTAGGGTCGCTGGCTCTTGGTTGAGCTAAAAGCCTGGTGGAAGCACTCTTGAGTATGCTTACTTCAATTCATTTTAATTCAGTTTTAGAAGAATCAGCAGAAAGCAGTAGCAGACTAATCGAAATGCAGTGTCATCCATTCCAGTCTCTAATCTAAAAATAAACAGTATAAGTCCTCATGCTATAGCATGTGCTGCCTGCATGTTTCTTTCACATTGCCATTTGTTTGATACATTTATTTTTTTTTTTCTTAATGTTTTCTCATCTCTTCCTTCTCACAGATAAAATGCTTTGCTTCCAATGGTCATCTCTATCATACCTGGGTTGGATAATCCTCTCTGAGCTGTCCTTTTTATCCCATTCTCTTCTTGGGAACCTTTCAAACTGTCCTGCTGCATTAAACAAGAATCACTTTTCTGTTGTACAGACACTCTGTAAAATAAAGGACCCATTGTGTATTTTCTCTCTCTTTCCTTTTCCTGCATTATTTATTGCTTATCTTATAAAGGAACATTTAATAAAACTGCAGATCAATACTTTTAATATTTTGTAGGGCATTTCTCTTTGTGTTCAACTATTATTTCAAGTGTTTTGCTGCCATTTAACCAAGTCCAAACAATTATTGTACTTAAATGGCCACCAGACAATCTTTATTGAATCTTTTGATTTTTGCTGTTCAAGTGTTTCATGCAGATGCTTTGTGTTGGGACATGAGTCCTAACCAAGATGTCCCCTGGAAACAGACTGTACCATTTATATACTTATATTTTTGTGGGACATAGAAGTAAAGCTCTTTGAGGAGTGTAATGAATTTATTTGTTTTTAATTTCTACATTTAGTTTAGAGCTGTTCAGTTTAGACCATGGTAGTGTAAGTACAAATCAGCCAGTTGACCATATTAATTTGGTCAGTAGGAAGCAAATGTATCAAAATATACTGTATTTATATTATTTCTGTACCTGCTTTACACTGTTGGGTACTCGCCTGCTCTTTTCATTAAAATAATTATAAAATAAATAATTAAAATGGCCATACACAAGCCTACTGCCAACTCTGCAACTTTTTACTGAGTCTGCAGCCTTTGGCCTGTGTATAAAGCTAACTCAATGCCTTACCTGAGACAATACATGACTAGTGCTTTAGGTGAGCGCCACCTTGGGTTATATGTGCATTCCTCTCCAAGTGGATCTTGTGTATAATCTGTTAATGGCAAACCAAGAAATTATTCCTTTGCATTATATCCTGCAAATGCTTTCCCACCTGCAATAATGTAAATTGCTGTTAGGAAAACAAATGCAGCACTTCAGAAAAAAAGTGCTGGATATATTTTCCCACCTGCAATTTACATTAACAGTGGGAAAACATTTGCCCATGGTTATGAAGATTTATCACAGATGACTAATCTCCTGGTGTGCCATTGCCCTCAAAATGGCCATATGATTGTTTTATACTCAGAATAGCAAGCTAAATGTATAGTAACGGTGGCCATACACTCTAAGATCCGCTCGTTTGGCAAGGTCGACAAACAAGCGGATCTTGACCCAATATGCCCACCAACGGCTTGGCGATATCGGATGAATCCGAATGTTCGGCCCTGGGGCCGAACGATCGTATTAAGATACTACAAATGGGCTCCGACGGGTCGCAGGACCGCATCAACTAGCCGATGCAGTCCTGGATCGTACGAAAAAATCAAACTTGACCAATTGATATTTGGCTGATTTTTTGGCCTGATATCGATCAGTTGGACCCGTCGGGAGCCCCCACACATGGGCAGATAAGATGCTGAATCAGTCTAAAGGACCGATATTGGCAGCTTTAATCTGCCCGTGTATGGCCACCTTAACCTATACTGACCTGCCATCAGAGGACTGCATTCATGGCTAAATGTGACCCTTGCTGTATGGATTTTCCAGCTTTTCTGACTGTGACCAAGCTAAATATCAGTCAGAGAGGTTTATGGCATTCATCTTTTTTTTTAATTTATTTTTTACTACAGCTGCCCTCTGGTGGAAGCAAATCAAACTCTACTTTGTGTGTTGCTACCCTAAGGGGCACATTTACAAAGCTCGAGTGAAGGATTCGAATTAAAAAACTTCGAATTTCGAAGTGTTTTTTTGGCTACTTCGACCATCGAATGGGCTTCTTCGACCTTCGACTACGACTTCGAATCGAACGATTCGAACTAAAAATCGTTCGACTATTCGACCATTCGATAATCGAAGTACTGTCTCTTTAAGAAAAACTTCGACCCCCTACTTCGGCAGCTAAAAGCTACCGAAGTCAATGTTAGCCTATGGGGAAGGTCCCCATAGGCTTGCCAGCGTTTTTTTGATCGAAGGATATTCCTTCGATCGTTGGATTAAAATCCTTCGAATCGTTCGATTCGAAGGATTTAATCGTTCGATCGAACAAATAATCTTTTGATCTTTAAATCGTAGGATTAGCGCTAAATCGTTCGACTTCGATATTCGAAGTCGAACGATTTTAGTTCCTAGTCGAATATCGAGGGTTAATTAACCCTCGATATTCGACCCTTAGTAAATCTGCCCCTATATGTTTTTGAATCACAAGGAGAGGAGGTGGATGCCTCCGCTCAATAACACTCAAACCAATTTGATACCATTAGTGACAGATGGACAGCGGTGTTCTAACTGCCTCTTATTGCCCTTTATTTTTTCACAGTTGTGGTCATAATACTGTGCACCATAGGTTGCATACCAAAATAAAAATACACCACAGGTAATTGTGGTAATTCTTTATGTGCAATTAGATTTAGAGAGTGGAAATGAAAAGCAAGGCATGGGGTTCATGGGGGTCAATACTGTAACTGCCAACAGGTAATTTCTCTAAAGCCTAGGATTTGGGGCTATTTTCTCTGTTTTAATGCTGAATGCTACTGTGCCTCTATCAGCACAGTGCTAGCAAACAATGCAGGCAGCATGTCTGGTCCCTAGAATTGCAGCTTCTTATTCATTGTTGCTGAAGTACTTGTGACTTGCAGTATAAGCTAGATATCAAGCAGTGTGTAAGGCATTAGTCCTACTGCTATACCTACTTCTGTTTGAGCAAACTTGCACGTCATTGCTCAAAAAAGCAGTTAGTTATGCAATCATTGTCATAAGTCATTCTTACCAGGAAGCATAAAACTGCCATTCACCCTGTCTTTAAAGGAAATTGACTATAATTTCAGGAGCTGTTTAAATCGGAGTACCTCTGATTCAAATGTTTGAATACATATGGGTGTCATTTACAAATGGTTAGGCATTTACTGCCCATATGCTACACAGGCCACTGGAAAAATAGTATATGTTCGTTTGTTTGGGATGCAGATAAGGTAGTCTGTACCCCAAGAGGAAAATTCAAGCAATTTTGGAAGACTAGCGAGCATGGCTTTTACCACCAGCGATTCACGTTACTAAAGTGTGATATTTAAATAAAAAGAGACTTCCTTGTGTTTTTTTTTTTTTTTTGGTACAAGCTTTCAGCTGGGCATTATAAAGCAGGTCAATTTATAAAGGGGGAGTATTATGGTATAGGCTTAGGCATTATAAAGCATGTCTGTATAGAGGGGGAGTATTTTGGTATAGGCTCAGGCAATTCCATAAGCCCATTTAACCTCAGCACAGGCAAAAAAGAATGGTGGTAGGCTCCCTTATTGCCAGTCACTGCCCTGACAACACTCCAGGTACATCATAATGTTGTGTAAAAAAGATATATTATATATAACATATATTATATGTTGCCGGCACTCACCTGCCATTCGGCAATTTCACTGGGTGCTCGCCAGATTCAATATAAAGTCCAGAAATGAAAGGAAGCACTCACGACATAAAGGTATTTTAGAAGTCCTTTACTAAATCATGTAGACATCTATGTGTTTCGGTACCTCGGTTTGGTGAAAAACGTGTCAATTTATTCACACAATTTTACATGTTATCCGACGTTTCGGTACCACATGGGGACCTTGAGAAAGGTCCCCATGTGGGACCGAAACGTCTGATAACATGTAAAAGTGTGTGAATAAATTGACACGTTTTTCACCAAACCATACAAAACATGACTCCCTTGTTAAATATTCATATATCCTCCAAAGTAGGTGGTGGAAGTTAAGATTTCATCATTTACTTCTTTGATCATACATAATTTTTTTTTTTTTTCAGGGGGAGGCTTGTTTTTTACTTTGTAGAAATGTATCTTCTGTTTTCTGAGGAGCCAGTAGTCCATTAATTTTGAAATGTTTAATTTTGTAAGGCTGAACAGCCTCTTTAAGAGCCACTGTGTAGATACTAAACTGTTCTAAACGGCCTTGTGCTAATCAACACCCATTTAAACACTGACTGTCTGATTATTGGCATCTCAGTCTGTCCATTTAGTGGTATCACTTACACCAGTCCTACCATGGGCCAAATAGCGACTATCTCACTGCTTTGTGGCCCTCTTATTACAAAGTAATTATATCCTACAATTATCTTACAAAGGACCTCATCCAGTCTTCAAATCTTAAGTTGGACAACCTAGACTATTTAATATCAGACACAAATTAATCAAACTTTGCAAACTGTGAGTTCAACAGACAGATGGAGAATTGGCATCCTGTAATGTTGACCTGGTATGACAACATGGCCTTCTAATTGGTGCATTTTCTGTTGAAATTTATTATTTAGGAGGTACGTATCGTAGCCATCTCTTTACCCTGCTCAGTATGGGGTTTGGTTGCGCCACACCTTCCTGACATTTCTGTGCTTTGGGTTCCAAAACAATTATTATTTAAACCAATGTCCATGATGTAGATGTGTTTTCTAGCAGAAATGTTTACTGATCTCTTCAGTAAAGGTGAGGTATTGTATAATTCCAGTTCTTGTTTCATTTTTTTTTTTTCTAACCAAAAAAAGGTTTTCTATGTCATAACCAGCATTTTGCAACATAACTTATATTATAAGGAGTGAAAAATCAAATCTTAACTGTTGGCATGCTCGTGCATTTAAACAAACCTGAGTGAAGTTCATGCTTAATTTATAGGGTGCATGGACCATCAATTGCCATCATACATGCTAACCATTGTTACTATGTAACATTACATAAATAATGTAGTTTTGTCAAGGGTGGTTAAATGATTTTCAATATGAATTTCACTCATTAAAATGTTATGTAAAACTTAATCTGCTACTAATATTGGAGTTGATATAACATTGAGTGTTTTCCTGCAGTTTCCTTCCTCTTACTTTCCACCTGCTGTGAAATGAAATCTCCCATCATCCCCTCCTTTAGCCTACTACAGGCCTTCTGGAAAGTGTTCCTGTGCCACATGGAGCACTAGCCATTGCCTGCGTCTTGTTTTGAATTAATAAGGCAAAAATGTAGCGCTCTTTCTAAATTTAGAGCATCTTTCTCTTCTGTTTCTTGTATTAATCTTCCAGCAAGAACAGAACTAAAGAGGAAGTGGGCCCAACAGTATAGAGAGCCCAGTGAGGCCCTAATTAATGAGGAATTTCAATATATCTTGGGGGGGGGGTCAACTTGCAAATGCTCTGGGACCCTTAAATTCATTTTCTGTAGGGCCCAGTAACATCTCGTTTAGCCACTGTCCTTCCAGTCTGCTATTTAAATCACTGCCTGGTTAATGGAATGCAAAAGGTTTACACTCCCTGGTTTTATAACATTCACGCAAGGCATCTGAAACCTTTGGATACCCAGCTGCTGGGGTTTTGTTCAGCTATAGCTGGGCCATCACAGGTTTCAGACACCTGGGGGCACATTTACAAAGCTCGAGTGAAGGAATAGAATAAAAAAATCTTCGAATTTGGAATGATTTTTTTTGGCTATTTCGACCTTCGACTACGACTTCAAATTGAACGATTTGAACTAAAAACCATTAGACTATTCGACCATTCGATAGTCGAAGTACTGTCTCTTTAAAAAAAACTTTGACCCCCCACTTCGCCACCTAAAACCTACCGAGGTGCAATGTTAGCCTATGGGGAAGGTCCCCATAGGCTTCCTAACAATTTTCTGATTGAAGGAAAATCGTTCGATCAATGGATTTTTCCTTCGATCGTAGGAAATGCGGTAAATCCTTCGACTTCGATATTCGAAGTCGAAGGATTTTACTTTGTCAGTCAAATCCTCGATATTCGACCCTAAGTAAATGTGCCCCCTGGTGTAGTTCAAGGAAACTGCAGAGACTCTTCTAATACATCTGACCCTTTTGTGCACTGAAGTGCCCTGTGCAAGGTGCTGCTACAGGGGTTGAACTAGTCACTTGTGTAAAGTGTTATTACTCTTCATCCATTTAATATATTTTCTTTCTTTCCCTTTACAGAGAAAGTGGCACATGCTAAGGAGGAAAACTTAAAAATGCATCAGATGTTGGACCAGACACTGTTGGAATTAAATAACATGTAAAAGACATTGGTGTGTTCCATAGCTTGGTTTTTGGAAGTCCCTGCTTGTTAAATGTTTGCTCTTTTAAATGCCAGTGGAATCAGCCCCTTGTTTTAGTTGTTGCTGAACCATTCTAGCACTCAAAGTCAAAGGCTTCTATTAAAAAATCTTTGGGGGAGAAGGATTTTTATTTTATGCAGCCTGGGTGTTTTTCTACCAATGGAATTAAAGTGGGGCTGGGACTATGGGCAATCTGAATACAATCAGACATGGTGCCAATTAAACAAAGCCTTAAATTGCACACCGATATACTGTAAACCAATTATTTTATGTCTATAAACAGCAGGTGTGTTTGTATTATTTTTAAATAAAATATTTGCCATAAATTCTGGTAATTCAGGTTCCCCTTTCACCACTGTCACAACAGGCTTCTGTTGGAAATGTTTTCTGTTTCTTAGACAAATCGATGCAATATAATAATTTTTTCTGTAGCGTTTTACTACAAGGCAAAATTTTCAGGTATTACAGTAAAATAGTGGCAGAGATTAGGGGTGGGGGAGAGAGAATCCACTTTTTCACAGTGGTCAGCCCTTTCAATGGTTGGTTGAGGCAGATATAAACCCAATTTTTTTTTTTTTTTTTGGGGGGGGGGGGGGAAGCCAATATTTACCAATTACTTTTCATAAAGGCAAATGGTGAATTTGTACTTCACCAAGAAAATATTCTACAGTGCTGGAGGCTCAACATACAGGCCACAGAAATATGTGAAAAGTACTTGACAAACCATTTTTTGCAAAAACAATATTTTTTTAAAAAATTTTGTCTAATTTAAAATATGCGCTGCTTTTTTAGCAATCAGAAGCTGGTTAATAAGTGGTGTAAAATTATATTATGATGGTTCAAGACGAAATTCAGATCCTTTATCAGCAAAGTTTACAGCATGCGTTCTTGTATGGTCTAGTTGCATTTCCCTGTACTTTTTTGTATTGTTTCTGATCCAGATTAACCCAGAATAATTATTTGGGAAAAATTTGCTTTATATCTGTTTTGGATATACATATTTTGCAAAGCATCACTTTTTTTTTTTTTTTTTACACTAGTTTTTAAGATTACAACCAAAATTGTACAACATTGTAATATGAAATAAAAAGCACACTTGAAATTTTTCTATACTCTTGTGTCATTATATGCATAGCAGTTTTGTGTGCATTGTGATTTTGTATTTGACTACTCACTGTTGTGCTGCCTTGATGTACAGGTATGGAACCTGTTCTCCAGAATGCTCGGGACCTGGGGTTTTCCGGATAATGGATCTTTACATGATTTTCTAGTAGACTCAAGCTACGAAGATCCAAATTATGGAAACATTAAATAAACCCTATAGGCTGGTTTTGCTTCCAATAAGTGTTTATTATATTTTAGTTGGGATCAAGTACAAAGTACTGTATTATTATTACAGAATATGTAATGGATTATTTAGAAAAATTGAGTCTATGGGACATGGCCTTTACATAATTTGGATCTTTCTGGATAACTGATCCTATATCTGTACTTGGAACCCTGCTTTATTTTAGCTTTTATTTAAGTGGTAAAATGAATTGATTGGATTTGTATTGGTATTTAAGGGTAAAAAACATTCTTACAGCTTGCCTATAAAAAGTATTCACCCTCTTGGAAATGTTATTGTCATAGTATAGAATGTAGATCAAGAATTAAATGCCCGTACATACTTCAATACATTCTATGGAACCGCTATTTTTTCCCCCTTCAACCAAATCATTACCATAATGGCATACTAGCCTTTCTAAATCATCCCCGTTTCTACTCACAGCCCCAATCTTGCTTAGTTTCTTTACTGCCCTGTATTAAAAATGTATTTTGTACATAGGAAGTATTGATGTACAGCCGCAAATCTACTATATGGATCTTGCTGTGTGTCTAAGCACAGAATTTGTTGAGTTTTTAGCTGTATATGAAAAAGAAGAGGGAAACATTTACCACAATTTTTTAATTAAAGGGAAGGCCAATTTTGAGGAAATTCATTTATTTTTCTCAATATAATAATAATACAGGACCTTGCATTTGATGGTAGATAAGTTGTATGAATGTATACTGTTGGCAAAACAATTATTTTGGGTTTATTTAATGTTTAAATGTTTATATACTTAAGATACAGTGATCCAAATTACAAGGCTGTATATGGAAAATCCAGGTCCAAGCATATGAATAATAGATCCCTTACCTGGACATGTACAGACTATATACCAGGGATCCCCAACCTTTTGAACCCGTGAGCAACATTCAGAAGTAAAAGGAGTTGGGGAGCAACACATGCATGAAAAAAGTTCCTGGTGTGCCAAATAAGTGCTGTGATTGGCCATTTGGTAGCCCCTATGAGGATTGTCAACCTACATTGATGCTCTGTTTGGCAGTGCACCTGGGTTTTATACAACCAAAACTTGCCTCCAAGCCTGGAATTCAAAAATAAGCACCTGCTTTGAGGCCACCGGGAGCAACATCCAAGGGGTTGGAGAGCAACATGTTGCTCACGAGCTACTGGTTGGCGATCACTGCTATATACTGAGTGCAAATGTGCATAGGATTCATTGAAATTAAAAGGGCCATTGAAAAAATCGAAAGAGGGAAATACTGTAGCGCTATTCCAACAAAGTAAAATAAGGGTTCTGCCTTCTCTTGGAAGTGTATAAGCCAGTTAAAAGGATCTGAAAAACCATGTTCTTCCATTTCTTTTCTAGACTCCATTATAGTGGGTAGTGAAAGGAGCAGGGACCCTGTAAAGTCTGGGCTAGTGAGCAAGAACAACCCTGTGCTCCATCCAGGAAACTAGTGTGGATTTGTGTTCCTCATGCAATGCCTGCATAGTTTAGGGATCATAGCTGTAAAAGGACATAAGCTTTTATTCCTGTTGGGCTTCCACTGAAAAGTGGAAGAGAAACCAATTCACTGTGGTGTCCTATCCATTTCCAACCCAGCTCGGTGTTGTAATACATTCCCAATACCTACACTAATAGACTTGTTGCCTCCTTGATTATTGTTCAAAGAAAGTACAAGTATGGGACCTGTTATCCAGAATGCTCAGGACCTGGGCTTTCCAGATGAGGGATTTTTCTGTCATTTGGATATTCATACCTTAAGTCTACTAGAAAATCCTGTAAACCTAAAATAAGCCCTATAGGCTGGTTTTGCTTTCAATAAGGATTAATTATATCTTATGGATCTCGCACATTAGCAGGTTTGGGTGCAAATAAACACATTCGCTAATTGATTCCATTATATTCTGCCTGGTTGTACTCATGAGCGTTCTGAGTTGCATTTTACTGTATTTGCATTTTACTTATTTGCATTTCAGTGCATTTGTTTAGAAGCAGCATGATGCATTTTCTTCCACGATGTTTTTTTATGATCATACCAATCTTTTTAGCGTAGTAACGAATATATTGAGATATAAAGGGAACTATAATTTCCACTATTTCTTTTTTTATAGGCCTTCTCAGAAAATCTATCCTTTTTCTGCTTTATCAGTATTTCATTTTATGTTTAAACATTTGTCGTATCTCCAGTTAAAACATATCTTTTCTGCTCTTTAACCCACTCCATAAATTAAGGGGCAGATTTATTAAGGATTGAATAGAAAATTAGAATTTTCGATTTTTTTTTTTTTTTTTGAGTCTAAGGGTAGGATTGCATAGGTGTTTTCGGCGCGATCCGACGCGCTGCGCAAAAATGCAGGCGTCGAGTCAGGTGAGACGGAAATAAGGTAAGCAATAGCATTGTCGGATGGTGTTGCATCGTTGATCTGAAGTGACACGACTGTCGGATGCAGACGCTGTTGCGTCGGACCAACGCTGTAACTTCATCCTACATTAGTATATCTTACCTTATTTCCGTCGCATCAGACTTGACGCCTGCGTTTTTGTGTATCGGATCGCACTGAAAATGCCCGTGTAGTCCTACCCAAAACTCACAAATTCGAATTTAAAAGCTTCAACTCTTTTATGTTAATTCGAATGTGAGATTTTTCACTCCTGGACCCTGGAAACCGTTCTAATTCAAATATTTGCCACCTAAAACCTGCCGAGTTTATTTACAAGTCAATGGCAGAGGTTGATTGATTCATTTGAAGATGCCTGTCCTGCAATGTTTAGTTTAATGTTGTGCAGCAAAATTAAACAAGCTTTTCCTTCAGCAGTGGAGTCTTGTGTGGAAAGTGTGAGAAGAGGCTGTGTCAGTTGAGTGCAATATTTGTTGTTTTCTTTGAAACAACTGTACCTACTAAGTCAATTTTCCATTTCCCAATCTATAGGCATCTGAATCATTTTTTTTTTTTTTTTTGTAACTTAGTTTTTATTGATTTTCAAAAGAAAAATAAAACAAAAAAAAAATACAGACAATTCCAATCATAATAGGTATCCATGTTGGCGTAGAATTGCACAATAGTAGCCATTACATCGTACACATAAAACAGGTCTGTCAAAAGGACAATCATAGACAGTAAAACAAGCAAGAGAAAGGTTAACAGAAGAAGAAAAAAAAAAAAAAAAAAACAATCAAAAGAAATGAGCCCCACAGTTTGGTATTGAATATACACAAGAGATGTGAGACATGTGGCCGACCACTGTAACATACCAGTTTTAAACATATCTACTCTCAGCAATCAGGGGAGTCCGCTCTGTTGGTTGTGGTATAGTAGACCCAGTTACCCCAAATTTTATCGTGAAATGGTAATGTATTGCTTATTCGGGCAGTCATTTCCTCAAATCTCCTATTGCTTTCAAGCCTGAATGTAACCTCCTGAATCGATGGAATGTCTGGGGACTTCCATTTGGAAGTGATTGCCAATCGCGCTGCCGTCGCTACCTGGTTTACCCACTTTTGGGCAGCGTTCTTAAGTCCAGTAATAGGGAGGGCTAGTAGCAGATGGGGCATCTCTATATTCATGGAAGTTTTAAAAACTGCTGCTATTAAATCAATAATTGCCTTCCAAAAGTGAGTCAGTTTCGGGCAATCCCATAGAATGTGAGACAATGTACCTCTAAGTTGACAACCTCTCCAGCAGAAAGGGCTACTGTGGGTAAACATTTTGGAAAGCCTATCCGGCGTGAGGTACCATTTCATCATAGATTTATACACACTTTCTTTCTGTAAGGTACATACTGTCATTCTACGTGCATTCTCCCACATTCTTTCCCACTGGGATTGGGTCAATTCCTTACCCCATGCATTTTCCCAATACTGCATATAGGCATGTTTAGGAAATTCCAGCCTTTTCCCAGCACTCCACTCGCATTTTCGAGCAATTTCATCATATGTATATAGCCGTTTTCTCAATGGGTCAAAAAAATCCCGGATTCTATGAAATGCATATGCTGCCCAGTCTAGCTGGTACGATTTCCCCTGGCCGGGCTGGAAGTCCGGATTGCCGGAGAGCAAGATCAAGGCCGATGGGTAGTTACTAATTCGGTATTTCCTTTGGCATAGCTTCCATATGGAGAGGGTAAATTTCATAGGCTTTGGGGCTGAAACTGGGAGCTGTGTTTTGGGATGGTTTATCAATATCAAGTTACTGACATGGTAAGGAAATACCCAAGTAGCCTCTAATCGTGCCCACCTAGTTGGCGCTTGCAGCTGCAACCAAGCCAAGGTTTGGCGCAGGTGAGAAGCCTCGTAATATCGTCCTATGTCCGGGACTGCAAGGCCTCCCTGACTCCTCCTCGCTAAGAGAACTGAGCGTGGAATCCTAGATTTAGTTGAACCCCAGATATATTTGAAGATCAATTTTTGAATATGGCCTAATTGAGAGCGGGGAATGGGGACCGGAATGGGCTCAAACAGATATAATAACTTCGGGAGTACAGTCATTTTGACCGCCGCTATGCGTCCAAACCAAGACGTACCATAGGACCCCCATTCCTGCATATCTGTCGATAAGCGAGCTACCAAGGGTACAAAATTCGCTCTATATAACTGATGGTAGTGTGGTGTCAATTTGACCCCTAGGTAATTTATGTGGGATGTTTGCCATTTTGAATCATTTTTTTTAAACCTCTTTTTCGTTCTTTCAGCAACTATTTCCTCTTCCTTCTTAACTGTCTCTCTACTATCCGTTGTTCCATATTTTTGATTTCTGGCACATGCTCAAATTGTTGAATCTGACTCCTTAATTCTTTTAATTATTAAATATCTTGCCAACAATTCCTTTTCACGTTTTTCTATAAGTCTCATTAAATCATAAGGGTTTCTGTCAAGAATCTCCATCCACTTGTAAAATGAGGGTGTTGTTAAATTTTTCATACCTCTAGGGATTTTATGTTCTGTACTGTATTTACTTAACCAGGCTTTATCCCACCATGATTTAATTTCCTTTAACTTATTTATTTCAATATATTTCATTAAATTGACCAATTCAATATCTATCAATTCCTCATTACAATTCTGAGTCTTGATTCTACAGAAAAAAATTGACTCTAAGGGGCGAAATTCATCAAGGGTCGAATATCGAGGGTTAATTAACCCTCGATATTCGACTGGGAATGAAAATCCTTCGACTTCGAATGTCTAAGTCGAAGGATTTTGCACAAATACTGTGATCGTACGATCAAAGGAATAATCGTTCGATTAAATCCTTCGAATCAAACGATTCGAAGGATTTCAATCCAACGATCGAAGGATTATCCTTCGACCAAAAAAACTTAGCCAAGCCTATGGGGACCTTCCCCATAGGCTAACATTGGGTTCGGTAGCTTTTAGGTGGCGAAGTAGGGGGTCGAAGTTTTTTCTTAAAGAGACAGTACTTCGACTATCGAATGGTCGAATAGTCAAACGATTTTTAGTTCGAATCATTCGATTCGAACTCGTAGTCGAAGGTCGAAGTAGCCATAAAAACACTTCGAAATTTGAAGTTTTTTTACTTCGAATCCATCACTCGAAGTTAATGAATTGGCCCCCAAGTCATAATGACGATTATAACAAACATTTTGTCGTTAACAAAGCAAGAGTCCCACAAAAGATCTTTTTTTCTAAGCCTATTGCAGGGCCACATTATGGGGGTTATTTACTAAAATCTGAACATTTCTCACTTTTTTTTTAAAAACCACTCACCTTGCCTCATGGCAGGATTGGCCCTGGTAAGTGCCCTTAGTTTGGATCTAGTACAAGGTACTGTTTTATAATTACAGAGGAAAAAACTGAATTATTTGATAAAATACAATTATAAATCCTTTCCTATCATGTAAATTGAGCAAAATAAACATAGTTTTTGGGTTGAAGACAAAGTTCATCAAGTTCAAGAACAATCTATTGCTTCAATATGCTTCTACTTACAGTATATTGGCACTGAAGGGGAATCATGATGTCATCCTGTGTAAACACAGAGGAATTTCAGGGCATTTTCCCTGTGAAATATATAGAATCATTACATTATAATCTTTTGGTTATAGAATTCTGGGAACAGCCAGTAGGGACAAGCAGAACATTTAATGGTGATACTGAACTGTGGCTTGTGAAATCAGATCGGGTTGGGAGGTACCGTATGCTGTAGCGACACCTGATCCAGTAGTCAGCCAGGGAAATTATTTTATGCTTCTACATTGTACAAGTTGTTTTGTGAAATCATCTCTAATCCGCGAGGGCTGGACAAAATGAAAAGGCATGGTGCTGTACACAAACATTAATAAACCAATTTAAATACTGCAGTCCACTTCATGAAACTAAGAACAATACTTTTATAAGTCCCCTAGACTAAGAACAATACTTTTACACTACAGTTTACAGGTATTAACTGTACAAAGGGACTCATGAAGTGGACTGCAGTATTTGAATTTATTTTAGAATATACTCCTCCTCTAATCTGCTGTAATAATAGGTAATTTATACTCCCCTTGAACTTTTTTCAACTGATTCACTCATAAAAACACTTACAAAACATGCCAACATCTCTGCTGGAATTCTCTGAATAGGGCAGTTTGGCACTGTACAATAGGGATGTAGCGAACCGCCGATAATGTGTTCGCGAACGCTGTTCGCGAACACCGGCAAAAAATGCGAACAGTTCGCGAACAGTTCGCGAACTTCGAACATCCGAAAATCGTTCGATTCGAACGATCGAAGGATTTTAATCGTTCGATCGAACGATTTTCGTTCGAATCGAACGAAAATCGTTCGATTTTAGCGACCGAATGGTCGAATGGTCGAACGATTTTGACGCGAACGCCTATTGGCGAACGTCGCACGACTTTCGCGAACTTGCGGTGGACGCGAACAGCCGATGTTCGCGCGAACAAGTTCGCCGCAGAACAGTCCGCGACATCCCTACTGTACAACCTGAATAGCTCTGCATACTCTTACTTGTTCCTCTGAACCAGACATCAGGCTATGTCCAATTTGTAGTGAAGCAGTTCACAATTCGGGATCTAAGCAGAGTCTGCAGTGTGATGGTGTAGCTATGAATCCTTCCCCCAAGACACACAAACACCTACCCTCCCACACCAAAAACAACAGCCAGAGATCAGTCAGGCGTGTTGGTTGACCACAGCTACAGTATACTGTACAAAATGTAGTCCTTGCTATCCCTTTATTCAAATGTACAGCTAGTTAGCAAATGCTGTATTAACAGGCCTTGCCTGGCAATCTGTAAGATGCCATTTATTGGGGTGGTGGAGAGTACTTAAAATTTGAGGCATATTCATCTCTGTATTTAGATCTAGTACTTTCCTAGACACCAGACCTAAATGTGCCCTCAATTCACTGAAGAAATGTCATGTGCACAGGTAAAGCTAACACCCTAGGCATAAATAAATATGGCCCTGGGCTTATTGGAACCCTAGTCAAGACCTGCATATTAGCTTTACTGAACATTCGCAACAACAAAACATAATGCAATTGTCATATACCATACCCTGCCCAGGCCTGGATTTGTGGTGAGTGCATTCTACGGAGCACTGGGGACACACAGCTTGTGGACGAAGGGACCTAGGGGCACCCGTGTAGGAAATCTGGGCCTGTCCCTGCCTGTGTAGTAGCAAGCAAAAAAATGGGCACATTTTAATTCTTTAACATTTATTTCTGTTTTTGCCCACCCATGACTTCTGATGTCACTTCTTGTTAGTTTGCAGTAACAGCACTCTTCAGACTGCAGTGGTGGCACTTCCAGTTTCATAGTGGCATTTAGGAAAAGGTGATGGGTTGCAGAAAAGACAACCTAGGTCAGAGCAGATCCAAGTGAGTAAGAATCTGGGTCTTTTTGGGTCTGGGTTTCAGAAATTCTACTTACACAAGTCCCTAAGCCAAATCATGTGACACACACACTAGTAAATGAAATAGTGTACCTAAACTTCACTTCTCTACCACTTGCTTTCTTCTGTTCATGTCATCTTTTCTCATTTAACACATACGTTGCCAAGACTTAAGGGGAGTGGGGACTGTTACCCAGGAATGCAGGCATCAAAAGGAAGAACTAAGGGTTAGCTCACACGAGGAGATTGGAGGAGATTCGGTGGAGATTTTGTCGCCTGGCGACTAATCGCCTCTTCTTCTGGGCAACAAACTCCCTGAACTGCCTCTGCGTGTCTTCCCATCCGCTATAATGAAAAGTCACCTGCGCTAAAGCACACGCGGTGCTGCGTTTCCATAGTCGCCTGAAGTTGCCTCACGAGGAAACCTCGGGCGACTTCGGAAACCGATGTGCCACATGTGCTTTAGTGTAGGCGACTTTTCATTAAAGTGGATGGGAAGACACGCAGAGGCAGTTCAGGGAGATTATCGCCCAGAAGAAGAAGCGATTAGTCGCCAGGTGACAAAATCTCCACTGAATCTCGTGTGAACTAACCCTAAAGGGAGGGTGGGAGCAAACACTGGTAAGCAAGTAGTGAGGAAGAAAGTTGCTGCAGGGCCTCTCCACTGTCCTGTTAACACTTAACCATTTCAGTGCTTGTCACCATCATTATTTATATAGTGTCAGCAAGCAACAAATGTGTTTTTGTTTCTCTCTGGCTGGCCTTTGCTCTGTGTCATTACAACTAATTCACTCCCTCAGACAAGCATAGACCACACACAGCAGTCTGTCACACACATTTTCCTTAGGAGAGTCAAACTAACGCTAGCCGGAGAAAAACATACATTCACACTACAAAGTCTGTTTGGATCCCCAATTATAAAGCTGCAGTCCCACAACTTTGACACTAGCTGGCGCAATTATATTGCTGTGCAGTGCCCCATATTCAGAGGCTTCTACCACAGAAACAGTGTGATTTTAACGTTGTTACTAATGTTGTTGTTACTGTGCCTTTAAGGAGGCGGGTACTAGGCTCAATCTCCTAAACTTTCGTTGCACCGAGTACTTGCCGTGTGTTGCTGCCGCTTCTGGGATTTTATTGCAAAATGGTGTCACGGTTGTTGCGCCCTGGCCGGGCCCTACCCGGTATGGTGTTGGGCTTAGGCCTAGCGATGGCTGCAGCTCGAATAACAGAAGACGAGGCTGAGAGAAAAAGGAAAGGCCCCGGAGACTACAGTAGAGCCATCGAGAGAAGCCAGGAATTTCTGAGGAGGATAAAGGTGAATAGGGGAGCTGTGTGGCACTCACTGGGGCTGCATTATTACTCTGTTGATTAATGAATTACAACATTTTGTCACTTGTCCCCATGTGATTTATTTATTTAGCACATTCCAAGTGTCTGTTCCTGACACTGACTGTGGAATAACTGCATGCCTTTGCTGTATTTATCAGTAACATCCTGTATACAATGTCAACAACATATTCCACAGGTACTTCAACACAGGAGGAAGTAAAATGGAGCCACCACTCTTCTTGTGGCCCCTTGTTCAGATTCCACACATTAGATCTTGAAAACCATTGATATTATAAATATATATATATATATTTTTTTTAAATAATCATTTTGAAAATACACCCATTTTGAACATATTCCCAGCTGTCAAGGCTTGTATGTCGCTTTGAGGAGGTCTGTTCAAATTGAAAATTGTGTCCGCCAATGTGTCTTGTCAGCTGGTGAATGGTCAGTCTGTGTGTGAGTTGTATCATTCGTAGTATGAGTGTTGTAGGCTACTACATGGAGCTATTGTTGCCTATTGTTAATACCTTCTTTGAGGCATGCGATATGGCATCTCCTACAGTTTCAAAATATGTCGAAAAATATATCAATGTATATTTTTTTGTGTGAAAATGAAATGTTCCTAAGTCACTACTGAATGGAGTATGGAGCCCATAGGTCTACACAAATGCCACTGATAGATAACATGCCAGCTGGAAGACAGATATAAGCTGGCGTCTCAATGACTACATTTTGAATATGGGACACGGGTAAAGTGCACTAGTTGTTAGGGAGTATCCGACCCCATTGCAATAAACTTCAGTTATGGAATATATGACAAGCAGGCTGTTTTGTTTACAGACAACATTTTCTATAACGTGTGTCATAATCTCTGCCATTAATTGCTTATGTGGTACTAATCAGTAGATTTTCCTCTAAGGTTCAGTATAAAAATAAAAACTGGGTAAAGAGACAGGCTGTGCAAAATAAAACAAATGTATCTAATATAGTTAATGTTTAACATAATAGCCAGAACACTACTTCCTGCTTTGCAACTCTCTTGGTTTCCACTGATTGGTTACCAGGCAGTAACCAATCAGAGTCTTGAGGGGGGGCCACATGGGTCATACCTGCTTGCTTTTGAATCAAAGCTGCATGCTGAGGATCAATTGCAAATTCACTGAACAGATATGTCTCATGTGGTCTCCCTTAAGTCGCTGACTAACTCAGAGTTAGAGAGCTGAAAAGCAGGAAGTTGTATTCTGTTATGTTTGACATCAAGCCACTATCTATTTACCCAGTTTTTATTTTTCCACGAAATTGTTCCTTTAACTATAACATTTATTTAAAGGGATACTGTTATCAGTTAATAGTGCTACTCCAGCAGAAATTGTGCACTGAAATCCATTTCTCAAAAGAGCAAACAGATTTTTTTATATCCAATTTTGAAATCTTACATGGGGCTAGACATTTTGTCAATTTCCCAGCTGCCCTTGGTCTTGTTTACCTTAGCAACCAGGCAGTGGTTTGAATGAGAAACACACTGAAATATTTATAGTCATGTAGGTGCACATCAGTTAGATTGACACATTTAGTTATTAGGCTGATCTGGATTTTTCTCTATTTAGCCAATACCCAGTGCAACCCAAAGCTCTGTGTGCCAGTTTGGGAGAAAGGAGTTTATGCATTAAATGATCATATTGGTTTATAATAGTGCTTTCTTACCCTGCAGGATGAGGTGGGATCTCCTGGAATTGTGGTGGGTGTTTCAGTGGATGGAGAAGCAGTGTGGACAGAAGGTGAGAAGGTATATGTATATAGATATGTATATAGGAGTAGTATTGTCAGTTCATTCCTGGAATGGACATGAGGAGTTTTGGAGAGTAAAAGTAAATATGTATGCATATCTGCTGTCCGTTATGGCATCAACATTTCACACCCGCCAGTTGATTATTTTAAACATGTGTCTGTGAGCATATATAAACTTGGAAGAAAATATATAAGCAGCTTTACTATTTGGTGTAGCTTTCAACTGACATTATTATAGTGGAGGGGACATTAGAATGACCTTTATGTGAAAATAGAAACAAAAGCTGGAAAATTCATTCTTTCTTCTTGGATTTCAACACCTCTATAAAACACATGTCCCAGCCCTTATGGGAATTACTATAGGGGAAATAGCCTGCTTCTGCAACCTACTATTTACCAGATTGCAAGGATTCACCGGACCTCCGCAGCCTTGCATTGATTGATTACCCAAAACTCCCTTACTGTATCATTGAACACTTGTCAGTACATTGCTTGCATCTGTCATGTTTCATCTTAAGAACAGTAACACAAAAAATGAAAGTTTTAAAGAAAAGGCAATACAATGTACTGGTGCCATGCACTGGCAAAACGTGTGTGTTTACTTCAGAAAAACAACTATAGTTTATTGACCATCAAATGACAATTTTGGCATTTTAAAATAATGGGTTTGTAATCCACATAAATGAACAGTGTCTCAAGACTGTGTTAGTGTGTTCGTACTCAGCTTTTTAACCAATGGCAGAAAAAAACAACAATATGACTACTTCCCGACTGAGAATCTGGAAAAATGGGGTCTATGGGAGACTGCCTTCTGAATAACGGGGAGCTTTATGGATAATGGGTTTCTGCATAACTGATCCCATACCTGTATATGCTAGGAATGCCTGGAAAATGTCCTACATATTCACACCTCCCAGTGAATCTGGGTTTTCTGGGTTAATTATTCCACAAGTGGTTACTGCTCCATACAATGTCTAAACATATTCTGATTTGATCAACTCTTTGTAGTTATTGTAAATATTGTTTAGGAATGAAAATGTTAGAACAATATATCCCAATAATAATGTTGATTTATGTGTGCCTCTTTCACAGGACTAGGGCTTGCCGATATTGAGAATAGAGTGCCATGTGCAGCAGAGAGTGTTATGCGTGTAGCCAGCATCAGCAAATCTTTCACAATGGCAGCCTTGGCAAAGCTTTGGGAGGAGGGCAAGTTGGACCTTGATGCACCAGTGCAGCAGTATGTTCCAGAGTTTCCAGAGAAGGAGTTTGAAGGAGAAAAGGTACAAATAATTTTTTAATCACACATCACTGGATCACACATCACTGGAAAGTTACACAGTTAAGTTAGCGCACCAAGTTCAACCCCTCCAAATAAACCCCAGTGCATATATGTACACCTACTAATACAAACCTACCTATATAATCACATATATAAACTATATATAGTATATATAATAGCTTTGGATATTATGTTTGTTCAAAGCATCCAAGGCATTCTTCAAAGCATTAATAGAATCTGGCAACACAATATCACTCAGCAGGGCATTCCACAGCCTTATTGCCCTCACTGCAAAGGACCACCTACATTGCTTCAAATAAAAGTTCTGTTCATCTAGTCTAAAGGGTGCCTATGATTGAGTGTCCCTGGATGACACGAAACACGTAAGGCTTTATCTTTTAGACATAATCTAAAATAAAGAAACATTTTATTTTTATACTTAAATTTTGGATTCTACTATTTGTTTGATGGATGTTCCGGAGTGGTGCTTGCCGTGAATTGCCGTAGTCTAAAGTGTGGCCTCTGGTACATTGATCCCCCATTATCTGTCTATAATTTCCTCTAATGTAATCATGCTCCCCTTACAAGCACATTTTCTCCAGAGAAAACAACCCCAACCTTGTCTTTCCTTGCAGTTTAAAGCTTTCATACATTTTAGTTTCACATCTCTAAACTCTATCCATCTCATTAATATCCTTCTTAATAAATGGAGCTCAAAATAGCACTGTAGACTCCAGGTGAGGCCTTACCAGGAACCTATGCAGAGGCAGAATTATATTTCCATCCCTCAAGTTAATGCAAGACAGTATTTTATGTGAAAAAGATATTTTATATATAAAAATAGAAACAGTACTAGTACTGTGCCCACCTCAAAGTCATCAATAAACAAGTTAAAAACAGACCAATGACAGACCTCTGTAGTACTGCCCTAACAACTTCAACCCCAATACTTCTGACAAACCATAAAGGTTTTGTTTTGCAACATAGTTTCTTGATTATTAGGGGAATATATATGGACATGTATATTTATTAAGCAGCATTTCTGTGAAAAGCCTTTCTCAGTTAATATGTTGCGGTAATGCCCTTAAACTGCCAACGTTTGCATGTCTAAAACGTAATGTTTTAGTTACTCCCATATAAAGTTGTCTCTGTAAACATGTGATATTCAGTTTCTACAGAGGACTAAAAACAAGTCTGTAAAAAAAATCATTTCCTAGGTGACTGAATTTTCTTTTAATTTTTAAAAATCACTTTTTCTAGTAATGTAACTGCTATTTTTACTGTGGATGCATTAGTAACACTCCGAAATGTTTTATTTGATATCCTTTCTGTTAAGGTAAAAATAACTACAAGGTTATTGGTCTCACACCTAAGTGGGATTAGGCACTATGAGAAGGACATCCATAAAGTCAGGAAGAAAATATCCAAGAAATCTTCACAGCCTGAATCCAAGTTCACAGTGAGTACTACTGAGATGTCAGGTGATGTAAGGGAAGCCTTAAATGATGGAGTTTCCAAATATGAAGCAAAATGTGGAACCAAGGAGCAGGATATTTCTGGGGCACAGAAAGATCAGAAGGATCAAGTGGAGGAATTTTATATCAAGGACAAGTTTGAGACTGTGATAGATGCACTGGAGCTTTTCAAAAATGATCCTTTGGTCTTTAAACCAGGTGGGTACACAGTTTTTTTTACAAGATGCCAGTGTTTCAGATTGACACAATTCTACTCAAAAATACCTCAGTTTTTGCATTCTAATTATCAGAGATTGCTTTGTTTTATTCTCAGATGTGTCTAATGCTGACCTTTAATTTCCAAATCTTCTGAAATGTTGTCATCATCCAGTATTACGTTTTCTGTTATTTGTTATCTTCTGCTTCCTGCACACATTTCATATTCTTTTGTCTTCGTATTTTTTTCAGGGACACAGTTCCTTTATTCCACACATGCCTGGACCTTGCTAAGTGCTGTAGTGGAGCGGGCATCTGGGCAAAAGTTCTTGGAGTATATGAAGCAGATGTTCAAGGACATGGGGATGAAGGAAACCGTGGCAGAGGAACATGAACCTATTATTTATAACAGAGCAAGGTACAAACACAGTATAGTTTGACAGCGTGCAAATACTCATGATAAATCATACTTTCCAAGGCACACCAAAGAATCTAGTTGAACTTTTCACTTTTTCAAACAGATTCACAGTTATATTTTATCTTCTAGCTGGTTCTAGCTAGGTCTGTGCCTCTAGTCATTGATCACTATTAATCTTTTATCATCTTTGTGTTCACTCACCACAAAGACATGATCACTTTTTTTTAGTGGTTGTGTGGCTAATAATAATGTGAATCTAAATAAACAAAAATTACTTAAAGGGGATCTAAAACAATAAAGGCCACTTAGCAATATTTTTTTTTTCTTTGGCAATTTCAAAACATACAGGCTTATTCTCTGCAAATACAGGTATGGGACCTGTTATCCAGAATGCTTGGGACCTGGGGCTTTCCAGATAACAGATCTTTCTGTAATTTGGATCTTTATACCTTAAATCTACTAGAAAATCATGTAAAAATTAAATGGTTTTGCTTCCAATAAGGATTATTTATATCTTCGTTTGGATCAGATACAAGATACTGTGGAAAAGGAAATCATTTTTGAAAATTTGGATGACTTGGATAAAATGGAGTCTATGGGAGACGGCCTTTCCGTAATTGAGCTTTCTGTAATTTGGATCTTTATACCTTAAAAATAGTAAGAGGGGAATGGTGAACTCAAGAAGAAGTAAGAAAATTAGTTCCAGCCTGCAAAAGGCTTCAGGGAGTGCCTGGCCACAAACACTTTATCTTCTCCAAATTATTATTAAAACGGAACTGAATATATATATTTTTTCTTTTGCAGGTTCTACGCATTTAATGATAAGAAACGTCTGACAAATGCACCGTATGTAGACAATTCATGCAAATGGGCAGGAGGAGGATTCCTTTCAACGGTTAATGATCTTCTGACTTTTGGCAATGTTTTGCTATACAGCTATCAGGCTTCTACTCCATCTTCTCTTCTGCCAGGGTTTCTGAAAAGAGACACCATGTCAATGGTGTGGAAACAAGTCCACAATACTGAGATGTCCTGGGACAAGGATGGCAAGTATGCTATGGGCTGGGGAACAGTAGAACAGAAGCAGGAATGTGGTTACTGCAAGCATCAGAATCATTATGTGTCACACACCGGAGGGGCAGTAGGAGCTAGTAGTGTCATACTCGTCCTGCCTGAAGGGGAAAATACCATTCATTTGACAAATAAAAGGACACCACCACCAAATGGGATTGTGGTAGCAATAATATGCAACATGCAGGGTGTTGGGCTCAACAGTACAGCACTGAAGATTGCACTCGAGTTTCAGAAAGACATTAAGACAATATGTTCATGAAAATCTGTTTTTGCCAGTCCTTCGACAGTTAATGGTGCTTATTAATTTGCCATCACTATGCTCTAACAGTGGCGGACATTGACTTTAGAAACCAGCACAATTTAAGCCTGTCCATTCATTCATTTTGATACAGTAGTAATCTTTCAGAATTCTGTAACTGAAAATAAAGGTAAGGCCAACATTATAGATACATTTTTTATTATAGGTGAATTAGAAGTTTATTACGTTCAGAAACATGTAGATGTTTCCATGCCTTTGCAGAACTTTCAGCTGGGTGAATATGAACTTGCTTATCACTAATGTCTCTCTATATTATATGGTTGACTTACTACTACTGTATAAGCGTTACAGCTTTCTGGTTTGCATAAAAGAGTTGTAGTTAATTTCTCAAATTGGTTTAGACTAAAAAATAGGATGATATGGTAAAATAATCCAAATGATGATATTTTATGAAAACCTGCATACAGTATCTCCATGTATGTTGCTAACTATTTTCATACAGGAGAAGCTTCCATGTATTTTAGCTGCTGTTCCCATTTTAAGTCTTCATTCAATTAAATATTAAATGGCAACGTTTGTAATCTGTTATATTGGGTGCAGAGCACATAGGAGTGAGCCAGAGATGGGCAAAGATGGAGCAGAACATGGCCCAAAGTTTCCCTACGAGGTAACTTCTTAAAGCCAAAGCGACTTGTATGTTTTCCAACTGACACCTAATCTCTTCATCCGTCAGGGCCCATACTTTGTGCAACTAGAATAGGAGCTGCAGCTGAGCACAAAAGGGCCACTTGTTGTTGATCCTTGTGGTGGAATGAATCATTTAAAAGTAACTTGTTTCTATCAGATTTTTTAACAAAAGTATTTGTTTTCATTAAAGGAGAACTAAACTCTAAAATCAATATGTCTAAAAATGCCATATTTTTTATACTGAACTTATTGCATCAGCCTAAAGTTTCAGCTTGTCAATAGCAGCAAAGATCCAGGACTTCAAACTTGTCACAGGGGGTCACCATCTTGGAAAGTGTCTGTGACACTCACATGCTCAGTTTGCTGTTGAGAAGCTAAGCTTAGGGGTCGTTGCAAATTATCAAGCAGAAAATGAGGTTTGTCTGTAATTTAAGATGATACTACAAGGCTGATTATTAAATTCTGATGCTAATTATACTGGTTTCTGTGCTGCCATGTAAATTTTGAGTCAGTCCCTAAGCTCAGTAACTGACAGCAGCACAGAGCATGTGCATTAAATCAGCAGAAAACATAATTTTTATGTTTATATATTGTATATATCCTTTGTAAGAATTTATGATTATATAAGGGGTACTTTTATTTAACCCACAACATTAATTTGATCTCAATCTTTTTGGAAAAATAAGCCTTTTGTTGAAAGGACTTATTGGAATGAGTTTTTGAAATCTTTAAATCCGGAAGGGAATTCTTTGCTTTGTATTTGACTTCACCTCCTGAAGCCAATCTAGATCAAACCTGTAAAATGGAAGTTCTACATTATTAATAAACTCAGAGGTTAAATCAGTTCAATCAGTTAAATCAGCTTACCAAAAGCGAGCGTTTTGGGTTTAAAAAAAACCCAAAAACATTCAGTTCTTGGGTTAGAAACTAAAAGGCTTAATAATGAGAATGAACTGGATCTTGGGAGTTCAAAAAAAAAGGAAGAAATGGTGTTGCCTACATTTATACCACCCCTCCATTCTTTAGAGGGCCACTGAGCATACCTCCCAACTGTCCAGTTTTTAGAGGGACAGTCCCTCTTTTGACAGCTCATCCTGCAGTCCCTTGTTTGTACTGGAAAGTCACAATTTTCTCTGCATTGAACAGGCAGAAAAATAAACAATGTTTCTAACTTAATAGGCTTTTGGCAGAGAGCCCAGAACAGCCACAGCGGCAGATAATACTTTTGTAACAATTTTGAGATAACCAAATAAGTAATTGTAACAATATAACTTCTTGTAACTTCTCTTGGGAGAAGTTAGACTCACAACTTAAAGGGCAATTCACCTTTATTAGCAAAACTGTAATAACTGAAGAAAAAAAAACAGAAATATGTTCAAATTTTCATAACCTGCCAAATTTTGTAAAATGAACATGGTAATTAAAAAAATTCCCTGCACTGCTCGCAGCAACTTTTTTGTCCCTCTTTTTAGTTACAAAATTTTGGGAGGCATGCACTGGAGCTAAAATGTGGTCTGGGGATGGCACTAAGGCCCTGGATAGACATGCGATTTTCATGCACGGTCCGCAGTGCAGTTTAAAAAAAAAAAAAATGCCCACCGCGTAAGAATGCTAGCGTAATGTGCCATTGCCTAAGCTTGAAATCACTAAGCGTATTTACGCAGTGGTCGGCTTTTTTTTTTAAAAACTGTGCCACAGACCACTCCGAAAACGTGCATGAAAACCGCGTGTGTGTCCGGGGCCTAATTCCTGGTTCCCTCTATCTACATTAATAGGTGCAGCAGCACTCAACTATGCAAAAGGATAGCATTTTAACGCGAATACCTTTGTATGTGAGTAATTGCAACGTCTTGCTTACATAAATGAATCTTAGTGTTTGGAAAATGTACGCAGCAGCCAGGATATTATAGGTGTGGTTTACATACTGGCCTAGATATCTGATCATAGGATTACCCGTTTAAAGTCTGGCACTTTTAGAGGGTTATTTATCAAAATTCTAATTTATCTCACTATTTTTGGAAAGCCACCACGACCAAATTTGCACGGACTTTCCCCCCTATATAACATTTAATGTTCCCTGAAAAATTTTCGTGTGGGAAAAGTCTAGATTAGATCATAAAAAAAATCTGAATCTGTGCCTTTTTTGTATTTGAGCCTCAATACCGTGCCTTGTTTGGATTTGATGCCCGAATACCGTGACTTTTTCAGATTTGACGCCCGAATAATGTGACTTTTTCAGAAACCCAGCACAAATCAGGAAATCTTCTGCCATTGACTTCTACATGAACTCGGCAGATCTGAGTTGGAGTACTTTTTTATTCTGACTTTTAACGCCATCGGGGTATAATAAATCACGAAAAAAAATTCTATAAAAACAGGAGTGTCACAGGAGGGAAGCCTCTACTGGTGCCCCACCAAACAGGGATATGGTCCTCTATAGAGCCAGGCACCTCCCCCCTCAGAGGAAGCATTTACTGCCGAAGGAGTAAACCACTAAATTTGAGGCCAAGTGGTATAAGAAAAAAAATATGGAAGTGCCACCTTAAACTTTGGGTCAGCTGCAGCATTTTCAAGAATAGAGCACACTGAATTATTGAAAGACTAAGTAGATCCTTTCAATGATTCAATGAAAAATCAATGCAGGATTAATAACTAGAATGTTTGAGATACAGATGCTTAAGACCAAGAAGCATAACCAGACCTCATCCTAACAGTGATGCTGACTATTTACATGTCTTCTTAAAGGAACAGTAACTTCAGTAAGTAATTTAAAATATAATGTACTGTTGCCATACACTGGTAAAACTGGTGTGTTTGCTTCAGAAACATATTGTCACGGCCGGCACCCAATACCAGAACTAGAGCCAAGCACCGTGGTCAGAGCTCTCTTCACCAGTATGTGTGACCACTTTTGGGCTTCGGGAAGGCCCTCCGCCTACTGGGGTGCCACCTGGACTTATGAGTGGGCAAGGCTAGAGTTCTGGCAGGCAATGGGGCACGGCAGGTATCTAGAGTCTTTTGGGCCGAGGATCACGGTTACAGGCAAGGATGAGGCAGAGAGGATAGTCAGACAGGCTGGGTCGAGGCAGGCAGATAGCAAGGATCGTCAGGCAGGAAAGGGTCAAAACCGGGTAACAAGCAGAAGGGGTTCAGGCAATAGAGTAGTCGGTTAACAGGCACAGGTCAGGATTCAGATGGGAGCGTCGTCAGGAAACAGGCAGAGGTCAAAAACCGGATTCAAACAGGTTCAGAATATAGCACAAGGCTCAGAAGCACCAGGAAACAATATCCTATCACGGGCAATGCATAAAGTAAAACTGTACCTTTAAATACATTTGAAATTCGCGCCTTTGTATGACGTCAGCGCGCCTGCGCCTTTAAATAATGCGCATGCGCGCCGCGCGCGCACTAGGACCCGGAAGCCGACGGAGAAGGAGCGCGGCGGCGTGGCGGCCGTCCACGCCGCCGCGACTCAGGTAATTTTCTTACATTACCCCCCTCTCTAGGGGGGGCCACTGGACCCCCAGGCTTCCCAGGAAACTTAATGTGAAATTGCCTCCTGAGGCGGTCAGCCTTGATGTCATCAACTGAGACCCAGGAGTTCTCCTCAGGACCAAATCCCTTCCATCTAGTGAGGTACTGGAGTTTGTTACGTACCAAACGGGAATCAAGGAACTCCTGGATCTCAAATTCAGGCTGACCGTCAACTTGCACTGGAGGAGGAACAGAAACAAGGCGGGTGTTAGAAGCAGGTTTTAGTAGCGAGACATGAAAGGAATCAGAAATTTTGAAATTAACAGGTAACTTAAGACGAACAGAAGAAGGGTTGATAACAGAAGTGATGGGATATGGACCAATGAAACGGGGACCCAATTTTAGGGAAGGAACTTTCAATTTAATGTTCTTGGTGGAGAGCCACACCAAGTCTCCCACCTTATATTGGGGTGCCTCCCTGCGTCTCCTATCAGCAGCCCTCTTCTGAGAGGATGTAGCTGTCTTAAGAGAGTTGTGAACTTGTGACCAGACTTTAGAAAACTGTTCGACAGAGGAGTTGGCAGATGGAACAGAGGAACCAGACCCTGAAAAAGAAAATGCCTTGGGGTGCAACCCATTAACAATAAAAAACGGAGACTCCCCAGTGGAGGAGTGTGAAGCATTATTGTAGGCAAATTCTGCCCAGGGTAACAATTCTGCCCAAGAAGACTGATTCTCAGAGACATAGCACCTTAGAAATTGTTCTAAGGTCTGATTTACCCTTTCAGTTTGCCCGTTGGTTTGTGGGTGATAAGCAGTAGAAAACGAAAGATTAATCCCCACTAAAGAGCAAAATGCTCGCCAAAACTTGGAGACAAACTGAACCCCTCTGTCAGAAACAATATTAACAGGAAAACCATGTAACTTGAATATGTGCTGAATAAAAAGCTCAGATAAGGTTTTAGCGGAAGGGAGATGTGGAAGTGCGACAAAATGACCCATTTTGCTAAATCTGTCCACGACCACCCAAATTACTGTTTTCCCCTGGGACGATGGTAAGTCCACTATAAAATCCATCGAAAGATGGGTCCACGGTCTCTCAGGAATAGGCAGGGGAATGAGTAATCCCTGGGACAAATTTTTAGAAGATTTAGAGCGTTGGCAAACAGGGCAAGAGTCTACAAACGATTTTACATCTTGCTTGAAAGTTGGCCACCACACACTTCTGGACAACAAAGATGTAGTTTTACTTACACCGGGGTGTCCTGCCATTTTGGAATCATGAACCTCTCTTAACACCTGTTCTCTGAGATTTTCAGGAACAAAAAGCCTCCCCTCAGGAGTGTTGGAGGGAGCATCATTTTGAACAGAGGACAATAAGGAAGAGAGGTCAGATTCCAATGTGGCTACAATACATTCACTTGGGATAATAGAAGGATTATCATCTAAGTCGGAACAGATTGAGTCGAAGCTCCTAGAGAGAGCATCTGCCTTGATGTTCTTTGTACCAGGTCTAAAGGTTAAAGAAAAATCAAACCTGGTGAAGAACAGAGCCCACCTAGCCTGTCTAGGGTTTAATCGCTTAGCTGACTCAATATAGAGCAAATTCTTATGGTCAGTATAGACCGTAATCTGGTGTTTAGCCCCCTCCAGTAGGTGCCGCCATTCCTCAAAGGCCCACTTGACTGCCAACAATTCACGATTCCCTATATCATAGTTTACCTCAGCGGGCAGGAACTTCCTAGAGAAGAACGCACAGGGATGCAATTTGTTGGTAGTCGGGTGCCTTTGGGAAAGAACCGCCCCTGCTCCTACCTCAGAAGCATCTACTTCCACAAAGAAAGGTAAAGCAGTATCAGGATGGCGTAGAATTGGGGCGGAACTGAATTCCCTCTTGAGGGTTTCAAAAGCTTGAATAGCTTCAGGGGGCCACATGCTGGGATCAGCACCTTTTTTGGTTAAATTAGTGATGGGCGCCACTATGACAGAAAAGTTTTTGATGAATTGCCTGTAATAATTTGCGAACCCCAAGAATCTCTGGGTTGCACGCAATGAAAGGGGTTGAGTCCAATCCAGGACAGCTCTCACCTTGCCCGGATCCATTTCAAGACCCTTAAAAGAAATGTTGAACCCCAGAAATTGGACAGAGGTTACCTCGAATGTGCATTTCTCTAACTTAGCATACAGACAATTCACCCTTAACCTACGTAATACCTCACAGACATGAATGCGATGTTCGCAAAGGTTTGCAGAAAAAATTAGTATGTCGTCAAGATAAACCACAACATATACCCCCAACAGGTCCCGGAAGATGTCATTGACAAATTCCTGAAACACTGCTGGGGCGTTACATAGACCAAAGGGCATTACGAGGTACTCATAGTGGCCATCCCTGGTATTGGAAGCAGTTTTCCACTCGTCCCCCTCCCTGATCCGTATGAGATTGTAAGCTCCCCTCAGGTCTAATTTGGAGAAGATTTTAGCATCCTTGACCTGGTCAAACAATTCAGAGATAAGGGGTAAGGGATAGCGGTTTTTCACAGTGATCTTGTTCAAGCCCCTATAATCAATACAGGGGCGTAAACCACCGTCTTTCTTGCCTACAAAGAAAAACCCTGCCCCCGCAGGGGAACTGGAAGGCCTAATAAACCCTCTATCAAGGTTCTCTTGAATATACTCTCTCATTGCCTGGGCCTCAGGCAATGAGAGGGGAAAGGTTCTGCCTCGAGGGGGAGATGATCCCGGAAGCAGATCAATAGGGCAGTCATACTGCCGATGTGGGGGTAGTGTCTCAGCTGCCTTTTTGGAAAATACGTCAGAATAGGCAGTGTAGGCAGATGGTAACCCCTCAAGGATGGTATTACCCACTACAGATGGAGTACACACCCCACTACAACCAGAACCCCACTGAATAACCTCCCTAGAAACCCAATCTATCAGAGGGTTATGCCTCTGGAGCCAGGGTAAACCCAGAATGAGAGGACAGGAAGCTCCCTCAATGAGGTACAAAGCTATTTCTTCAGAATGCAGATTACTTATACACAAGGACAGGTTGATGGTCTTTTGGGAAACCACCCCAGACCCCAAGGGTCTTTTGTCTACAGCAAGGATTCTCATGGGCGGATTAAGGGCAACCAGAGGAATTTTGAATTTTGCAGCAAAAGCCGCGTCCAAGAAATTACCCTCTGCCCCAGAATCAATGAAAGCCGACACTTCGATAGTGCCCGTAGGCCAGGTCAATTTAACTGGTAATAGAACCTTAGAGGCAGATTGGGGAGAGGAAACGCCTGCACCCAAATGGAGCTCCCCTTCTCCATTTAAGCTTGGGCGTTTCCCGGCCTCTTGGTGCATTGATTGAGAAAGTGACCCTTCTCCCCACAATAAATACACAGCCCAAGGGACCGCCTGCGTGCCTTTTCCTCAGGAGTAAGGTGTGAGATGCCTAGCTGCATAGGCTCCTCCTGAGGTTGAGACACAGAGGGGTTTGAAAACTTAGCACTATGAACATGTTTATACCCAACATAAGTATCCTGTTCATCCCTATTCACCCTTTGTCTCCTATCTATCTGGATGGCCAAAGACATAAGGTCATCCAGACTAGAAGATAGGGGATAGTTAACAAGGCTGTCTTTGACAGATTTGGCCAGACCAATGCGAAACTGACTCCGTAGAGCCGTATCATTCCACCCCGTTTCCACCGCCCACCTACGAAACTCAGTACAATAAATTTCCACCTCCCGTTTACCTTGGCGTAATTTACGAATCACGGAGTCGGCCGAAGAGGCGCGATCCGGGTCATCGTATAGAATAGCCATAGAACGGAAGAACTGGTCTAAAGATAAACGGGCAGGATCGGTGGCTGGCAGTCTAAGTGCCCAGATTTGGGGGTCACCCACTAATAGGGTCATAACGAATCTGACCTTTTCCTCATCAGAGGGAAAAGAATGGGGGAAAAAGCTGAGGTACAGCTTGCAGGCTTCTTGAAAAACAAAAAACTGGGTTCTGTCCCCACCGAACTTGGCAGGAAATGCGATCTTGGGTTCCTGGGGTCTGGATGTAGAACCCCTATCTGGCGGGGAACCCACAGAGGATGTAGGAACAGAACTAGCTGACTGCTGCGAGGGTCCCAGCTGGCGGGTTAGATTATGGAACCCCTGGAGCAGATAATTTTGCTTTTGCTCCTGGTCCTCCATTCGTTGCAGCAAAGTAGTAAGCAACAGATCAGTGGATGTTGGGAGAGGAGCAGCAGCAGCAGCTTCAATGTGATCGTCGTCCTCCATGGCCCGTGATAATGTCACGGCCGGCACCCAATACCAGAACTAGAGCCAAGCACCGTGGTCAGAGCTCTCTTCACCAGTATGTGTGACCACTTTTGGGCTTCGGGAAGGCCCTCCGCCTACTGGGGTGCCACCTGGACTTATGAGTGGGCAAGGCTAGAGTTCTGGCAGGCAATGGGGCACGGCAGGTATCTAGAGTCTTTTGGGCCGAGGATCACGGTTACAGGCAAGGATGAGGCAGAGAGGATAGTCAGACAGGCTGGGTCGAGGCAGGCAGATAGCAAGGATCGTCAGGCAGGAAAGGGTCAAAACCGGGTAACAAGCAGAAGGGGTTCAGGCAATAGAGTAGTCGGTTAACAGGCACAGGTCAGGATTCAGATGGGAGCGTCGTCAGGAAACAGGCAGAGGTCAAAAACCGGATTCAAACAGGTTCAGAATATAGCACAAGGCTCAGAAGCACCAGGAAACAATATCCTATCACGGGCAATGCATAAAGTAAAACTGTACCTTTAAATACATTTGAAATTCGCGCCTTTGTATGACGTCAGCGCGCCTGCGCCTTTAAATAATGCGCATGCGCGCCGCGCGCGCACTAGGACCCGGAAGCCGACGGAGAAGGAGCGCGGCGGCGTGGCGGCCGTCCACGCCGCCGCGACTCAGGTAATTTTCTTACACATATATAAACAAGCGGCTGTGTGGCTATGGGGGCAGCCATTCAAAGCTAAAAAAGGAGATAAGCCACAGGATACACAGCAGATAGCAGGCTCTGTAGGATACAATGGGATTCTTCAGAACTTATCTGATATCTACTGTGTATCCTGTGCTTGAATGGCTGCCCCCATGGCTGAAAGAAACGCACCAGTTTTACCAATGCAGGGCAACACTACATTATATTGTCATTCCTTTAAAACACATACAATAAAATTTATGGTGGATCTTAGCAGCAGCCAGGGATCCTATCATGAGAGCCTCTTGGCTGTACTTGAGGTCACGAAAGCAACATATGGCCTCCGGTTCCAGTTCGTTCAACAGAGCAGCATACTTTGGAAACCAAGACCACACCAAGTCAGCAGAGTTTTTTAGGAGAATGTGCATTAGGAGAGGTGGTTGGTGCTACAGGCTCCACAAACAAAGGAAGGCATCGCAGGAGTCCAGTCCACAGAGGGATCAGGTACACCCTAGGCAAGAGGTAATTACGGATGAACTGTTATGTTATGCAAGATTGTGTTATTAATCTATCCTCTAAGGTCCTTGATCCAGAAACTGTACAGGTTCTTAATAAATGGGGTTTGTTCCTGCTTATAAAACTTTAACTAAAGGTGGCCATACATGGGCCGATAAAAGCTGCCGACAGACCAAGTCGGCAGCTTATTTGCCCGTGTATGGGGCCCTCCCGACGAGCTTCCTGTAGTTGATGCGGTCCAGCGATCCGACCCCCATTCCCATTCGTTAGGATCCGATCGTTGGGCCCTAGGGCCCACGATCGGATCAGCCCGATATTGCCCACCTCAAGGTGGGCATATCGGAGAGAGTTCCGCTCGTTTGGCGAGCGGATCTCTCCGTGTATGGCCACCTTAACAAGTGGACTATTTAAGTTTGTAAAAACAATAAAGTTAAAAATGTGGTATATGGATAAAGATAAAGGAGTGTGGCAATTAATTTACTAGTAAATTAAATAGAGAGTGGTTTTGTCCCTACTATCAATAACTCCTCACTAGAGACCTTTATGAATATTGTACAAAGTGACTTACAAGGTATAGCAAAGAGGGATTCTGAAAAAAAAATGAAATTGGAACCGGACAATTGTGATAAATAAAGCAGATAAGGAAGGAAGCCTTCATTCCCAACATTGTATGAAACTTGAGGGTGACAATACTTTTGTTTTAAAAAAATAAATCGATCTTTTTGGAGGATGCGTGTCTGAATGGAATTTTATACCCAGATCTGCAACATATTTTGAGTAACGATAATTCAACATTTTACCTCCTTCCCAAGGTACCTAAATCCCTAACTAAACCACCAGGCAGACCAGTTGTCTCTAGCATAGATTCTTTACTTCAGCCTTTAGCAATTTATATTGACACTTACAGTATTTGCAGGACATTGTACCAGACTTACATACTTGTTTAAAAGAAACAACTACATTTTTGAAGGTGTTAGACCAAACTGATTTAGAAGAAAAAAAATATCATCTTTTCCAGTATAGATGTTAAGGATCTTTATACATCAGTCCCAGATGATGAAGGCATAGAGTACATTTGGGAGTGCTTCAAGTGAAACTGGCACTAAAAAAAACAACTTTTTAAAATATGAATATGACTGTAAATTAAAAGTTACCTATAGGTCATGCTGATTGTTTTTTGCTGAGAGGTTTGTTTTTGTAAGTAATTGTTAATTGAAGTTCCTAAACCTGACTGTTTTACCAACCTGACTGTCCCATCTCAGCCTGTCAGTTAAAGTTTCTAATGTTAACGGACTCCTGCTGCACAAATATGGCAGCCCCCTCATAGGCGATCACAGGGAGTCAGGTTATGTAAAAGCATTGGGCAAATACTTTATCACAAAATTATATGAAGCATGCAATGTAAAATTGGGGAAACTGCATCAGCATTATAAACTAAACGCATTGTACACACCCACCATATGGCACACAGATACGGACTTGTGTAACTGAAGGAGTAGTTTATTGCTTAAAACGCCCCTGTCGTAAAGCTTACCTGAATGAACTGAACAAGAGCAAGACTAAATGAACACAAAGGTGTCATCAAAAATGATCAACTGGAAGACAAATCAACCAAAACAGATAAAGTAACCGTAAAGAAGGAATATAGAAAGAACTATTTTAGCCAATCATTTTCTCATTAAGATGGCAGGTGTTAGAAACAGTGGATAGAAAAAAGGTGGATAATTTTATGAAAACTTAACTTAATAGGGAAGCCTATTGGATATGGAAACTGGAAGCATTGCATCCGAAAGGCCTGAATGAAAATTGATGAAAAAGATGAACTTTGATAAATATGTACACTAAGCAATCTGGAGTTGGGCATTATAGAATGGATAAAGATGTTGCAGTTGAAGGGCAATATATATATATGCAGGATTGATACCAGTGACGCATTACAAACCTTGATATGGAGTTAATTTCCACACCAACAGATGACGGGGGATTAACATTTTGTCCTTATTTATTGTGCATCACATTGTGTATCCTGACAAAGAGAGGTGAAGATTCCCCGAAACTTGAGTTGGTGAGGACTGTGGGTTTGGGCCGACTCTCTCACACCATTGTTGGATCGCTGGTGGATTTGAGTTGGTTTCCTACTGCTCTCCCCGACCATGACCTTTCCGCCTCCAGTGAGTGCCTTTTATAATCACGTGCCTGTTTGCCCCCACCCCTTCTGTGACATCATAGCTGGGCGTAGCTATAAAATCTGAGGCACGCTGGGTTGGGTGCAGGTAGAGTTTTTCTCTATCCGCACATCACTACCTACAGTCCCTTCATCTTCTAGGCACATGCTTCTTCTGCCTACCCATAGTTCCAGCCCTGATCCT
The DNA here is from genome assembly GCF_017654675.1 of Xenopus laevis. Classification (NCBI taxonomy): domain Eukaryota; kingdom Metazoa; phylum Chordata; class Amphibia; order Anura; family Pipidae; genus Xenopus; species Xenopus laevis. The sequence goes on from NC_054376.1 coordinate 61,410,445, forward strand.
CAGCAGGATTGACAGCACTGCATATTGCTGCAGAATATAGTCAAAATATTACAAACCCAGACACAAAATGTTGGCTAGTCAAAGATAAGGTCTACTTGGCTTGAATAAGCTCAAAAAGTTACTTGGGGGCACTTTTCTCTGTAGATTTCACAAATAAATCACTCAGATAATTGAAGCTCCTGCTGTGATCTATGTTTTTCGTAGTTCCTGTATTGACATGCTAGTACTATGTCCTTTTGGAGGGTTTGAAAAGGAGTATTTCTACAGTACTCATATGTGATTTGAGCCAAAACAAGCACTTATTTATACATAAATTATATGCAGTATTGTACTGTAGTTAATTAAATATGCCTTATTCTTATGTAAATATTATGCAGCCCAAGGGTTAATAAATTTACTTGAAGAGCATCAACCCTATTGTAATACTGCATTGAATGTCCCTAACACACAAACATACATCTCTAAATGCTTTGTTACTCAAGGCAAAGAAAAATGGCAACAAAATGACTATTCAGACAAGTGTCTAAATTGCATATTTAATTTTATTTAGGAAACTGCTTCCACATAATTAAACTCCAGCAGCCATATTGTTCCCTGAATTAGAGCCAACTGCAGGTATGCTCTACAACTGAAAGTACGGCGGTCTGAAATCTGGTATAAGGCAAATCATCCTGAGAAGCAAAGATTATATTCTGTAATCAGCATCATGTAGAGCAAGGAAATAGCACAGTCTAATGCTGCTTCCGTCTGAAGGAACATCCTGTATATACAGAAACACAAAAATGTTTTAGTATATAGTTACAAATATGAAGTTTTGTAAAAATTAGACAGTGGTCTTAAAACATATATGGTAAAGGTCTTTCAGATGATTAAAATGAAGGTCTGTTGTTTCTGGTTTTATTAAAAAGTAATGAAAGCTGAAAGTCGTTATGATAGTTTGTGGTATTATAGCACTTTCTTCCTTTGGGTGAAGAGAGAACAGTGTTGAAGTTCTAAATAGTTTAGCAATATAAGAAATGTCAACATTTAGGATTTAATTTAGACCCTAAGGCCAAAGACACACTGGGCCGATTCTCAGTCTGCAGAAAAATTAGATCCAGCCCCTACCTGTACATACAAATCAATGCTCCCACACACACCATTTTGTGCCTTAAGTTACTAAAAAATATGCCCTCCCCTTTGAACAAAACAGGGATTGTTTGTCCATATATTGCAATGTATTTAGGCTGAATAAGACATCAAAGTCAAGTCCAGTCCAGCTTAAATGTATTGCAATATATGAACAAACAATCCCAGAAACCAGCGATGTGGCCAAAGGTGTTGGCTGTCAACATCTGCAGTGGGTGTGGGGGCGTTTGATAGTCTCTTAGAAGTGATTTTGGGAGGGCAGTGTGGGCTGGGTCAAGGCACAACATTAAAATGTAACATGGGGGCCTTAGTACTTAAGAAAATATTAAGAAAATATTAATAAATAAAAGCAAAATAATATTTTCAAAAGTTTTGAGTCTACAGTCCAGTTTACTGAGCTGCTAATGGGAAACACAAGAGGGTAAAACTAAAATGTACATTTTAGAAGTAAAAAAAAATGGTAAAAAACAGGAAAAATTGAAAGTCAGTTTGGAGTGTGTAAACTGTAAAAAAAATAAAAAAAAAAAAAAAAAAAAAAAAATATATATATATATATATATATATATATATATATATATATATATATATATATATATATATATATATATATATATATATATATATATATATATATATATATATATATATATATATATATATATATATATATACACACACACACAAAATCAGTTTAAAGAGTGACTATTCGGAAACTGGTTTGCTAAAAAAAAATAAAAATGGTTCAATATAAACAAATACCTTCTGTGAGCCTGGCTTTGCCACCTGTGGGTTGGCAAAGAACTGTAGAGCAGCCTACACAGAGAACAACAGTCTGAGCATGACTAAAAACCGTGGTTATCTTGTAGCAGCCTGCAAAGAACAATTTAATATATTGATGAAGTGCCTAGACTTACAACATAGCAAATAGCATTTGACCGACAAATTTGGCAGGGTAACAAAAAAAAAGCATGGGCCCTTTTTTTCCAAAAATGACATATCTTTACATAAAGCCTCTGGAGAGCAATCTGCTTTTTGAGATTGTTAAAAAAATGAGCAAGCAATATTGCAATAGTAAAGCGTTTGTAAAGTAGTTGCAAATTGACTTTTATAGATGTCAAAGATTTCAAAAAAAGTGTGAAATAACATTTATAAAGTAAAAAGAAGAGAACTGGACGTCATGCCCTGAAGCACTTAGCAATTAGGTGAGAAGCTTAGCATAAATGGCAGGAGGACTTACTGAGTGGGCAGTAGACGTTTGATTCTCAGTTCTAATACATGCAACAAAGTGGAAAACCCAACATGAGCAAATTTGACAGCTAGATTAGCCTGTTATGTTTAGGTCTGTGGCCATTTTTTTATACTCAGAAATATATGATACAATGTGCTCTACTCAGAGTAAAGGCCAGTACATACTGAAGTAGGAATACAACATCCATACCTGGGCATTTAACATCCATGAAGTAAGAATTTGGGCTCTGAACCAGCCTTTTTTTCTTGTGTCTCCTCTTCTCCTCCTCAGAGGATGGTAGCAGTAAATCTTTAGCCAACTGAGAACAAGAAATGTAACATTTAAACTTTCATACCTGGAGAGAGGCAGAAGATTCAATCCACCCCACCCCCTGCAAAATTATCTTTAGAGGGCCCCAGCTTAGACTCCAGGAGTATGCAGAAGGCACTGCAGAGGGGGTCTGCTGTAATGTTAGTGGTGTACACTGCTGTTCTCCTTTTGCATTTACAAGTATAAACCCTATACAAATCCTGCATGTAAAGAGACAGATTGCAAAGAGGAGGATACTGAAGCATATCTTGTTCATTTCAGAAAATGTGCCAAATTTTTCTTTTTGGTTTTCAAGTTACTAGGTTATCTGAAAAAAACATGGCGTAATACAAAGAAAGATTATACAATAAAGAAAATTAAAGAGGGGGGAACCCATTGGTGAAAGATTTATACAAGAAGTACAGTACAGGAAAAAAAGAAACCAAATAAGAAAATAAAATGAGGTGGTCTCTCTTTCTGATCCATCAACTTAAAGTAAGAACAAAGGGGGAAGGTTAAATCTTGTAGTAAGATACAGAATTTTTAATACATTCAAAATGTATTTCAATAAATTAAAGCTCTGCAGCTGTATATATAGACTAGGGATTCACTAAATCTACTATTTTGGTATACAGCCCAATCCTTTATGAAATAATTGGCCAAATGCAGAACCATATCAGAATTAGGGTCAAGAAGGGTTAAGGGGAACTGTGTGCAGTTACACCATTTTAACATTTTTTGTGTGATGAAAAATCACATGATTTAAGGTATTCAGATTTAGCTTGGCCAGGCACTTAAATCCAATTCAGTTGAAAAATTCAAATCCAGCTGGAAAATGTCAAACCTCGAACAAATCCTGGATTCGGTGCATCCCTAATACAGGCTATGATCAGACCAAGCTGGTTTTGCAAGCCTTACTGACCAATAATCATCATCATCATTTATTTATATAGCGCTGTCAAGATACGCAGTGCTTTACTGCAGTTATAGCAAACAGGGAATAAATGGTGGATAACAGACAAGGATTACAGAGTACAATAGGGTTAGAAGGACCTAGAGATTAGAGTTTACAAACTAAAAGGTTAGGGTACAATTGAGACATTAGGATTGTATAAACACTTTGTTATTTTTGATACAGCAATGATTAATTAAGGTACATCGAATAAGCCTCTTTAAACAGATGGGTCTTTAAGGAGCGCTTGAAAGTTTGGAAGGAAGGAGAAAGTCTGACAGCTTGTGGCAGAGAGTTCCAGAGAAAAGCAGAAGTCCGAGAGAAGACTTGTAGACGAGAATGGGCAGAAGTGATCAGAGGAGAAGTGAGGCGAAGATCAGAAGCAGAGCGTAGGTTTCGTGAAGGAGTGTATTTGGAGATTAGAGATGAAATATAGGGAGGGGTTTCATTATTAAGGGCCTTGAATGTGAGTGTAAGTAATTTGAATTTGATTCTAGAAGAGATTGGGAGCCAGTGAAGGGACATACATATGGGAGCAGCTGATGTTGAGCGGCGAGCTAGATGAATGAGTCTAGCGGCCGCGTTTAGAACAGATTGGAGTTGTGAAAGGTGACTTGTTGGAATACCTGTGAGGAGTAAGTTGCAGTGATCAAGGCGGGAGATGATGAGAGACTGAATCAGTGTTTTAGTTGATTCTGAACTGAGATAGGGTCGTATTCCAGCAATGTTGCGCAGTTGAATACGGCAAGATTTTGCAAGTGTTTGAATGTGTGGTGAAAAAGACAGATGAGAGTCTAAGATGACTCCTAGGCAGCGTGCCTGTGTGGTGGAATGAAAGGTGGTGTTGTTTACAGTGAGTGATATCTGAGGGACAGGGGAAGATCTTGGAGGAAATATAATGAGTTATGTTTTACAAAGGTTCAGTTTCAGGTGGCGCTGTGACATTCAGGAGGAGACAGCAGAGAGACAGTCTGTGACTTGGGAAAGGACAGAATTAGAAAGATCAGGAGTAGACAAGTAGAGTTGGGTGTCATCAGCATAAAGGTGATACTGAAGTCCAAATGACTGAATGAGTTTTCCTAGTGAAGTTGTATAGAGCGAGAACAGCAGGGGGCCAAGAACAGAGCCTTGAGGAACTCCAACAGAGAGTGGGAAAGTAGTAGAAGTAGAGTTAGAGAAGGAAACTTTAAAGGAACGGTCAGACAGATAAGATGTAAACCATGAAAGAGCAGTGTCCCAAATGCCAGATGAGTGTAGAATGTCAAGGAGGAGTGTGTGGTCAACTGTGTCAAAGGCTGCAGAGAGATCTAGAAGGATTAGAATGGATAATTAAACAATGATCCTGCCATCCATGGGCAAATAGCAGTATTGCATAGAAGAAAGGAAAGAATCATCAAGCTCACTTCAGTGTTCACACTGAAGCTTAGTGCTAAATATTTACTGAACCATGTAATTGAACCATTGTATTTATGCCCCGCCCCTCAAGGCACCATAAATACCCAGGTGGCCCAAGCAAATCTGAGCATGTACGGACAGCTTCAGGTTTTTTTCTGTTGTCTCCATGTCTGTACAGTCCCATTTTCAGATTTAGCTTCCAACTGAAAGTATTGAAACCCGAAACACTTTTTTTTGCATAATAAAAAGTGAGTGTAATGCTAAGCAAGTTTGCAATATACAATGAATTACAATTTTTAAATGTTTTTGTAGAGACGTTTGAGCAGTACAGTCAAAGCAAAGGACCAATAATACTTTTATTATTAAAGACATAGATAACATATCTGTGTGTATATATTAGTTATGTTGTGGTCAGTCATTTACCTGCAGTTTGGCTTTAGAGGATGCTGCAAATCCAAATCCTGCGTTTAAAACTGCTACTACTGGGGATGAACTGAATCCAGGATTAGGTTCGGGATTCAGCCTTTTTTAGCAGGATTCGCCCGAATCCTTCTGCCCGGCCGAACCGAATCATAATTTGCATAGGGGAGGGAAATTGTGTGACATTTTATCACAAAACAAGGAAGTAAAAATGTTTTACCCTACCCATCCCTAATTTGCATATGCAAATTAGGATTAGGATTCGGTTCTGTATTCGGCCGAATCTTTTGCGAAGGATTCAGGGGTTCGGCCAAATCCAAAATAGTGGATTCAGTGCATTACTAGCTACTACATACCTAACAGGTACAGGACCTGTTGTCCGAAATGCTGGGCTTTTCCAGATAACATCTTTCTGTGATTTGGATCTTCATATTTTAAGTCTACTAGAAAATCATGTAAACAAATAAACCCAATAGGCTTTTTCTTCCAATAAGGGTTAATTATATCTTAGATTGGATCAATTACAAAGTACTGTTTTATTATAGAGAAAAACAAATACTTTTTTCAGAATTACATTATTTAGATGAATTGGAGTCTATGGGAGACAGCCTTCCTGTAATTTGGAGCTTTCTGGATAGTGGATTTCCAAATAACGGATCACATACCTGTAATCTATTCACCTGGTTAGCTACTGAAGTGCAAATAAGAAGGAATTCTATGTAAAAGCCTTAGAACCCTCAAAGTAACGACCCATGGCTTACCCCAAATGTACCTAAATATATTTTTGCTAATTGTCAGATGAGGTTTCTGATTCAGGAAGGAGACATAAATATTTTCTGTTTCATATGGAGAGAGAAAAAAATACTGATAAACTCCATGGCAAATACTGATAAACTCCATGGCAAAAATAAACCTCTCTCTAAACAGATATGAGGTTTAGAAATGTTATTTTATAAAACTACTATAATTGGCGACAATTTTTCTTGCATGAAAAACGAGAAGAAAAAAAATCTCGGCAATCCTGAAATTTCCCATACGTCTCCACTGTGAAAATGTATCATTCACAAGTTAGGGAAATTCGAAAGAAATAAATGTTTCATAAATGTGCTATAAACTTTACCTTCATAAAAACACAATTTGAATTTTACATCAAGCAATAAATCTGTCCTATGTCTCTAACCTTAAAAAATAAATAAATAAAACCCCTACTTAAACCCCGTAAAACAGGGCCTCCACTGGAAATGTTTTTTATATTTTATTCTGGCTACACTTTTCGCTACTAAAAAATGCAAAGTAGGGTAGATTCATTACATTTGCCCATTTTTCCTCGGTAGAGCAGAATATATCACATTTTATAGAGAGAGAAAGGCCTAGTTTTGCATAACAGTGAATGGTACGCTGTAGTATTCAGTTAGGACTGCCAACTTTTAAAAAAAAAACAACTGGTCTTCCCATATTTTTATTTTTCTTCCCTATTAATAATATTGGTATCAAAAAGTGGCTTATTTAGTCTGCTCTGGGTCCCCCATAAAAAAATCTTCAGAGGGGCTTGATGCACAGTGACTACTACACAAACCCCCGCCCACCTTCTCCCTGCCTGCCTGTGCCCCCGCTCCTAAGTATGAAAGAGGATGGAAAGGTGATTTCTTTACTGATTTTTAACTACAGATGAAGCAGACCCAAGGTCTGGGTTGCTGGTCCCCCCATGACCCCTCTATAGATACAGATAGTATGTGCAAAATAAAAAATGTTTCTAATATAGTTAGTTAACCAAAAATGTAACATATAAAGGCTGCAGTGACTGGATGTCTAACAGAACAGAACTTCCTGCTTTTCAGCTCTCTAACTCTGAGCTAGTCAGCGGCTTGAAGGGAGGCCACATGGGACATATCTGTTCAGTGAGTTTCCAATTGATCCTCAGCATTCAGCTCAGATTCAAAAGCAACAGTTATGACCCATGTGCCCCCCTCAACTCAGTGAATGGTTACAGACTGGTAACTATTCAGTGGAAACCAAGAGAGCTACAAAGCAGGAAGTAGTGTTCTGGTTATTATGTTAGATATTCCAGTCACTCCAGCCTTTATACATTACATTTTTGGCTAAACAACTATATTTAAAACATTCTTTATTTTTACACTGAAAATTGAATATAAGCTTCAGTATACTGAAATATGAAACTTTCTAAATACAATCAATTAAAAATTCTGCACTGTTTCTGAAATAATCAAATGCATCTTCACTATCCCTCTCTCAGCTTTTGTTTCTCCTCATTCTCTCTTCATGCAGCAGTTGACTGTCAGATATTCATTGACAGTTAGTTCCTTTATATCTTATAGGGGTTCCTTTTGCCTAGAAGACTTATTAGAGCTCACTCTATTAAAATCACCAGACATCATATCTCTCTACATGCAGAATTTGTGCAAAAGGCAGTTATTTTGTTACATTTTTGTTTGTACTGGAATCAGTTATTTGAATGAGCTGCACGCTGTGTCTGCATTCATCAGTCGAGTCGAATGAAGGCTGCGACACCATTCGACAATGCTATTACTTACCTTATTTCTGTTGCATCCGATGTGACGCCTGCGTTTTTGCGCAGTGCATCAGTTCGCGCAAAAATAGTCCATGTAGTCCTACCCTTAGGGGCAGATTTTAAAACGGTCAAGGTAAATTTTTGGATTCAAAAACTTCGAATTTCGAAGTAATTTTTTGGTACTTCGACCATCAAATAGGCCATAATTCGATTTGAATTGAAAATACTTCACAAATTCGACCATTCGAAAATTGAAGTACTGTCTTTTTAAAAAAACGTCGCCACTTCAGCACCTTAAATCAGCTGAATTGCTGTTTAGCCTATGGGGGAACCTCCTATGACATATATGAGCCGTTGGCTAAGTTTTGAGAAGTCTAAGGTTTTTTTGTAAAATTGTATGATTGTATGATTAGATTGTATGATTAAATCGTACAAATCTAGCGATTTTAATTTAGCGGAAAAAATCTTTGACTTCGACTATCGTACTACACCTATTCGATGGTCGAATTTCGAAGTTTTTTCACTTCAAAATTCGACCCTTGATAAATCTGCCCCTTAGACTCTATTTAAAGGGGACAGGTCACCCAGACATAAAAAGCTGTATACTAAAAGTCCTTTTTGAAATTAAACATGAAACCCAATTATTTTATTTCCATTAAAACATCAGAAAACCCCCAGGTCCTGAGCATTCTGGATAACAGGTCCCACGCCTGTACATGATCTATACTGGCAGCTATATAATGTTGTTAAACCAGGAAACCTGAAGATTTTAGTATGTGAATGTAAAGTCTGGCACATTGGCTGCAAGAATATACAGATACCCAGCAATGGACACCTTTTTTCTATTTAATCACGTGTTGGCGTTTTATCTAACTGCTAACCAGATAATTACACTCCAAACACATAGGCATTCAGTTTCAATTCTCAGCCTGCAATGTAATAACCAAAACTCCCCAGCATGCAGATTGGCCATTACTCAACTGACCCTGCGACAATAGGGAATTATAATTAGACGTAGGATGCTGTTAATGTATTGTGGCATGTGACATTTGTTAGCAGTTATTACTTACTGATATACGTTTAAGCCAGGCATGTCCAAGTCAGCCTCCATCATGAAAGTAATAATAATTTGGCCCCCCAGCACAGTGCAATCAGGAATCGTGTAGCAGTAATATTTGGGCACATTAGTGAAATGATCTGCCACTTGGTCTATACTGCTGCCTGTGTGCTGAAGGTGTTAGTAATAGACAAGTACTGGAACGTAGTGACGCACTGTTTTCGCATACTTCTAGGCAGATCATTTCACTAATGTGCCCAAATATTGAATGATGTTAATGGTTGAAAGAATGTCGGGCTGAATGGTCGGCCCCCACACATTTTCACCTCACCAAATCTGGCCCTCGCTGCAAAAAGTTTGGACACCCCTGGTTTAAGCCTTGTCATTTTACAGTAATTAAAATAAATGACTATATTATGGTGTATATGAAAGGATGCGTTAATCAACTCTCCACTGCAATTGAAATACTGCTTATTCCGAATAAACGAAAACGCATTGACGCAGATACATGCACTATATAACTTGCAGCAGGCCACATCAGTATCGAACATATCTAAATAGCTCCAATGCTCAAGGCCGACTGTATCTGCAGTCACGCAGTACATAACACCAATCAGAAAGTCACGCCTCTCCAATCCCGGCCCTACAATAACAACCCTTCCTGCCCTCTGTAACGAGACGTGCCCGCTACACATTCGCCCTCTTTCTCCCTACAGGATTAATTCGCCTAACACCCTGACGCGCTGTCACTCACAGGCATGTCTGTCCCGCGTGGCTATCAACAACACAACAATAACTTCCGTTTCCGGAGACTTGTGCAGGTTTTTTTAAGTTCAGCGATCGCGGGTGGCCATATTTTTTGTGGGTAGATTTACAATGGGGAGCGTTAGTATGACGCTGAGGCGTCAAACGTTAATGTACAACGACAATATGAAGTCATTTTTTTTATAGATAAAATCTATAGAACACAAATTGTCTCTTGAAATAAATGTGGGGGCACTTACCTGATTTAAAAAATAATAATAATTTAAAGGAGATATATAGGATTCATAAACACATATTGTAGGCAATAATTAATAATACATAGCGCTGGCCTTATTTGGGGCTAAAAATTTATATTATCTTCCAAAATAGCCCCTTTATTGGAGCTGCCTCACTAAAGATCTGTAATGGTCCCTGTTAGTGATGTGTGGGCCGTCGGTGGCTCCAGCATTTTTGAAGATAATATAAATTTCAACACTGTATTATTCATTATTGCAGACCTTTTGCGTTTTTCAGGTGGGTTTGGGTTGAGCTCCCCTCCTGCAACATTACACTGCCGGCTTCTGGCTTCCGGTTTTATAGTAGGGTTGCCACCTTTTCTGGAAAAAAATACCGGCCTTCCTATATATTTATCTTTTATCCCTATTAATAACATTGGGATCAACCATCATTTTTACCAGCCAGGTGGTAACCCTATTTTATAGGCATGTGCCTGTCCCGCCCCTTTTGTGACATCATCAGCGGAGCAGGTCAGTTGCATGTTTATAAATAGAGGGGAATAGCCCAGTGCAGGTCAGACGGGTTCAGGTTCAGGTGAGGGTCAAGGTTTTCTCGACCCACACATCAGTAGTCACTGTCTGTGTTTCAAATGAAGGGTGGGCATGTCCTAACAATCCCTGCCAGCAGCACAGTAGGTGACAGCCAATCACAGCCCTGCAGTCGCTCAAGTGTTCCCTATCAGGCCAGTCCTGGCCTGTCATGGGGAGCTGGGGTGCAAACGTGCCTGGATCTGCAGCCATTTGGACTAAGTAGTAGCCTAGAAGGTAGTGGATGTAGCCTAGGGACCACACATGTCATTAATCCACCGCTGATTTGCGTTATTTCTCACCTGCACAACATTACCTAAGGGGGTCACTTAATTTTCATTTTGAAGCACAATAATAGAGAGTGAGAGTTATATTGATTAAAAAAATAGTATTAATAATAATTTTTCATTATATCTAAGCTTTCATTTCAATTTTCATGGCCCTTAAATTACATTCTTAAGAATTAGGCAGGGGTGACTTTTCATTAAAATCATATGTTTTTCCTATATTCTTATAGCTTTGTGCAAGTGAGACATCTGCTTTTATCCTCAGCCTCCCACGTAAACTCATCTGCTTCACAATATTCTCTGCATTTTAGAGAAATCTGTGCTTATAATGCAAGCAATGGTTTAGGCAAATTTTTCTTTATTTTTCTGCTGCCTATTACAATGATTTGTCATCTTTAATATTAGTTACAAGTCATAAATGCTACTAATTCTTAAGGGTTGTTGTGAAATGGTGCTTTTGTGTAACATGGTTTCTTTTCAATCTGTAAATTCAGGAATGTCTCTGGAAGACAAATATTTTATTTTGAAGATCAGATAGTGTTCATGCACCTTTTCTACATAAGCCCAACTGAAAAAGCTCATAAATGTTCTATTTAATTGTGTCTTTACTTGTAATTTATTTGTAAAGGGCATTTTTTAGTGATGTACCAAGTGAGTTCCAGGCCCCCCAGCAAAGAAAAATCTCTGGAGGGGTCAGAGCGCACAAACAATTTCAAAAGTGACTACCCAGTCAGGTGCAATTTTAAAATAATAGTAGGTCAGAGAATGGTCAGGAACTGCAGTACATGAGGTAAGTAAGTAGGGTCCTTTAATTGCCCAATTAGGTTGAATCTATGTCATTGACAGAATATATTGTATTTCTGCCCCCAAAAAGCTCCTGACCTAGTTTAAAGAGTTTTCACATTAAGATACAAATAAATCACTTTTGGAAGGAGTGATAAGATGCATTTAAATAGCTGTAACTGAGGATGAGGATTTACATTTACTTTGCTCCCATGTGGAGTTCATTGACTCAAACCGCTAAATAGCCATGTTATTGATTTATTTCTCAATCACTAAAATAAAACTGGAAATACTGGATCCTAAGGAAACTTGTATTGTTTCATTGCATTTGTGCAATTTAAAAAACAAAAACCCTAAATAAAGTAACTTGAATGTTAAAAATATACCTCCCATTGACTTAGAATTTTCAACATATTTTTGATTTACAAAAATTCAGACCTGGCAACTACATTCAAAAGAAATTTGTGGTATCTTTTAGCTCAATTTCCTTGAATCATGGGGAAAACGTGAGCTTGAATTTTAATAAATATGCCATTGTTGAAAATACAAGTTACATTTTACATTTACACTGAGTGGAGTGTCATCTGATATTTTGTTTGCTAAATCAATTTACATGACTTGTCTAGCTTGCCAGGCCTAGATATTTTATTTCTCTAGCTTGGCACTTCGAATATATTCCTAGGTCTGTCTAATGATTCTGTTTTGTAGGGTTATTTAAATCCAAAATTCTAGCTCATATGTCATTTAGTAATTGTGACAAGAAACACTGATAGTTTATCATTTAACAGGAAAATGTTGAGAAATGCATTGTACCCAAGTCATGAAGTCACTATGAATTGAGTGACTTTTTCAGAATGTATTTAGATATATACAGTTCACCATTGAATTACTTTTTGCCACTGAGGTATGTGTGTGATTTTAAGGTGTAAAGTTGTGCAGTGCTCTAAATCTATGAGAAACAGTAATTTACTGGATGTTGCACTTTCCCAAGCAGCTGCATAATACAGCCCACTGTGTGCACTGCACTAGCAGGTTCAAGCCTGCATTATATTGTTGTGCAATGCATTACTTACTTGAAATGAACAAATATTTACTTCTTTGCTGCCCCATGACAATATGATATTTAAAATTTGTGCAACCATATATCTTAATTATTCACTGCTAGGGTTGTCACCTTTCTGAATACATTTTGCCAGCCTGCATGGGGAGGTGCTGCTTAAGGATGTTGTGGTGCCATGGGGCAGAGAATGGGAAAGTCTATAACATCAGGGGCAGGAAAATAGCAGGATTGGGGAAATGTAAGCCCTGATGACCAGAGGGAGGGTTTAAATGGTGGTTTAAGGGGAGGAGAAAATGGGCAATTACAAATTTACAATCAACCAAATTTACAGACAACTCAAAGATTAAGATATGGGGAGTTGTATCCAAGGAAATTCCAGAGGAAGAACTACAGGCTGTGACAAGTACACACACAAATATGGTACCATGGACAGCTACGGGGCTACCATGGTGAGGACAGGAACAGAACTGGAAGAACCACCAAAAACTAAATAAAACTGCCTGATACAGAGGATAAAACAGAGTAAGCCTAACAGCTGTGAAATGACAAATGAGAGATTAATTGCAACATTTCCATTGATGCATAGCACAGCTGGGAAGTTAGGAGGCTGCAGCTCCATCTCTGAGCTAAAAGATTACCTCTTGGAGCACTGGCATCAGGGCCACCCTGGGGAGGGCACAGGGGTTATAGTCGTACTGGGCCTGGGCTTAAAGTGGAGTCTCACTGTGCTGCACTTTAAGAATTAGCCAGGCCCCCCCTATAACAGCTTGTGAGGTGAACCAGAACACCCGAAGTCCCGAATCCTGCGGCAAAGTCCTGAAGCAGCAAAGTGATGATGACACAAAGTTACGAAGACCCTTGTAAGGGGGGGGGGACCTGGGCTGGCCAACAATTTTTTTTTCAATTTTCTATGGGGCCCCTGACCAACAATTTTTTTTAACTTGTAAGGGGGACCCTGGCCACCAATGGATTTTTCAAACTTGTAGGGGGGGGGGGCTGGCCACCAGTGAAGTTTTTTTTTAAACTTTTATGGGGGAGGCCTTGACCATCAATTGTTTTTATTTTAACTTGTAGGGAGGGACCCTGGCCACCAATGGGTTTTTAGCACCTATATTTGTGTTGCATTTTTACTGTGGTGTGAGGGTGTGTGAGGTCTTGGGTGGGGCCTGTGATAGCGGGTGCCGTGTGATTTCTGCTGGCGTCCCTGACTGGAACAATATTTAACCTTGTTCTGGCACTTTTTTTATTGCAGTGTCAATCGCTGTCCCTGCAGCACTTGATATCCTATTTCTGTCTGTAAATTACCCACCCACTTAGATTGTAAGCTCTACAGGACAGGGATCTCCTTCCTCTTCCTCTTGTCCTCTTGACACTTAGCTCGTCATCTTTAATGTAACTGTAATTTATGTTTATTATTGTATTGCCCATTTGTTCTATTAGTTTGCTGTTCTGCTGTACAGTGCTGCTTACGTAAGTAGCACTATAGAAATAATATATAACTATAAATAAATAATATATACACGCAATATATTATATAACCGTGCACACTGTCCAGCGCTAGCGCAGATTTAATTCAAGCCTTTGCCAAAATGCCCCAATATTTAATTTCTATTCCAGCTGTGTCTATTTTAAACATGAAATCGCGTTAGCGTCAGCATGCATAAAGAGAATACGGTGGCGAATACGGTTGCTAAAGTGTTACAACAGATACCGTTAATAAAACCAATCGGTGCCTCACCCACACTATAAGCGGACGACATAAAAGAACTACATTTCCCGACATGCACCGCGCACTTGGCCGGTAGCCTGGAAGGGATATTGGTTAGAGTGGGCGCGTCATCAGTTTTTGAGATGACGATAGTCCTGCCATCATTCTGCTATTGGACAGGCTGTGGAAGGGAATGTGGCGCAGCATACAGGGGGACGTCCCGTATGTTCCTATTTGTCAGTGAGTACTCCGCGGGCCGGTGAAGGTTTTAGTGCCCAGGGAGGAGGACTAAAGATGGCGAAGACTTACGACTACCTGTTCAAATTGCTGCTGATAGGGGACAGCGGGGTGGGGAAGACCTGTTTGCTTTTCAGATTCAGCGAGGACGCCTTTAACACCACATTCATCTCTACCATTGGTAAGCAGGCTCTTTGCTGCAGCTTCCGTGCTGTCGTATATTTCAATGGAAACTCTGTACTCTCAGCTTCTCTATAGTAGGGCTTTTCAGCCTGCGCTCCTCCTGCTGCAATTTCCCTATAGGCAACTGCTGATATCTAAATCTTTCATTTGTCGTTTCACAGCTGCAGGGTTACAACAAGTTATCAGGCTGTTGTATGCTCAGGCAGTGATATATAGTTCAGTTCTGCCCCTGTCCTCACCGTGGTAGCCCTGTAGCTGTCCATGGTACCATATGAGTGTTTGTACTTGTCCTGGGTAATATCTCTGCCCATTGACTCCTCTTTGTACCTGGCCTAGCTGTGTTCACCCGCAGGAATAACTATTCTTCCTGAAGAACTTACTACTTTGTTCCTACAATACAAGGTACTGGCGCCTGTTTTATCACTGCCACTGCTGTACATACCCACAATACCTACTTCTGTTCCAGTTTAAAGGGACGTGATAATCCATAACATTTTATAATACACAAAAGCCATGAATATCTTGTAAATTATATCCTTATAAACGGGGAGTTCTGATGTCATCAGTTATAAACGGTGAGTTCTGATGTCATTTCAGTCACATGACTCATTGAAATCTGTGTATTATAATATATAAAGTACCCCCAGTTGTAAAATATAGTGAATAAAGTACCCGCTCTTGTAAATTATAAGGATATTATAAGATACTGAGGAGTTTCATGACCATATAAAAACACGAGGCCGAAGGCCGAGTGTTTTTATACAGGTCATGGAACTCCAAGGTAACTTATAATATCCTCATATTGTGCAACTGGGGGTACTTTATTTATTTATTTATTTATAATACACAAATTTAAGTGAGTCATGTGACAGAAATGACATCAGAACTCACCGTTTATAACTGATGACATCAGAACTCACTGTTTATAAGGATATAATTTATAAGATATTCATGGCTTTTGTGTATTATATAAGGATATTCAAAGTTACCTCGGAGTTCCATGCCTTCGGCCTCATGTTTTTATATGGTCATGAAACTCCTCGGTAACTTATAATATCCTAAAGGGGGTACTTTATTCACTAGATCATTCACTACAGCTAAAGAGAAACCCTTGCTATCATAATAAATTACAATACTGTAGTGGGTACTTGATGAATCACTTCCACAATGTTTTTTATATATTTAACAATGTATTTTTGAGTTCCTCAACCTAGCAGTCTTGTTCTGGCTGCAGCCTACACACTTGTGTTGTGAGTCACTGACTGATTTATCCTGCTGTAAATGGCTGATTCTAGCACGAGTCTGTAATTTGCAATGCCCTACTGACAGCTTGGTTGAGTGGTTTGCAGGTTTGATTGTGATGGCACACTCCTAAATCATTTATATCTCAAAAAATATAAGGGAACATTTTAGAAAACCTATCTGAAAATGCTTAATGGCTTTTATTTCAGCATATCACTTATTTGCCAAATATTAAACATTTATTTAGGTACAGATTCAAGGATAACACGTCTTTAAATGAAGGCCTGTTTATATTATATTATTGCTGTCCTATTTAGAAGTTATCACTCTATTTTAGTGTAAAGCAAAGGCTGCCATTATTATGGGGCAGCATTAGCAGCTCTGTGTTTGGCCTCAATCTCAGCTGTTATAAGGGATACTAATGTCATCTGCAGCTGTACAAACTGCTATCACCAAAGCTGTAAGTTACTTCTTGACTCTATGGCGCCTTGTCCACCATCATTCACTGGTTATATATGTCAGAGCCTTTGACTGGCAATAGTGACTTGCAACACGCGATGCATAATGCAACTATCCTTATTTGGCACTTTTAACGAGACACGTGCTCCTCTACATTCCTACCTGCTCTGCCCACGCATCTACCTCACCCATGTCCACTTTGCTAGCTTGTTAAATACCAGCCTGTCTTATTTTTATTTTTTTTGTTTGTGTTTTTTGAAATATATATGGACTTTAGTGTCAAGCTCTTTGGAAGGCATAGAATGCCCTGGTCTTAGGCTTGAATGTTCCATACTATATGTTATTAGTGCTTTACTAAAATGCTGCCAGGAAATTGATTAAAGTAATAATATACTATGAAAGGACAAAACAGAAAGATAATAATAGAATTAGAAATACCCTATGTAGAAAAACCCTATGAAAAAAAAACAAACCTTGGCTTTGTAAATAATGTGTAGCATTTTATATCCAACTTCTTCTTCTGGGTTGCTCTAGCATTCTTCTAAAGTGCATGAGAACATTTTGTGTGTTTTGTTAATGATGCAAATATAGTTTTTACACTGTACTGAGGGACTGGATGCACCATGTGCATATATGGATGTTTATTAGGTTAAATGCATTGTAAGATTAACCCCCTGTTTATCATAAAATGTGTCAACACACTTTTTATTATAGATAACTCCTTTATCACCCTCAGCGTCTGTTGAAGAGGATGTAAAAAAATAAAATCTTCAGAAAGTCTTTCCTTAAGCACATTTGTATCATCTAAATTTTCTAAAAGATTTTCTTAGAATAAGACGTTTTAAAAGCCAAACAGCATAAGCTGACCTCCATCTCAATGGTGCGATGTCCCAAAATCCAACACTGTGCTTTGACAGCTGTTGTAGAACCCACTGTGTCAGTATGTCTACTTTTCAGTTATAAAGGGGTTATCTTATAAAGCACCTTCTTGTAGAGATCTTTGATCCCCACAGAGGGTGACAGATCAATAGATCAAATAGGTGTTTCCATAAAAATAAATCTATCCATCTAAAAAATGTACAGTGGAGCACACAACCATGAGGGTAATAGTTGAACCTGGGTGGCAGTCCCAAACAAAGATGAATATTCCTCAATATGACCGCACTCTAAGGAAAATTTACAAAAAAAAAATGTATGCAAAAAAAAACCAAATGTTTATTAAATCCTACATTTAAGTTCCATACAGGAACCTTTGTGTGTGTGTGTATATATTATATCACATTTTATTACTGGAAACACCTATTTGAAAAACAATAAAAAAAATTCTTTCACCCTCTGTGGTGCATAACTGTGGTGCTTTAATATTAACCAGCCTTTAGTTCCCTTTTGGGGTTTGTCAGGACATAAAAACATGACAAGATTAGGTAGAGGAAGCACTTCTGTATACCAGGCCTTAGTCATAGGCTATACATGTACACACATCAACATGTTCAAAAAGACAATAGCCCCACCCAAGCACAGGGGATGATTCAAAATAAAACAGAAAAATAATTTCATGGGAACTTATAATGATTTCAAAATGATAGATCCACAATAAACACATATTATTTAAAATGGCAAATGGGAGTGTACAAATAAAATCCAACAACAACAACATTCTACTACTGCATGTTTGTGTACAAAACAATTTGATAATCTGTTCTTTCAATTGTTACGTTATCAATATAATTTAAAGTTGCATGTTTCACCTTTTTATGTTTTTCTGAAGTAGCTCTGGGAGGGGGTGCTCGCTGACTCTGTAAACCAGTGATCCCCAAACAGTGGCCCGTGAGCAACATGTTGCTCTCCAATCCCATGGATTTTGCTCCCAGTGGCCTCAAACAGGTGCTTATTTTTGAATTTCTCGCTTGGAGGAAAGTTTTGGTTGTATAAAAACCAGGTGTACTGCCAAACAGAGCCTACTGTAGGCTGCCAGACCACATAGGGGCTACCAAATGGCCAATTACAGCCCTTATTTGGCACCCCCAGGAACATAATTCATTTGTGTGTTGCTCCCAAACTCCTTGTCTGCATGTTGCTCACGGGTAAAAAAGGTTGCTGTAAACTGTTGTTGCTATTCATGAAAGGCAGCTGTTATTACTGATACAATAGTTGCTGACACTCCACAGATGCTGCTGAAAGATGTATCAACTAATGTAACAAATTGTAACCGCTCAGTTACAACTGGATTACTGAGTTGCATGACTGAAACTCCAGAGACAGGAACATTAAACTTTAAACTTAAGTTTTGGGAAAACTGTAAAAAATTAAAATATGGAAAGCAATTAAAAAAAATCTTTATTTCTCATGAACAATATGAAAATAACTAAACTGAAAAAAAGTCAAAGGTGAACAACTCATTTAAGTCCTTATTATATTTGTCATACTATTCCCTTATAAAAGGGGCTTTCCGCACCAGGCGTTTTACAACTGTGTTGTGCCACCACATCATTGCATGTTCTATACCAACAGGAAAAGCAGTCATTGAGCATCATTGTGGTGTTATAGCTATATAACTGCTGGGAACATTGTAGTACAGTTTAGAAAATGTAAAAACATTATTGGTTGCTAGTGGCACAAGCACGTGTGTGAGTTAGGACCTATATTAGTAGATGCACCCTTCTGTTCTTTTCATCTAGAGTAAAATAAGTCATGCTGTACTATTATAGAAAGAAAATGCAGGTAATCTCAGTTTTTAAGCAGTGTACATTTTCCCTTTATAACTTTACTGAAGGAGTTATGCTGGGTTTAAGTTCTCTTGAAGATACAAGCACCAACATACTGATACAGTAAGGATACGTAGGCCATATTTTAAAGGAGAGAAAATCAAGCTGCAAACACATGATTGTATGTATTTTACAATCTCCCCTCAGAAACCGATGTGTAAACTCTGAACTGGTACATTCAGAACAGACCTGTTCCTCTTTGGTAACACCCACCTTCCTGTTTCCTTAAAGCTAAGGGTTGGAAATGTGCTTCCCTTGTGTATTTTCTGCTGACTGGTCTTCCCTTCCTGCCTATTAATAATCTGTATGCCAACAGCATAATAGACCCTTCGGTTGCATGTTTATTCTAAAACAGGCCAGATCCTAGGAGCCAAATAGTCCCAAATCCCATATACTAAATAAACTATTGCCACTGTTTGCTTATACTGAAGACAAAGTGGATATTTTGTAATATAGGTACCTTGTGACTTAACAAAAATATTTTTTGTTTCCTAAATACGCCTAGTCTGTTATTACATATTAGAATTAAATGCATCCAGTGGCTCATTAATGGGAAATAATGGCATGCAAAAAATTTTCTTTGCAAAATATTTCAATAAATTACATGGTTAACCCAAAGTCTCCCTCCAATTTAATCGCAGCGAAGCCCTAGTAGGGATGCTAATAGGGAACAAAGATAAAAAGAATATAATAATACAAAAAATAAGGTTTGTATTTTTTTATAGTAAAGGTGGAAATTTTGCTGTCTGTATCCCCGTAGAAATCAGCTTTGTAAATATTATGTATAAACCAAGGTAAAAATTACCATTGTGTGTATGTGATAGGAATCTTGATGTGAAGTACAAAATTTTTTTACATTTTTCGTAGTTTACTTTTTATTTGCAGACACATGTGAAACTGAGGTTCTATTGTAAATGTATAAAGTATAATAAAGTGGCAAATATTCTGTCTCAGGCTAGGAGAATGTGTCGTATAGCTGAATGGAACAGAGTCATGGGAATGAAAATGTCGTAGTAATATGCCATACAGTTTTCACATTGCATAATCTGTGCAAGACAACAATTCTGTTGGAACACTGCCTTAATGTCTTCTGTTTAAGCAGCAGTTCTGTTTTTCTTGTAAAGTGGTTGTTGAATCAGCTTTTTCTTGAACACCCATCATCCATTTTATACATCTTCTACATTTGGTCCTGCCTGATTTTTGAAACTAAGGTAATATGTTACACAAATGGAGCCCATATATACTGCCTATATACTGATTTTAAAATGAATTTTGTTCTGAAGGCCAACATTTTTGTAATAGGAGATGTACTTAGTTCGGTTAAGGTTGTCTTATTAAAACAATCCTCTTTTCTTCCTCCTATTAATTAGCCTTCAAGGTAAATAAAACCCCTACCCCATATAATAAACTAACAGTATAATTAAAAGAAAATATAAAGAATAAAGTTAAGGTAAACTTTCCTTTAATTATTTAGATGTTAATGTGGAATGTGAAATATGTCACCTTAATTCATACAAATTATGAGTGATTGATGTACTTCACATGTAGTTTATAAATAACATTTCATTGATTTTGATGGAAGTTGCATTTATGTAAAGTGGAAATTAAGTAGCACATGCAGTATTATTGTCAGAATTGCTGTATTACCTTACAGGGATACTTACAAAATTAAAAATATTTGTTGGGATTTATTCCCCCCCCCCAAAAAAATGTTTTTGCCTATATAGACACAGTCAGAGCCCTTTGATAACTGCTTCTTCTCTTTCAGTATACAAAGGAGCAGAAGCCAGATTAAGTGAATTGGGCCTAGAAGTTCAGGCGACTGTACTAGTAAAAATTGTGCAGGAAATTGCAAGAAAATATGGAACTAATGATTTTTTTAAATCAGGACTATTACTTTTAATATTCTCCAATATGTTCTGAAAAATATTTGCTTTCAAATAGTGAATTCTGTTATTTTGTTTATGTATGTATTTTGTATTGAAAAGTTTCATAGCTGATATACCCACCTTGAGATGGGCAATATTGGGCAGATCCGATTTTGGGACAAGGATTGCATCAAAAAGCTGATGCAGTCCACATCAGGAAAGGTTTTTTTTTTAACCTGCCCAATCAATATCTGCTTGATTTTTAGCCAGATATCTGCAGGGCAGGCCCATCAGATGGCTCCATGCATGGGTCAGTCACTTTGAAAGCTTTTGCCTTGGGGAAGTCTGCCTTTTTGAGTGCCTTCTTAAAAGAATTTACTGGTCCGTAATCTGTCAACTCAGTCTGGAAGGACCAACTCGGCAGCTCTTATTAGCCCATATATGATTTAAACCAAGTTAAGTATGCAACATACAAGACATTTTATCACTGCCAAGGCTCAAAAATATAAACCACATCCTTTGGTAATTCTAAACCAAAATGAAAGTTAAACTGCATAAACCAAAAACAACTTCTATATTAGAATAGCTGTTAAATGCAATCCAAAATTAACTCAAGTACTGTTCTTAGAAACAGATTTGCTTCTGCGTTGTGCTCCTTCAAAGAAGCTCTTAAGTCTGATTTGATTATTTTAAGTGCTTGTATTTCAAGGTATACTCCACAACTCTGAACCAGTAGATGATCAGGACGAAGAGTTTGTTGTGGTATAGTTTTTATCATGGAGGATAAAAAAAGCTTCCTGTTTTTTTTCATCTCATTAACACATGAATTCTCCTGTTTTTGTGGGTTGATTCAATAAAAGGTTATTTCCTCTAAATAACACCTTTGTTTGGAGCTGTTGGCTTTAGAGTCCCAATGTGTTATAAAATGTATGTTTTCCCAGGTGCAGTAACCCATAGTTGTCAATTAAGATGTTTGGTTAGTTAGGTGAGCAGTAAATGCTAACTACAGATTGCTTTCTATAGGTGATTAGACCACACATTAGATCACAATGATGGTAAAAGTAGGCCATCAGGGAAATGACCAGATTAACAAATCTAGACCTTTCCCAGTGCAATTTTTTAACCTGTACAATCAGTGCGTGGGCTTGTGGATGGCTACCTTTATGCAAGAATCATATCTATCAAAGTTTTTTTCTACTGCAATATCTTTTAAATGAAGTATCTCTCAGACATTGACAATTATTTAAGTTTTTCTATACATATTTTGGGGGTCAAAGTATGTATTTTTAGATAATGCTTCTCTATAAAATTAACTGCACCTAAGACTTACCTAGTTTTTGGGTTCATTGTAACCAGACCCCACGCAGAGGTCTCTTTTAACCCCCTATATCAAAGAATAAACACTACTCGGGTAATGTAATAAAAGGCACAGGTTTTTTTTTAGGTGTAGTGATCCATAGCAGCTTTGTACTCAGATGTTTGTTGTTAAACAGCTGACCTGTAAATATTGCCGAATTGTTTATTAAGCCAAATGCAAACATTCCACTCTTTTGAAATCAATAAATATCTGATTTAATTATATTTATTTGCCTCATTACAATAGAAGTCGAAAAATATGGCATGGGTTTCTGATGCAAATGATCCGATTTAGTAGATTTAGTTTTACTTTGTGTTAGAGAAACTTCTACCAGCGAGCAGCTTAATATGTGTGGGACTGCAGGAAGTGGTCTCTTGTCTCTTTGCAGACTGTGACGCACACAGCCATTTCCTGCCTCAGAAAAAGAATACCATAGGTATATACAATTAATGTTTTATTTGATATGTATCTATATTTTTAGGCATTGACTTCAAGATTCGCACTATAGAATTAGATGGCAAGAAGATAAAGCTTCAGATTTGGTATGTTCATTTGTAACGTCAAGGAGTTGATTTAGGTCCCAAAATATTGGCACTTAGTGCACACATTCCTGCGGCTAAACATTTTCTTTATGAATGTTTTCAGGGATACAGCAGGACAGGAGAGATTTCGTACAATCACTACAGCATATTACAGAGGGGCAATGGTAAATATGCAACATTCTGTTCAGTTTATTATTACAGTATTATTTGTGCCCTGCCTTGTCAATTCCTATTAGTATATTTTCCCAGTACATACTACAGACTACTTATGCCAATGGTAAATATGCAACATTCTGTTCAGTTTATTATTACAGTATTATTTGTGCCCTGCCTTGTCAATTCCTATTAGTATATTTTCCCAGTACATACTACAGACTACTTATGCCCCTCCTTTTCTTCTCCCTAATCTATAATATGAATTATATTCCAGTATAAAAAGTAGGATCTTATTTATATACTTATCTTCAAGTTTATTATGTATACTGGTTGTCTCAGTCTGCAGATTTATTTAGTGCCATAGAGATGAAACTGCTCTGCATGAGGCAGATTCTCTTTCAGTGTTTTATTGTAATGTGACCCTGCTTCACTGACAACATACAATTGCAATGGCTTTCTCAAGGAACTAGCAAAATAGTAGAACAATCTCAATATTAAACATGCATTAAAGCTTCACATTAACCAATCAAAACTGGCCTGTCTCAAATTCAGTTATTTAACTAGAAAAAATATTAGGGATAGGATGGAAAAACACTGTCAAGCTTGGTTTAAAGGGACAGTATATCTTCCCTAACATTGGTTCAATGACTAGGGCTTGTGCTGACCATACAAAAAAGTGAGGTTGTGGGTGCACTCAAAGACTAAGTAAAAATATGTTTAAGTAAAATGGAAGTGCTACTAATTTGGCCAATTAACCAATGCACATTCACTGGTCCCCTGTCTCGTAAGTAATTCAGTATATGTGCAAGTGCACGTGTTTACAAAAACAGGGGTTTTTAGTTACAAAGTTATTATCATAAAGTTGATAAGCCACCATACCACGTCAAGGTAAACCCCGTACAGTGGTCCCTAACTTGTTTACCTCCGGTCATAGTATAAAAAGTCTTCTACCTCTCTGCATAGTAGCATTACTTGTAATCAGTGTCTCCTGAACCTTGGTTTCAGTCTGAGGGCTAGATCTTCTTGTGCTGAACATACTTTTTGGCTACTGTTCACTTGGATCATGTATTTACCTAAACCCGTAAGTGCTAAGTTTGTGAGTGGGGAAAATATAAACCTACAAATGGGATAAGGGTGAGAGAACAGATACCCCAAATGACCAATGCCAGTGCCCTTTTAGTTCTCTCACAATCTAATGTGGCATCTTTTTATGTCATTCCCTTTTATGGCATCACTGTTGCATACAGTCTGTTTAATGCACTTGGAAAATATAGATTAAATTAGTTTGGTTAATTGCAACCCTTGTTGAAATTCCAATCTATTTTTAAGTTGATGTATATGTTTCAGAAGCATAGTGTAACTTTTTAGGAACCAAAAGGCCAGTGGTACACCAGGTTGTTTCTTCCCTGGAGAAAAAGCTTATCTGCTCCTTGCTGTAAGTGCACCGAAGGGCATGGCATTGGCCTGAGTGTACCATCAGATCAGAGTGGAAATAAACAAGTGTAATTTTGAATTTCTCTGCTGAAATCAGCTCGATGAGTGCACACAGGCCAAATCCATGCCTGACAAAGCATTTACAGCAAGCAAAGGATATCCTTTTTTTCTGCAGATGAAGAAACAGCCTGCTGTCAATTAGCTTTATTGTATAATGAGCCAAATAGTCAATCCTTTCCATCCTAAAAGCAAAGAAGGCACTGAACAATAAATCCCCTGACCTAGGCACTACTAAAGGAAGAGATATATGTATCTTTATAAATATGAACCAAATTGTATAACATTTATGAAACCAATGAAGCCGTTACCCTGGAAGTTGTAAGGCCACTATCAGACATTGCATGAAAGAATCCTGTAGATATTTTATTAAAAAAAGTACTTCCCTTTCCATAAAAACATGAACAGAATGGTACAAGGTGGGCCCCTCCCCACTGTTAACAATGTGCTAATGATTAGTAATGTTGATATAACCTAAGCACAGTTTTTAACCACAGAACTAAATTCAAAAGTTCCAAATACTAATAAAGCAGGATTTGAATCAATCACGGTGCTCCATTCTTAAAGCATTCTTAAAATTACTATCACCGATGTCCAATAACCAGGAAGGAAGCTTATTTAATTATATTTGCCCCAGAGTTATTCATGTCTTGCTTCCATTATGAAGTTGTATAAATTAATAGCACCCACGTTTTCACTGCTTGACCAATACATAAAGTTATACTTATCCGGTTCTGTTTGGCTGCCAAACCTTCTGAAACATCAATTATGGTTCACTGGAATACTGGCTTTTGCTGTGTATTTGCCATATTGCACATTATGCACAGTCTAATCCATGCCATCTGCCTTCTCAATATCCCTTACAGGGTCCCTGCATCTCCTTTTGAACAAACTCCCCAACAGCTGTTTAGCCACCAAATGGGGCTTTCTCAAGAGGTTGTGTGTTGCAGGAAGTGACCTCCTTGTTTAGCAAATCAGTTTCAAGGTCCTGCTCCTTACCATAGCAACCAGTTCCAAATTATCCTTATGCAAACCTGTATCAAGGTTGCGGCAAAGCTACAAGGAGGATTCACTACTCATAAAACCAATAAGTCCAACAGTAAACTCCTACTATGCATGTACTATATTGTGGCCCAAAGATCAAATAATAATGTTCAAAATCAACCATACTAATTTATGATACTTAATCATATAACTCTTTATTAGAAATAATGTATATAGATAAATTATATTTATAAATCACCATCATATGCTATCTCAACAAAGCACTGTATATTCTTAGATTACTTCGGTTACTTAGAGGCTGCACAGTTCAGCATTGTGGCTCCATAATGCTACATATTTTAAAATCAGTTGATTTGGTATGATAGAGCACCATGATTAAAGTGGACCCGTCACCAAAAAAATATTCAAAATCTTATTTTATCACATTAGTCAAGCAAAATGAACTTTAATTACACTATATAAATTATTTGAATCTTGTTTCCTTCAGTCTGGGACTCATAATTATAGCAAACAGGCAGGAGCCATTTTGTGGACACTGTTATTAAGACACGCCGTGTATCATCTTAGAATCTTATTTGTGCACCAGAATTGGGGACCTGATGTCCATCCCCATGCCCTGGTTACACATTTAAACAGTGAAGAGAACAGTGAATGTGGGAGAGCAGTGAAAACTAGGAAGTGCTGAATAGAAAGTGAAAGTAATTGTCTGCCCCGCCTCTATGCCTAGGCATAGAGGCGGGGCAGCCAATATTGATTGACAGCTATGATTTTTAAATGAGTTTACAACAGCTATGAATGCTTTAATGAAAAATAGAAATTGGATTTCATGTTTAATTTGAAAAGGATTTTTATTGTACAGATTTTTGTGTCTGGGTGACGGGTCCTAATTTGCATATTCAAATTAGGGGTGGGAAGGGGAAACATTTTTTACTTCCTTGTTTTGTAACAAAAAGTCATGTGATTTCACTCCCTCCCCTAATTTGCATATGCAAAATAGGATTCGGTTCAGCCTGGCCAAAGGATTCGGTCGAATCCGAATCCAGTTGAAAAAGGCCTAATCCCGAACCGAATCCTGGATTGGGTGCATCCCTAGTTTATGTGATCAGAAGGTTGATTAACCAGTTATGGAGAAGCAAAGACCCTGGATTTAGCAAGTTTTAAGCCATTTGACATATGTTACATTCCCTCTCTCTTCCTCAGGGCATTATGTTGGTTTATGATATCACCAATGAAAAATCGTTTGAAAACATAAAGAATTGGATAAGAAACATTGAAGAAGTAAGTAGAATATGCCATTTTTTGCCTGTATTTGTTGACATTTCAAATGCCTCTACTATACCTTATATACGGTATATATAGCCGTGTGACTACTAATCCTTTCTTTCTAATGCTGATTTCCTAATATCATTCCCAACAATCTCCCCAGCATGCCTCCTCTGATGTAGAAAGGATGATTCTGGGAAATAAATGTGACATGAATGACAAGCGACAAGTATCAAGAGAAAAAGGAGAAAAGGTAATAAACCGCTTCTTGCTGTCCTGCTTCTAAACTCAATACTCTGGAGCAAAAAATAACAATGAAGAAACAGTACTGTCTAATACTATTCATGCCTTATTCCACTGACTTCAAGTCAGTAGTTTAAAGCTTGGCATTCTAGATGTCTGCTGGCATTTTTAATGCTCAGTGTCGGACTGGGGTGCCAGGGGCCTACCAGAAAACCTTAGGCTGAGGGCCCACTTTCCAAACTATTATTCCTCCTCTCCTCACTCAACCTCTTTATTCTCCTAGCCTCTTTTCTCTACATACTATACTCTATTCTTCCATTATTAAGCCTCTTTGTTCCCATAAAGAAATAGGCAATGACCATGAAATAGGCCAAATGGTTAGGAGCAAGAGGCCCACTGACACTGGGCCCCCCGGGAGATTTCCTGGTATCCTGGTGGGCCAGTCTGACACTGTTAGTGCTTATGGAACAAACTCTACGTTTGACTACCTTATTTAATGCGCTCATAAATGAAGCTGTTACCTTCCCCTTATATGTTATCACTATTGTAGAAACTGCTAACTCAGAGTACATTGCTGCTCTTCTTTGCAATGGCATGGCAATTACTATTGAGGTTTTTATTTTTCTCTGTCATCTTAGCTTGCTATTGATTATGGGATCAAGTTCCTTGAGACCAGTGCAAAGTCCAGCATCAATGTGGAGGAGGTAGGTAAAAGCAAAATTGGCAGTGTATTTTGCACATGAAGTTTGCATCAGGTGTATTTTCACAGCCGCATTGTCTATTTACTTAAAAAAACCTACCCTACATAGACCCTCCTCCCCAGACTAACTGCTACCCCAGGCAAATGCCCCTAACTCTTTACTTACCTCTCTGTGCAGATTCTGTCCAGAGGAGTTCACAGGCGCCATCTTCAGCTGCTTCAGTAATCTTCGGAATGAGACCGGCACTTCGGTAATCTTCGTGAGTTTTGGTGCATGTGCAGTTGTCGCAATACAGACAATTGCTCCAACTGCACTTGCACCACCATGCCAGTCTCCTTACGAAGATTACCGAAGAGAAGAAGATGGCTGCCGTGAACTCTGCTGGACAGAATCTGCACAGAGGGGTAAGTAAAGAGTTAGGGGCATTTGCCCAGGGTAGTAGCTAGGCTGGGGGGGGGAGGAGGGAGCGGCTTCTGTGTAGGGTAGGGGGTAGAGTTTTTTTTTTTTAAATTAAGGGTTTGTTTCTCCTTTAATCATGCCAGAATGTTTTCCTCAATGTGTGAGCCAATAGCCTTCACATTTACGCCTGAAGTAAAACAAAACCAGTGGGAAGAAAAAGGGGGGTCACCTCGCACACCCTGGCCGTCCGAATCTTGTAAAACCTGGTGCTCGATGAAGGAGGTATTGGCAGCCTCCACAACAGCAAATCACCATATTTCTAGCAGGGAAACCCTTGCTTGTTTATTTGCAGATGCAACGTTTTGGGGCGTAACCCTTACGCCCCGAAACGTTGCATCCTCAAATAAACGAGCAAGGGTTTCCCTGCTAGAAATATCCTGTTGTGCCAGTGATTTTCTACTTCTCCGTAAAACAAGAGACCAGGCCTCCCCCCCCCTTAAGTAAAAAACATTGGTGGCAGAGCCTACTACACATTGAAAAAACATTGGTGTCAGGGCCCCATACAAGTTAAAAAAAGGCCCCCCTACAAGTTAAACAACTTTTTTGTTTTTTCCGTTGCAGGCCTCTTTGTTCTTTTCCGTTGCGGGCCTCTTTGTTCTTCTCTGCCTCTTTGTTCTTCTCCACCATGGGCCTCTTTGTTCTTCTCCGCCGTGGGCCTCTTTGTTCTTCTCCGCCGTGGGCCTCTTTGTTCTTCTCCGCCGTGGGCCTCTTTTCTTCTCTGCCGTGGGCCTCTTTTCTTCTCCACCGTGGGCCTCTTTTCTTCTTCGCCGTGGGCCTCTATGCTCTTCTCCGCCCGTAGGCCTCTTTGTTCTTTTCCACTGTTCCAGGGGTGCCTGGAATGCTCAAAAAACTCAGGCTTCATAGCATTTAGCCCTTTGGCAAAAAGATCAAGTTCCTCTCCATCTCACCAGCAGGAGTATCCACCTCTCCCACTAATAAGAACAGTTACTACACTTGATCTTGGCCAAAAGGACAAGAATCAGTGGTGTACAATATTTGCCTGCACAATATTTAACGCAGTGGTGCAGCCCTCCCTATTTTTACTTCTGAGAGACTCAGCCTCTCCAGGATGTTCTGCTGCCAATTGGTGAGATATTCGACCAAATGTTTTTTTCACTACCGTAGAAATTTAGCTGCTCAAATGCTCATATTTTTCTTTAAATGTGCTCCTGACAGTTTTAAAATTATTCTTTATTCTCTTTGTGAAGATTCTCATTCATCCAGGTCATGGTATATCTTTAGAAATAAGTCAAATCAACTGGACTTGCTCTGTTTTTTCCTTGTTAAAACCAGTAGAAAAAGAAGCAACAACACCAAAACTACCAGTGAAGGTGGAAAACAGGACAGGAGAAAGAACTTGCTCCTCCCATATGTAGCTGGGGTGTCGGAAAAACTTTTTTAAAATTTTTAATAAACCCCACATACCTATTTGCTTTTAACCCAGCAACACACTGAGGCAGCAACTAGTTCACCCTAGAGACCCAACCCCAAAGCACAAGAAGAGTAACATTGTGTATGCAGTGGGGAAACCAAACAACAATTACACCAGTGTATGACGCAGCACAGAAGAGTCGGCTCCTCTGGTCAGGACTACATGTGTACCTACATCTAAAAGAAAAAGGGCACACGTTTGAAGACTGCAGAGTCCAGATTCTAGACCGGGAGAGCGACTGGTTCAAAAAGAGATGTTGAAGAAGCCATATATGTAAAAACCAAGTTTGAATAGAGGTGGGGGGTCGACATCTATTGTCTGTCACGTACAATGCTATTTTGACACCTCTCCCTAGAAGATCCAAAATTGCTAATACAATCCACACCTATTTTAATGACATCATTGTGGATTATGATAAACAGATTATGATGATTGGAGCAACATTCCAGTGGATATATTTTCAAAGGAATATTTACAAGTAATTCTGAATCGAGAAAGCCAGTTGAATGACTGGTGAAACATCTTCAAGTTAAAAACATAGCAGGTCCAGCTGACTTATTTCTATAGATATTCTTTATTCTAATATTCTTCAGAAAACCATAACATATGTCCGTTTCAACATTTACGTATGTAAATTTATGTATGTGTAATATTTGCATTTAATTAAAGGGTTTAAATGATTTACAAAGAGTCCCATTCTTTTTACTTCTATTCACCACAGCATCATAATTTTGTACAGTCGTCTTTTGAAGCATTTTTTGTTTTTTAATTTCATAAATGTCTCCAACAAACCCTTTCATGCCTGGGCCCAAAGTATCTGATTGCACACACTCGTCCTCTAATTTTGACTCACTTTTGCTCTCACGCCCTCTGAAACATGAATTCTGTTAGCTAGCTACCTAACATCTATTTTCTTTTCTTTTTTTTTCAGGGTTTTTTTACACTGGCCAGAGACATCATGACAAAACTCAACAGAAAAATGGTTTGTATTAAATAAAAAAAAAGCAATGTTTGTTAATTATAGGGCAGCTGATTTTAAATGTAAAAATGCTCTTGTGAAATCTAATTTTTCCCACTCTACTCTCTTTTATGTTCCAGAATGAAAACGTCTCTCCGGGCGGAGGAGGTCCTGTTAAAATAACTGAGAAATCATCTAAGAAAAGCAGCTTTTTCCGTTGTGTGTTGCTTTGATGAACTTAAGCACAAGAGAGAGACAGACTGTGGCACACCTGATCTTTTGGCTCCACGCATAGCACAGGTGCTGCAAAGGCCTCCTGTTTGCTGAAAGCACCAAATATGATAGCGTTATCCACATTGGTTTCTGGAGTGAAAGTTTATTAGAGACTGGTGCGCTTTATATCCCGTCCATCTGAGACTCAAACAACCAGAAAAAGTAAAAAATATTTTCTTGTGTGTCCTAGAAGGAAGTTTCCCTTCAGTAACTTTAAATTTTGCTTTTTTTTTTTTTTTTTTTTTTTAAACTCTATACCTCGTTACAAACTAAGCATTGTTAGTGCAAAAAAAGTATTACGTCTTTAAGTTCATTCATAACCATGGACTTAACTTTTGGGGGTAAACCTGTGGTTTATTTTTGTTTTAGATGGGCAACAGTGGATGTATTTCAGTTTGAGAGAAACTATAAATTTAATGTGATCATTTGTTGAAAGATGGACAGTGCATAGCAGACATTGGTATTAACTTATTGTTAAAAATATGGAGAACACAAAATCAGGGGCTACTTAGTAGGGAGTGTATCTTGGAATACTTTGTGGCTGTCTACAGACGGAGAGAGCATTATTCTTCACAATCATGTATCAGGAAGATATGTTTAAATAGTGTTTAAACACGAAAACACGATATTAGAATTTAAGTTATGTTGGTATGCCAATAAGTGAATTCCGCTTCACTCTGGGGGACTAGTGGCCCTCCGGGGCTGCAAGAACAAGGGCTCCTTCTGACTGGCACATATCTCACCCCCAGTACACATGTATGTGTGTGCCGCATCATGTACCTTTTGCCCCCAGGCAGTGGAGCAGGATTGGGTCGGCTGGGTTTTTCCAGTGTCTTGCTGGCCCAGTCTGACTCTGAGTAAACTAACTGAATCTATCTGTATGCTAGAATCTGATCTATAAATATAGCTGCAGTGCAATTCATCCAAAAAGAAGAATAAGCAGTTTTTTTGTTTGGTGTTTACACATACAAAGTATTTTCCTGTGTTGGCGAGCTGTTCATTTGCTAAGGAAGATGGGCTATAACAATGAACCTTTGTTTTTTCTGAAGTCAGGAAATTGTGTTTCTGTACTTGCACAATTTATGACCCTACTCCAAGCAGCAACCCTATACTGTGGATCTCACTGCAATATGAATATTTTAAGTAAAATAGAGCGTAGCATTATCAGGACAATTTAGAAAATATTTTTATTGTTGGAAATGGAATGGTTTCTCATGAGACTACAGTCAAACCCTGATTTTGTTTTTTCTGAAAAAAACTTAAAATTCAGGAAATTTTAGAATGGGGTATGTTAAATCAGGGGTTTCCTGTAAAAAATGTAAATATTGTAAAAAAGAAAGAAACTGGTGGAAAACGAACCCTGACGGGATAAACTGGGGTTTTTAATGACAATGGGGCACAATTATGATGTAAAATGTTGGAAAACCAACTTTAAATCTGGGAAATGCTCCCATTGAAACACATTTCAACACATAGGGACTGTAAAAAAAAAAAAAAAAGGGGGGGGGGGAGGATCCTGGAAAACATAAGCCAGGGGATGTAAAATTGAGGTTTGACTGTATATACAAAGTGAGAGGTAGATAGTTGGGCTGGTATATTCTTTCATGCTGTATTTTAAACTATGTGTGCAGGTCATTATATACAATATCTAGTCAATTTAAGTCTAAAACAACTGGACTTATATCTCACCCCTCATCTAAGCAGCTTCTTCAGTTCAGTTCAGTTGAGTGGTAGGGGATTCCCTTGTTTAAACCCTTAAGAGTAGTAAAGTCACAGACATCCAATCGAACTTCAGTAAGGCGTTGGCTGAAACTCACAGATGTATCAAAGTGTGATCCAGTCACAATTGGGGGTAGGAAAGAACTTTCCTGCACAGCCTGGCCTTCCGAATAAGTTTACCCTGGTGCACAGTGAGGAGGGATCAGCACCCTCTTAACCATATGTAAAGAGAAATTCTCCTGGTAGGGTAAGCCCTTGTCATTTTTATCAGTGGTGGTGCAATGTTTTAGGGAGGACCCCTTTGTCCTGAGGATTTAGCCCTCCTATTTTGGGCCATTCTCTTGTATAGATCCAGGTCTGGACTGAGAATCAAAATAGACCCTGGCATTTCAGGTACACACAGTCCCAAACACCCCCACCAGCCACTAAATAGTGACTTTCTAAAGCACCTTATAGCAGACCCTCTGTCATTTGCCATCTGGGCCTGTATAGATCCGAACACTTTTCACTATACTGGACAGCATATACCACATTTCTTTTAATGTGCGGTGGTGTTGAGTCTTTTGGGTGCACCCATTTCTGTGTTGGGGTGTTGCACAGGAATGCAATGTTTGTTCTTTTGATTTTCCAGCCACATATGGAATCACTATCTTGCTTGTCTTTGTATGTTTGTTGGTCTGGTGTTTTCGCTTGACCTTGAGTTTGTTTTGAAAAAGGGCTGGTCTGGGTATCTACAAGTTTTCAGAGCTCCTTTGAAATGCTTGTATTCCTTCTCCTTAGCCTTGGCATTGATTGCCACAGTTTCAGCCTGAAGGGTATAAAAGCTGGGTAATTTCCTACCACTCAGTTGAACTGAAGAAGCTGCTTGTAAGAAGAAAACCCAGAAAAGTCTAAGTGCTTTAGACTTAATTCTACAGAGGATTTATTCTCTCCCGCCCACAGAGGAGGATCCATTAATTTGTAGTTCATCAGTTATCCGGAAACCCGTTATCCAGAAAGCATCCAAATTACGTAATGGCTGTCTCCCATAGACTCAATTTTATCCAAATAATTTTTCATTGTGGTAATAAAACAGTACCTTGTACTTTATCCAAACCAAGATATAATTAATCCTTATTGGAGGCAAAACCAGCTTATTGGGGTTATTTAATGTTTAAACGATTTTCTTGTAGACTTAAAGTGATACTGACACTAAAAAACTACTTTCTAAAATACGAATGTACATAAAAAGTTACTTATAGGTCATGCTGATTGTTTTTTGCTTTTGTAAATAATTGTTAGTTGTAGATCCTAAACCTGACTGTTTTGCCAACCTGACTGTCCCATCTCAGCCAGTCAGTTAAAGTTTCTAATGCTAACGGACTCTTGCTGCACAAATATGGCAGCCCCCTCATAGGCGATCACAGGGAGTCAGATAGGTAATGTAAAAGCATTGGGCAAAATTATAAGAAGCATACAAAGTACATTTTATGGTAGATGTAAAAAAGGTTCAATTTGTGGTGTCGGTATCTCTTTAAGGTATTAAGATCCAAATTACGGGAAGATCAGTTATCCAGAAAACCCCAGGTCCGAGCATTCTGGATAACCGGTTTAATCAGTTGCTTTAACTGCACTTTTTGCACTCATTATAGGGTAATTAAGTATTTTGTTCCTACTTCTGTTCTAAAAGTTTTTCTTTTCACATTTGTTCTAACCCATGTTTTATGTTATGCTCTACCACTTGCAGTTGTCTGCAGGGTCAGAGTGGCCTGTCAGAGAATAGATCTCAATGAGGTTTTTTCTTTATTTCCATCATCTGAGACACCTATTACATTTAGTACTGTATACATCTAATTTTTCTGAGAGTAAGCATTTAATATCTGTTTCTCTGGTGGGCCATAGGAGGACCAGAATAAGACAATTCTCTCACTGACTCTATATTAAAGGATAAGGGAAGGTAAAAGTTATGCTTACATTAGTATCAATTGCAGTTTTGGTTGATTGGAGCATGTAAGCAGCAGTGCGCAGCTCCCAGAATCAATACAAGCCTATAATTTTTCCACATTGCTACAGATTTTCTTAGCTTTGGCCAATGTATAGCGGTTAGCAACAACGGAATGAGCGCTATCTATAGAGGTAAGAGCTCACTGTTTTACCATGGTTGTCAGAAATGACTGCATGTTGCACTTGGCCAGCAGCATATGGCACATATATTCCTGTACTGAGCCCCTTGTATGTTTTCTGCAGCTTTTGTGGGAGACTGACATATTTTAGTAAAGCTTCAGTCTGAATGCACTGACATTTTTATTTCTACTGTATCCCTTCCCCCAGCCATTAAAAGCCATTCAAAAATAATTTTGGGGGGCGGGAGAGCAGCCGGTGATGCACTGTAGTCTGAGAACTTTGTCTCAGGAATGGGAATGAATGTTAAATCTCAGCACTTTTCTACAGAATAATCAAAGAGTTTGTTATTAACCACTGGATCAAGCTTAGGAAAGAATGATTGTAAGGGGTTGAACATAAATGTAAATGCCCAGCATCATTCTGTAATGGAGTAATGGAATACATTTGTTTTTACTCTGTATGTGGTGAATCAGCCAGCAATGCTGAAAATATGTTCAAAAATGTACCCCCATAGTCTTTTGAGTTCCCCTAGATTTCTGCCTTGTGGTAAGTGCTTCTTGATGCAATAGCATTTGCATTGTACAGAAATCTCCCATTCATGCATGCTAACAAACAAAATATTTAACTTTATCATTTAAATATCGTTTATATAGTGTATTGTTTTATTTTCTAACTTGAAATGATTCATTTTGCTTTTTTTTTCTTTGCTAAAATTCCAAATTTATGTTCCATCATTGGAATAAACTTGTCACCCCTGCCTGCTTCCTTTTGTAACTCTTTACACTAGCGGTGGAGAGAAATTAACTTGAATATTGATCCTTTTTTTTTTCATTTTAAGGCTCTTGTATGTATGCGATTTAACCTGTACTGCTGTGTGATGGCTTTTTGCACATTTCCTCTCCTGGGAGTGCAGCACTTAAAGGACAACTAAAGTTTAAATCACAGAGGGGTGCCAAAATGTTATGCCCCCAGTGATTAAAATGCTTACCTGATATCCTTGGCTGGTCACTAAAAACTGCAACGGCCCAGTTTGGCCAATGACCCATTTCTGCAGAAGATCTGTGCCATCTTCATTTCGTTCCTGTTCAGGCAGGCACATACACAGTAGCATCAAAGCCTAACTTACGTAACAGGAGCTGGCTTATTTACTCTAGTGCACATGCTCGTGCCTAGAGCAAGGAAGAGAGCAGAGTGAAGAACTTCTACAGAAATACCCCCTGTCTGTGAAGTTTTCCTTTAACTCTAGCACGGGGCCCATGGTGTAAGTTAAGGTTTCACAATCACTGGGTGGTACCCAACATTTGATAACCTCCTGTGATTATGACTTTAATTGTCCTTTAACTGATCCAAGTCTTCCTCATGGGGACTGTACCAATGGGAGCACATGTAAACACCAAATGCAGATAAAATTGAGCATGTCCAGTTTCATCTACATTAAGCTTAAACATGCACTCCCATCAGTTGGCAGAGCAGTTATCTCTTACTGTATGTTCTTATGCAGCGGAATATGAATAAAGGATAATCACAGATCACCAATAATCACCAATTGGAAGAGCCAGATGTGTGTTTCTGCCAATAACTGGGCTGGTGCCTTGAAAACTAACCATAAACATGCTTTTCTCA
This sequence comes from Xenopus laevis, assembly GCF_017654675.1. Classification (NCBI taxonomy): domain Eukaryota; kingdom Metazoa; phylum Chordata; class Amphibia; order Anura; family Pipidae; genus Xenopus; species Xenopus laevis. Next base: position 61,446,949 of record NC_054376.1, read on the forward strand.
TGATTGTATAGACATTTAAATTCCAAAGAGGCAGAGCCGCTGCATGCCTGATTTGTGTTTATAAAGCTTTGATAATGGACTTCATTTCTAATCCTGTCCACAGAACTAAAACGTTTGATTGCAGACTTTATTAATATTACTAATTGGGATTTTTTTCATAAACCAAGATGTCTTACAGAGGGAAATTCATATGGCTTCCAGACTTGATTTTGTGGCTCCAAAGTTGACCGGTTATTTTAAAATGATATGGTTTTGTTTTAATTTGCTTTTAAAATATCAATATTGCATCTTCTGGTTTTGTTTGGTATTGCCATATTCTGTGACCAATGATGGTGATGTCAGTTTATCATGTAAAATCAATGTCTTTTTATTAAATAAATTTTCTGCGAACTGTGACATAAATGACTTCTTTATACAGTCCTTCTCTAGCTGATAAAATAGTAAATGTGAGAATGTAAAGCTGCCATTTTGGCTGGGACTGGCAGTGGTGTATTATAGGTAATTATTATTATTATTGTCAAATGACAAATTGGATATATATTATATATTATATAATACACAAAAGCCATGAATATCCTGTAAATTATATCCTTATAAACGGTGAGTTCTGATGTCATCAGTTATAAACGGTGAGTTCTGATGTCATTTCTGTCACATGACTCATTGGAACTTGTGTATTATAATAAATAAAGTACCCCCAGTTGCAAAATATGAGGAAATTATAAGTTACCTCAGAGTTCCATGACCAATATAAAAACACTCGGCCTTCGGCCTCGTGTTTTTATATGGTCATGAAACTCCTCGGTAACTTATAATATCCCTATATTTTACAAGAGGGGGTACTTTATTCACTATATAATATGATATTGGAGTTTTTGCCTATTTCAACCTTACCTGCAATAACGTTTTTAGAAAAGTCTAAATAAATCCTAATTTTGCTCACTATATTTATGCCTATATTTCCTTACAGGCAAACATTATAATTTTTTTTTTTTAAAAAAAAAGGAAAAGATGCAAGATTAGCACAAATTTAACAAATTCTGTTTTACATCTACAATATATATAGCTAAAAACAAGTAAAGTTATTTATAACACATCTTCAAAATGATTGAAAATATCTCCCCAAATATCTGACTCCGTAAACAGAATGGAGGCTAGGAGTCTTGCTTTCCTCAGCTTCATCAAGAAAGACATTTTTGCGCTTTTCTGATAAAGCGTAAAAAATGTATTCTAAGGAACCTATTATTAAGGATGTTCTCAACAACAGACCCATTTATAATGAGAGCCCCCTGAATTGGACAAGACTTCCTTAAATCAAGGATCATCTCTTTCATTTTATCAGTGTTAAGAGACATGGAGGCTTATTTATTGAAGGTCAGATTTGAGTGGTTTTAGAGGTTTTTGAAATCATGAATAAACAAGCAAACTCTAAAACCACGATTTTCAATGAACTTATTAAAAGATCCGAATGTTAAACGTATGAACAGAAAAAAGCACTGGACGATGCTGTAAAAAATACGAATATATCTTGAAAACCTTGATTAAATGCGGTATAATAGAATCAGGGTAGTTCCAAAATGACTGTGGCTTGTCAAAGTGAGCTTTTCCATACAACAAGCAACTCTGTTTGTGGCGTGAGTGCAGAAAGGGCTTCTTTCTCATCACCCTGCCATACAGATGTTCTTTGTACAAATTGCGCTGAATTGTAGAACGATGTACATCATCTGCAGCAAGATGTTCTTGCAGGTCTTTGGAGGTGATCTTTGGGTTGTCTGTTACCATTCTCACAATCCTCCGCATATGCCGCTCCTGTATTTTTCTTGGCCTGCCAGACCTGGGTTTTACAGCAACTGTGCCTGTGGCCTTCCATTTCCTGATTATATTCCTTACAGTTGAAACTGACAGTTTAAACAACTGAGATAGCGTTTTTGTATCCTTCCCCTCAACCATGATACTGAACAATCTTTGTTTTCAGATCTTTTGAGAGTTGCTTTGATGATTCCTTGCTGTCACTCTTCAGAGGAGAGTCAAACAGAAGCACAACTTGCAATTGGCCACCTTAAATACCTTTTCTCATGATTGGACACACCTGCCTATGAAGTTCAAGACTTAACAAGCTAATCCAACCAATTTGGTATTGCCAGTAATCAGTGTTGAGCAGTTACATGCATTCAAATTAGCAAAAGGGGAAGATTCATTAACGGGCGAATTTTCGCCAGAGTCGGCTTCAAACAGCTGGCACCAGTTCGCCTGGCGCAAATGCGCTACAACTACGCCAATATACCAATATGTGGAGTTATGTCCTAGGCACCGAACGCTGGCGACTTTTTGCTATTGTTACTTTGGCAGTGCGAGCATTTCTTAGTGAAGATGCGCTATCGTTTGTTTGTGCCTAGCGAGCATTCGCTAGTAATCTTGCACTTAGGTCAATTTGCGTAGGGAGGGTAATTTTAAGTTGTATGAACGTCTTTATTATAAATGTTGATGCAAATGCTTGAAGCTACCACTTTTTATTACAAATGTCCAGGGAACCTTAATCAAGCCAAGAGAGTTTATATAATGCCCTACATATGAGCCCACTGTAAAATGAATGTTCCATATGTTATAAAATGTGTGGAGAAAACCGGTTACCCAAAAAAAGTTTGTTGGGACTTTTGCAGGCAATCCTGCTTCAAAAAAGGAAAAGTTGCCAGCGTTTTTTGAACTCAACGAGGGGGGCCCTGGGAAGCTGCTTCGGGCCCACCACCCCAGAAGCAAAGCGTCTTTTGGCCCCTCTGCCCGAGCCATAGCATCCAACTGGCCCCCCGTGCCTACCTTATTGGGGGCCAGGGAGGGAAGTTGGAAGCTGCTTTCGTGCAAGGACCAGGACTGGGGTGGCTGGGCCCACAAGAGCTGGGGCCCACCAGGTTTTTTTCCTGGTGTCACGCTGCTGGCCCAGTCCAACAGTGCTTAAGCTATCTAATGTATCAGCCAATACGACTGATTCAGGGAGAGAATCTTCACAGCTCCCACTGTAAAAAGAAACCCTTCTGAATATATAGACTGAACCTCCTTTATTCCAATCGCAGGGCCGACATCAGGGGGTAAACCGTACCGGGCCTGGGGCTAAAAGAGGGCCCGCCTGTGCTCCAAAGTTACTGCAGCGCCGAATACCTGAAGCCATGCCAAATACCCAAAACCGCTCCGAAAATACCTGAAGCCAATCCAAAAAAACCCGAACATATTTAGCAAATTTCCTTCAAACACACCATGGCTGCACGATTAGCACTGCACTCAGAAAAGCCATCCTACACAAATGGCTCACAAAGCTCCCCACCTATACTTCAGCTCACGGGTGCCATTTTCGTCGCTTTGGTAATCTTTGTAAAGTAAGCGCCGTATTTGTCACAGTGACAAATAAACGCAAGTTTGTTTCTTTTACCATACCATATGTTTATCTTCTATGATTTACAGATATCACACAGTTTTTATAAGATAAACATAACCATGGATCAGGATTTCTCATTCAGCAAATAATCTGTAACCACAGTGCAGTTATCGCCCACCAGGTGTCCCTAGATATAAGATATAGGTATAGATATAAGATATAGGAGAGTAGGGGGCAGTTTTTTCAAAGTTAGAGAGACATTCTTGAATACACTTAAGTGAGAAATCTACCGTCTCTAATTTGTTTTTAATTTTGTACTTTTCCTATCAAAAGGATGAGTTAAGGGGGCAGATTTAAGATGCTAATTTGAACCCTTCAGACCAATTCAGCAATTTATTAGCCATGTATGAGGTTCACCTGACTGGCATGTTTGAAATTCCTGTGATGAAGAGATATTCTGACAAAATTTGAAGCTGGTATTCATTTTTTTTTATTTGTAGCTGTTAAAGGGTGGTTTTAAAGTTAACTTTTAGTATGTTCTACAGTAGCTAAGCAACTTTTCAACTGGCCTTCTATTTGCCTTCCAACTTTCAAATGAGTCACTTACCACATCTAAAAAACAAATGCTCTGTAATGCTATACATTTATTGTTATTGCTACTTTTTATGACTCATTTTTCTGTTCAGGCCCTCTCTTATCCATATTTCAGTCTATTATTCATATCACTGTGGTTGCTAGGGAAACCCTAGCAACAAGATTGCTGAAAAAAGCAGACCGGAGAGCTGCTGAATAAAAAACAAAATAACCCAAATAGTGCAAATAATAGAAAATGAATAACAGCAGCAAACTGTCTCAGAATATCAATCTCTACATCATACTTAAAGTTAATATAAGAAGAATTCAACATGTAGTTTAAAAAACCCCTCCCCTTCCCAGGGTAGACCCTCCTCCTCTGCAGCCAACCTGCTCCCCGGGCAAATGCCCGTTATTTTATTACTTACCCCTCCGTGCAGATTCTGGCCATGCAAGTTCACGGGCGCCATCATCTTTCTTCGGTCTTTGTCTGAAGTTTCAGCGCATGCGCAGTTGGAGTAAACTTGTGGTTCTGAACCACTGTGCATGCGCCGAAACTCACGAAAATTTCCGGATAATTTTTGGAAATTTTCGTGACTTTGGGCGCATGTGCAGTTGTTCGGGACCAGAAATTTACTCCAACTGTGCATGCGCCAAAAATGCAGTCAATAGATTACTGGATAAGAAGAAGATGGCTGCCGTGAACTCCGAGCCCAGAATCTGCCGCGAGGGGTTAGTAAATACTTAAGGGCATTTGCCTGGGGGGGCAGGTAGGCTGGGGGGCAGGGGGTCTTCCCAGGGTAGGGCGGGAGGGTTTTTTAAACTACGGATTGAATTCTCCTTTAAAGGAGAAACAAACCCCTTGTTAAAAAAAACCCTACCCCCACCCTACATAGATCCCCTCTCTCCTCCCCCCCCCAGTCTAGCTGCTACCCTGGGCAAATGCTCCTAACCTTTTACTTACCCCTCTGTGCAGATTCAGGGATCGGAGTTCAGGGCAGCCATCTTTCGGGTCTTCGGTAATCTGACGAGACAGGCGGAGCGGTGCATGGGCAGTTGGAGCAATTTCCGGTTTGCAATAACTGCGCATGCCCCGAAATTGCCAAAGTGCCGGAAGAATACACGAAGACCCGGAAGATGGCTGCCGTGAACTCTGATCCCTGAATCTGCACTGAGGGGTAAGTAAAAAGTTTGGCGCATTTGCCTGGGTTAGCAGCTAGGCTACGGGGTGAGGAGAGAAGGGGTCTATGTGGGTAGAGGTTTTTTTTATTAAGGGGTTTGTTTCTCCTTTAAGCTATTTCGTTTTTATTCCGTAGCCAGTTTGGAATTTCAGCAGCTATCTGTTGCTAGGGGCCAAATTAATATAGCAACCAGTCATTGATTTGAATGAGAGACTGGGATATGAATAAAAAGGGACTGAATAAAAAAAAGAGCAATTAAAAGTAGTCTGTCAGAGCATATGTATCTTTGCTTCAAAGAGTCAGAAGAAAAAGGCAAATCATTAAAAAAAATTATAAGAACGTTGCTTAAAGCAGTCCATGCATGCCTTAAATCACTAAACTTTGACTAGTTAAACTGAAATCAGACCTTAAAGTAAAAAGAAAAAAGTTACAACTGCAACTTAATCAGACCCCATATACTCAAATGTACACGATGTACTGGAATAACAACTCCTATACACGTGACAAAAAGATCATTGGTAAGGAGTAAAGATTTCTGTCCTGGTTGTGATGCCAGTGACGCCATTTTCTTGCTATGTGACGGCTTAAAAGCAGTTACCATGGAGAACACTCAAGAGACACAGTGGGTGGAGTGATACCGGAAAGTCGTGGGCGTTAGTCAATCGCACCATCCTTTTCTATAGCTGAAAGAAAATAGTCCCGGTTCTCAGTTGTACGGCTTGCGTCGTTGTGTCCCTCCACCTCGCTATGGAGTGCCCGCACCTGACCATCAGTGTTTGTATTGCCCCGGACTCCGCCGTTTTCCCCAACGGCTGTCCTTCCTCGTGGTGCTGCAGCGGTGAGTTTGGCCCCTCCTCCCAGAACTTTGCCCGGTCGGGGGAGGTGCAGCACTGCCTGGTTGCGGTTCCCAGGAAAGTCCCTGGCTCTTGGCGCGGCCTAGTGCGGGTTTGTTATTGTGCAGAGAGCAGGGATAGCCGGGGATGATGGGATGTATTGTGTAGTGTATACACTGTGTGTAATCATAAGTTTTAACGTAGCTGTGTCAACTTTTAAAAAAATTGAACCGGTTGTATATGTATTTATTTAACACTGGGCAAATTTGATCATGGGCAGTAACCCATAGCAACCAATCAGATTGCTGCTTTTCATTGTTCTACTTGCAGCTGTCTTTAAAAAGCTAATCACTGATTGGTTGCTATAGGTAACATTGCCCAGTGTTGATAAATGAGCCCCATTGTGTCTATTTTTCAAGGTATGTGTGGCGCTTTTGCATACAATGTACAGCTGTCCCAGCCTTCAAATGTGGATGTGACCTAACAAAGGTGTGCTCAACACTGTGGGATGAAATATTTATATGTTTAATAAAGTGTTTGTAAATAGCAGATGTGGGGGGAGGCTGGGGGCAAAGGATTACATTGGCAGCATTTATACAAAACTTATTTTTTTCTCTGAGCACTTCACTATTTCACTTTGCAGGTTACATAAATGCAATCTAGTGATTTGCCTTTTTTGCGTTAAAAAATCACCCCATTAATAATAGCTGCATTAAAAGGGGTTTTCACCTTCCAACACTTTTCTCTGTTCAGTTGGTTTCGGATAGTTCACCAGAAATAAAGACTTTTTCCAATCGCTTTCTATTTGTGACAGTTTTTGTAATATTGAAGTGTAAGTCAGTATCTCTGGGTTTCATTACAGGCAGCTGTTAGAATTGATACAATAGTTGCTAATACTCCAGAGATATTGCTGAGAAATGTATCAATTAAATATTGCAACATTGTAACAGTTTAGAGTCTGCCTGAATTACTGAGCTGCCAGACTCAAACACCAGAGACAGGAACTATTTAAAGGAGAAATAAACCCTTAATAAAAAAAACCCTACCTTACATAGACCCCCCTCCAGCCTAGCAGCCCCTAACTCTTTACTTACCCCTCTGTGCAGATTCTGTTCAGCAGAGTTCACGGCAGCCATCTTCTTCTCTTCGGTATTCTTCAGAATGAAACCGGCACATGCACAGTTGGAGCAATTTTCTATTTTGCAACAACCGCGCGTGCGGCGAAACTCATGAATATTGCCGAAGCGCTTGTCTCATTCCGAAGATTACAAAATCGGCTGAAGATGGCGCCAGTGAACTCCGCTGGACAGAATTTGCACAGAGGGATAAGTAAAGAGTTAGGGGCATTTGTCTGGGGGGCAACTAGGCTGGGGGAGGGTTTTTTTTTAATTAAGGTTTTGTTTCTCCTTTAAACTTAAATTTCAGAAAAAAACATAAAATAGAGAGCAACTGATAAAACTACCTGAAAACAACTCGGCTGAAAAAGGGTTTAGAATGTGAACAACCCCTGTAATAGCTGCATTAGTCTTTTATCTGTAGGTTGACATCCTATAAAAGTCATGTCTCTCTTGTCCGTTTATTTAAGTGAATAACATCCATGTAATCTGTCTCTTTATTTTCTTAGCAGTATTTGTTACTGAATGAGAGCATTTTAGAGATTAGTTTGCCCTTTTCTTTGTTATAAATGATTTTAAAAGCATGGCTTTTTTATTCCGCTGAACATGTGTTGCCATTCTGTTGTCCCACTTTCATAAACCTTTGTATGGAGTGGCAGTGTTAGTCTTTTATTTTAGAATATTTTTCACTTTGTAACTCCAGTTTTGTGTGGTCAATGCAATGTGTTTTTGTTTGATAAAGACGAGAGAGAGGAAATCCCTGGGTGGACGGCTACATAGTGTAGGAAGGAGGCTCTTATTGTCGAGGAGAGTGATTCTCACTGCTATGATTACTGTTCTTGGATCCTGATTTCCTTGGGTGAGGCTGCTTTTTGCTAGCTTCCTTATTAAACTTTAGTGCCATGATATGGACTGTATATGTCTTCTAACCTGTATGTCAGCTGGTGATTATTTTTTTTAATTGCAATTTATAGTTATATTTTTTATAGAATGTATATTTCCTTAAATTGTTTATTATATGTTTACTCGTGTATAGGAGAAGTTAATCTTTGAGTTTTCTCTATCAGTGGTTTTTGTATTGTTTAGAGCACCATGCCTTAGGACTGCTAGTACATTAAAAATAACCAATAGGATTTTTCAGCCACCACCCTATGACTAAGGACCAGAGGGGTCCAAAACGATGATGCGTCAACCTGTTCTCGTCTTGGACTTTTATAATGGTCATTAATAAAGGTGAATTTTTTTATATATACTTTGTAGGTGTGGTCCTTTAGTTTTTGAGCCAACATGGATTTATGCTAGCTTCGGTATCATAAACTACAAGATACTGTCTTGTTATAACATAGATAAATTACGGTAGGTAGTACGTCTTTGTTATTGGGGCTACTATCTGCATGGAGTTTTCCCTTTGTCCTCATGGGTTTCCTGTGGGAACTCTGGTGTGATAGAGACCATAGCTCATAAACCCCACTGAGGCAGAAACCAATGTAAATAATAATAAAATGCATTGTTTAGTGCTTTGATCCCATGGAAATCAATGTACTTGGCACTATACTGATTGATGAGATTTTTTTTATTGTACTCAAAAACGCCTTTTTGAGTCTATAGTAGACAAGCAGAGTTGGGTGTCATCAGCAGAAAGTTGATACTGAAGTCCAAACGACGAATACGTTTTCCTAGCGAAATAGTATAGAGTGAGAACAGCAGAGGGCCTAAGACCTCCAGAGCCTCCAGGAACTCTAACAGAAAGGAGTAGAAGTTAGGGCAGTGGCCGACGTAGAAATTAGCTGCCCGAGATTATATTTGCATGACTGCGGGCGATAAATATCCTGAAAATGTCTAGCCACTGGAATAGACTTTACCTCAAGTCTCCAAAGCGATGTGTTGGTTTTACAGATGCCGATTTCAATTTCTGGTGTAGATTCATTTTGAATGTGAGATTTATCACCTCGACCATGGAAACAGTCCTAGTTCTAATATTCACCACCTAAAACCTGCCGAGTTCATGTACAAGTCAATGGAAGAGGTCCGTTGAGCCATTTGGAGATGTTCATAGCCGAGAAAAACTCGATTCGTACGAATTGAATATTATTAGAATTTTCGGGTTGGAACCATTTTATCTAATGTTAGACATTCAAATTTTGTCTTAAATAACCTCCCAGTTGAATTGTGAGTATATTCGAATTGATATAAATCACATGAATTAGAAATTCAACTTTTGATAAACGGGCATCTAAGTGTATGTGACTTTAGATTAAATTTTAATGTGCCTTTTTTTTAGTGCAAGAAATACCAAACCAAACATTTTAAGCTCTACTGGGTAGGGATCCATATTCTCTTGTCTTTCTGACACTTAGCACTTTTGTGTTTATTTGTATTTATTATTGTAATGACCCCTATTTGTTACTTTACTGTTCAGCACTGCGTACATGCTAGCATTATTTAAATACAAATATATATCCATCCAACAAAGAAGATTAAGCCACCCATTTTGTGATCTAAGTTGTGCAATTCAGCCATTGATATAGCCAGATTACATATGGGCTAACTGTTCAGCTTACTAGTGTTACAATTGAATCCACCAGCGACTGCTTAAATGTGTAGCAAGTTTTAGGTATAGGGGTCTAAATAAACCTTCCAGAGCTACACGTGTCACATCTCAAATTAGGATTTCCTTCTTTAAATTGCAATATTACAGACCATCTGTTAAACTCAAGATTGATATTTTTTTCCCTACAGTTTGTCGCTCAAATAAGAGCCCATGGGTCTGTTTGACATGTTCCAGTGTCCACTGTGGAAGGTGAGTGGTCACTACAAATGATTGTGCTTTTAAATGGATTCTGTCATGATTTTTATGGTGGAGTGTTTACTTCTAAATTACACTGTTTACACTGCAAATAATTCACTTTACCATGTACAATTTAATTCCTAGCCCAATGTGTTTGCTCTTTTGAGAAGTCTGCCAGAGCAGCACTATTAACTAATAATTAATTCATTATTAACTATTAATTAAAAAAAAAAAAGTTTCCCATGACAGTATTAAAGGAGAATTAAACCCCCAATAATAACAACCCCTACCCACGACCTTACATAGTTGCATCATTAAATTGGGTTGAAAAAAGACAGTCCATCAAGTTCAACCCCTCCAAATGAAAACCCAGCATCCAAACACACACCCCTCCCTACTTTCACATAGTCCCACCTCCCTGCTTCCCCCTCCCGCATAAGTGATTACCCCTGAAAGTGCCTTAATTCATTACTTGCGTATAGGTGCAGACTAAGCACAGCGGAACTCATGGGCGACATCTTCCGATTCTTTGGTATTCTTCGGGTCCTCTTCCCTTCGACAATTTTGTCACTTTTGGCATATGCGCAGTTGCTATGAACTGGGAGACTGCTCCAACTGCACATGCGCCAATACAGCGTCCACTTCCCAAAGAATACAGATGAGCCGCAAGATTGCGCCCACGAGCTCCACTGTGCTTACTTTGCTCCATAAAGGGACAGCCTGCCCACTCCCAAGTTTTTGAGCAGGGCGGGAAGGACCCCCAAAGGAGGAACCAGAGAAGCCAAACAAGGTATGCAGCAGGCTGAATGTGGTTTGTTTGCTGCCAAATGAACAGCTCAACTGTAAAAACACAGATGCAACAAATTAAATGCTTTTAATTCTAATCATTTAATCTTTCTAGTATGAGTTTAAAATAGACTTTTCCCCCTATCTTATTGTTGAAGATATGTAAATGGTCATGCGAAAAAGCATTATGAGGACACCCAGGCTCCACTCAGTAGCCAAAAACGTCAGGAAAAGACAGAAACACAGCATACAGTATGTATGGACTGCAGCAGTTACAGTACATATTGGTGAGTCATTACAGAATACTTGTAGATCTAAGAAACAGTGGTTCCTTTAATGTCATGTGGTTTAAAAACTCTTGCTTTTCATTGTTTCCTGATCTTTCTAATCATTGTGCCCTACAGTTACCAATGTGATGATTTTGTGGTAAATGATACAAAATTGTGCTTAGTACAGAAGGTACGGGAGCATTTGCAGAATTTGGAAAAGTGAGTATTGCAGAAGTGTGTACATCCATTTTGTCTTTCCTGAGGTATTTTTCATTTCAAGGAGTCACAAAGCAGATATAGGCTGTTGGGAGTTAAAACTGAGTAAGGGGATGGCAACTACCTGTTGGCAACTACCTGTTGACAACAATTTCCTGAAATGACTTGCCATCCAGATCCATTAGAAGCACAGTTTAACAAAAAAAGTGATCCCGGGTAACTGTAGGAAAAAAAAAAATAGTGTTTTACATGTGACAGTTGTAATGGCTCCAGTTGGCAAGGTATTTTTCAGTGTTAGAGTTTTTAACCGAGTTTTGCTATTGTGCTGAAAGTAGAAGGATCATGGACTTTGTTACCCATTTTCTTGCAATCAATAGCACTTTATGGAGAAAATAATTTTGTGTGGAGAAATATCAAGTGAGGGGATAATACGTATAAGGCAAAGCATTGTGTCTCTTGGTATAGAACATCCTATAATTGAGGAGAGGCTCTCAAGTGTTTTAGACCAATTTATGTTGTAGAACATAATCTTCCAAGACAATTTGCAGTTTCCATTAATTTTTTAAAACCATGTTTAGAATTTAATCTTTGTTACTTGGTACCACAAATGCACTTAACCAAGCAATGACTTGGAGAACAGACTGAAAAATTGCAATAGTACATCTGCTTTCTGGTTGTACGATGTTCCATTTAAATGTAATGTTAGGGGCATCATTTTATGTTTTTGGGGCATGCTTTCCTCAAAGAGCATAAAACAATAAGGGTTGTTAATTTGGAGTTTAGAGTAAACGTGTTTTTCTTGGCTGCCTCATGACACTAGAGCAGGCTGACTGATAACTATGTTTCCAAACTAAATACCTCAGGTTTACGGAGTGATAACATAGAAAGGTAAAATATGGGTTCCGATTATGCCTCATTTCTCTTTGCAGCTCTGCTTTTACTGCTGAACTGCATAGGAAAAGAAAATTCCTGGATAGTGCTTCACTGAGCAAAAAATTGTTGAAAGTAAATGTAAGTACTGTTTGTTTTTAGAAAGCGTTTGGGGCACCATATATTACGGATATAAAGGCAAAGTGGTGTTTTTTTTTTTTCTGAAGGTCAGATCACTGCAAATACATTGAATGGGATACACTGAAGAAACTAAGTTTCTTTTTAGGAATTAAGTTTCTGTTTTCCTCCAATTGTTCAAGGACCGGTTGCATTTTACCTTTCTAATGGTAAAAGAAGACCTAATATAAAGGAGTCCAGAATTTGTCAGAAGGAAACTGTCGGTTATACTGTATAGAGGATAATGTCGCCCCTTCTGTAATTCATAAGGCTAACAGAAGTCTCTGAGGTGTTCTGTGACCACATGTAGCGTGCTTTTATGAAAAGATCATTGTATTTTCCATATTTTTAGTAGAATGTCCAATATCCTTTATAATCTACAAGGCTTAATATGTTTATTAATCAAAAAAATCATGAGTCTTTTAGAATTGGGTACACTCTCATTGCCATGCATAACTTTCAGCAATTTATTATGGACACATGCTAGCACCAAGGACTTGATTCAACAACTGTACAGATTTCAGAGTCTGTTGTCCTTGCTTTCGTTTCCATTCTAAACAAAGTTTCCATTATCAACTCCCTGCACTCCCCAAGGAAAAACACACAAACCCCCAGTATTATTTCAATTAATATAATATTCCTGAATTAATCAAATAACTTTGATAAATACTAAAAATCCACAACAAACACTATGGTTATGTTTTTTTTTTTGCTTTATCTAACAAGCAAAAACTTAAGTAATTTGGTCAAATAATTTAAAGTAAAGCATAGAGATACTGGGAGACAGTCCTCATCCACATTCACTCCAGCCCATTAGTAAGCTGTTCTTGTTTAATGTGCAACCACTTCCTCTTCCTGTCTTAAGGTAGAGCAGTGCCACATTAGAATGTACAGTTGACATTTCTGAAACACTAAGGTATGGTGGATCGATTGTCATGGCTGTTTATCCATATAAGCACAGAACAGTGGTGAGACCAGTCTTCTCTGATAGTTCCTCTTTGTGATCCCAAATTCTTCATTAAATTATAATGCACACGTTAGTGAGGATAGCAGTGCTAAGAGACACCTATTTGGGTGTGCAGTTGAATGACAAGCCACAAGTTAGCATTGCGTCTTTATCTTTAAAGTATAAATAACCCATTCTGGTGTTGGGTTACACCATTTATAAGGATAGAAATTGCAGCTTGGTGCATTTTAAAATGCCTCTATTGTAGAGTTATATCCCTACAGTAATTGTTTCAGTGGAACCATTGTGATTGTGACTTTATTGCTTTTAAGGTTTTAAATACCTGGGAATTCCCTGAACTGAAGAAACCCCTCGGATGAATGGTGTTAACTCATAGTCCAGTTGCTTTAGACTTGATGCTACTACATACTGTAGTTTGCAAATCGTGTTGACTAATAAGGAGATTAGTTAACCTGAAATGCGGACAAAGGAGTTTACAGTGTGCACTTACTTTTTATTACGTTCCTTGTCCTTTTATTCCCACCTCTCTGAAGTATAGCTTGCTTGATACAACTTTCTTTTACCATGCACCAAACCACAAAAGGTTGGTGCACTTGATTTGAAAATAGAAGAATTGTGTTGAATACAAAGGGCTTTGTGTGACACAGAAAATAAAACGTTCATATAGATAGATAAAACACTGACAAATGTCAGTAAAGGTACCTCTAATTAAATCCATTTTTGAGGGTTTAATATTTTCAGTGTATTTTCCCCCATTTAAATGTGAAAATCGTAATTGAGTTTTTGATTTTTTTTTCAGGGAAACACAACTGCTCTATGTGCTACTGGCCTTCGGAATCTTGGAAATACCTGCTTTATGAATGCAATTCTTCAGTCACTCAGGTAGGCAGAGAATTTCTTGCCTGATATCTTGGAATAGCTTTTAAATATTTAAAGCCAATTAAAGTTTGATATGTTTTGCCCCATGTTGCAGTGGTATAATGTTTCAAGTGTTTTTTTTTCTGGCTGTAATCCACCCTAAAACATGCTTCAAAATAGCCTTGGACCTGCTTGGTTTCTGACACTTTATTTCTCAGATCTGGATGGAAAACCAGATACTGAACAATCTTAAATCTTGTCAATGTTGCTAATAAAGCACATCAAGTGGAATAGAAGATACATAAAGCATCAATTCTATGTGATTTTAGAATTCATTTACTTTATTAAAAACAAATTACATTATTTATTGTAGAGATTAATCTCTTTGTGTATTAAGCTTTTCCAAAATGTATATTTTGGGCAGTTCATGTATAAGCATAGTTTTTACTTTAAATTGTGTTGTCAATTTGTTCCTGTATAGCAACATTCAGCAGTTTTGCTGTTACTTCAAGGAACTGCCTGCTGTGGAACTTCGGAATGGTAAAACGGCAGGCCGACGAACCTACCATACACGAAGCCAAGGGGATGTTAATGTGTAAGTAATAAAATACAGAAAGCTTCCTCTAAAAGTGAGGTGATTTTTCTAGGTTTGTTTTTTGTGAGAATAGCTTCTCACTATAACTCAGTTTTTTTGTTATTCTGTCATTTTAAATCATTGCAGATGTTCTGAACACCAATATTTATAATAGTTGTGTACGGCATATATGGCCTCAGTGGAAAAAAGTATCTTTCTGTAGTTCAATAATATTATCTATAATCACATATGTTATAAAAATATGAACACTATTGCCATTGCTAATTGTTAATATATAGTGAATAAAGTACACCTCTTGTACAATATTAGGATATTATAAGTTACCGAGGAGTTTCATGACCATATAAAAACACGACGGAGTTCCGAAGTCATGGAACTCCGAGGTAACTTCTAATATCCTCATATTTTACAACTGATGTCATTTCTGTCACAAAATGTGACAGAAATGACATCAGAACTCACCGTTTATAAGGATATAATTTACATACACACACATATATATATATATATATATATTCATAGCGTTTGTGTATTATAAATAGGTAACCTATTTTCCATGACACCTGCTCAAAGATACAGCAACTATAAGACACTAAATATAGACAATATATAAACATTCCTTTTTTTTCATTCCGAAAAATACTTTTTAGTGCTAAAAATCATATTATTCTTATATCGGACATCCTTTCATTTCCAATCATACTATTCGGTCACTTCGCATATTTTTTTCAATCGAGTTTTTTATGATCGGATGTTTTTAGAAATGACATGACATTCGTGGTTTTAGATAAAATTAGTTTTTACGTGGTTTCAAAAACCTCACCAATACACATTTTGATTAAATGGGCCTATATATATCTAATCACCCAGCTATGATTCGCTCTTATCTGTGTTGCTCTGATTTTTCTTACCCACCTAAACTAGAAGTGCAAGTGTTTTGTGCCTTTAGAAAAGTAATATAGCAGTTTATAGCAGGCAAAATTTGACAAGTGCATTTTAAGTAGTTGAATGAAAGTTAATTACATTATTATATATAAGGTTTGTACTTTTTGCAGGTCACTGGTCGAAGAATTTAGAAAGACCTTGTGTGCGCTATGGCAGGGTAGCCAGACTGCCTTTAGTCCAGAGTCATTGTTCTATGTAGTATGGAAAATAATGCCAAATTTCAGGTAATTTCTATTTTGGGCCATGTGTAAATGATATAGGATCCAGATACTGTATATTAAAAAATTGGTTAGAATAACATTAGCTTTTCTTATGCAAAACGTGATATTTGGTATTACAACCTATGGGAGAACCTGTCTGAAATGCTTGCACTTATATCTGCGGCATTTATATGAATTTTAGAATCATTTTTGGCTCATGGAGTATGTGTTGTCTGGGGCTTAAGTCACATGTTTCTGCAGCATTCTGCCCTCATGACCAGTCTGCTGTATTTCATTTTATAAATAGATCATATACAATTGATAAGAGTTTACAGGTATGGGACCTATTTTCCAAAATTCTCAGGACCTGGGGTTTTCCGGATAATGGAATTCAGATCTTCATACCTTTAGGGGCAGATTTATCAAAGGTCGAATTTCTAAGTTATGTGAATTTTTTTTTTTAACTCTAATAAATTCAAATGTACTCAGAACTCCAATTGAAGGTTATTTATGAAAAAACTCAAACGTCTAATATTTGATTGAATAGAAACGACCCTAAAATTAGAATATAATTCTAATCGAGTTTTCCTCCAAAAATGAAATGGAATGTCAGAAAGGTGATTAACATCTTCAAATGGTTCAACAAACCTCTGACTTGTACACGAACCCTGCAGGTTTTAGGTGGCGAAAGTTCCAATTAGAACTGCTTCCAGGGTTAAGGTGTGATAAATCTCACATTCAAATACGAGTTGTGATTTATAATTTGAATTTGTAAGTTTTGACCGAAAATTCGAATTTACCATTTAAACCTTAATGAATCTGCCCCATGTGTGTTAGAAAATCATAAAAACATTAAACAAACTCAATATATTGGTTTTTGGATTTTTCAATGTATTGCTTACATAAAGGATTACTTCTATGTTCTACTTTACAAATTTGCTATTGTACATTTTTTTTATATATACATTTTTTTTAAAATTTTCCATTCTTGTTAAACTTGTAGCCTCACCCAAATACTACTACTTTTCCAGGGGATATCAGCAGCAAGATGCCCATGAGTTTATGCGTTATCTCTTAGACCACATCCATCTTGAACTACAAGGCAAATTTGATGGCTCTTCTCACTTTGTCTTATCACAGGCAAACTGTAGTCGCTCTGTCAGTAACAAATGTTGTACGTGAGTACCTATAGCACAACATCTTATTCTTGAACTGTTCATTACTTGATCCATTATTTCCTGGATTGTTGTTGTTGTTGTTGTCTATAGGTCTGTTCGGGGAAAAAAGGCAGGTATGGAATCTGTGGAATTAAGGAGCTAATATATCCCTCATACTTGTATTATAAGATTTAAAAATAAGGAATAGTTTATGGGTGGGGGCCTAGGGGATGTTTAAATACATACCTGTACATGGTTCCCATCTATTTAAGATCATCACTATCAATATTTGCACTGTATGGAGCTGCATTGTCACTGACTGCTATATGTGAAAGTTTCCTTATGCTGTTCCTTTAAGTGACAAACTGTAACCATAAATCTTTACTCTTTATTCTTTTATGTAGAAATGGTGCATCCACTGTGGTAACCTCAATATTTGGGGGAGTTCTACAGAATGAAGTTAACTGCCTAATTTGTGGAACAGAATCAAGAAAATTTGATCCATTCCTAGGTATAAGATAAAATGCTATTGTATTTCCTACAGGACTGTATACATGGTGAAAAAAAATTCAATATATTCACACTGTACAATGCCCTCTTAACAGTTGTCCCAGATTTCCCAGTCAGCTGTTGTGGTAGCAGGACAGGACAAGACTGTTTTCGATATTTTTTTTCTCTCTCCACTTTTAGGCTCTGTATAATAATCTGTTACTATGCTGGTTTCTTTTTTTTGTTGCATCCTCTTATCTATCATATCTGTTCTGCTACATCATCTGTTCACGTTTTTTTCTATTTTGCACTGAAAAATCACCAGGCACTAGTGTAAAAATATGATGAAACCTACCAACTACATTCTGACTGATCAGGGCCACCAGCAGAAATTTTGGGGTCCCATGTCTTGGGCCCCCATGGACACAAGCGCTTAGTGCCATTATTTTTGGCCATGTCCCTTGTATGCACTACACAAACGATCGGCTAACAGTTAAGTAGGTTTTGCTAGGACAAAAGGTTGAACTTGATGGATTCTGAAAATCGTTTCTATATAAACAGAAAAATTATTTTTGTGTTTACATCACCATTATTTGGCCTGGGTTTTCACAAACTTTGCAGATTAATGTAAGAAACCCGTTTGCTATTTGAAGCCAGACTGCAGTATATCTTGGTGTAAGCCTGTATTGCATTAATGTAATATCTAAACTGCCTTAAAATGTTTATTACCAAATATGGGTTACAAGAAAAGATTGATGTATTCACTAGGGAAAAAGTAAATGTGCATAATTACAGACATTCACCTGTGTTACTGCTTTCTGTTTCAGACCTCTCTTTAGATATTCCAAGCCAATTCCGAAACAAGCGTTGTAAGAACCAAGAAAATGGACCAACCTGTACCCTGAGAGGTATGAACAAAAAAATAATAATCCCTTGCCCTCTAAACATTAGGTTCCATTACCTTTACGTTCTGGTGACACATGATGCAACAGGGACTAAGTAAATATACAAAGCTATTTTAATATAAAAGATTACTTTTTTTTTATCCATACAGCATTTTCCAGAAAGCAAGTTATTTTTTAAAAAAAAAAAACTTTTATATTTGTCAGCGATCAGAACTGCCAGTATTAAATTTGCATCAATATAGCCAGCATTCTTTAGTTGACATTGCTCATATAGATAGAAAGAGTGCCAAAAGAACCTGTCTTACATCTTTGGTAATATTGTACTCCTTTTTATGCCATTAAAAATGGAGGACTAAGTAAGTAACTGAGCAGATTTTAGGTTCTCAATGTAGACAAACTATTGCACACTTTCTCTACAGCAGGTATTCCCAGAATACCTGTATAACCACTGTACTGGGTCTGGAGGAAGCATGAAGGCTAGTGAGGTGGTAAATCAGAGGGTTAAGGCTTTCTAAGAAATTGCTGAAAAACATCAGGGTGTGACCTTATCAATGATAATTTCCTTTATCTGTCACCTTGCTATGTGTGAAAGGGGTGGCATGTACAAATTCTGGGCCACAAACATGTATCATTTTTATAATTACATTTTTTACAGTAGCTAAAGGTTGTGAATTGAAACATTCCTACTACTGTTGCTGCATACAGTTGTTATTAATTATCCAACTTTGTAAATTCTGCATCCTCTGTATATTAGAAATCCTATTGTGCTCATCACGTTTGATGAAGCTATGATATGCACAGGGCAGCAAATATTGTTGCTTTCCTGCAGTTTTGTCGCTTCAGACGATCATCCGTTTTTGTGTATTCATCTAACTGGCTTTTTAGCTTGCTGATATTTTTTTTTAAGATCACATCCAGAATTAAGCTGAATATTTTTTTATATGTATAAGATACTAACCGGACCAGGGGCATCTGTCCCCACCCCTTTATAATATCAGATGCATGAATAGATTGGTGTGTTTGATGCTAGTTAATATTTATAAGGTACAGTCTGTGTGTGTGCACATTGCAGAAATAATTCACTCCTATTGTGTTCTTATTCCTTGTGCTGCAAAGAGCTACCATATATGCGTTATTGTACAGCACTTTATTGAATTAAGTTTCAGGCCTGTTGCCACTTTAATTTTGGTGTTAGTATCTGTTCTATTAGCTGTGCATTACTGTGTAAAAATGTTAATTTTGCATAGTTTTTCTATATATTTATAAAAAGAACATGCAAATGACTTCTTGTTCAAGTTTGTAGTTGGGGATTTTGACACCACTATTTATTCCCTTTAAGACTGTCTTCGCAGCTTTACAGACTTGGAGGAACTAGATGAGACCGAACTGTACACATGTCTAAAGTGCAAAAAGAAACAGAAGTCCACCAAAAAGTTCTGGATCCAGAAATTACCAAAGGTCAGCCCCAGCCTCTTGGTATTTTACTATTTCGGTGTGAAAGAACTATAGAAAAGTAGCAAATCGGACATTTTAAGGATGGTACACTAAACATTTACTTGTCTTGTGGTCCTGTACATGCACTGATCACAGCAGAGATATATACCCTCTTTCAGCTCTGCCACTGGATTTAGCTACAAGTATCTGGCTGCAGGCTGGGGAGATTTTCTATTTTGTGCACTATACTTACCATTTAGGCATGAAAAGTGCCCTTTAACTCACGGAACTGTTACAAAGCAGCTTACTTACAGATAATATAGGTTTAGTATGAAACTACTTATGTTCCTCAATATTCCCAACAATCAGGTGCTTTGCCTTCACTTGAAGAGGTTCCATTGGACAGCCTACTTGAGGAACAAAGTGGACACATATGTAGATTTTCCTCTAAAAGGATTGGATATGAAGACCTTTTTGTTAGAGGTAATGTACATAATATATGTTCTTCTGTGTCTCTGTGATTATCTAAATGTCTCATTCTGTTATTCTTAACCTTTTGTTTAATGATTCTCCCTCTTTCATTCTTAGCAATCTTAGTGTATTGATTTTTCTTACATGAATTTGAAGAACATTTAAAGCAATCCGTTGCTTAAGGGGCAATATAACTATCCTTCAACATAAGTTCAATGAAGAGGATTGAGCTGAATCATTTGCATTGTTTTGTTCTTCAGAGCAATTATGTATATTTATGTGTAAAAAAAAAAATTGTGTTTCTTACCCATTACCTTTTATGCTCACAGATTAAACTCTATGCAGTTTTCGTTGTTGTTTACTGTGGAGTTTCTATGAAGTTAAATGCTTTTGCTTTTCCTTTCTTTATCTTAATCATAATGTGCTAGGACAAATCTAAAAGCTTTTTGCAGGTAGTGCCATGGTAGGGAGTTAATGTAGGGCACCAAAGGAAACAGCCAGTAATGTCTGTTGGAGGCATATGCTAAACCATTTCACTCTTGGTTCAAAGTACTCTGGATTGAGACAAAATCATTTATTGGGATTTTAATTCATATGCAGACTATTGTATAAGGCAACAACATCTGTGCAGACTGATGTATGTACCAAAGATATGTGACTGCACATGTTAATGCACTACTATGTGTTATGGTGGTGGCACACAGGAAGATTAGTCATCAATCGATAAATCTTGGCTACTGTGGGTAACTAATATCC
The DNA here is from genome assembly GCF_017654675.1 of Xenopus laevis. Classification (NCBI taxonomy): domain Eukaryota; kingdom Metazoa; phylum Chordata; class Amphibia; order Anura; family Pipidae; genus Xenopus; species Xenopus laevis. The sequence goes on from NC_054376.1 coordinate 61,467,901, forward strand.
CTGAAATGCCTTCCCACCAGCAAGAATGTGAATCACCGGTGGGATGGCATAAGCATTACTTCCGTTTTCTGAAGTTGCCTCACAAGGAAACTTTGGGTGATTTTGGAAAATAAAACGATGAGCATGCCATCCCACCGGCGATTCACATTCTTGCCAGTGGGAAATAATTTCAGGGAGATAATAAGTTGCCTGCAGTAGCCAATATTTATTGCTTGGCGACTAATCTCCCCATGTGCCACCACCCTTAGGATTTTGGTTTTTAATATTCAGGAGCTCCAGTTTACAGCAAATGTGCAAGCTTATGAATGCATTTTAGTGTTCATTTATCTTTTAAAAAATAAAATAAATAAATATAAAAAAAAAAAAAATATATATATAATATATATATATATATATATATATATATATATATATATATATATATATATATATATATATATATATATATATATATATATATATATATATATATATTTTTTTTTATGCATGACAGAGGCTTGCACTTACAGGTCTTATAAAGAAAATAAGAAACAACTAACATTTCAGTTAGCGCTCTAGCCTTTATCAAAGTGATATATTGATAGATATATCATATTTTTTTATTTTTTTTTTGTATAACAGTACTGTGGAGGATGTTGGATATTTAAAAAAAAATGTGTTAATACTAATTAAATAACATGCTTGTTTCCCACACAAATACAGCCAGAAAATATTGGTCCAGAAAGCTGTCTTTATGATCTTGAAGCTGTAGTCGTTCATCATGGTTCAGGGTAAGTCAGCGGCTTTTTGACTAAGCTTAAATCCTCCTGGACCTCTATCTGTAGCTTTAATGTTGGATTCTACACAAATAAACCTCATATAAGGGAATATGTAGAAAAACTGGACACTGTTTCACAAATCTTTGAAAATCGTTTCAAAGCCAATAAAGTGAATTTGGTGTGGGGAGTCTGTTTGTATTGTCTGAACTACTGGTTCTTACTCTCAAAACAATGTAACTGACCTGGAGGAGAATTGACTTTTGCAACATTGTTTTATGAGTCAGAGCAAGTCATTGTCACTGTGTGTGTTTAGTACCATTGGATGATACGGTTATTGTTTAGAGAGATTCCCCCTTCCACATTCACTTCATCTCAGGTTTATAAAAGTAAAAAGTCAGTATAGCGTCTCAAGGTAAGCTTAAAGTCAGGTTCCTGTGACAGGTTTTTCATCTCATAGCTAATATGCTACTTTATACGTATATGAATGTTTGTACAGCTACTCTATAGTACAGGTATGTTATCTGGAAACCCAAATATCCATATAGCCCAAGCAAGGTACCTACAATTGGTAATGGCCAAATAACGGCCCGCATAAAGGAGGTGTCCACATTTAATTTATATTGACATATTTACCCACACTGATATGGGACTTATCCTCCAAATGCGATTAAACAATATTAGATAGCCAGGACCATGCAATTTAAATTAAAAAGCGATATTTATTAACACCATGCCAAAATTACTAAAACCATTTAAAATAAGCAGCGCTGCTTGGGGGGTGGGGTTCCCATTCCTCCTAAATATGTATTAATAAACAGTCCAATGTAGTATGAGAGGCTGCGTGCACGCTTTGAATCCGAGCCTCCACTGAGTATCTAGTCAAAAGCGCCCATCCATACGAGGACCGTGGTTAAACTTTCATATGCTGAGGAGAGCAATAGATCATCACAACAGATGAAATGAAACACCAATGAAGTGCTTAGTTCGATGGAGAAAAGGAGATTAGTCCAGTTCAAGTTGTGGATAACAAGTGTAGAGCGGCATGTGAGGCGGAACCGGTGTGGGGTTAACACATTGGTGCCCAAAATAGTACAGTTCTGAATAACAAAGACGTGGGCTCTAGAGAAGGGGATATCCCCTAAATACATCCGGTGGACATTTGGATTCCAATGGTGTGGTGGTATAACAATTACTATGTAGTTGTATGTGTCCCACCGCTCTGCAGCGATTGCTGCACCGAATAAGAAAATTACTGACCGTAGCAGATCACCTCCCACACCGGTTTGTGCAACAGTCCATACTCACATCCGTCTTCCGATATCATTTGTACCTCTGGTGCGCATCATCCCCACCGGGAAGGAGAGCAGAAGAATTCCCCTGGCAGCGCTGTACCTCGACAGCTGTTTCGCCGCTACCCGCGGCTTTGTCAAGAGGCCGACAGACCGGAAATGACATCCTTTTAAGGGTAACGTCACATGACTTCAATATTCGTGATTGCCACACTGTTGCGTGAAATCCTACAATGTCACTGATATCCAGATAATGACATTATTGCAGTAAGTTGCAGTCTAGAGACATCCTTTCCACAAAAGATGAATAGATGGAAAAATTATAGATGATTCAATGCAACCTTATTTGTATCGATAATTATATGGCCAGTCATTATATTTATGTACCCCTAAGGCATGGTGATAAAGTACAATTAAAAGATTAATTGACACATAGGCCCTGGACCTATACAGTACACTCAATTATAGATATAGATATATATATAAGTTTAAATCTCAAAGGGTCGCAGAAAATTAGTTAGTTCAATAGCATATAAGCAAATAAAATAAATAAAGAAAAAAAGAAAGAAAGAAGCAAGAAAAGAAAAGGATATTGAAACATACACCACATTATTCCAATCCAAAACAAAATTATAGACAAACAAAATTATAAACAAAAATTGATACATGGATTATGGTCAATAAACTTGCCAATGTGGGCAACCAACTATTCTGCCCATATAGTAAGTAATTAAGTATCCTATTCCGTCATTTATTTACAAAGGCCTGGAAGTTTAAGTGGCCATTGAGACCAAATTCGGATTTATAGGCATTGAGTCTAAAAATCCATGTTGTTTCCAACTGTAATAATTTGTTGTCCAAATCACCCCCCCTGATATCCCCATGTATGCGGTCAATGCCCTGGAAATAGGAGCCTGCATAATGTCCATTATGCATGCAAACAATGTGTTTGGCAATTGCTGATAGCAAATTACAATTCCTGATATCACGCATATGCTCATATATGCGTCTCCTAAAGGGTCTTTTTGTTTTGCCCACATATTTGCTGCCACAATGGCAAGTGAACAAATAAATAACGTGTGGTCGTGCAGCACGTATAATGGTACATATCATAGTTTACTCTCCCATTTCCAAAACTAGTAGACACTTTGATATATTGGCACTGTTCACAGGCCCCACATTTATAGCTGCCCAATGTTTTGCAGCATGTCAATCTGGATTGTGGTTGAAAATGACTACGAGTAAGTGAGTCGCCAATACTCGTGTTCCTCCTGTAACTAAACTGAGGATAGGGGGACACCAATTTGCCCACAACGGGGTCCTTTGCTAGTATGTTCCAATGTTTGTGTATTGAGGAACGAATTTCATTATCATTGGTGTTATAGGTCAGTACCAATCGTGTTACTTCCTGTGTTTTGGGGGGGGATATTTGGGTGTTGGGGTTCCGACGTTTATAAAGTAAGTCGTCCCTGTTAAGGGACAGAGCATATTGATAAGCCCTGCGAAGGCAACGTGTTTTATAGCCCCGTAATTTGAATCTCTGATAGAGGGAGTAGGCCTCTCGTTTAAAGTCCTCATCTGTCGAACATATTCGCCTCAATCTTATGTATTGACCCTTAGGGATACCCTCAATGCATCTATAGGGGTGCATTGATTGGGCATGTAGAAGGCTATTGCCAGCTGTTTTCTTACGATAAAGATTGGTGGATACGTAACCATCCTGACCTACTTTTATTTCCGTATCCAAAAATTCCAATCTGGTACTATGGTAATTTAAAGTTAAAGTTAGGTTAAATCTGTTGACATTGAGTTTCGCTACGAAGTCCTGTAGTAGTTTCTCTGGGCCCTGCCATATTAGCATGATGTCATCGATATATCTGTGCCAACGTAGCACATGAGGTAAGTATATCTCATATTCCTCAGCCATGAAGACGTAATGCTCCCATTCGCCTAAAAATAAATTGGCGTAGCTGGGGGCACATTTAGCGCCCATAGCCACGCCTTGGCGTTGTAAGTAGTAAATGCCGTTAAAAAGAAAAACGTTATGGTGCAAAACGAAGTCTAGTGCTTTCAAAATAAACCTATGTTGGTCAGAAATTGGTTTATGACTGCGTTCAAAGATCGATTGTATAGCATCAAGACCCAGGGAGTGTGGTATACTCATATATAAAGCCTCTACATCCAACCCCACTAGAATACAGTCCGGCTCCAAAATTAAACCATTGATTTCCCTCAATAGATGAGTGGTATCTAGTATGAATGAGTCTAATTGTGACACCAAAGGTTGTAACACCATATCGATGTATCCACTAATTGGTTCAGTGAGTGATCCACAACCAGATACAATGGGTCTTCCCGGCGGTTCACTGAGGGACTTGTGAACCTTCGGCAGGGCATAAAAAGTGGGAGTTCGTGGATGTGGGACTTTAAGATATTCGAGTGTGTGTTGGTCAATTATACCATCCCGATACGCTTGATCGATCAGGTCAAATAGTTGGTCTCTATGTTCTTGTACATGTGGTAAAAGAATAGGCTTGTACCATTGTTTATTGTTCAAAATTTTGGTACACATAGTGGTATATTGGGAGGAGTCCATAATTACAATGTTGGAACCCTTGTCTGAGGGCTTTATCACAATGTTGGAATTGCCCTTCAACTCCTTGAGGGCCTGGATTTCTTCCTTGGTAAGATTTGGTTTTTTTATATTTTTAGTCAATTGTAAGATGTCCTCCGTAACCCTACGTACAAAAGTGTCAATAGCACCATTTTCTGAAACGTTAGGGTAACGGCAGGATCTTTTCTTACATGAAGGTAGTTTGATTTGGTCGGAGGAATTTTCAGACCATAAATCCTCAATATCTTGCAATAATAAATGCTCTTCCTCCATTCTGGGGTCATCCCATAGCTCCATAAGAATTTTAAGCGTTTTGAAATCATTCAAATTAAACTGACTGAAGTCAGCAGTGGTCTGTCTATTTTTAGTCCATTGTAATTTTAGGAGTAATTTACGTGCAAATAAGTGAACATCCTTAACTAAGGAAAAGTGATCTAGTGACTTAGAAGGTACAAAAGAAAGTCCCTTTTGTAAAAGACCTGTGACCGTGGGTGTGAAGAGAGTGCTAGATAGATTGATTATTTGTAGGTCATTCTGGGGTGATGGTAAAGCAACATTACCTGTGACATTCACAGGTTGAGTGACTGTAAAAAACTAGTGCCTGCTGGTGATGGTGTGTCTTGAGACAAGTTGAACAGGAATGGCGCTTGGACGCTTTTCTCCTGGACAACTTGTGACGTGACATTTTCCTTGTGAAATACCGTGTTAAACTTACGTTTTTTACGATCCATGTGCTTACGTGTGAGTGAAAAAGTGTCAGACCCACTTGTTTCGCTCTCTGAATTTATCAATGGAATAAGAAAAGACGTAATTTTCAAAATACATTTGACCGAAATGGGAGCACAAAGGGTTTTCAAGGGAGGCACCAGAACAAAAATATCAAAGTAAATTCGGATCGGGACACAAATTCAGAGAGCGAAACAAGTGGGTCTGACACTTTTTCACTCACACGTAAGCACATGGATCGTAAAAAACGTAAGTTTAACACGGTATTTCACAAGGAAAATGTCACGTCACAAGTTGTCCAGGAGAAAAGCGTCCAAGCGCCATTCCTGTTCAACTTGTCTCAAGACACACCATCACCAGCAGGCACTAGTTTTTTACAGTCACTCAACCTGTGAATGTCACAGGTAATGTTGCTTTACCATCACCCCAGAATGACCTACAAATAATCAATCTATCTAGCACTCTCTTCACACCCACGGTCACAGGTCTTTTACAAAAGGGACTTTCTTTTGTACCTTCTAAGTCACTAGATCACTTTTCCTTAGTTAAGGATGTTCACTTATTTGCACGTAAATTACTCCTAAAATTACAATGGACTAAAAATAGACAGACCACTGCTGACTTCAGTCAGTTTAATTTGAATGATTTCAAAACGCTTAAAATTCTTATGGAGCTATGGGATGACCCCAGAATGGAGGAAGAGCATTTATTATTGCAAGATATTGAGGATTTATGGTCTGAAAATTCCTCCGACCAAATCAAACTACCTTCATGTAAGAAAAGATCCTGCCGTTACCCTAACGTTTCAGAAAATGGTGCTATTGACACTTTTGTACGTAGGGTTACGGAGGACATCTTACAATTGACTAAAAATATAAAAAAACCAAATCTTACCAAGGAAGAAATCCAGGCCCTCAAGGAGTTGAAGGGCAATTCCAACATTGTGATAAAGCCCTCAGACAAGGGTTCCAACATTGTAATTATGGACTCCTCCCAATATACCACTATGTGTACCAAAATTTTGAACAATAAACAATGGTACAAGCCTATTCTTTTACCACATGTACAAGAACATAGAGACCAACTATTTGACCTGATCGATCAAGCGTATCGGGATGGTATAATTGACCAACACACACTCGAATATCTTAAAGTCCCACATCCACGAACTCCCACTTTTTATGCCTTGCCGAAGGTTCACAAGTCCCTCAGTGAACCGCCGGGAAGACCCATTGTATCTGGTTGTGGATCACTCACTGAACCAATTAGTGGATACATCGATATGGTGTTACAACCTTTGGTGTCACAATTAGACTCATTCATACTAGATACCACTCATCTATTGAGGGAAATCAATGGTTTAATTTTGGAGCCGGACTGTATTCTAGTGGGGTTGGTTGTAGAGGCTTTATATATGAGTATACCACACTCCCTGGGTCTTGATGCTATACAATCGATCTTTGAACGCAGTCATAAACCAATTTCTGACCAACATAGGTTTATTTTGAAAGCACTAGACTTCGTTTTGCACCATAACGTTTTTCTTTTTAACGGCATTTACTACTTACAACGCCAAGGCGTGGCTATGGGCGCTAAATGTGCCCCCAGCTACGCCAATTTATTTTTAGGCGAATGGGAGCATTACGTCTTCATGGCTGAGGAATATGAGATATACTTACCTCATGTGCTACGTTGGCACAGATATATCGATGACATCATGCTAATATGGCAGGGCCCAGAGAAACTACTACAGGACTTCGTAGCGAAACTCAATGTCAACAGATTTAACCTAACTTTAACTTTAAATTACCATAGTACCAGATTGGAATTTTTGGATACGGAAATAAAAGTAGGTCAGGATGGTTACGTATCCACCAATCTTTATCGTAAGAAAACAGCTGGCAATAGCCTTCTACATGCCCAATCAATGCACCCCTATAGATGCATTGAGGGTATCCCTAAGGGTCAATACATAAGATTGAGGCGAATATGTTCGACAGATGAGGACTTTAAACGAGAGGCCTACTCCCTCTATCAGAGATTCAAATTACGGGGCTATAAAACACGTTGCCTTCGCAGGGCTTATCAATATGCTCTGTCCCTTAACAGGGACGACTTACTTTATAAACGTCGGAACCCCAACACCCAAATATCCCCCCCCCAAAACACAGGAAGTAACACGATTGGTACTGACCTATAACACCAATGATAATGAAATTCGTTCCTCAATACACAAACATTGGAACATACTAGCAAAGGACCCCGTTGTGGGCAAATTGGTGTCCCCCTATCCTCAGTTTAGTTACAGGAGGAACACGAGTATTGGCGACTCACTTACTCGTAGTCATTTTCAACCACAATCCAGATTGACATGCTGCAAAACATTGGGCAGCTATAAATGTGGGGCCTGTGAACAGTGCCAATATATCAGTGTCTACTAGTTTTGGAAATGGGAGAGTAAACTATGATATGTACCATTATACGTGCTGCACGACCACACATGTTATTTATTTGTTCACTTGCCACTGTGGCAGCAAATATGTGGGCAAAACAAAAAGACCCTTTAGGAGACGCATATATGAGCATATGCGTGATATCAGAAATTGTAATTTGCTATCAGCAATTGCCAAACACATTGTTTGCATGCATAATGGACATTATGCAGGCTCCTATTTCCAGGGCATTGACCGCATACATGGGGATATCAGGGGGGGTGATTTGGACAACAAATTATTACAGTTGGAAACAACATGGATTTTTAGACTCAATGCCTATAAATCCGAATTTGGTCTCAATGGCCACTTAAACTTCCAGGCCTTTGTAAATAAATGACGGAATAGGATACTTAATTACTTACTATATGGGCAGAATAGTTGGTTGCCCACATTGGCAAGTTTATTGACCATAATCCATGTATCAATTTTTGTTTATAATTTTGTTTGTCTATAATTTTGTTTTGGATTGGAATAATGTGGTGTATGTATCAATATCCTTTACTTTTCTTGCTTCTTTCTTTCTTTATTTATTTTATTTGCTTATATGCTATTGAACTAACTAATTTTCTGCGACCCTTTGAGATTTAAACTTATATATATATCTATATCTATAATTGAGTGTACTGTATAGGTCCAGGGCCTATGTGTCAATTAATCTTTTAATTGTACTTTATCACCATGCCTTAGGGGTACATAAATATAATGACTGGCCATATAATTATCGATACAAATAAGGTTGCATTGAATCATCTATAATTTTTCCATCTATTCATCTTTTGTGGAAAGGATGTCTCTAGACTGCAACTTACTGCAATAATGTCATTATCTGGATATCAGTGACATTGTAGGATTTCACGCAACAGTGTGGCAATCACGAATATTGAAGTCATGTGACGTTACCCTTAAAAGGATGTCATTTCCGGTCTGTCGGCCTCTTGACAAAGCCGCGGGTAGCGGCGAAACAGCTGTCGAGGTACAGCGCTGCCAGGGGAATTCTTCTGCTCTCCTTCCCGGTGGGGATGATGCGCACCAGAGGTACAAATGATATCGGAAGACGGATGTGAGTATGGACTGTTGCACAAACCGGTGTGGGAGGTGATCTGCTACGGTCAGTAATTTTCTTATTCGGTGCAGCAATCGCTGCAGAGCGGTGGGACACATACAACTACATAGTAATTGTTATACCACCACACCATTGGAATCCAAATGTCCACCGGATGTATTTAGGGGATATCCCCTTCTCTAGAGCCCACGTCTTTGTTATTCAGAACTGTACTATTTTGGGCACCAATGTGTTAACCCCACACCGGTTCCGCCTCACATGCCGCTCTACACTTGTTATCCACAACTTGAACTGGACTAATCTCCTTTTCTCCATCGAACTAAGCACTTCATTGGTGTTTCATTTCATCTGTTGTGATGATCTATTGCTCTCCTCAGCATATGAAAGTTTAACCACGGTCCTCGTATGGATGGGCGCTTTTGACTAGAAGCGGGTTACAATTGATACTCAGTGGAGGCTCGGATTCAAAGCGTGCACGCAGCCTCTCATACTACATTGGACTGTTTATTAATACATATTTAGGAGGAATGGGAACCCCACCCCCCAAGCAGCGCTGCTTATTTTAAATGGTTTTAGTAATTTTGGCATGGTGTTAATAAATATCGCTTTTTAATTTAAATTGCATGGTCCTGGCTATCTAATATTGTTTAATCGCATTTGGAGGATAAGTCCCATATCAGTGTGGGTAAATATTATCTGGAAACCCGTTATCCAGAAAGCTCCAAATTATGGAAAGCCTGCTTCCCATAGATTACATTATAATCAAATACAATTTTTTTTAAATGACTTCCTTTTTCTCTTTAATAATAAAACAGTACCTTGTACATGATCCAGACTAAGATATAATTAGTCCTTATTGGAAGCAGAACCAGCCTACTGGGTTTATTTAATTTTTACATGATTTTCTGGTAGACTTAAGGCAGGGGTAGGCAACCCGCGGCTCCGGAGCCTCATGCGGCTCTCCATTCTGCTTGCTGCGGCTCTGTCTTGCGGCTTTGCCTGTCACGTTGTCTATATAGCCCTCGCACTTGCTGGCAGCTTCTTGAATGTGTGACTGCTGTAAGCTAACGGCTAGCTTATCGTGGTCGCTCAGGAAGTGGCCAGCAGGTGCGAGGGCTGTATAGACATCCCAGGAGTGAAAGGCAAACCGAGCCACAGCAAGATGATTCATCATTGTCCTTACCGTGGTCACACACTCAAGACAAGAGAAGGAAGATCAGCATGGAGCTTCAGAAACAGAAGTCACATTAAAAAGATGAGAACACTAGCATTTAATAGGGCTATTAATTTAGTTTAATTTATTTCAAAGTAGGCCTACACATACACACTGCAATTCTGTTGTTGTAACAGTTAAAATAAAAAAAAAGGTTAAAACTTTTAAAAGTTTATAAGCTGTGTTTTGCGACTCCAGACTATTTTTCTTTAGTGGAAGAGGGGGCAAATTGGCTCTTTTGATAGTAAAGGTTGCTGACCCCTGACTTAAGGTATGAAATCCATAGAGAATTGCAGCAGGGAGTGCTGCATTCTCTATGGATGTCATATAACAGGATGTGAAGGTGAACACATTGTTCTATGTGCACCCCTTGAAAAGTAAGTACCTACTGCTAAAGTGCTGGATGATTGGTTGCAGACTTAAGGTTTGAAGATCTAAATTACGGAAAGATCCGGAAAACCTGGATAATAGGTCCCATACCTGTAATGGAAAAATAAGTGGGAGCTAGACTATGCTTAGACCTAAGGTAGAGTTTCTCTTCAAAGATAAAGATTATTCTTCACATTTGCACTGTATTTTTATTCACATTTGCACTGTATTTTTATATCTCCTATAATTAGTTACTTTTACGGTTGAAGAAGAAGGTTTAGATGGAAAATGTAATCATTTTACGAATATATAAACTTATTATTCATTCTCATTCTCATTGCTTCATTATTCTATTCCTGGCTATTTTGTCGAATACATTTATTCTCAGTGTATCTCTCTGTTCCATTTCAGTGTTGGGTCTGGTCACTACACTGCCTATGCTACCCATGAAGGACGCTGGTTCCATTTCAATGACAGCACAGTGACACTCACAGAAGAAGAAACCGTGTCAAAAGCAAAAGCCTATATTCTTTTTTACATGGAGCGTCAGGTTTCTGCCACAACTGAGAAACTATAAATACCTCTTGCCACAATCATAGACTTCTCCCTCTCTGCCCCACCAGGGTGCTTTCCAACTTCTTGGCTAATACTTGATTCAACATTTTTTGTGCACTTTTTTTACATCTCATCAGATACAATTTCTATTCTACATTATAGTAATCTACTGTCTGTGAATACAGGGAATAATTGTCCTCACCAAGTAAAGTATCAATACAGTTTGTGTAGGTTTCCTACATGTATTCGTGTCAGCATACACGTCACTTCTATAGCAGTTGTATAGCTTGTGTCCATACATCATCCAATGGTGGAGACATTTTCAAAACCACCCTTCATGCCTGTCATTGAGTTTAATGCCAACTGTCGGTGACATGGGACATGTTTCTGCTAGTAAAATTCTGCCAGCCATGACATTAACTTTAAGGTGTATGATAAGGGTAGGTATGTATTTATTTCCCTAATGATTGCACTCCCACATATAAACATTAGTACTTCACGGTTGCTATCACACGTATATAGTGTATGTGTTTTCTCAGTCATTTTTGAATTTGAAGTATTTTTAAACATCGGTACCTCTTAAAAAAAAAAATGACTTGTTTTCAATGCGGTGTTTTGGGGTCTTCCCACCCCATTTGGTTTTGAAATGGAGTATCTTCATCAGGACTCTGGGTATCTACATTGCTGCTATAACATGGAGAAATGCATAACAGACTTTAATTCCGTTTGTAAAGAATTCTGCCTCTATCAAGAAGTATGGACTATATCAGGAATATTGCCTTACATTCCATTTCACTTTTGGTTGATAAATGAAACCGACAGGGCTATTTGTACCCCATAACTGCTTGTCAGTATAGCCATATAGTAAACCAGAAAATGCAGGTCATGGACTGCAGAGCCAAAACAGACTTGAAGCTGAGAGACTTGTTCTTGGGTGAGAGCAGCACAGCTGATATGTTCATTCCAGGCATTAAGGGGCCCTGACAATTGTTTTTACAGGCATTTATGTTCTGCTGGCTATTTAAAGAAGCAGTGTATTGCACAATTGACTTTCCAAATGCTTGGATCAAAAAATCTGCATTCTTCTTTGTGTGTGAATGACCGAGTCTGGCAGTGATAGACATAGTGAGTGCATTGAAGGTACCAGTTCTGTGCCTAATCTCTTCTCGATTTTATTGTATGCTGCCCCTTTGCAAACTGCAGTTCCAATGTGCAGCTGTATATGCTGAGCATCTCCTCAGTCAGAAAAACCTCAGCAGATGCAAAGTGTGTGTGTGATGCTGTAAATCTTCTTTCTTTTAGTACCTGCTTCAGTCACTTGCCCTTTTGTTTTTGATGTTCTTGTTGCTGTGCTGCTTGTTTAACTTATTAACCTTTACCTACTCAAGCAAATGTGTCTGATTACCTGATATGTTAGCTGACACTGCCAGTGAGATACAATCCATTACATTATGACATTCACAATACTGACTATTAGCATTACTTTTGTACCCTGACACTAGGCACCTTATTATAGGCAGAGAGACACACAGATTAACAAAGCAAAAGCAATGTATTTCTTCATGGGAGCTCCCAGTTCCATGGTTTGCCTGTCTGTTCCACTCCCATTTTTTTTTGTCCAGATAGATGTGACCAGTTACCTCAAAACTCTGTAGCTTGAAAGAGTCAGCTCCAACTAAGTTAAAGTCTATTAGTCTATAAAGAGAGGGAAAAGGAGGCTTGATGTCACTGATTAGAGATTTGTTAGATCCTGAGCCTGTGCACTGCTTTCTGCAAATGTCATTGACATTTATACCACAGATTAACTCCCAGCATCTCACTGACTGCACCAGCTTGTGTGCTACTGGCAATTTTAAAGGAATTGTTCAGTATAAAATTAAAAACTGGGTAAATAGATAGGCTGTGCAAAATAAAAAATGTTTCTAATATAGTTAGTTAGCCAAAAATGTAATGTATAAAGGCTGGAGTGACTGGATGTATAATAGAACAGAACAGAACACTACTTCCTGCTTTTCAGCTCTCTTGGTTTCCACTGACTGGTTACCCTGGTGACCAAGCCGTAACCAATCAGAGACTTGAGCGGGGGCCACAGGGGTCATAACTGTTGCTTCTGAGCTGAATTGCAAACTCACGGCCCTTCAAGTCGCTGACTAACTCAGAATTAGAGAGCTGAAAAGCAGGAAGTAGTGTTCTGTTATGTTATGTTAGACATCCAGTCACTCCAGCCTTTATACATTACATTTTTGACTAACTATATTGGAAACATTTTTTATTTTGCACAGCCTATCTATTTACACAGTTTTCATTTTTATACTGAACTGTTCCTTTAAGTCCTCAAGCTTCAGAGAAACCGGTTGCAAAACCTTATTTGAGGGACAGCAGCATGAATAGTAAGCAGATAGTAAAATAAAGGTAAAATGTTAATTCCCAGGATTATTGCTCCCAATTTGTCCCACCCCTACCCCTGCCAAAAAGGACATTTCAGCTTATCAGCTCATATTAGCAGTTGTTATGAGACTTTGATGCGTGTTTTGAGTTTTATTGTTCCATGTTAGTTATATAAATTAATTTGCAATCTGGTGTACCTTTGATTTCTTCAGCATTGCGTTTGTATATCATTGTACTGAAAATGATTTTGTTTTATTTAATAGTGTGATGCTCCTGATAAAGCAGCACTGGTATGTGAAGCCTGCCACTTCCATCATGTATTTAAAGAGTAAAGCAGAGCTCACTACAGTCCACTATAGCTCTCTCTTCAATTGTATCTCATGTATATTCATATTTATGAACAGGGGAAATTGAGCGTTCTACTTTGATAAAAAAAAAATCTCATACAAATAACTGGACAACCCAGAGTATTTACATCAAATCAAATAGTAAAGTAAGGAACCAGTTAACTGCCTTTAGAAAGGGGTTTCCCCTCTATGAGGCAGTTACGCTTTCAGTTTGCAGTGAGGTTTCATTTAGACAAAAAAGTTCAACATACTTGACTGCCAAACATAACCGGCTTTTTTGTATTTCTATGGAGAATGTCGAAGGCAAGCATTGTAGCTCACAACTTCTAGCTGGACAGTCCTTTGCTAGACGGTTAAAAAAAAATAAGGATGAAATCCATTTGGTGCTGTTGGGAAGTGGCTTTAAAATTCCAATACTGGACTGTCTAACTTTCCCCTCTAGTCCAGAAGGAGGTGCTGCAGGTTTCAGGGGGAAGGCACCATATGGTTTGGTACCCAGAAGGTTAGGGCTGCTTCCCTGTGTTATGATGTCAATGAACTGGACAGAGTTCCTATTAAAGAGCTATTATAGCATTGTTTTGTTTTTATATTTGTATTTGACTATTATAAATGTTACAACACCATTGTATAATGTATCACCCGCTCAATGGTTTTTCCTAGGTTGGCATGGTTACACTGCAGTTATTTATCACATAGAAGACCTCATTCTTTGATGCTAAGGGTTCTGTAGTTGCATGAACACTGCAGGAGATGGAGAAAGATCTCTTTGTCCCTCCCAGTGAATGAGTTGATTGGTGATGGCAGTTGTTTGGGGGTGGAACAGGTGTCTGACGCCCCACAGCATTTGTTCGTTCAGCTGTTGATGTTTTGCTACAGACCCTCATACACAACTCCAGAGCCCACTGATACTACAAACTAAGTTACATGTAAAGATGTGCCTTTAATACTAAGGGAATTCATAACCGCTCAGCTAAATGAGGTCGCCCAAATTCCCAGTGAATTACAACTGTAGTTAATAGACTTAGCGTTGTCTTCCTTAATGGCTAAGCACTTGTGCTACTGTGACAGGGCTCAGAGGGCCTGATAAATCCGTCTATAAATAACTAGACATGGCAGCTGCTCTCTGACCCCAGCACCCTGCCTTATATGTACAGGAGCTTCACTACCCTCCTACCTACAACTGCTTGCACACTCTCCTCACTTGCACAGTTGCTTGCACACTCCCTTGGCACAGGAGCTGAGCATTCCCTCCAACCGGTAAGTCTATTCTTTCTTCCTTTCATAGACAAATAATGACTGCACAAAGGGACTGACCATGATGCATTCAAATCAGCAGCATTGAGTGAATGGCAAGTTCACAACATGGGGCAGATTTACTAAAGGGCGAAGTGACTAACGCTTGCGAAGATTCACCATCGTTACCGTTTTTAGGCACTTCACGATTTAATAATGGGCGCAGGCATAACTTCGCTAGCGAAAGAGACAGACGCTAGCGCTCATTCACACTCTATTGCCAGGTGAAATTTCGCTCTGGAGAATGGACGTTACTCTGCAAATTCACTTAAGATGCGAAGTGCATAGATCTTCCTCAATCTTTGTTACTTACATCATATTTCATAGTGGAAAAAGGTTCTGAGTCCAAAAAACACTGGTGTCTTCTTTTTTCAGAGTGATAACCTACAAAAGTCCTTAAAATTTTTTTTGGGTATCCGGATTCCCCCATACATTTTCTAACATATGGAACATTAACTATACAGTGGGCTCATGTGTAGGGCATTATAACAACTCTATTTGCTTTATTAAGGTTCCCTGGGGTTGTGTAATGTAATGTATTTGCTACAAAATATACGTCCATTAAACTTTAAATTTCCCGCCGTATGCAAATTAGCCTGAACAAAGACCTCTAACGAAGTTGCTCTAGGATTTGCTCGCGTTGCCGAAGTAACGCTAGAGAAAATTCACCAGCATTCGGCTCCCTGGATGCAACTTTGCATCTTAGTAAATTAGTGCTGCCTGAGCGAATTTTCGCCTGGTGAAGTGGTGCGATGGCTGCAAAACTATCACTGGTGAATTTTCACCGTTTAGTAAATTTACCCCATAGTGTTATACAGTTAATGTTGTGCAGGATCTGCTGCTCAGAGATTTGTGTGTAAACCCCACACTCCATTGACTGGGATTAGTCCAAGGCTTCTTAGTGAGCATTTATGCAGATTACATCCAAACTCTCTTATTCCACTTTTATTTGGCATTCAAAAGTGTTGCACACATAGTCATATTATACTAGAATGTAACAGTTTTACACTAACATTAATCCCCAATTGGGAACGGTGTGATTTTTGCCTCTACTTTACTCCTTTATCTCAACCTTAATATCCACAACAGAGAATTGCCTTGAGGAGTGAGTGCAGGGGGAGATTTACCTTCTGGTTACAGAGCATGGAACCTGCTCTGTGTCATGTACCAAACTATTGTTGGCCTTCCCAATAACTACAAGAGCCCAGTTAGTACAAGCTGTATTCACTGCTTGTCTGGCTCATTAATGAATATAAGGTTATAAATCTGTACAAGCAAATGAGTTACTATTATGTATTTTTTTGGGGGGGTGGGGTCAATAAGTGTTTACACTTAAATGTAATTTCCATGTTTAAAAGGAAAATAACACCCGCATTCAGGTAGGTTTATGTAGAAAAGATGCACAAACTCTATTTGACTTCCAGATAACTTTCAATCAGACATCCCTGACTGCACAGGAAAGTCTATAAAGTGATCCATTTCCCAACATCCCTAATCATACAACCCTTCCCTCACCTTGTTCTATTGTGAAGTGATGGATTCTGGGATTTGAAGTCCCTCTGCTTTCCATTGTGGCTTGTGCATAGATTCTCTGGAAAGTGGAGGGACTTAAAGTCCCAAAATCCATCACCTTACAATGGGAAAATGCAAGAGTGCTGTTGGATCACTGTGTTCACTTAAAGCTGGGCGCACAGAGGTTGATAAAAGCTTTTGTACCGAGACTGCAGCTAATTGGCCTGTGTGTGGTGTCACCTGACCAGCCTACCCAACCAAAATCAGTCAGATATTGATCAGGCAGGTTTGAGTTTCCCATTGGATCAAATAGCACATCTGTATGTCGATGCAGCCTGTGTCCTGATGGCCTACATTATAGAAGGATCAGCCCAATATTGCTGATCTTAAGGTGGAGATATTGGTGAAAATCCACTTGTTTGGCAGCCTCTCCAAACAAGTGGATCTTTACATATGTGGCCACAGAGGAAGCAGCCCTGCAACACAGACTGAACCTTGACATGAGGCTTCTGGTCGTAGCTGTATAAAAGCAAGGTACCAGTATATCATAAGAATGTAGTAAGAATCTTCTAGCCCACAAGGGTTAGCTTTGCAGTGCTCAACACCTTGCTCTACAGCAAAGTGGTAACATCTCTCTGCAACTTTTTGTTCAATGTCCTGGTCCCACAACAAACCAAACTTATCAGGAGTCTCTAAACCCCACTTATCTGTCAGATTGTTTTAACGTGATATATTTGGATTTAAAGGAGGTGGAAGTATATATACTTTTGACATTTTAGGTGTAAGCAGAAAATATTTTGTAGTCACTCTTTTGGGGTCTCTTGTTACAATGGACCCTCTAATATATGAGGGTTTAGTGTCGGACTGGCCCATCGGGATACCAGGAAAACTCCCAGTGGGCCCTCATTCTTCTAACCGTTTCACAGCCATTCCCTATTTCTTTATGGGGAAAAAAGAGGCTTTATAAAGAAAGAATAACTTAAAGTAAGTAGATATAAAAGACTAGGAGAGTAAAGAGGTTGACTGAGGAGAGAAGGAATAATAGTACTGAGAGTGAGCCCCTGCTCTATGATTTTTGGGAGGGCCCCTGGTGTCCCAGTCTGACAGTCAGGGTTGACATTGGCAGTTATTTAATGGGGTTGTCCTAAGACAAAAGAGTGTAATTTTAAACCACTTTTATTTGTTTCTTCTCCCACACACCCAGAGTTCAGATATTCTGCTGGTGCTATTGCTCCTCTCATTCTGAGCAGCTTCCCATAGACATTCAGTCAACCATTCTGTATGGCTTTAACAGTTATTTGTAAATGCAACTGCAAACAAAAGCAACGTTTGTGTATCCCATTGAGATCTCTGCACTCACATGTGTTTCTGACTCTTGAAACAACTGGTCTGTCAATCTGCTGACTTCTGCTGCATTGTTTCTGGAGTCACAACTAGGAGAGTACAGGGAACAGACATAGCCATCCAATGACTGAATTTAGTAGCACCCGCATTTATATTTACTGTCAAACCACCGACAATTGTGCCTTGTGAAGATGCTTAGAATTATATTTTCTTTCATTATACAAAAATATATACTCCTCCCCCTTTAACACCTCACATCAAGGTCATAAGTCTCTGACCGTGGGAAAAGAAAAATTCAGGGTGCAGAGACAGATTTACACTTTACCCAAAGTTTAACTTTGTGCAGAGAACTCTGAAGCAGCTGCCCCCTTTCCTGGGCTGGCAGTAAAAGGAACAGTAACACCAAAAAAAGAAAATTGTTTTAAAGTAATTAAAATATGATATATTGCTGCCCCGCACTAGTGTGTTTGCTTTAGAAACTCTACTATAGTTTATATAAACAAGCTGCCGTGTAGCCATGGGGGTAACCAGAAAAGGCTCAGTTTACATAGCACATTAGCTCTGTAAAACACCATTATAATGCACAGAGTTTATCTGTTATCCACTATATAACCTCTGACATTTAGCCCTATTTCAACTGGCTCCATCTGCACTCAGGGTCTGACTGGAGCATTGGGGTCCCACCAGGGCTGCAAAACAAAGGTTCGCTCTGGCGCAAAGATCTAATTACACATATTGTTTCAGAAATCTGATTCTAGGTCTATGGGCAACATGCAGAATTCATTTATATGCACAATTGTGTTTTTTCAGACACTCCCCCACATTTAAATGTTCCAGTATATGATATAGCCTAGAATTTATTTTGATTTACATTAATGGGGCTGCACTTTCTATTGTTTTCCCTGTCCCAGAGCAGAGAATCCCATGAGGAAGTGTATGGATTTTGTGGAATGAGCAGAATTCAAACATGCACATCACTCAGATGAACCGCGAGTGTCTCCTGCATCTCTTCTCCTTCCTGGACAAGGACAGCCGCAGATGTTTGGCACAGACCTGCCACAGCTTTATGGACATTTACCAGGAGCCATCTTTGTGGTCAGTTCTCAATTTCACCTGCCCAGCAGAACTTAACAAGAAGAATTTTATCCTGGGGGCAGCTCTGAGATCCTTGTCTATTTGCTGGTATTCCAGTCGTGTGAAAATTTGTAACATTGAGGACTGGTGCAAAACTGCCCTCCAGAAATCCATGTGCAGCCAGCATCAGAACATAGTCAGCGACTTCCTCCTGACAGTCAGTGAAAGGTGAGTGCCAGTCTCTACAGGCTACTGTCAGGGGAAAAGTTTATAAAATACTGATTTTGAAACAACAGCGCTGGACATTTTGGAATGAAAAGCTTCATGAGATGTTGCCCTACTTAGAAAATGAAGTCAGTGAGCAGGGTAACATTTATCTGGTCATTTCAAAGCAGAGCAATAGCCAGACCTTCTTTTTATCCCCCTATGAATTGAATTAGTGACAGTAGGCAGTTATCCAAAATGACCAGCAGGTGGTGCAGTTCTATAAAATTCATTATACTGCCGTTATCAAAACTCTGAATTAAAAATGCTTACAAGTGTGCTCTGAGCAATGTAATCTTCATTTGTTTTCAGGGTTATATTTCCCTTAACAATCCCTGAGGCATTCTTAAAACTGGCTTAGCAGGGGGCTTATTATAGTTCTAGTGTAGAAAAGTGTAATTCATTATGCCTGAGACACTACTTTTTACAAGGTGCCATTTGTGACTTTCCAATGTGCATGAAATACAAAGGTAACTTCCCATATCAATTCATGATGCTGAGTTTTAGCTTTGTATAACTTCACTTCCAGTAGATACATCACAGGGATAAGAAGCAATTAGACATGGGGCCGATTAATGTTCAAGCCTCTGGACTCGAGTATTTTGTTTCCTAAAACCATATGTGGTTTCCAAATATCTCTGCACCTAAACCATGACTGGGAGGGGGGACTATCGGCAGCAAGCAGAGGTATTTAAATGCAAAACCACATTTGATTTTAGGAACCAGAAGCTGAAGAATTACTAAATTAGTCTTATAGAATTAGTGATCACAACAGTAGAAAACCCTTCATGAAGAATATATCTGAATTTATTGCAGGATAAATAAAAGGATCTAATACATTCCTATTAAACTATTTTCTCTGCCATACAAATCTGGTACCATTCACTTTATATGTTATTTTAATTATCCTTTGTATATACTTTGTTACAATTTTGAGAAGAGAGTGAGGTTTTGATTGAAGTTTTGCTATATTGAATATGCTTGTTTATTTGAAACCTAAAGGTATTCTGTCATTTTTATGTTTCGTTTTATTTTCTAAATTAAATTGCAAATAATTCACTCTACCACTTAACATTTTATTCTTGAACCAACAAATGCATTTTATTAAGCTGTAATATTGGTGTGGAATTGGATGCAGCCATCTCAGTTCTTTGTGTTTTATTCTGAGCTTTGAGAGGGAGCCGGCCCTTTCCGGATGAAACTGCTTTTAGACCGCTATTGTTTTTCCCCTTTTCTAAGTCGTGCTCCCTAGCCCAGGGCTGGATTTCTAAAATGTGCACCCCTAGGCTGCACACCTCCCTGCCCCTACTGCTCTTACCCCCCACCGCCACCAGCTCACCCCCTGACCTGCTCACCTACTTCTCAATTCTCCCAATTGCCGACACTGGGAGGCTGGGTTGAGATGAGGTGGCGGGCGGGTTCAGTTGTGGCCAGCAGGAGGCATGCCACCCCTAGCATTTTGCTGCCCTAAGTGGCCTGCCCACAAATCCGGGCCTGCCCTAGCTTCACCTAGAAGTATACATGAGCATAGCTATATAGGGAGCACCTTTAGCAATGCATACAAATCCTTCAGCAGAGGTGTCAGGTAGCGGCTATCTGGTTAGCTACCAATTGTTCTGTTGATGTAGGCTGCTGATGGGCTGCCGGGGGGGCGGGAGGAGGGGGTGAAATTACTCCAACTTGCAGTGTAACAGTAAAGACTGACTTAAGTTTATCATAACACAAGTCACATGGTTTGGGGCAACTGGGAAATGGACACCATGTCTTGCCCCATGCCAAATTACAAAATTAGATATAACATCAGTTATCAGAAATCAGTTTTCCCTTTAAAAAAATATGTTTTAGTGCAGATTTCTGTTGGAGCAGCACAATTAACTGATGGAAAAAACGTTTTCCTGTTTCCTTTTAATAAACATATCTTTAAAATAAAACATCCCAGGTCTATGCATGGCAGCAGTGTGCCTGACATTCTAGAGACCTATACATGTCTTATGTGCAGTACAGCTGGAGGTTCTTTGTACCCAGACTGCATTTCTTAATCTGCACTAATTTAGATTCACATACAGGTATGGGACTTGTCATTCGGCAACCCAGAATAAGAAAAGCTCCAAAATAAAGGAATGGCCGTCTCTCCATTTTATCCAAATTTTTATCAAGGTTTTCCTTTTTCTCTGTAATAATAAAACAGAAGCTTGTACATGATCCTAACTAAGATATCATTAATCCTTATTGGAAGCAAACCCAGCCTATTGGGTTTATTTAATATTTACATGATTTAGTAGTAGACTTAAGGTATGAAGATCCAAATTACAGAAAGATCCATTGTCCAGAAAACCCCAGATCCCGAGCATTCTGGTTAACAGGTCCCATACCTGTATAACTGAAACCTAAATGACTTGATAATTAATCAGCATCTATACTACAGTATATACATATTCTGCAGAGGTATTTCATTGTGGATTTTGCAAACTGTTGTCATGTAGGATTGACTGGAGCACTAACTAAACATTGTTACTGTCTCTGTTTTAGGTGCCCAAATCTGCAATCACTGACACTGTCTGGCTGTGCCCACGTGCAGGACGATATTCTTATTGAGATCCTTACGTGCTGTTCCAACCTTCACATTCTAAAGTTAGAGAACTGCTCTGGGGTGACAGACAAGATGCTGGCTATGATCCCTGTACTTGCTTGTCACTTGGAGACTCTCCATGTCAATTTCTGCCGGAATATAACCCACAAGGGCCTTTATTTTCTGCAGCAGTTTTGCCCAGGGCTGGCTCTACAGGCAGACAGAAGCGCAGGTATGGTCGCTGACAGAATCCCAGAGGAGAAGATTTTGTTTCAAACGACAGTCAGGAAGCTGATACTAAGATGAGACAAGTCAGTGTAACTTGGGAAGTGATTGGCAAGCAATGAATAATGGAGGACTGGGAGTTCGTTTAGACTGATAGAGGTGTGAGAAACAGTCGGACTTTTTGCAGGAGATGTAGGAAAGGCAAGAGAGACAGTTAATGAATTACATGATGCTAGGAATGGCGCCAGTGTAGTTTACAGCTATGCTGATTCTTCTATGGCGTGAGAATGAAGACACTGACTAAAGATATTTCTATACAACACGGCCTAATGCAGATTGCACTTGACTCAAAGTACAGTCCACTTCATAGCTCAGACACCTGCAGCTATTTGCTATTTTACAAGTGGATAGGAATGGCTGCTATGTGCCGGCTCCTGACAAGTGCATATCTGTCAGTCTTGCATTTTTCCAGCAATACAAACTGGTCACTAGACCTGATCAGATCCACAGGACTCTACTGCCATTACCATTCACTAATGACTCTGCTCCTAGAAATACACAAAAAAAGTACCACCACATATTCCACTTTTTTGGTAAGTGCTTGTAATGTACATGCCGAAGGAAGGGAAGAGCACTGGTTTTGCATTGCAGTATATTTTGCTTGAGGGGATGCTGCATTTCTAGTTATGAATGTATTGTGTCTGCACAGACTTCCTACAGTTTGTTTATGTCCTACTGGGACACAATGTTGCACAATGCCTCATGGCTAATTTGAGCAAAGGTTGGATCCAGTGGTCTAACAGCCTGTCCTGGTATTGGATCCTCTCTGTATCTTTAGCAACTTCCATACTGCAGCCTTCCAGCTCTGCTTATTTTATCTGTTTGATATTTGTCCACATTTTGTATTTTTTTCTACTTCTAATAAACGTTTTAAAGCCAGTGATTGTGTATTTCTCATGCACCAATCTCCTGATGTGCCATAGCCTTAGTATACCAGGCGCAGTGTTCTAGTAAGGGAACAGCACATAATAAACATGTGGGGTTACACACTGAGACTGATTAGACTTCTGATGCTAATACATAGTGTATCTAACATTATTTTTACATGGTAATGGACATTTTAGCTCTCCATTGCTTACTGTATGGACTCATCAAACAGGAGACAGACACAGTTGGAGAGCAGCACAGTGAGATACTAAGTCCCAGTGCAGACTGGTGAAAGCTATCACATACTGGGGAGAACAAGCGCTTAAGATAGGGAAGGTGAAGGGACAATGGTCATCCCTTGAAATGCCCAATAATCCTGTGCTGTTTATATATGGGACATAATTAAACAAATCAGTGAAATGGGGTTAAAATAGCGAGTTTGAGGTTTGTATGACCCACTGTAGTTCACGCATATGAAGAATTTTATTTTCCTCTATTGGAATGATTTAAGACTTTAAAATCTCCCATGAACTATTGTGCAAATACCTCTATAGTTATATCCTGACCTGATGAACTGAAAAGTGTTCTAATTGATAATGACCTAAATGAATTTAAGCTGCCTGAGATACAGTTGTGTTCAGAATAATAGCAGTGTGTTTAAACCAGTGAATAAAGCTCTAAATCCTTATAACAGCTTTTATTTCCATACACACTAATGTATTTGGAACACTGCACATTTTATTCCAAATCAAAACAAAGAAATGTATCAAATTTGTGTTATTCCTTTACAGAAAGTGAAGAACATGGTATATTAGGCTGTTACAGTCTCCATTCTTCTCTGCAAACTGAAACATTCACTGTATAAACTGAAACATGTTTCAAGATTTTGCTTTCCTTTGAATCACTGAACTAACATTTAGTTGTATAACCAGTGTTTCTGAGAACTGCTGCAGATCTGTGTTACATGGAGTCCACCAACTTCTGGCACCAGTTACATTCCACAATTCTTCTGTATTTCTTGTTTTTTCCTCAGAAACAGCATTTTTGATGTCACCCCACAAGTTTTCTATTGGATTAATGTCCAGGGATTGTGCTGGCCACTCCATAACGTCAATCTTGTTGGTCTGGAACCTAGATGTTACTCATTTACTGGTGTGTTTGGGGTCGTTGTCTTGTTGCAAGATCAATTTCAAGGAAAAGAGCAACATGACTTCTTCATGTATTTTGTTTATTGAAACTAATCCATGATCCTTGGTATGTGATAATCCTGGATTTTACATTCATCAGTCCACAAAATGTTTCACCATTTCTGTTTAGGCCAGTCAATATGTTATTTGGCAAATTGTAATTCAGCACATAATTTTTTCAACAATGGGACTTCTTGCCGATAGTTTGGCTTCACATAGTCGTCTTCTAATTGTAACAATACTCACAGGTAACTTTAGACCATCTCTGATCTTCCTGGAGCTGATCATTGGCTGAGTCTTTGCCATTTTGGCTAGTCTTCTATCCATTCCAATGGTAGTTTTCTGTTTTCTTCCATGTCTTTCAGGTTTTGGTTGCCATTTTAAAGCATTTGAGATCATTTTAGCTGAGCAGCCTATCATTTTATGCACTTCTTTATATGTTTTCACCTCTCCAATCAACTTTTTAATCAAAATATTCAAAATACTATCTGTCTGAACAATGTCTAGAATGACCCATTTTACTGATTTTCAGAGAGAAATGCACTATAACCAGCATGCACAACATTTGCTCCTTCCTTCTTTAAATAAGGGCCGTAATTGACACCTGTTTTTTCATAGAATTAATTATCTCACTAATTGAACTCCACACTGCTATTATTTGGAACAAGTTATTATTATTTTGAACACTGCTATTATTTGGAACAAAGTCTATGTGTACACAATAGAAGGAAAGAAATGCCATTTTTCTTTTGTCAGAGCAGCATTACTTTTATCTAAAAATACTCTTCAAATTTTTAAGAAACATTTTTTGGGGAAAAAGGTATTTTTTTGAAAATAAGAATTAGGAAGTGTCATAGAAAGGGGCTAAATGTGAAGCCCTCATTTAGGCCTGACGGTGCCTTGGTATTCAACCAATAGATCCATTCCGCTTCGCGTTGAAGAAGTTTGTTATCCAAGTCTCCAACTCTGGTGGTGGACTTAATATGTTCTACAGCAGTGAATTTCATTGCTGCCTGATCTCCATTGTGGTATAAGTTAACGTGGTTAGCAACCGATGTGTTTCTTTTGTTACGTACATCGCCCACATGTTCTAATATGCGTCTCCTAAATTCTCTTTTTGTCTTTCCAACGTATTTTTTACCACATACACATTCCATTATGTATATGACCCCCATGGTCTTACAGTTCATAAATTGTTTCAAGGTATATTCATTATTATCAAGTCTGCCAATGACCTTGGTGCTTTTGCATATAAAAGGGCATGCTAGACAATGTCCGCATCTGTAGCATCCCAGCTTGATTTCACTTGATTTCACATAAAGAGAAGTCTGAACGCATGCGCAGTTGGCATAGAAGCGACGCTAATCTGTATGTAGCGCCGCGCATGCGTATTTCATGTGGAGCCGCGCTGACTCATGCGGTGGGCGGAGATTCAACGTCACTTGGTGACGTACGCGGAAACGGAGACGCATCCAGCCGAGTAAAGAAACCGGAACCCTATTTAAACCAGACTTGGACACGCGCAACTCACTTATGCCCCTGAAGAAGCCGGGTAACCGGTGAAACGCGTCGGGAGGCATAGGTGGACGTTAGGGGACCAGCCCCTACACGCTCCCTACGTAGCCAGGTAGTGTTCTTGGGAAAATTACGGAAGGGAGGTGAGGGGTTTATAGCAATCTCAGAGCCACAAGAATGGCTGAAAATAGGCGACTTTGAACTCTTTTATTTAAATTTGGCTGGCAGTCATTTGGACCTATTGGTACTTCACTTTGGAAGTCTGAGGTTGATGCATTACTTTTGCTGGAGTATCCCCATACGTCCATTCTATGTTTTTAAGTGTGTGTATTTTATGGACATGGTCCAGCTTCCCTGAAATGGATTTTCAGTGTTGTGTGGTGTGTAGTTGGCAGCGTGGTCTGCTTTTTTAAAATGAGTGAAATAAAAATGGAATTTTAATTACTTGTGTATTTCTGAAAGCACCTGAACTGGTTAACTAGAGGACTGCAGGGTGGTGTTATCTGGTACGTTAGATTTGCATCCACAATCAATCTGATCAAAGAATTAATTAAAGTTAATAAAGTGCTTCAAGTGCTAATATGATTGCTGTTAGATGGCAATTACCATAAATTCATAATTGCTTCAAGGTTAATTTATTGTAAAGTGCTTAACAGTGCTAAGTAATTGATATTGATAAATAGGTAAAAATACAATAGTTGATATAGTGAGGACCACAATTAATGGGATAAATTGCTTTTAAAAAATACACATGATGCTCAGGTTAAAAATTTTTAGCAAGAAAAGGAAATTAGAAGAGGTGGAGTTGTCCCAAAAACTACTACCTAATTGTTTGCTATCCCTGGGACACCACAAAGACAAAGGAGGCAGAGTATCCGGGACTGTGGTCTCGTATATTAATCTAAATCCTATTCTGAGAAGAGCTGAATAACCCTAAAAAACCACAAATCCACGGGCTCTTGTGAACTTTAGTAGCAGAGAAAGCAGAACATCTATACATACTTACCGTGATTTTCTTTTCCTGGACTGGAACATGGCAGTGGGCAATAAGGGTTAAATCCCCCTGATGTAGGAAGGCACAGGAAATAGAATAAAAGCACTTCCGGGTCCCCACCCGCGCCCATCTCAATGACTGGAGATAATACCCCCAATTAGGGAGGGAACCCCTGCCCACTGCCATGTTCCAGTCCAGGAAAAGAAAATCACGGTAAGTATGTATAGATTTTCTGCTTTCCTGTCCTTACACATGGCAGTGGGCAATAAGGGATGTACAAAAGCAAAACACATAGGGAGGACTTAATTAGGAGCTTTTATTGTAGCTGCTGAAAGGACACTGCGCCCAAATTCAGCTATATTGTTGGAGAAAATGTCAAAGCAGTAGTGTTTGGAAAAGGTGTGGAGGTTTTTCCAGGTGGCTGCTCTGCATATGTCATCTGCAGATACTTGGGCATGGAGGGCCCAGGAAGCCGCTATCCCTCTGGTCGAGTGTGCTCTTAAGGAGGGTGGCCCAGGTACTGTCTGAGAGGAATATGCCGTTTGGATGCATTCTCTGATCCATAGGGAGATAGCTTTTTTGGAGGCTTCATGGCCTTTTCTGGGGCCTCCATGAATAAGAAGGAGGTTGTCTGACTTCCTGAAGCTTGATACTCTTTGAATATAGACTTTGAGACATCTAGTGACGTCTAAGTGGTGGAGTCTGTTTTCTTCTTCGTTTTTTGGATTGTCGAAGAAGATTGGAAGTACTATGTCCTGGGACATGTGAAATTTGGATACTACCTTAGGGATGAAGTTGTCCTGGGTTTTCAGGATGACTTTATCGTGGAGGAAGATTATCTTATTCTCCTGAGCGGAGAGAGCATGGAGTTCACCAACTCTTTTGGCTGAGGAGATGGCCAGTAGGAACACAGTTTTTAGGGTGAGGGTCTTTAGAGGGATATCCTCTATAGGTTCTAATGGTGCCTTGGTCAAGGCGTCCAGAACTAGAGAAAGGTCCCATGGGGGGACAACATCTCTGACTTGGGGTCGGATTCTGGCAAGGGCCTTGAAGAATTTTTTAATCAGAGGTAGGGCGGCCCATTGGTTATCTGTATAAGCAGAAATGGCAGATATCTGGCCTTTCAAAGTGGAGGAGCTAAGGTTAGCCTCTACCCCTGATTGTAGGAATTCTATGATGGAAATTTCGGATATGGAGAAGGAGGCTCCATACTTTTCCGAGCCCCAGCTTGAGAATTTTTCCCAGATCTTGTAGTATTTGGTGGATGTGGATATTTTTCTAGATGCTGTAAGGGTCTTGATGGCTTCGTCGGAGAGACCCATTCCCCTCAGCTTTATCCTTTCAGGTTCCAAGCAGTCAGGGCCCAATTTCCGGGATCTGGGTGTAGTGTGGCTCCCTGGTGGAGCAGGCTTGGAGTTACTGGTAGTCGGAACGGCTTCTTGTGAGATAGGTGGAAGAGGAGAGGGAACCAAGGTCTCCTTGGCCACCATGGTGTGATGAGGATTATATGTGCTTTGTCCTCCTGAATTTTCTTGATAGTTCTTGCTATCATTGATATTGGAGGAAAGATGTATGCTAGGTGGAAGGAGAACGCATCCCAGTATGTTGCTCTGGGGTCCTTCTGCCAGGAGCAGAACACTTTGTTCTTTTTGTTCTAAGGTCGCCATTAGGTCGATGGTCATGTGGCCCCATTTCTTGCGGATTGAGTTGTACACATCCTGGTTCAGTTCCCATTCTCCAATTGCTGGAAACTTCCTGCTGAGGTGGTCCGCTAAGGAGTTTGAGGGACCTGGGATGTAGGAAGCTTTGATGGTTGTCACGTTCTTTTGTGCCCATTCGAAAATAGCTGTGGTCAAGGAGGACAGCTGCCTGGACCTGGTTCCTCCCTGATTGTTTATGTAACTTACTGTTGTAAGATTGTCTGATTTGATCAGGATGGATTTGTTCTTTAAGTGCTTTTGGAGATGATGTATGGCTGAAAGGACTGCCCTCAGTTCTCTCCAGTTGGAGGATCTTTTGCTCTCTGACAGAGTCCATTTCCCCTGAATCTGGATTAGTTTGTAGTGGGCTCCCCAGCCCTTGTGGCTTGCGTCCGTCGTGACGATTTCCCATTTCTGGGAGGCTAAAGATACTGGAGTTTCCAGGTTCCTTTTCTTGAGCCACCAGGATATTTGGGATATTGTGGTGGGAGATATGTGTATCAGCTGGGAGTCTCTCTCGTGGTTCCTGTCCCATTGGTTGAGGAACTCTTCTTGGAGAGGTCTCGTATGGATTCTGGCCCATTTTACAGAGTCTATAGTAGACGTGAGTTTTCCCAAGACTTGTTGGCATATCCTTGCCGTAGTGATGGGGTGGAGAGATAGCTGTTGTACTTGGTGGATTATGTCTGAGACTCTTTCCTCTGGGAGTCTCACTTGAAGTTTTTTGGAGTTGATGAGGACTCCTAGGAATAAGATTTCTTGTGTAGGCTGTAGGTTGGATTTTCCTTTGTTGACAATCCATCCCCATTTCCCCAGGGTATTCAGGACAATCTTTATATGTTGTTGGAGGATAATCCTTGATGGTGCCTTTATAAGCATGTCGTCGAGATATGCGAAGATTTGGATACCTTTCAGTCTCAGGAAGGCTATCATAGGTGCTAGAATCTTTGTGAAGACCCTTGGGGCAGATGCAAGACCGAATGGAAGGGCTTGATATTCGTAGTGTTTGCCCAGTATCATGCCAGGGATCTGGGTTTCTCTGAGGATACGAAGGTACTTGTTGGATAGGTGTGGAGGTCTAACTTGTAACCTTCGCTGACAGTGGCGTAACTAGATATTACTGGGCCCCACAGCAAATTATTTTTCAGGCCCCCAAAATGTTTAGAGGTGGACTTGTTTCTCCAATATTTATTGAAATTGTATATGAATTAGGGCCTCGTGGGGCCTCTATACCTCCTGGGCCCCCCTGCAGCCGCAGGGTCTGCTTCCTCTATAGTTACGCCCCTGTTCGCTGAGAATCTTCAGTACCCAAGAATCTGATATGTTTTGAGCCCACACTGTCTTGAATAGTTTTAATTTTCCTCCAAGGCAAGACAGGGGGGCTCGCGCACCTTCATGCGGACTTCTTATCGGATTTGAAATCCTTTCTTCTGGCCCAGGGTTGACCCTGGCCTCTGGCCCTCCAGGGTTGTTTGAAGGAGGGTTTGCCTGGTCTATATTGTTTGGCATCCTGGAAAGGCTTCCGAAAGGGTTTCTTTTCCCTTTTGTCCTGTGGGAGGAAAGCAGATTTCCCTGCTGATGCCTTAGATATAATATTATCAAGTTTTTCCCCGAATAGTAGGGACCCTTCGAAGGGAAGTGAGCAGAGATTGTGCTTGCTCTGGGGGTCGGCATGCCAGTGGCGCAACCAGAGAGCTCTGCGGGCCGCCACGCTAAGCCCCATGGCTTTGGCAGAAAATTTGACCAGGTCCATGGAAGCCTCTGTAATGTATTCATTCACAGTTTTGATGTCTTGGACTATCTCTATCAGTTTTTTTCTTTCAGTTCCATTCTTGATGGATTGTTCCAGGTCTTCTATCCAGATTTGGATGGCTCTTGCTAGTGTGGTAATCACTACTGAGGCTTGATTGGATGTCCCATTTATTAAGTAGGACTTTTTAAGGGTCATGTCTTGTCTCCTCTCCATAGCATCCTTCAGTGATACCCCTTCGTCCACAGGAAGAGTAGTGCGTCTTGCTACTCTGGTTATAGCTGCGTCGACTTTTGGGGCAGTATACCAGAATTTGAAGTCGTTTTCCTCGAAGGGGTACAGTTTTTTGATTCTTCTGGAGGTGCCTATTTTTTTGTCTGGTGTTTTCCATTCTTCCATGATGGTATCTTTGATTACTCTGTGTAAAGGGAATTTTGCACCTTTTTTGGCTATCGACTTAAACATTCTGTCATGTTTAGGGGTGTCCTCGGTAGTATTAAGATCTAGGGCTGATCTCATGGCTTTGATCAGGGGATCCAGGTAATCTAGGTTGAAGGAACCTATGTTCTTCTTCTTCAGACTGCGATAGTTCCCCTTCGGAGACGCTGGAGTAGCTTGGGGGCTCCCTTCTTTTGTGGGGTCTGCTACTGCTACCCGCTGTAGAGGAGGCTGGTTTGTATTTGTCTCCTATGTTATTCAAGACCCTCTCAGTGACTTGATTGACCATGCCTCTGGCCCTCCAGGGTCTCTGCATCCAATCTTTAAGGTTGTGTAAGTCAGGAGAAGGGCCTGCTGCTTCCTGTAGGCATCTTTCACATAATCTTTTATCATGTAGAGCTGCATCTCCGCAGGCCATACAGTCATTCCTGGGAGTCTTTCTCCTTTGAGATTCTTCTCTTGGAGAGGGACTTCTGGAAAAAATATTACAAGAATTACTCACCTTCTTTTGCTATCCCTTTGTACAAAAGACTCTCTTTGGTGCACTTACCCCCTGGAGCCTGAGTGTCTGCTCATAGTAGACAGTCTGCAAGATAGTTAAGGTAATCTTGTAAGATATATAATGTATATATATATATAGTAGGAAGGCTCCTGCGTTTTAGTTAGCCAGCTTGACTTACACCTGGGCTGGACGGTGAGTACAGGGGCACAGCAGAGGTTTTGGTGTTTCTGAAAAGATTTCCTCCTCTGGTATGGTTTGCAGCCTTACTGAAAAAACGCCAATCTGTGCTTACCTGCGTCCGGCGCGCGCCTTTAAGTTGTGCGCTAATGCGCATGCGTGTTTTCGCCGCGTTCCGTAGGCGCCATATTGGAGATGGGCGCTCGGCGTGTTTTCGCGTGTGCGAGTTTTCGCCATGTTTAGTAGCGCCATAGTAAAGATGGGCGATCAGCGTCTTATCGCGCATGCGCTACCTCCCGCGGCAGCATTGCGACTTATTGCGCCGTAGGCAACAAAAGGCCTGAAGCCCGCCGGCTTCCCCTGGGACACTCACAAGGTGAGAACCTCGGCCCCAGGCGCTTCAGAAGGAGAGAGAGTAGCTCCTCTGGTATGGGGGTAGTCTTCGACAGGAGAATTGAGATGGGCGCGGGTGGGGACCCGGAAGTGCTTTTATTCTATTTCCTGTGCCTTCCTACGTCAGGGGAATATAACCCTTATTGCCCACTGCCATGTGTAAGGACAGGAAAAGAGAGATTACCGAGCACTGGTTGAAGTGAATATCTTCCCCACCCCTTCTATTCCGTTAACCCAATAGACTCAAATCCTTCTAAAATTAAGTTTAAAAGAGGAATCCAAACGCCGACGCGCGTTTCGCATTAATAGCTTTGTCAAGGCGTAGTAAGAGCGTACCCCCAGCGTCGGGTTTAAATCACTTCCTGAAGGTGCGTCACTGGAGGAACTATCGCGAGACTTAAACCCCACTCGTACTGGTCCGTGTATCTATCGCGAGGATTAGCTTCCATGGGTTGTCATGGATACCATGTAACGTTCGTGTAGCGTTTGAAACAAAGAATCATACAGATACTGTTACAATTTGGTATATATATAATGAATCACTGATAACACAGCCAGTATTCTTAAGGCATCTGGGGAACTTATCTTCTTGAAATGAACCGATTATTTTTAACCTATTGGTCTTGAATGGATTGGACTTTTTTACTGTATATAAATTATTTTAAAATACCATATTTATTAAATATCAAATAAAAAACCATCCATTACTCGTTTTTTTCTATATATAAATATATCCTGATTAAAAAATAGGTAAAGATGAACATGTTTCTTTTGTTTGGAATAAATGAATGAATTATAAAAATTATTTAAATAAATGGTGTAAATAGCCTACAGGAGGCTCTACTTGGCACTATTCTTGGTTTTTATGCAATTAAAACTTGCCTCCAAGGCTGGAATTCAAAAATAATCACCTGCTTTGAGGACACGGAGAGCAACATCCAAGGGGTTGGAGAGCAACATGAGCTACTGGTTGGGGATCACTGGTATAGGCAATACTGACACCTCCTATCTGTGCAACTCTTTCTCACATCCATTCAGTCTCATGGGCTGTTTGTTTAACAATATGAACCACTGCATATAATTAAAGGGGAAGTTTACCTTCATCACATAGCATGTTATAGATCTCCTGGTACACTAGGGCTCGCGTTCCACCACACCTTCAACAGTCTATCTCCAAGGAAATCTCAGGCATCTCCATCTAACACCGGCCACAAAACGGGATCATTGGGCCCCTCTCACTGGAAGTAAAAGTCCCTTACCAGACATAATGTCTCTCTGACTCTGCAGCTGCAGGGAGACAAAGCACTTTCTCCATAGCCTCTCTAATGGCGGGCTCCGCAGCCAACTCCACCATCTTTTCATCGCACACGTCCACCTTCAACGTGGTCGCCACTACCCTCAAAATGGTGGGCGTGATCTCACCCAGGTCAGGGCTTTCCATCGCGAGTCTGGCGGTATCCTCTGGAGTCTCGTGCCGGCAGCAACTCCTCCTTGGGCTCCCCCTGGTGGAACACTTTCAGCAGGGGAATGTTCATGCATTGTGTTGACACTGGGAGCTTATATGGCAGGAGGGTTTAACACAGTCACTGCACACATCTCAGCCTCCATCAGAAAAACACTCAAATCCACTTCTACACACGGGGGCACATTAACACTTGCCTCAGGCGCTTCCTGGGGCAGGTTCACTACATAACCCTCTTCTCCATTATGAGCTAGGGAGAGGGGAATCACACTCGTAGGAGTGCTTTCTTCTTTTAATAGCATTACCGGGCGCTCAGGCTCAGCCGGTAGCTCAGCAGCGGGGACCTCGGATTCTTCGAACAGTCCACAGTATCAGTGGATTCAGTTAATCCTATACCCTCCAGGGGAGGCTGACTGGACAGGCTTACATAAATAATTGGGCAGCCGTCAGGCACTCCAACGAGGTAAACTCTAGAGGGTCTCCTAGCAAACAACTGGGAACCCTTCAGACTGGAGTAACATTTTAACTTCTCATTACCGAAGTCCACAGCAGCAACCCAGGCACATACCACACAGGGCTTCAATGGAGCCATTTTTCCTGTATGCTCAGTACTATAATACTTTCTACGCCAGCATGTTTTGCACGGGAGAGAAGAACCACAGAAGTCTCCCGCCGGTTTCTTCTGGCCTTTTTCCTATAGAGTCCCCCCCCGCAGCATCTGTCACACTAGGCTGCGATGCGGTATTACAGTTCTACCCTGTACAGAGCCCCATGTTGGGCACCAAAATGTAGTGGTATAGTAAATTGAGTGCACTGTTCTCTAACCATGAGTTCCACTCCCAATACTGTGCTCTGGATGAGACCTTAATTCTTAGGGAGTAAGCCCTCGGAAACAGTGTGGAGGCAGGGAGTAGTTTAACTGTAACTTGATCCAGGGTGCAATAATTGGGCGCCAGTAGTTCTTATAACTTAACCAAAGAACACATTTATTGAACAATACAATCCTCAATGGAGTGTACATAAGAGCAAATAGGATCATGCATCAGCAGTGGATAGGCATATACTCACAGCACCTTTGGTCAGTATTAATCTCCACAGGGAAGAGAACATACACAGCAGCAATGAAGGTACACCCAGCTTTCAGCCTTTTCCCTAAGCGGAACCCAGGGGAATCACTGCATCCTTTAAACTTTAGCGCAGTTGCATCTACTGGACACTGTTGTAAACACCAAGGGCATAGCTTATGGCAGAATAATGAAATAGGTCCCTGTTAGGACCCATTTAGGCATCTATAAGACTTGCCTGTCCATATTATTAGGGGTGGCTGATTTACCAGATCCCTACACCAGTTTGGTAAGTTTATTTAATATGCCACTTGATTTGATATAAACTATATGCTGCTTAAGTATTCATTTTGGGAGTATAGTTTTTCCTTTGAATTAAATTTTAGTATGTTATAGCGACCAATTCTAAGAAACTTTTCAATTGGTCTTCATTATTTATTTTGTATCGTTCTTGAATTATTTGCCTTCTTCTTCTGACTCTTTACAGCTTTCAAAAAGGGTTCACTAACCCCATCTACAAAAACAAAGGCTATGTAAAGCTACACATTTATTGATATTGTTACTTTTTATTCCTCATATTTCTAGTCAGACCCTCTCCTATACATATGCCAGTCTCTCATAATACACTAGTAATAAAAAACGAAAACCAATTACAAAAAGGCTCTGAATTTCATTCTCGATATCAAGTTAAGCCATGGCGAACAACCCCTTTAATAATAAAACAGTACCTTGTATTTGACTCAATACCAACTGAAAATATACAGTACTCCTAGAATATAAATGTCGCTCTTTAAGGATGATTAGTAATTAACACAGATAATTACTGCATGGCAGCACAGAAACCAGTGCAACTAGCATCAGAATTTAATAATCAGCCCTGTAGCATCATCTTATATTACAGGTCAACCTCATTTTCTGTGTGATAATTTGTGAAAACCCCTAATCTTAGCGTCTCAATAGCTGCTCAGAGCCCACTGAGCATGTGAGTGTCACAGACACTTTCCAAGATGGTGACCCCCCTGTGACAAGTTTGAAGTCCTGGATCATTGCTGCTATTAAGATAGGCTGGTGCAACAAGTTCAGTATATAAAATATGTCATTTTTAGGGTTTAGTTCTCCTTTAATGTTTTTCGTTTCTGCTATTCTTTCTTGCTTCTAAATGTTCTTCTTCACTTGATCCTTTTTGATTATTCTGCCATCCTTTTTTATGCTATTTACTTCTCATTCTTTCCATGTGCCATTCTCTCCCACGTACTACATGAGCAGGTTTCCCTTATTAACTCAAATGTACGATTTTTGCAACTTAATCCACTTTTCTTGTGCTATTTGTTTTAACAACTGCTTCAATATTATTTTCCAGATTATCGATAGCCCCAAATATAATAGATGGGGTGACAAGGATAAGATACTATCTAAGAGGGAAGCATATTGGATATACCAACCCTAAAACTATAGAAACACATGGGGGTTTAAATCAGAAATGGGAATTTACATGTTTTTTCTAGGTAATTAATTCCTTGTCAATGAATTTTAGACTTTTTATCTCCTCCTTTTTCTCCAATTAATTGTCATTTTTTGATTCATCAATTTTTGATTTATTTTTCTAATTAATTAATAATTTTTTGTTTTTGAATTTTTCTAACTAGTCTAATTGTTAATTAATTTTCTATGGTTGGGAAATATGATGGTTCAAGATTCCTCCATTTTTAGTCCATGTTTGAATGTAATATTTATAAAGTTATGATTACTGTATCAAATATTGATTCATTATGTATATGTACACCCTTCAGTATGGTAGGGGTGTAAACTGCAAGGGTTATTGTCATCATATTAACAATTTGCCAATCTGTTGTCACTATGCATGATCTTACCTTCAGATTGTTGTCAGCAGTGTTATCCAGAGGGCTCTATGGGGGGGCTGTTACACCCACTGCTCCCCTAGTAGTAACACAACTGCTCAAGGAATCCAAAAATAATTTCCTCCTTAGTCACCCATTCATCAGTAGTTCTATTATTAGAACTGGGCCTATTAAAAAGGAAGCCATCATTAGCTATTCAGCATCTCCATTTTTTCCCTTCTCTCATCAACCAATTTATCTCCCTCTGATACAAAGGGTCCCATCCCTTCTTGCTTCATCTTTTTACTATTTACATATTTAAAAATATTTATTGGATTAATTAACTCCTTTTTATTCTCTATTTTTGTACATAATGAAAGTTTCAGTCAGGGCCGTTTCTGAGGCAGGAACCACCTGAGGCTGCTCCTGCAATCCTGCCCCCCCTCGTCCACTTACCCACTCTCAGTACTATTATTCTTCCTCTCCTCACTCAACCTCTATTCTCCTAGTCTCTTTTCTTTACATAATATAATTTATTATTCCATCTATTTAGTCTCTTTGTTCTCATACAAACAGGGAATGACCATGAAATAGGCCGAATGTTTAGCAGCAGGAGGGCCCACTGACACCTGGGCCCACCCGGACTTTTCCTGGTATCCTGGTGGGCCAGTCCGACACTGTTCACAGAGGTCTGCTACCCTTCTTTAGGGGGCCTGTGGATGGGGGGGGTGCAGCTAACCCATCATTCGCTTGAAATAGCGGGTTACCTGCAACATGTTTTGGAAAATTGTCACCATCTCGGAAACAAATCTTGTGGGGCAGTGGGGCCAAGTCCCCAAAAGCTATGCCACTGAAAAATGAATGAATGTATGTATAAAGCATTACTTTTGCATGCCAAGCTGTAAATATTTTACCATAGTCTTGTATGTGCCTTTAAGGTTCAACGTATTTAAGGGTTTTCGTTAAGATACCTTTTTCTACTCTCTTGAAATAGTAAAGGATACTGATGCTTTAGAGTACATAAACTTATATACTATAATACTATTTGAATTTTACTGTTTGCTGTTGGTTACTGTGACGAATAATTCTATTTCTTTAGGAGAAACTACACGCAATGAAATCTCAAATGATCTCACTAGACAACCACAAAGGAATTCCAGAAAAAGATCTTCATTGGTGGTTTTCACAGGTGCTATGCTTCAATCTGCCATCTGTTGACATCACATGACTACTCATCTGAACCAGTAGCGTAACTATAGAAAAAGTAGACTTCACAGGTCACAGGGGGCCTGAGGGAGAGGTGTCGGACCACAGGGTCAGCTTCCTCTATAGCAGCTTGTGTGTGTGTGTGTGTGGAAACTAAGTAAAAAAAACTATACTTGATACTTCAAAATAACTCAAACTGCTAGAATAATAGCAGAAAACAGCTATTTGTTAAAAATGAGAAACATAAAAAAGCAACATTAAAGTCATTCCAACACTGGGCAAGATTATATAACATAAATAACATGGCATATTTTCCGCTATATAAGCACAATGAAACAAACAATATAAAGATGGGGGTTGGATACCAATAAAGATGTGTCAATTTTACAGAAGACAAGCGAATACTAAAAAGGTTGTGGCACCCATCAAATAAAAAATGGCAGAATTTCTCGACTAGCTCCACTGATGAAGAGATATGGGGAATGGTAGTTCAGCAACACCTAGGGGGTCTATTTATCATACTGTGTAAAAAGTGGAGTAAAACATTAACAGTGATGTTGCTCAAAGCAACCAATCAGATTGTTGCTTTTGTTTTTTTAACTGCTGAAATCTGATTGGTTGCTATGGGCAACATCACCGCTAATGTTTTAAATATGTCCCCTAAAGTGGCAGATGTCTGAAATATACACTCCAGAGAATGACCTTGAGCTAGGATGTTCTTCCTAATCACTCAGGAGGTGCTGCTTCTTTTCCTTGGATGGATCACTTTTCTTCTTATTAGATCCTCTTCTACATCACTTTCACAGTGTCTCTAAAACAGAAAAAAAAACACATGCTCTTGACAAATACAATCATCTTTATTCAAAAAATCATTTTCTTAAAATCCAATTAGGAATGATCAGAAAAAAACAACTTTTAGGGTATATAAATATTGCTACACTAACAATTCAAAAAAAATATTTTTCATATATTTTGCATTTCATTCACCTATAGGAAATGTTTTCGTTTAATTAAAAGTGTCGTTCACCTTTAAATTAACTTTTATTATAATGTAGTGAGTCAAATTCTGAAAGAATTTGCAATTGTATTTAATTTTTTATTACTATTTAGTTATTTATTATTTAGTTTTTGAGTTATTTAGCAGCTCTCCTGCTTGCAATTCCAGTAATCTGGTTGCTATGGTCCAGCTCTCCTGCTTGCAATTCCAGTAATCTGGTTGCTATGGTCCAAAACCCCCTTGCAACATTTGAATAAGAGACCGAAATATGAATAGGAGAGGGGCTAAATAGAAAGTTAAGTAATAAAAATAAGCAATAACAATAAATGTGTAGCCTTACAAAGCATTTGTTTTTTAGATGGGGTCAGTGACCCCCATTTCAAAAAGACAGAAACAGCAAGAAGAAGTCAATTAAAGTGTACCTGTCACCCTGAGTTTTTTCCCACTCAGAGGTGCAGGCTAATAAAAAATTTGCCCACGCCAACGTATGGCCCATCTGCTCCAGGAAGGAGCTCCTGTTGTGGGTAGCCATGTTGAGGCACATGCCCAGCGACAAATCGGCTCTTCTTCGGGCGACTAATCTCCCTGAAAAGATCAGGTTGTTTCATATTACAAAGTTGCTGAAGTTGCATCAGGAGGAAACTTCGGGCGACTTCGGAAAACGAAGCGATCAGAGTGCCATCCCGCCAGCAATTCTTGCTGGCGGGAAGGCATTTCCGAAGGCATTTTGGTTTATGGTGTTTTTTTGTCCCCAGAAAGTTGCACTCCTTGTGGTATGACAAAATACCTTAAAATACATTCATATGGACTAACATTACAATAGAGGTATCCAAAGAAGCTCCTCGCATAATCCTGAGAATATGCAGAAGGAAGCATTTTCAGGTGGATTAGAAACTGCCTTATGGGAAATTAGAACGGAACCCTAACACTCAATAGAACAGAATACTGCTCCTCCAATTTGTAATTCCACTGATGCAAAGCGCAAGCAGTAATTAATGTATGGGGCTATTCTTTACAGTTCTGGAACAAATAGTTCCAAATCGCACAAAAATAAAAGGTTAAATATAAATGCATCAGGATTTTTTTTTTATGTTTTACCAAGTTTTGCAAGGGCCCCTGCTACTCCCAACAAAGCACGTTGTACATAGAACTCTCACACTAGTGTTTAATAGTTACCATGCATTGTAAACAGTATCAAAATATATTGTTGGAATATGATCTCTCAACAGGCCACAATGATCTTGTTTACAGTTGTCTGCTTCAGTCCCTACACTGGTAGTTCCTGTCTGTGATATTAACCCATCCATTCCTTGGTGGAGCCTCTGACTGCTCTAATACTTACCCTCAGGGCCAAAACTAGGGGTAGGCAGAAGAGGCACCTGCCTAGGGAAATAGTCTGTTCAAGGGTCTTCTGCCTACTCCTAGTCTGGATTCACTCTCCTCTGCTGCTCTTGCCTCCCTCCTCTGTCGCACTCCCCTTCCTCTCTTCCTCCCTCGCCCTTCCTTGCCCTCCCCCTCCATTATGACGCATGCGCACGTGGGAGGGCAGGGAATAGGGACTGGGTTGCCTAGGGAGCCAGGTCGGCTCAGCCTGGCCCTGCCTACCCTAAACCTATGTCTGACACCATGTAGCAGTTAGTCCTCTCTCTTCTATTCCACTATTCTGCCCTCTGCAGTAGCGATGCAACCTCCCGGACCCTCTGTAGCGCAGGAAAGGCAAGCACTGGGGAACAGCTTCATCTCTGGAGACTCCTAGTAGAAAATTGCCTCTGACTTAAGGGGCAATATACCTTTTAACATGAATAATAACATATTGTGTGTTGTCTAAATAAGGCAAACAAGGAAATACAAGCTCCATGTTTGGTTTTTGTGAGGTAATTAGATTACTAGTACACAGATAATCCCTCTGCATAATAGACTTTTCTTTATCTGTGCACTGGTCACAAGGACCAAACACAGCGTAGTTTCAATTTCCCTGTTTGCCATGTTCTCAATAAATAATAAAAAAAAACAAAGATCTTTTGTTAAAAACACAATACACAAAAAGTATGTTCAGCACAAGCCGTATTCATTGAAGTCATGTTGAACAAGAGGGTTCACTGCACTTTTACAGCATTAAGGTAAGGTAAGGATAAAACCCCTAACCCCCTTCACAGTGTGGACAACTTCATATAATTTGCCTTCTTAAAATATAATTTTGCTGGTTCTCAGGCTGAATAATTAAGAATTAAGTTTCATGTCTAATTGAGTAAAACCAAACAATGAGAGAACAGAAGCTTTGTGGGTGTCTTAACCCCATATTAGTTAATTAGTATAGAATTTGTGCTTGTTATTTGTTCTACAAAGACTTTCAACAAGGTTATTAAAATAACAAGCACACTGTCTTTATACTTCAAATGTAAATGACTCAAGTATGAACTGGTTCACCAAGTCTGCCCTAGAATTGAATTGTACTGCCATGTAGTAAGTCTAAATTCAGTCTAAATAGCAGTCTGTACGATTGCCCTACGTATAGTTACACAGGGGTAAATTGCCTGGGCTCCTTGTCCTTTAGCCAACAAGTAGACATCTAGATTAAAATGAGGGCTTATTTTATGGGTGGGAAAATTATCCATGCTCATGGAGGTTACTGGCTCAACCAGATTTTCAATTCTAACTGACACTTAGGGGCAGATTTATCAACATATGAGATTAGTGCTCACTACAAAAAAATTCACCCACTTTTTTTTACAATATCTATCATAACATTATCTTTGAATGCTATTTATAATTTAAGTATTTGCTTGATGCTTTTACATTACCTTTCTTACCCCCATGTTCCTCTATGAGGGGCTGCCATATTTGTGTAGCAGTATTAGAAACAGGTTAAGAAGGGTCAGTTAGTTACAGTGTCGGACTGGGACACCAGGGGCCCACCCAAAAACTTTGAGCAGGGGCCCAGCAATTAATCTTAGACAAGGGGCCCACTCTTAGTAATATTATTCTTCCTCTCCTCCCTCAACCTATATTCTCCTAGTCTTTTTTCTTTACATAATATAATTTATTATTCCATCTATTTAGTCTCTTTGTTCTCATACAAACAGGGAATG
This sequence comes from Xenopus laevis, assembly GCF_017654675.1. NCBI lineage: Eukaryota > Metazoa > Chordata > Amphibia > Anura > Pipidae > Xenopus > Xenopus laevis. The sequence goes on from NC_054376.1 coordinate 61,509,238, forward strand.
ACCATGAAATAGGACAAATGTTTAGCAGCAGGAGTGCCCCCTGACACCTGGGCCCACCGGGACTTTTCCGGGTATCCCGGTGGGCCAGTCTGACACTGGTTAGTTAGGTTTAGGAACTCCAAGTATTAATTACTTACAAAAATCAGAACTATCAGTGAAAAAATAGCAACATGACCTATAGGAAACTTTTAATGTAGATTAATATTTTGAAAATATTTTTGTTTTTGCTTTGCCTAGTAACCATCAGTTAGAATTTACTAGTCAGCTGTTTGACAGACAAACATTTGATAGCAATGGATTCGAGGATATGGGCACATTTGGTAATTCATACAAATGTTACTTTTTAACATTATCTATAGTCTTAGAACTAAGTATTACCAAATCATCTTGGCTACTGTAGATTTTCTTCTTCAATGAACGCCTCAGATGATTGCAGAGAGACACAACAGTATATGAAAGCTGTCAATGAAAATAAGACAAATAAATAATTTACACAGAAATAAATCACAGCAACTTCAGGCAGAATTTAATACATAAATAATGACAACAAATTGATTCAACGAGAAAAACTACTACTACTTTCACCACTGATTACAATGCTGTGTTAAAGGAAATGTCAACCCTATTTCATCTTACATTGTGTCAGCATAGGGTGCCTTACCCCCACCTGAACCGCATTATTTTCTGTACCACTGCCTTCTTCATTACTACGGTATGTTAAGAGTTTCACCCGTGTCCATTTTCCCGACCTGACGTAATCTTTTCCCTATTCCTAATGCGCATGTGTGCATAGCCCCTCCTGTCTGACCTCTCTAAGCAGACATTTATTTTGTCTGCTGTACTCAACTGGCTCAAACTGCGCATATGCCCCATGCCAAGCACCAAGGAGAATTCTGAAGGGAGGGGGAGAGGGACTTGAGCGAACTGCTGATATGCAGAGAGATCAAGGAAATGAAGCCGCTTCCCTGTTTACTATTCAGGGACCAGAGTGGCAAGTATTTCAAAAATGCAGTCAGACCTTTTACTGATAAGATTTTCATTTGGGGGTTGACATGCATGCTCCTTATCTAAAAGCCTAAAGAAGGGTGTAGTTTAGGGAAGGCAGGGATTAGTTTAAAGGGGACCCGTCACCCCAAAAAAATATTTAAAATCCTATTTTATCACATTAGTCAAGCAAAATGAACTTGAATTACACTATATAAATTATTTGAATCTTGCTTCCTTCAGTCTGGGATTTCAAAATTATAGCAAGCAGGCAGCAGCCATTTTGTGCACACTGTTATTAAGGCAAGCCTTGCATCATCTCAGAATCTTGTTTGTGCACCAGAATGGGGGACCTGATGTCCATCCCCATGCCCTGGCTACACAATTAAATGGTAAAGAGAACGGGGGAATGTGGGGAGAGCAGTGACATCTAGGAAGTGCTGAATGGAAAGTGAAAGTAATTGTCTGCCCCGCCTCTATGACCAGGGCATAGAGGTGGGGCAGACAATATTTGATTGACAGCTGAGATTTTTAAATGAGTTTACAATGGCTATGAATGCTTTAATAAAAAATAGAAATTGGATTTCATGTTTAATTTGAAAAGGATTTTTTTTTACAGATTTTTGTGTCTAGGTGACAGGTCCACTTTAAACAGAATTACTCTACCTGCAGGAGGTGGGGGGGGGCTATAAACTGATTCACTTGCATTGCAGCTTTGTTATTTGTATAGGTTCTAGTTTTCAAACAGGAAATGCATCTCTTCTAGTGCAGAGAGCACAATCAACCCCTCCAGTGCAAAAAGATAAGATGAGTGAGCTGGGGGGGGGTGGCAGAGGGATCTCTGGATTGCCCCAGATATGGTTGAACCATGGGGCAATTAGGTGATACACATGTAAAGGCAGAAGAGCTGCTGTTCTTCTTCACTTCCATTTGGCTGACTGACAAAAATTTTCAGTGAGGACAGATAACCCTCTATCAAACTGAATCACAAAATTCACAAGAAGCTGTCGAAATTGCTCTCTAACTTGGCATGTATAAAGGAGGAGCTAACAACAACCTAAACCAGGTCAGCTTGTCTTTCTCTTGGTAATTTTAAGAGTCTGATACTGCCCACCCCTAGACCCCCTCTGACACTGTAATGGTGAGCTGCTCCTGGTAACTTCAAGTAAATATTTTCCTTTTACATCTTTTCCCTCGAGCCCCCATCTTATGATATTCTCTGTGCTGCCTCAGAGATCACCTGACCAGAAATACTCCAACTCTAACTGTAAAAGGAAGAAGTATGAAATCAAAAGACAGAACTGTCCGTTAATTGGCTCATGTAAACTAACATGTATGGTTTGTTTGAGAATTATATGGTCCCAGTGGACGCCCCTTATTTCTTAAAATGGCAAATTTCTATTTAGGCTTACCCAATGGCATATACTACTAAAAAATTATACTACAGTATTATGGAAATGGTTTATATACATGAAACAGGGTTTCACATATGAGCTAATTTATACAATATATTTTTGCAGAGGCCTACATTGTTTTATAGTATAGGAAGGAAACAGTACAGAATCTTTCCTTCTTATAAAACAACATGTGCTTCTATAAATGATTCCAAGTTTTCATTTTTCTATAATTAAAACGGCTTTATTTAAGGTGGCATCAGTGCAATTACCTTCCAGCGCCTCCGGGCATACTGCTTCTTGAAGTTCTCCAAATTTATCAAAGACCTCTTTCTCACCATAATCTGACTCTTATCTCTTGGCTGCATGTAAGAGAGTATCAAATTATTATATTAACAGTTACTTAAAGTGCAAGAAAAAAGGAATTCTAAATATCTGCTAGAACTACATGTATGCATAATGGTTTCTTACCAGCAAAATATTCAGTGCTTCCATGTGTTCTTACTTCCACTGTACATGTCCCTGGTCTACAATTTCATAGCTGGTACTGGGTGCAAACATTGTGCACACACAGATTTGGCTGGGGTGGCTATTAGCAAATACAGGGGGTTGTACATGATAATATGGTATTGAAAATAAAACCACTGAAAAAAGTTTAGTTTAGAATGATCAGTATCTGAATAAATATAAGCACTATGGCACTGAACGCTTGAATGTTGTCCTGGAACAGCTCTAGTAACATTCCCTAATCTATTCTTGGCTTCCTGTTCTCATGTAATCAAATGTCATATTATTTGTGTCCATATGGCCCCTTTGTAATCCAGGCCTAGATTTGGTTCCAACCCTTGTAGTTATATACCAGCAGGTGAAAGGCTTCATTAACCATTGCCCAAAACAAAAGTGTTTAGAGCCCAATGTACAGAGCACCTGAGTCCGGACCATTGTTCTGTGAAGACTGTGTTCGGCATCATGTGTCTGATTTTGTTCTGAGAAAATGTAGATAGTTTGTAGTTGTAAGGAGCAATGCCAGTTTATAAAAGGTATGACTCAAGAGTGTAAATACTCTGGCAAGTATGTTGAACGTGTGTAAAAACTACTATTTTGCCTATTTTTGGTGTGACAAAAATCCACCTGTAACCTTGAAAGATAGGAAGTTTCCATAATTGGTTCTTTAGGACTTAGATGCTATTTACTAGTTTACCAACTCAAAGAGCACATCTCATGAATCAAAATGTACTTCCAGGATTCCAACATGTTCATTGTGTTAAAAACTATGTAGCAGGATATCAAACAATCATAATAATGAATAATGAAAATCAGGTGAATTGCTTTTTATGTTATTTGCCAATAATATGTAAACATACTCTATTTTTGTCAATGCTGCTAACACAACCAGCCTTTACCAACACATATATATTTATATTATATATAATTATATAATTATATATTATATTATTATTATTATGTTTTCTTCAGAATCCCAAGGGAGAATGATCTTCAGGATTTTTTTCACAAGGTTGCTTCTTGATGTGCTCTCATTGGTACAATCAGCTTATAGTTTTCATCAGACTGTTGCAGGAAGATGTTTGGAGTGGAACTGGAGTAAAATTATAAAAACAAAGCTAAGTGACAGAAAGTGAATGGCTTTCCACAAGTTACAAGAACATATATGACCGCATAACAGCATTTTGCAGGTACACAGAAAAACATCCAAACAATGGTCTTTTAGCGGATTTTGCTGGATGGATACTGGTGTTATTGCTTTATCTGATCTTCCAAATCATAGTTACATCCGTGAGTCAGTTATTTGAACCTTCAGACCCTCCAAAATGTCCTGACTGCAAAAGCCCTTAAGGAGGTCCATGAATGATTCATTCAAGTCCCTGGTTAACACAGATACAAAATTTCCACCACAGTATCCTGCATCTCAATCATGGAATCCATCCACCAAATCCTGGATCAACTGTAGGTCTTCAGACAGTTCCTGGGTCATACTGTCATTCCGTGACTGTAGTTCTGCATATTTTCCAGAGAGGCTATCAAGACCAGATTCCACTGATGATATGTCATAATGAAGATTCCTTTTCATGGATTCTACCTTTCTGTATTCATAGCGTAGTTGAGAGAGTTCATGTCTCACATTCTCATTCTCCTCCTTATACCAAGTTTCCTTCTCATTGTAAATTGAAATTAGAGCATCTACATCTTCTTGTAAAGAGTCATAGTTCATTGCTAATGTGTTGAATTCATTCTCTGCTCTGGATAGATCTTGCAAAACCTGTGCAAACCTCTCAAAGTTGACATAGGTGTTGTTAGGTGGCATACTGGAGTGGGATTTCATAGTGTATTCCTTTAGCCTCTTGTTCTTTAGCTGCCGAACAGCTGTTCTTTTTGTGCCATGTATTTTTGTTTCCTCTTTTGACTGGAGTGTCTTCGGGCAGGAAAGTAATATATTAGAGTCCACAGACAACACTAAATATAGTTTAAAATTTAGGTGCATCAACTCATGCGAAGCACATACCAACAATTATGGAATATATGTGCCATATTAATAAGATACAATAACATGTAATGCATAATCATCAAGAGGAAAAAAATCAGATATTGTCACAAACATTATTAATTGGGTAAATATGCATATCACAGTGTTCAGCAAACAATGTTACTTATGAATGCAAATTAGTATTTTTCAAAACAGAGGCTGTTTCCGCATAGCTACTTGTCTACTGAACAATTCCAAACCATCATTAGAAGCACTTTTCAGCTATTACAGACCAGTTTATTGATTCTAAAGGTGAAGATCCCTACTATTACTATGTATAAAGCACACAGACTTTAAAGGTTTCAATGAGAAAAGTCTGCAAAGTCCCATTTTAAGCTTGAGCCTTCTCTTCCTAAACTCTCACATGGTTTTCAATTTTTTTTACTTGAGCAGGTTTTTTAAAACAAAAATATAAAGCTCAGCCAGGGTTAAACTGGCGTCTCGCCACGCATATGTGCATGCAATGTCTTGCCGCGCGCATGCAGCAATGGTGACATTTTTGCTGTGGGGGAAATCACAAATTCCACTGCAAAACTGTTTTGAAAAAAATTGCTCAACCCTGTTACTCTCTATGAAGTACAATTCTACTGTTGAATTTAAAGGAGAAACAAACCCTTTACAAACCCTTTACCAAAAAAAAACCCTACCCCCTCCCTCTTCCCCCCCAGCCTAGCTGCCCCCCGGGGAAATGCCCCTAACTTTTTACTTACCCCTCGGTGCAGAGTCACATCATCAGAGTTCAACACAGCCATCTTCCAGGTCTTCGTGTCTTCTTTTGGCTCTTCTGCAATTTCCGTCCATTTAGTCGCATGTGCAGTTAAAGCAAACCGTTAAAATACTGAAACTGCGCATGCGCCACTTCAAGACCCGAAAGATGGCTGCGGTGAACTCCGATGCTGTGACTCTACACGGAGGGGTAAGTAAAAAGTTAGGGGCATTTCTGGGGGGGAGGAGGGAGGTGGGTCTACGTGGGGTGGGGGGGTAGGGTTTTTTTTGGTAAAGGGTTTGTTTCTCCTTTAAGGGTGCATTTGCCCTTTATAGGACATTTGTTGTCAGCATTTTGGTGTTCCAAACAGTTTGTTAGATGGTGGTACAAAAAAACATGAAATTACATTATTTAATCAGAGGTAAAAATATTCCTATGAATGTTATCTATCACTTGCATGCATGCAAGACATTAGTTAAACTCACTGTGATCCAAGGGTGGCGCAGGGCATCCAGAATAGAAAGACGTTTCCTAAATAAAAACAAAGAAAATTCAAATGGTGTAAAGACCATAGTACAAGTAGCATTAGGCAGTACATTGCTCACTGATTCAGAAATGTTAATTTTTAAAGGCATAGGGAAATATTTACAACACTATAGATCATCTATTATGCAAATGTTTTTTAAACCTTTCAGGAGAAGCCAGATATAAGGTAACAGGATGTGAAAGCTATTTGCCATGGTATTTACCCACTATGAAGCATTTGCTCCATCCCAGCATATTTGTGTCCATGTGTGGTTTTGCACTTGGTGATTCAGACTTTTAGCAGCTTCGGGGCATAATAAACAATTCAAGTTTTTTTCCTGTAGAAATTCGAGTTTCTTCACTAAAAAAACTTGACCAGAGAAAATCAAGTTTTCATAAATCACCCCCTTCATGTTCTGCTAATGCATGCATGAATTCCTAGGAAACACTCAGGTTTCCTCCAATACTCAAAAAACATACAGGAAAGATAACTGACTCCTGATTGAATGACTACTGTGTGTGAATGAGATAAGCAATCTACGCACCACTTGGGCAAGGAATGCTGTGAATTATGTGCAATCTCTGCACAGTGCTGCAGAACCTGTCAGTATTCTATAAATAAAGTATAGTTTTAAGGGTAAGGGCACACGAGGAGATAAGGGGAGATCAGTAGCACCGGCGCTTAGTTTTCCGAAGTTGCCCGAAGTTGCCTCGTGAGGCAACTTCGGAAAACAAAATGCTGCGAGTGTCATACCACTGGCAATTTTTCATTATAGCCGGCAGGTAGGCAGTTCATCGAGATTGTCGCCCCCAAGAAGAGGCGCTTTGTCGATGGGGCGACTAATCTCCCCGTGTGCCCTTACCGTAAAAAAATGTTGTGTACAAAATGGTGTAAACTATAGCAACAGTAGAGTTTAACCTGAACAATTTTCATTTTAAACTCTAAATTTATACGAGAATTTCAGTGGACCGCAGTGTATGAAAATGTATCCTAAAGCTAATTTGTTTTTTTTACGCATCTTTGCCCCTGTATATGTGCATATATATGTGAGAGAATTGCCATATATTTATCTATATTTCCATCTGCCAAAATCTGCTTTCCCCAAAATAAATAAACACGTTTTTGATATTGCAGCTTAAGTTTCTATTTATATCATTAGGAGCGGTCAAACTCCTTGCTTTTACAAAAGTTAATACTTCACCCCAATGCAAGTACAGGTATTTGATCCATTATGAGGAAACCCATTATCCAGAAACCTCTAAATTACAGAAATTTTACATTTTTAAAATGATTTCCTTTTTTTCCCCTGTAATAATGAAACAGTACCTTGTACATGATCCAAACAGATATAATTAATCCTTTTTTTGAGTAAAACCAGCCTATTGGGTTTATTTAATGTTTACATGATTTTCTAGTAGATTTAAGATATGAAATATTCGTTATCCGGAAAACCCCAGGTCCCGAGCATTCTGGATAATATAGGTCCCATACCTGTAATGTGAAGGCTCCTAGTTATATAAATAAAAAAATGCAGAAAGGAAGTTATACTCTTACTTTACTATGCATCTAAAAAAATGTTACTCCTAATAATAAATTGGGACATAATTTCTTCTTAAAGGAAAACTATACCCCCCGAACAGTGTAGGTCTCTAGGTCTCTATAAAAATATATTGCATAAAACAGCTCATACGTAAAATCCTGCTTCATCTAAATAAACCATTTTCATAATAATCTACAGAACTTGTTTAGCAGTATGTGCCATTGGGTAATCCTAACTAGAAAACTGGCATTATAAAAAATAAGGGCCACCCCATGGGCAGTGCACACAAACAAACCAAAAACTTTAGGTTGCATGAAACAATTAACATAGAGTTCTGTCTTTTTGCTTCCTCACTTCTTCCTGTTACAGTTAGGGGCAGATGTATGAAGGGTCGAATATCGAGGGTTAATTATCCCTCGATATTCGACTAGGAACTAAAATCCTTCGACTTCGAATATCGAAGTCAAAGGATTTAGCGCAAATGCTGCGATCGAACGTTCGAAGGATTATTCCTTCGATCGAACGATTAAATCCTTCGAATCGAACGATTCGAAGGATTTTAATACAACGATCGAAGGAATATCCTTCGATCAAAAAAACTTAGGCAAGCCTATGGGGACCTTCCCCATAGGCTAACATTGACTTCGGTAGCTTTTAGCTGCCGAAGTAGGGGGTCGAAGTTTTTTTTAAAGAGACAGTACTTCGACTATCGAATGGTCGAATAGTCGAACGATTTTTAGTTCGAATCGTTCGATTCGTAGTCGTAGTCAAAGGTCGAAGTAGCCCATTCGATGGTCGAAGTAGCCCAAAAAACACTTCGAAATTCGAAGTTTTTTTACTTCGAATCCTTCACTCGAGCTTCATGAATCGGCCCCTTAGAGTTGTAGTATTTACGGTCAGGTGATCTCTGAGGCAGCACACGGACCATCATGAAATAGTGGTTCAAGGCTTAAATACTTAATTATACAGTATATACCAGTTTGATTCTTTAATTTGTCACTTAATTTGATATAAATTATCTGTTGCTTAAGTATTCAATTTGGGGGGTATAGTTTTCCCCAGCCATGGTCACACATTTTAGTTAAAGTGGACCTGTCACTCAGACACAAAAATCTGTATAATAAAAGTCATTTTCAAATTAAACATGAAATCCAAATTCTTTTTGTTATTAAAGTGTTCATAGCTGTTGTAAACTCATTTAAAAATCTCAGCTGTCAATCAAATATTGCCTGCCCCTCATCTATGCCTTAGGCATTGAGGCGGGGAAAGCAATTACTTTCACTTTCCATTTAGCACTTCCTAGATGTCACTGCTCTCACCATATTCCCCCTCTTAGCCATTTAATTGTGTAGCCAGGGCATGGGGTTGGACATCATGTCCCCCATTCTGGTGGGAACAAGATTAAAATAATTTATACAGTGTTATTAAAGTAAATTTTGCTTGACTTACATGATAAAATAGGATTTGAAATAATTTTGGGTGACGGGTCCCCTTTAACTACAAAGAAAGGGGAATTCACTGTTGGGTGACAATATTTTAGGAACCCTGCAGTGAATTGAATAACTAAGTTGTTTCCCAGGCTGGTGCTCCTTACCAAACATCCATAACATTGAATGACACTCGTTCATGTGCTATAAATTAAAACTGTACATGCCCAAGCAGGGAATGTCTGGGAACAAGGTAATCAACCGGGTGATCTTTGTGATCGTTTTTTTTCCAAGGGCAAACATAGCTAATTGTTTGCTTTCCTCCACCTGCATTTTGTACACAGGTGGAGGAAAACTGATATGCTTTCATGCGCTTTCTCTTGTAGCTCCAATGACAGGTCCGGTTAGAATGTGTGGGACTACACAGAGCGGATATCGGCACAAAAATACTGTACATACTTTGACATTTGCGTGCAGTTTTCCAATATCCAATCCATGTAGCTCCACACAGGCCACCAATTGGACAGTCAATTGAGCTACAGAAACAAGTGCATGAAAATAGATCCACATTCTCCTGTCTGTGTACAACATAGGGGAAACAGGCCTTTATTTTGGTCTGGTGCTGCCCTGGGCATCAGACCCTTTTGCACTCAATTTGGGCATGCACAGTGTCATCAGCAGAAATGATGTCACAATGCAACATGGTGTGCAAGATGTCACTTCTGTCTGCGACCTGTACCAGGTACCCCCTACCCCCCACCCTCTGCAACTGGATTTCATGTAACAATATTCGGCGGCAGGGGAAGAGGTTTTTTTTTTTACACAAAAGTTTTATTTATCATATACAGTAAGCATCCAAGAGCTGCCCCCTAAATTTGCCACCCTAGACACAGGCCCTCAAATGCCTGGGGAGATACCTAACATACTGGCAGACCCCAGTGGATCCACCTTTTTGCCACATGCACAAAGTAGCAGTGGTGCTAAAGATAGAGCTGCAGAGTTCTTGTCATGACCTCTAACCTTGTGTCCTTTACTAGAAGCCTCCTGATGAAGTCTTTAGCAAGGTTGCTTGTGTGGCTGAAAAATTCCTCATCAAACTCGTAGTTTACAGCTGTAATGTTGGACAGCGTCTCTTGTTTGTTTTCTCCCAAGAACGGAGAAGCTCCGCTGAGCCTGAAAAAAATTAAGGTAGGCATGAAGTTACAAAGCACTGACATGTGATTACACAATTTCTCCATAATAAAACATTAGTGTGAATGAGCAATCAGAGCATAAACATGATGTATACTGACAAACAAATGCCATGACAGAGATCCATGTTTTCAGAATCTTTATTTTTTAATAATAATAATTTTCAAACTGTAAGAGGTCAAGATGTTTTTGGTATGTATGCCCCTTTCACCATAATCTTTCAGAAATAAAAAATAATTTTAGTAATCTTGTCACCAAATCTCACCTTAATTGGCAATCCAGGCTGGGCCTCTCAACCAGCATGCTGTGACCTCCTATGGGGCAAGCCCCACAAGTTTGGGAATCTTTGCTCTAATAGCTTTAAAATATCTATGTTTCTACATAAATACCGAATAACATATTACATCAAAATCCCAAATTAAAATACTACTGATAAAAACAGATTCACTGCTAAGGTATAATACTTACAGTATGTAGGTAATTACTCCAATGCTCCTGTAACAGAGAGTTGAGTAAGTGCTTTGTTTATAATCTGCCTTCACTGACAGACACACCAACAGAGGGCCACTTTCAGAGATAGCTAACCCCACCCCCATTTCCAATTGGCCCTCGACATTTACATGAAAAGATAATAAATTTACCACATATCTGCAGCCAGGCCAAGTGGCTCATAATTGACTATTTCAGGAGCTGAGGTGGGGAAAAGTACACAGTTAGACAATGGCAGTTATAAGCAATTCATCTACACATTTTACATTCACAGTAGTGACTTGCAATTACAGAAGCTTCATTGATTATAGAATAGAATCATAGACTGAAAATATAATCTGCACAGGTAACTAAAAAAAATTACCACAAAACATTGAATCAGTAGTCAGATGTTGTGGGCTGCTGAGTTACAGTTCAAAAATGTAAATGAAATTTGTGTGTAATTTGACAGTGTGGATGTTAATAGTAAATATTCAGGGCCGGATTTCCTTTCCGTCCCCCCCTAATCCGCGCAGTCCTAGCACCGGCACTGCCCCCCCTACCCGCTAGCACAAGTGCCGGAGCTACGCGTTCCCAGTGCTCCTCAGACAGTGGCTGGGCGGTATGCAGCCCCTCATTTTTTGCCACCCTGGGCCCGGACTGTAATGCAATTGTGTAAGGAGAGTTAATATAATGCCCTACACATGAGCCCACTGTAAAATAAATGTTCCATATGTTATAAAATGTTTGGAGAATACCGGTTACCAAAAAAAAAAGTCCAAGTTAGGACTTTTGCAGCCAATCCCACTTAAAAAAAGGAAAAGTCGCCAGTGTTATTTTGAACTTCAATGCATTTTCTGCACAGAAGATATTATGTAAGTAATATGTAAGACTGTAAGACTGAGGATGATGTAGCTTCTTTTAAGCACTTTGCCAGGTCTGAGGCGGTGAAGTCAACTCTGGCGAAAGAGGTAACGTTCAGTAAAATCCGCAATTTAGTGAATTTGCAGAGTAACAATCTTTCACTAGAATGAAAAGTCGCCTGGCAAAAAAGTGCAACTGAATGCTAGCGACGGTCCCGTTTGCTAGTGAATTGGCGTCTGCGGGTGGCAACGATGGCGAAAAGTCACTATCGTTAGCCACTTCACCCTTTAGTGAATCTGCCCCTATATAGTGTTTATATGACTGTAATGCAAATGTGTAAGGGAGCATAATTTAAGAAAAAACTTACACCTTTTACTGAAAATTTTGTATAGCAGTCTTGTGAGCATGACTGTTTGAAACTATACAGTTGTCCATCAAGTTCACTGTAGCAAGAAACATGTCAAAGAAAACCCCATGAAGCTCTTACCACCTGTGCCTCTGGAGCACTACCACCAGAGGTGAAGACTTGCTGCCATTTTAAAGAGGTACCCCAGCATTTGTTGTTAATACCTTCTAAAATACTTGCATGTTGTAACATTGTTATCTGTAGGCTAAAAAAGCTGATGAGCTCCCATCCACACCTGTGTGTCTCTGCCCCGACAGGCAGAAGTACTTTTGGCATTTCTGATCGAAGTCACCCATCATTGTCTGCCAGAGGCAGAGTGTTTCTAATGCTTAGACCAGAAACTGAGTGTTTTAAACACAAATACTTTTTAAAATAAAATTTTATTCTAGACTTCACTTTCCTTTGCAGAAAATACAACCCACTGTGTAATATATCTTAAACTCTGCCTGTTCTTTTCTATATAAGATTGCTTATATATTATCCCAATTAAAAATGTTACAATACCTGTACATGTTTTATATTTTTAAATAATTAGTACAGGTACAAGATCCCTTATTCAGAAACTTGTTATCCAGAAAGGTGAATTATGAGAAGGCCATCTCACATAGATTCATTTTTAAACAAATATTTCTCATTTTTAAAGATGATTTCCTTTTTATTTGTGATAATAAAACAGTATCTTGTACTTGATCCTAACTAATCTATAATTATTTTTTGTTGAAAGCAAAACTAGTCTGTTGGATTTATTAAATTTTTAAATAATTTTGTAGCAGGTTTAGGGTATGGTGATCCAAATACAAAAAAACCCAGGTCCCAAACATTCCAGATAATATATCCTATACCTGTAATAATAATAATAATAACAACATGTCCATATTCTAAATTCATCATCTTTTAGCACTATTTCACTGATTATTACAAATGTATTTTTACATTACAGGAAACGGCTGTAAATAGAGAAAAAAATATGTATATGTATGAAGACCTTAGGAACTTGTTACAGCTTAAAACACGCAAACATATTATGTGGGAGAAGTTGTGGCTAAATCACAGAGCTCAGCCTTAGAGTGTTAATAGACTGCCTACTCATTGTTACATAGGGAAAGTAACTGATTGTACAGTGCACTTAACTTTGTTTGAAAACTCTATGGTGCACAGAGTCATTGTGCCTGAAAAATGTTTGCAGAATTACATACTATTACTTGTACCAAAGATGATAATCATTTTAAACTTGAATGAAAATGAATACTCACCTACAAACTCAGGAGTCCCAAAAATATTTTTGAATTCCACCCCATCTTCTATTGCATGTGCCAGACCAAAATCTATCAGTTTGATATAAGGCATAGCAATAGTTTTATCTAAAAGCATGATGTTCTCTGGCTGAAATGTTAAAATAAACATTAGTAACTAAGTATCTATTACATTGCTTTTAAAAACAACATGCTACTTGGCAGGTCACTGTGATAACCAATGGAAGTGACCTTTTCACTGGTTTAGAGTTGTGTGGATCACAGTATTACTGGAGTTCCACTATAATCTGAGATGCACCTACATTTTTAGCATTTCATTGGTAAAGCAAGTCTGTAGATCAAAAATGTCCACATGAAGCAAGCTTTAAACATACCGTAAGTGTTCTCTTAAATATAGATATAACATTTGACAATTATTCATGTACTAATCTTTGTGTTTCCAGCAAAGAGCACAAGCAAACACAATTTTGCAGGAAAAGAATAATGCATTTTGAGAAGAAAAATGGCGATAGTTTCTTTTTATTCATGTAGCACTTTGCATTTGCTTAATATAAGCATAAAGTTTTCTTTTAAGTGTTGGATATAATTAATATTTTATCAATGACACAATGTTTTCCTGTTGTAAAGAACTCAGTCTTGCTGTGAGACTTGAACTGGCAGGAGGAACAATTGGTTGTACCAGGAATAAAATTAAGGACACATTTATCAGCAAGTCAATATTAATGAGCTACTATTATGCACAAAACAAATCTGGTGCAGTTAATCCTAAATGCAATGCTCTAGTGCAGAACAAACACAAGTTTTGTGTGTGAGGTGCAAATGTGCACAACTTAATTGTACTATGTTGTGTATGATCCACAATACTCATCTGATCACTTCTACCATAGCTGGTATTGACACTGTAAAAGGAGCTTGTTTTCTAGCATCCCCCTTAAACTCCAAGGCTCCGAATACTGAACTACAGCCTGCAACAGGTAGCAGTGAGTGACACCTTTTACATAGTAATTTTTTTCTACTGTTTCTTTCTACATAGTACCCACACTTTATTCTCACCTTTAAATCAAAGTGTGCAATTTTGCGGGTGTGTAGGTAATTAACTCCTTCTAGTATCTGTTTGATGAATCTTGTAGCTTCTTCCTCACTAAGTGATTCCTTCTGAGCCAGAAAATCAAAGAGCTCTCCACCAGAAACACTAAAAAGAGAGGAGACATCATTTATACAACGTATAAACAAACATCACTTAGCTTATGGCTTTGCCTTTCTTTCATTGTATCAATAACACAGGACTGACTGAAATAGAGTAGGGAAAACTGGGCATGGAATATAGGAAATGCAGTACAGGTATTACTAAATGTACTCAAAATTTAAGGGAGTAAAAGTGGCCATAGACATAACAATTACAATCTTTCTTGGAACAATCTTTCCAAGAAACATTGTTCATTTCAATACACATGTGTAGAGCTGAATCATCAAAAATACAGGTAGAAACAATAGATTTCTACCTGTATCTGACGATTCAGCACTAACAATGGCCGATGTTTGAGTGCCTCCAAAGGCACCCGATCAAAGCACCTTTAGTTAGGAACCATTTTGTCAGATCTAATGAAGTGTAAGAAGTGTACCCACATCTGGGAGGTGCAAAATATGTGTAAAGTAGCAAAGACAGATATAGTCATAAGATTTGGGCATAAAAGCACAGCAGGTGTAATTTACCTTTTAGAGTTGTATTTAGATATCTAAGACTAAAAGAGCTTTGAAAAAAAGGATATTTAATCACATTCTAATGCCACAGGAAACTTCGGGCGACTTTGGAAATTGAAGCGCAGCGAGTGCAAATTTGCTTAGAATTATGTTTTCCTTTATTAGGCAAAACATTTAGCTTGACATGTCCTTTAATGTTCCTGTCTTGGTGTTTCAATCTGGCAGGTCAGTGATCCAGGTGCAGGTTCTGAACTGTAAAGATTTTCTCCATTAGTTGATACATTTCTCAGCAGTATCTATGAAATTTTTATGAATTTTTGTATCAATTATATCAGCTGCTTTTAATGAAACTCTGCTCAGCAGGGCCACAATAAGAAATGTATCAACTCATGAATGTATCAATTCAAAACAATTTACAGTCAATGACCCCCTTCAGAGCTGCTTCAAAAAGACATGTGGGTGAAAACTGAAACTTACGCATATATTTCAGTACCCAAGGGCTGCCCCCAAAGCTGCCACAACAAGCACCTTGGGTAAATAAATATACAGATACGTCCCATTCTGCAGTGTGGCATTATACATGTTTACATATTATATGTAGTAAATACAGCCATCATTTTTAAAGCGTGAGATCTTTCGTGGATAGTTGATTGCCACTGTCCCAGAATGCACAGCAGTATAATCATCTAATTGCACTTGAATTGTGTACACAATGCTTAAAACAATTGCCTTAAAATAAGACTGACACATTACATGATCTGTAAATAAGGTGTCGGTATCAATGTAAGTAAATTTGTGCGCTTTGTATTATGTTTCACTTTGAAAACCTGGGGGCTGACCCAATAATTATTAAATATATTCTTATTTAAAAAGTGTAAAATAAACAGTTTTGTATCTATTATAAAAACAGTACTGCAATCTAGAGGAAGTATGTAGCATGCAATATCCTTCTGGTGAACCACATACAAGATTACCACTCTAACTTAAACTTCAAGCACACAAGCCCATGTCCTGTTCACAGCTGAGATATAATGTGTTACTCATCAGAAAAATGTAGCACTGTATATTGATAATGCCGCCATATATGATACTCAGATATAACTTAGTATCATAAATGATATACTATTCAATAGATTTGTGGGAATGGCATATTGCAGAATCTCAATTTATATCCTAGTCTTGATTTTTATTTTATCAGAAACATTTACTACATATGAAGATATGGTATTGCATAAAGAAACAACATTAGCAGTGCATGGTTTGCCTCAAAATATTTTCTTTTACCAGAATATTAATCTTCCTTATGAATTTTTAGAGGCAATGTCAACTTGCAATTATAAGGCACCACCTCTGACCTCAGTCTCTAACCTGGTATACTGGGTGGAATGCCTATTCTTTAAAAAAAAAAAAACACTACCTGTCTGAATTGCTTTACATGAGTGACTTTAGATGTCCAATCTCCATTTGAAGGTCTTTGGCCAGGATCCACCTAAGTGGTCCATAGTCATAGTTCCAAGAATATCTTGATTATTTAAAAACTGTGCACTTCAAACATTTCTGTT
The DNA here is from genome assembly GCF_017654675.1 of Xenopus laevis. Lineage (NCBI taxonomy): Eukaryota > Metazoa > Chordata > Amphibia > Anura > Pipidae > Xenopus > Xenopus laevis. Next base: position 61,525,802 of record NC_054376.1, read on the forward strand.
ACTGGCTCAGTGCATATTTGCAGACAGTAACAATGATATTCTATGCATAGCTAGAAATAGTTTAAAGATGGAAATTTTGAGATGACAGTGCAGAAACCATTGCTGAATCAAGCACTTTATCCTAAAGCACTCAAAAATCTAAGACCAAAAACATTTTGAACTCACAGTTCCAGGACAAGGACCACATCAGTCTTGTTCTCATACACGTCCTGCAGAGTGATAATGTTTGGGTGCTGAATACCCTTCAGGATGTCTACTTCACGTTCAATCTCTTCCCGAGTCACCCCTCTGCGGCTGGCAGGGCTCTGGCGTTTCTTGATGAACTTGGCTGCATAGTCTATTCCTGTTTTCCTCTCTCTGCATCTTTTTACTATGGCAAACTGTCCACTGGGTAAATTACAAAGTTGTAGGCAAGAGTAAGTACATAAACTGATATACAGGAACATATGCATGGTGATGGAGAACTGTGTATGTTAATGCAAGGCTAGAAAATGTACAGTGTTGGCATGGAGGTAGTTCAAAAAGTCAAATTCAGTTGATTACTTTTCTAAAAAAAATCCACAGCAGAATAATTGAATTTATCTAACCTAGATCTATGGGTCCTTCTCGTTAGAATATAAGCTGAAAAGAGTCTTTGCCCCATATTTAATTAAGGGTTCTCAGTTTCTGCTTTTGTAATTAAAGTGGGAAACCGAACCTGTTTAGGACGAGAAGGGCTAAAAGGAGTCAAAAAGCCCTTCACTAGCATTTTCCATGCAAAGTGAAGCCTTCTGAAATCAGAAGGTATTTACTTGTCTCATGCCATGCACACAGCATTGCCTAGATACCAAAATAAGAGTTCTGATTATCCCATAAGGCATCATGGGCTTTTGAAATTGATGTTAAAGGTAATGAATTTCAGCATGAAGAGCAGTTGCAGAAGCTCTTGTGTGAAATTGGTAGAATAACAAATTGCATAAGATTTTGTATATATTATTTTCCTAAACAGAATATACCTAAATTAGTTAAGATATAATATGTGTCCACAAAATAAAAATAATAATAAGAAGAACTGGGGGAATGCTTGGCAGGTTTCACACTGAGCTATAAATGTAGAGAAGAAGAGGCAATATGCTCACTGATTTACTGTACAAAAGCTGGAAAGACACATTGGGGCAGATTTATCAAGGGTTGAAGTGAAAATTCAAATTTTTTTTAGAGTCAAAACTCTCAAATTCGAATTGTGAATTACTCGATTCGAGTTTTAATTCAAATTTCAAGATTTATCATACTCTGGCTCTTCGGCCGACATCTGTCAGGAAATTGATCGGCCAGGTTAAAAAAATCGGTCCCAGTGCAATCTATCTATGTTTGCAGGGCCAAGCAGGCACTACCCTTTGTTTTCCTGGCAAATTGGTCTGTTTAGTTGATGGACAATTTGTATGATCGTACAATCGTTTCGAGATAATCGTGGTCTAACGATGACGATCGATCTTTTAAAAATGTTTACATCTATGGCCAGCTTCAATCTCTCCTATGCCAACAAACTGACCGGAGTCCAAACAAGGCTGGCAGGATGGTAACCCTTGATGGATAGTATAGTAACAATGTGTTTTTGGATAGAGAGGACAAATGGTTATGAAAGAGGTGTGAAAAAAGCCACTTATGCCAAACTGGAAAAACCATCCCTGAACAGAGGAGGGACTGCAAAACCGTTTATCATCAACATACAATGCCACTTTGACATCCTTACCCTGGCAGCTTTACAATTTACTGAGGTTCAATGGAACCACTGTGATTGGATGTCTGTGACTTTATTACCCTCAAGAGATTAAATGCTGGGAAATTCCCTGCCACTTCAACTGAACTGAAAAAGCCACTAGGATGAGTGGTAAAATGTTTTCAAGAAAAACTCTAAGGGGCAGATTTACTAAGGTTCGAGTGAATTTCGTAATTTTTTGGATACTTCGACCATCGAATAGGATACTACGACTTCGAATTTACTTAGATTTCGATTCAAAGTAAAAATTGTTTGAATATTTGACCGTTTGATAATCTAAGTACTGTCTCTTTAAAAAAACTTCGACTTCAAAATTAAATTAAACCAGCCGAAGTGCTATGTTAACCTATGGGGACCTTCAACAACATTTTTCTAAGTCTTTACACATCGAATAAAAATCGTCCGATCGTACGCTAAAATCGTTACGATTTTTATTCGACCGCAGGATTGCCAAATTTGCTGAAAAAACTTCGAATTCGAAGTTTTTCATTCGATGGTCGAATTTCAAAGTTTTTTGTACTTCAAAATTCGACCCTTAATAAATCTGCCCCTAAATGTCCAGTTGCCTTCAACTTAATTCTACTAGATACTGGATAGATAATAATGGCTTTTAGTATGCATAATGAACCTTGCATACAAAATCAGTTTGACTATGTTGGTTCAGTTTTATTTTTATGTTTATTTTTAATTGTTGTAATCTTTCTCTTCTTTTGTTCCACTGCCTACTGATTACAAATAATTGAATGTTAAAAGAAAGTTACCTCCCCAGTTCATCTGCAATGTCGTAGAAATCTTCCACCTTTTGCTGCTTAAATTCAACCATTTTGGTTTTCCTCGTTGTCGTTGAATTGCACTAAAAATCAAAGAGCTAGAAGAGAAAGGAGGTTAAACAATGAGCTTTAATGGAAAACTATTCTTTCGAACTTTGTAAGGCTCTATAAAAATCACACAACCTAACCCATATTTAAAATAAAGCCTTTTTGTAAATATATTTTTCTACTAGTATATGCCATTGGATAATCCCATATTGAATCATTGGCAATTTACATAATAAGTACAAACAAAGGGCACAAATACTTATAATAATCTGAATCTTTTCCTATTAGGTGTTCAGTGAGTGAGCACACAGAACATTACAAAATCATATCTCCTATCTTCATGTGTCCCCACTGTCGGACTGGCCCTCCGGGATACAAGGAAACTCCCGGTGGGCCCAGGTGTCAGTGGCCCTCATGCTGCTAAACATTTGGCCTATTTCATGGTCATTCCCTATTTCTTTGAGAACAAAGAGGCTAAATAGATGGAATAATAGATTATAGTATGTAAAGAAAAGAGACTAGGAGAATAGAGGTTGAATGATGAGAAGAAGAATAATAGTACTGAGAGTGGGCCCCTGGTCTAAGGTTTTTGGGTGGGCCCCTGGTGTCCCAGTGCGACACTGTGTGTCCCCACAAAAGGCACAATTTAGGACACTCCTACAGTTCACCCCAGCCCTACCTAGATACGCGTGGAACATTATTAATGGGGAAATTACCCTCTAAATTAATTTATAGTATGTTATAGAGTCGCCAATTCCTAGCAACTTTGCAATTCGTCGTAATTTATAAAAATAGATTTTTAATTTGCCCTTTTTCTTGTGACTCTTTACAGCTTTCAAATGGGGTCACTGACCCCATTAGTAATAAAACTATCTGTGAGGTTAAAACTTTATTACTGTTGTTAATTTTATTCTATTCAGGCCTTACCTGTTCATCACCCAGTCTCCCATTCAAGCCACTGCCTGGTTGCTATGGTATATTGGGCCCTAGCAACCAGATATGTGCTGAAATCTCAGACTGCAGAGCTGGTGAGCAAAAAGCTCAATAATTCAGTCAACCCTAGAAATGTGTCACAGTCCAGCAGAAAACAAGACCAGTTGCAGGTGTGCAAATGGGTGGCTCAAAGTTTAAGGGAGGGGGGTACAGCATATCAGAAAAGAGGAATATTTAGTGCAGTTCAGAGTGTCACAGGACCCAAGAAAAAAAGTGGGTATGTGATGTCACACATCATGTCTACATTCAAGTTCTAAAACATATACAGATGAATATGAATGAGAAGTACTCTATATTGCCTGTTATAAAGTTCATTGATTATTGGGTACAGTATTTAGTCCTCCAAACTATGTCTTTCTGGCCTCCAGGGGGTTGGAATGAAATTCAGTATGGGCTACACATTTAGTTGATTTTCACTAGGCCAGTGAATTAATTTTACTTAAGTCTTCACACATCTGTTTAATAAATTTCCATAAAATAAGAAATAAATATCCATATATAAACCTGGGTTTGTAAATTAAATAAAAATACCTTATTTTTACTTGCACAAGACCTGTTGAGTGCTGTATTTTGTGGGACAATATATAAAGCTTTATAAAAGGCTTTGCAGCCCAGGCCCCAGACCTGGATCACACAGTAGTACTACACTACAGTATATACAAACCTCTGTAAACGTTTGAGATGTTTTATGAACAATCACATTTTGTCATAGAGCACTTTATGTACAATGTTATGTGCAGTTATTTATGGCAAGGAAGGATGGAATGTAAAAACTCTAATAGGCTCATGAAAGTGGTGGACATCTTTAGTGCTTCAATGGGAATCATCCCAGGGAACACAACTCCTAATATCACATAAATGGCAACTGGTGTACAAGAACAGGCATGCATTTGAGGGTTTAATAAATATTCTGCTAACACTCACAGAGAATACTGTAAGACTAGGTTCAGTCGAAATCACTAGATCATACTTTAATTATGTTGAATCAAATATTTATCCCTGTAACACAGTAATGGCAAAAGATCAGTTTTAAATTGTAAAAAAAGGAGAGTTAAAGCAGCAGAGACTTAAAGAGACAATGTACTCTTTTGATCATACAGTAAGTGCAATAGGGAATAGGGCTTATGCAGGTATCCGGATACTTTTGGGCATATAGTACAGTTATGGGACCTTTTATCCAGAATGGTCAGGACCTAATGTTTTCTTCTAGAAAATCATGTAAAATTAAATAAGTGCACACAGTGTGAAGTGCAAAATAATCGGTACAATCTGCTGTTTATTCCACACAATTCCAACATAAATGTGTCAATGGCAAGTTACAACAAAATTCTGCTTGCACAACTAGGAGAAAGATATGCTAGGAATGTTAGAATGTTCTTGTGAGTATGCTCAATATCCACACTTTTATTTTGTTCAAGAATGAATCCAACGACATTTTCTATTGCTAGCTGGAACTGTAATTTTTCATTTTTATTTTATTTGAAAATGATGCCTATATTTGCTGCTTGCAATCAACGTAAACATGCATCTCAGTTGCATGGAGAAATCCCTGTATGGAGAATATGGTTGTGTCAGGGCAATATTTTAAACACTTCTTCCATAAGGTTAGGTACAGTAGCTCACATAATAAATACAATACTGACTGCAGTCCAACGGCTCTTAAACATGGGTTCACCCTGCGTTTCCCTGCATTTAATTTTCCAGCGTTCCACCACAGGGGATCACAGAAGAAAACGCAGCCCTAAAGTGCTGCACTGACACAGGCGCATCCAAGCCCTGAACATAGGTGGAATGCACTATGATGTGTTTAACCTGCGTTTGGCCCTTAAATGTGCCTGTGTTAGTACAAGCCCATAAGAAAGACGAGGCATTCTGCACTCAAAATTAAACACAGGAAAACAAAGGGCGAAATGCTTGTGTGTAACAGCCCTTATACTCTGCAGCACATTAAATGGGACCCGTCACACAAAAAAATTATTATTCCAAATCCGATTTTATCATGTTAGTCATGCAAAATTAACTTTAATTACAATGTATAGGTTATTCGAATTTTGTTTCCATCAGTCTGGGAATTCATAATTATAACAAGTAGGTAGGAGCCATTTTGTGGACAACTATACCCCCCAAACAATGTAGGTCTCTATAAAAAGATATTGCATAAAACAGTTCATATGTAAAATCCTGCTTCATGTAAATAAACCATTATCATAATAATATACTTTTCTAGTAGTATGTGCCATTGGGTAATCATAAATAGAAAATTGCCATTTTAAAAAATAAGGGCAGCCCCCTGGGATCGTAGGATTCACTGTACTCACAAATATACCAACAAACCATACATGTTAGGTCACATGAGCCAATTAACAGACAGAGTTGTGTCTTTTGCTTCCACACTTCTTCCTGTTACAGTTAGAGTTGTAGTATTTCTGGTCAGGTGATCTCTGAGGCAGCACACAAACCATCACAAAATGGTGGCTCAAGGCAAGAGATGTAAAAGGTCAATATTTACTTAAATATATATTCCAGTTTGGCAAGATTCTTTAATATGTCACTTAATATGATATGAACTATCTGTTGCTTAAGTGTTCATTTTGGGAGTATAGTTTTCCTTTAAGGCAAGTCTTGCATCATCTCAGAATCTTGTTTGTGCACCAGAATGGAGGACCTGATGTCCTACGAAATTCGAATAAAAAAAGACCAACTGAAATATATTTAAAAAATCTAAGTTTTTTTTTTGCAGGTGAATAGGCTGTATTCGATCGTTCGAATCGAAGTATGATCAAATTCGATTCAAAGTATTTTAAAAAAAACAAACAGATTTTTCAAAGTCCACCAATTGACTCCAAATAGGTTCTAGGAGTTCCCCCATAGGCTAAAACAACAATTTGGCAGGTTTTAGATGGCGAATGGTCGAAGTCGAAGTTTTAAAGAGACAGTGCATGATAAATTTCGATATTCAAATGTTTTTCAAATTCAAATCGAATTTGGACAATTATTTAGTCGAAGTACTCAAAAATTGCTTGAACTTTGAATTTTTTTACTTAGAATTTTCAATTTGACCCTTGATAAATCTGCCCCCAAGTGTAGGTGACAAAATATCATAAGTTCCCTTTCCACTAGCATTAATGTTAATTGCTGGTAGGAAAGAATATGCCACATGTAGTAGCCCTAAGTTGCCTCACATGTCTACCTTGGGTTGCTACAGGAAGCTTAGGCGATACGTATGTGTTCCCATAGCGATTCAGTAAATAAGTATTAATGGATTATTTTTGGAATTTTGTTTTTATGAAACTAAGACACCTGTTACCTGTAAAACTCAGGAGCACAGCAGTAGGAAAATAAAGTTGTATTTCATGTATTGTTGTTTTTGTATTGTGACTTTATGGTTGTATCAACATAAAATTGAAGCTTGTTAATAACAGCATTTGTTACACATAAAGCACAGGTAACTGCCAACATAAAGCAAATGAAGGTGTGGCGTCTTAACATTCCATCTCGCCTTGGATAATAAATAAAACATTTGGCGGGCTCACTGAAATTTGTAAGGGGGAGCATCAGTTAGGGCCACTCTTCAGCTTTAAGACAATCCTATCCTATTTATTATAATTTGCACTGTGGTTAGGTTGCAGTGTATAAACACTTCTATGTACTCTTGTTTCTTCACACACTCCAAAAACAAAGGAAGGTTAACTGGCTTCAAATTAAATTGACTCCAGTGTGGAGGAATGTGATAAGGACCATAAAATGTAAGCTCCTCTGGGTAAGGATAGATGTGAATCTATAATCTCTCTAAAAAGCTGCATAAAATGCGTTGGCGATATATAGATAACACACACGTATGGGACCTGTTATCCAGAATGCTTGGGACTAGGGGTTTTCTGGATAACAGATCTTTCTGTAATATGGATCTTCACACCATAAACATTAAGATGGCTTTAAAATAAGATGCAATTTTTTTCAATCTTCTTTATTGGCTTTTTTGTTATTTTTTTAAATATGTTACAATGGTCACAGAAAATTGCAAGTTGTCATATAAAATTTAGCAATATTAACTATAGAAGTTCTAGATAACATAATTAAAAACAATAAAAAAAACAAACATTTGGTACGGTACATAATTTCTTGGTTCGCAAATAGTGATGGGCGAATTTCTCCTGTTTAGCTTTGCCGAAAAACAGCGGAAAAATTAGCGAAACTTGAAATTTGACGCCCACGTCAATTTTGACACCGCCATTAAAGTCAATGGGCGTCCAAATAGTGTTGACGCGCAACAGTTTTGACGCAAGTGTCTTTTCTGACGAACATCCAAATTTTGTCGACGCTGGCGAATGTTCACGGGAGTTTCACGGACTGATTTGCCAGTGGCGAAACACGGAAATTTGCTGCGAATTCACGCCTGGCGAATTTATTCGCCCATCGCTATTTGCAAATCCACTTTGTCATGTCTTCCAAGGATGGTGTTTACTATATCTCGATACATGGATGCTGCGAGGGCTATCAGTGGGATTGCCCCCATTGGTAAATCAGTAATACCTCTATAGACCAACCATAGGATTCATATTTTATTAAACGCTTTTTGCTTATCCTTAGATATAAAAGTTAATTTCTCCATCACCATTATATTGTGTATCCTAATTTTCACCTGGTTAAAATCTAGAGTTGAGGTATGCCACAATTTTGCAATGATTTGTTGTTAGTGGCCCTGAAGATTGTTGTAATTCTTTTATGTTGTGAGTTGGTGAAACCATCTATTGGCTTATTTAAAAGGGCGTTATAGTGGTCCTTTCTCAAAGGGATAGCAAAAATATTACCTATCATTGTATAGATCCTTATCCACAGACATCTCATGATGGGGCAATCCTACCATATGTGCCCCATTGCAGCCTCTGAAACAATTGGGGGAGAGGCCCTTAAATAAGAGCATTAAGATATCATTTTATTGGTTGTTGCAGGATATGTTCCCATACTCCCCATTCTAGTCGTTGACATACGTATAGAAATAGCTGTGGCCCTAAGGGCCTAGAAATGCATATATTTTCAAATTGGGTTGGGGTGCCACCTTTTTGCTCTTCTCTTTCAGGAGGGAGGTCACATAATAGTAAAATTGTGCCAGATGGAACAGTTCATCCGAAAGAGTAAGACATTTCTCTTTGAGGGCTGCAGCTGAAAACAGTGAGCCTGATTTAGTCAAGTCCCAAATTCTGCCCAGCTCAGACATATACCACCAAGTAAAGTTGCTTGTAGTAAGTACCTAAGTATTTTAAACATCTTTCCTCCCATAAGAAATCAAAATTAATTGAATAAGTTTGACTTGTGGGTGGGGTAGATTAATGTTTAGTGCCCTTGATTTGGAGGAGTTGATTACCAGCCCCAATAGTTTACTGAAATCTCCTCAAATTTTATAAATATTAGGTAAGGTGTTTAACGGTCTGCTGATAGATGATATTACATTGTCCGCATAGAGGGTACACTTGTTCTCTTTGCCGGCCAAGTTTATTTGCCCCCCACCCAGATGAGAAGCACTCTCTGGACCCCTACCCGAGCCGCAACTAGGTCCCCCTCACTAGCTGCAACTTGGCCCCCTTGCCCGAGGCACAACCTGGCCCCCTTCCCCGAGCCACAATCTGGCCCCCGTGCCTACCATCTTTTTCTTTCTGCTGCGCTGGGGGCCTGGGAGGGAGGAAGCGGCTTCTTATTAAAATCTAGCGATAGGAGCATAATTAATTAAATGTATAATTTTACGTATGTTATCTGTCTCTGAAAAAAACACATTGGTCGAGATGTACAATATGGTGTAAAAAGGTATTCACCAGCACTGCCAGAACCTTTGCCAGTATTTTCACATCAATATTCATTAGGGATATGGGGCGAAAGTTCTCGCAGCAGGTATTATCACACATTGGTTTAGGAATAACTACTATTCTAGCCTGCATTGCTTCTGGCCTCAATTGGTCGCCCTTTGCTATATCTAAGAAGACACGGTTGAGATGGGGTCCTATAATTTAAGCAAATGTTTTGTAATATAATAGGGGAATCCATCTGGGCCAGTTGTTTTGTAATTCTTTAGCCGTTTAATTGCGGCATGGATTTTCTTCCTCAGTAATTGGCTGGGACAATAAATCAATTTGTTCCTGTTCTAAAGTTGGGATATTGACCTGAGCCAACCATTGTTTGACTTTAGATGTAAAAAATGTATGTGTAGGGTTATAGAGTTTTTGGTAGAAAGAGGCAAATTCCTCAATTATTCTCTCTGGATTGGTAGACAATCCATATCTTTTAATCCTTAGAGAGGTGAATGGTCAGGAGCTATAATAATTATTAAGCTTTCTTGCTAAAGGGAAATCAGCCTTGTTCCTTTTTGTGTAAAACCTTTGTTTGGCCCATTTTAGTGTTTTGTCAGCCTGATGAGTCAAAAGTAGGTTAAGTTCAGTCCTGATGGCTGATGTAAGAGATATAGCCAGTTTCTGTTGGTGTGAATTGTGATTGTTTCTGCCTAGTACCAATTTGGATGAGTAACCCCCTCATAACTGCTTTATGGCTCTCCTATATAACCCCTGAAGACATCCCTGGTTAAACGTTGCTAGAGAAGAAATTTGTTAATTTTTGCTTGAGCTGCTTAATGACCTCTACATTACCCAGCAGGGTATCATTTATGCGCCTTAGGACTTTTCCTTAACTGGCTGTTAAATTGGTAAAAGAGGTTAAAACGGGAGAGTGGTCTGACCTAGAGCATGTTAAGATTTTAGCCTTATCTATAGAGGGCCCCAGATATCTTGAAGCAAGTAACATATCATCCAAAAAATCTATCTATGGCAAATTGTTGGTAATATTCAAATGCTACAGTTCATTTACATGGGGAGTTAAATGCCTTAACATTATGTATCAGACATTGTAAAACCATTGTTAATAGAAGCTTGGGTGGTGTCCTGAGGCCTTTCCTTCCAACTGAAATGGTGCTGCTGTTAATACTTTAGGTTAAGCAGGGGTCTGGGTGAAGATCCTGGTTGTGGAGGATCAAGTGGAAGTAGATGACCAGAGTTGTCTGCTAGCAGGGCCGATTAGGGGGGGGGTACTACTGTATCTGGCTCGGGCCCAAAGGGGGGCCCGGCTGTGCTGCACTTTTCAAAATAGCCAGGCCCCTGCCAAAGTCCCAAACCACCGAAGGTGCCAAAGTCCCGAAGCCATGAAAAGACCCGAAGCCACAAAAGGAGCCGAATTTGAAGTCCTGAAGCCATGAAAAAACCTGAAGTATCTGAAGCCACAAGTTTTTTTAAATTTTATTAAACCCCTAGCCACCAATGTATGTTGAATACTCAATTGGCCCCTGCCACCAATTTTTTTTTTAAATATTCTCTGGGGCCCCAATGTTTCTTTTTTTATTTTTTTTAACTTGGCCTTGCTGCCAAGTTTTTTTTTTAACTAATAGGGGGCCCTAAAGACCAATGATTTTTTTAAAAAAACTTATGGGGGGCCCTGGCACCAATGTTTTTTTTTTTTAAAAAAAAAAACTTTTATGGTGGAGCCCTGGTGCAAATGTTTTTTTTTAACTTATAGGGGGGCCCTGGTCAACAATTATTTTTTTTTTACTTTTAGGGGGGGCCCTGGCACAACAGTATTTTTTTTCTAACTTATAAGGGGGCCCTCACCATCAATGGCTTTTTATAACTTGTGTGGAGGGGGTTTACTGTTTTTAGCTCTGATACTGTATCTGTGTGGTCTTTTAACTGTGGTGTGGGGTGGGTGGAAATTTAGTTGTACGGGGCCCCATGATTTCTAATGGCGGCAATGTCTGTTAGTCCCAGTTGTTGCAGAATTTCCATGCCACATGAACCGTAGCAATAGATAGGATTTGTTTCCAAGAGAGAACAAAAGCTTAAAAGTAAATGCCCATCTATATCTCACATTTTGTGAGGATACAATCTAAGTGATTGGTTTAAGTCCTCTGCGTTTAGCAATGGTCATGGTAGCCATGGATGCTAACTCCCTCTGCAGGAGTGACTTGAACATGCCCAAAAGAACTGCATCTGTGAGTACCCAAATGCTGGGCCTTGAGATTCTTGTGAGGTGTCACTATGTTGTGAAGGCAATGAGGGAGCCTCTTCGTTCATCTTGTCTGGGCCGGAGTTCTCCGCCATCTTGGATCCAGAAGGTTAGTTTTCTGACTAGGAGAAAAAGTTTTTAAGCGTGCTCTGGCTCCCATTCTTTCGCCTTTTGGAGGCTTTGGACATACTTTGCCTGTTCAGTCAGTATTGGGCAAGTTTGAGATGTTGTAGTGGAATCATATTGAAAACCACCCGGCCAGAGTGTGGAGCTTGTTTAGACACGTCTATCCTCCTGCACATGCCCACACATGCTACACCATGCAATTTACCTGGCACACAGTTTTACATGTATCACCCCTAGCACAATACAAAGACCATTTTTCAGCAAGTATTTTAAATGAGATAGAAAAAAAGAAAGGCAAAAACTATGCAGTATCCATAAGCTCTCACATGATGTTTCAGCAGCAATACAACCCGGCTTTGTGGGCACTAATAATATGCAAGCTGAGAAAAAGGAAGTCCCCATACTAACCAATGTTACTCACTTCTGCTTTAGTTGCAGTAATAAAGGTATATTAATAATTCTGAATAAATTCAAGTTACTATCTTTGAAGTACCAATAAACACTCAGCATTATAACTGCTAAATACAACAATACTGAGCATGTGAATCAACGGTTTTATATGATGCACGCAGAAACATAGACCAGGTTCAAAAACTTTTTAGATCTCAGTGAAGCTGTACTTTATGCCACCCAATCATTTAATGAATGTAACATGGGCAAACTTAGGAATGCAAGGTGTAAAGCAAACCCTAAAATTGTGTCCTCTACACTTCTTAAATATTGGTTGCGTCCATTATCAAGAATAAAATGCATGGTGGAAATAAAGGTCACACAGATGGTAGGGAGCCCTGGAAGTAAAACCGCATTAATAGGCTTTTTTTCAATGGCTCGTTTTGTATGTTGTCCCTTGCAGCTAATGAATCGCACATACCCATGCAATTTCCACTGCCATCAGCATCACTGTACTAAAAATTATACAAATAGCCAGACAAAGGGACTTTAGATCTTGCATTTAAAATTTAAAGGAAAACTACACCCCCAAAATTAATACTTACACAACAAATAGTTTATATCAAATTAAGTGACATATTAATATATATTTAAGTAAATATTGCCCTTTTACATCTCTTGCCTTGAATCTCCATTTATTGATGGTCTGAGTGCTGCCTCAGAGATCACCTGACCAGAAATAATACAACTCTAACTGTAACAGGAAGAAGTGTGGAAGCAAAATACAGAACTCTGTCTGTTAATTGGCTCATGTGATCTAACATGTATGCTTTGTTTTGCTTTGTTTTACTTTGTGTGCACCATGAATCATAGGATGCCAGGGGGTTGCCCTTATTTTTTTAAAATGGCAGTTTTTTATTTATGATTACCCAATGGCACATATTACTAAAAAAGTATATTATTATGAACATGGTTAATTTACATGAAGCAGGGTTTTACATATGAGCTGTTTTATGCAATATATTTTATAGCGACCTACATGATTGGGGGTATAGTTTTCCTTTAAAGAATGAAAGATCAGCAAATAGACATCAATTAAAGAGTGTCAAAAGCAACCCATGCATGCAAATATAACTCAAATAGATGACGGTGCATGTTTTTAGGAGAAAATAGTAGGTCCAAAACTACTTGTGGTACTTCTTGTTGATGTAAACGGAAAGCAGTCATGCCCTGTCGTTAGTGTTTAAATGAATGCTACTTTAAAGAGTCAAGTTTTTCAGAGAAATATACAGCTGAATCATAATGTACTTTTATAATAAAGCACTAAGTGTAGCAGTGATACTGAAGAGAGGGTAACAATATAGGGTAAAGTGTACCCCCAATGTAGTATATCACAAAAAAACTAAATCACAGAGCATTTTCTATATAAAGCAGATGTTTCCAAATACCGCAATAAATAGACAGTATTCTGACTAGACATTCTATCATATAAAACATATTTAAATAATTATAGGAGCATTGCTTTGCTTTCACACAAACTACCTCCCTTGTTATTATCTAAATTAGTTTAATTAAAAATAATGAGTTCTGTATTAACAAACCCCTCCCTTCACCCATCCGTTGTGATTTGGCTAACAGATAAATACATGCATTACAAAGGGGATTTGTCTGCATAGAGATTATCTGATTAACTATCTAGAAAGAACATGAAGCTGAAAAAATTAAGTGGTTTCAGTTTCCAAGTTTGTCTAGTCTATTTAAAAAAAAAAAGAGTTAACAGGCCAAAATATGTTCAGCACAAGATCATGTTGAACTAGGGCTATACAGCCCTCTTGAAAGGGCACCTATTGGGCAAAAATGTTACCTCCAACCAAAGGTGCGCGATAATACAGCCCGCACTCTGGTTGGGGGTAACAGTATTTTTGTTTTTAAAAATTGCCACTGCCACCAGGAGGAAGCTCACGGTAGTGGCCATGTTGGGGTACACACGTGTGCATAATGAGTGAATGTTCTCACAAACTTTAAGTTGTAAGATCTTAACTTTTTCCATTATTTTTTCATTATATTTATTCCCTTTCTTGTGTTTTCTTCTATTTTTGTATACTCTGTCCCTTCCATTTTCTCTCTCCTTTTATGCTTTTTATTTTTCTTTGGTTCTGCATGTTTGCAGAAGAGTGCAGATAGGAGGCTGAAAGCAAACTCTCCCATCTTTCTGCTATTCTCACTTTCATTTATGTCTGCTTTTATCCAATTTACATTTATTCTACCTTCCCTTTTCTTTTCTGCTCTCCCATCTCTCCAGCCTACTATTGTTCTCTCCCACTCTTCATTTCCTCTATGCTTCCCCTGTCCCCCAATGGTCTGCTCCATTAATTTCCTCCAGTTTCTTTCAGTCTCATTTCCTTCCGTAATATAATGCTTATGGAGGGCAAAAAGACAGAGTGAGTGCTAAAGTTCTATGTGACATGAGGACAGGCAACTGAAGGTGGAACTCAAGCAATTTCTGTATACTTATTTAGCTTTTATACTGCACTTTCCCACTCAGCAGCAGTAAAAGGTATTGGGTACTAGATAGCAGGAGAATCCAAACTTCACCTACCCGCCGGCAGGGAACATACTCACAAACTCTATGTAGATAATCCCCAGAATCAAATGTATATAAATATGCTGCCAAAAAATAAAACCTTTATTGAAAGTGCCACTATACCATGTTTTAGCGTTTTAATTTTGCATTCCAATATGGCATATCAATTATTGTAGAAATATGATGAGAGTGTAATTGTAGCTGTGCAGGTAGGGCTGATTGGCAGGTAATGAGTTGAATGTGGAAGCACAATGTTTATGCTAGACTTCTTTAATCCCTGTGCACTGTGGTACATTGCCTAATCATGCCTTTTACACTAAAGCATATAATAAAGGTGGTAGCATTTTGATGCAGCTATCACAAGCACAAAATCACTTGTATTCAGTATTTTAATCGATTTGTGCTGCCCCTGTGCCACCTCTGCCCAGATACCCCAATCATGTAGCCCACAGTCACAGCTGGTCTGAAGGGAAAACATTATTGGAGAGTGCAGGCTGGTTACAGCATAAGGCAGACATATATAAGCAGGATACCAGAGTCACTGCCACAGGCTGCTGCGCGTCACAATATCTATAACCTTCAAACTCTACTCACCCCAACCTCAGCCCCACCTTCTCTAGAAAGCGTTACACCGAGCAGTTTCCCACTTCTCCTCTCACCTGCGAGGGCAGCTTTATGTTTGTAGAGCTTTCAGTCAGTCCCCATTCTGCAGTTGCCCCAAATCTCCTGTCAGAGAAGCAACTTTCGTTCCTTAGCACAGAGCGTGCTGCTTACAACCCTCGCACTCCTGCTGTAAACAGAGGAATGGCGCCATCTTGGGTCAGTAGTGCGAACTGTCAGGACAGATTATTATTGGCGGCTAATCAGTGATCTGGACTGGTCCAAACAGTAAAAAGCTAATCGAGTAAAAATATTAAAGGCAGGAAGATCCTGATTACACCCTGTAACAACGGATGTGGAATCGCCCAACTTCTGCCCCATTCTCCTATGCAATACATGCTGGATGAACAATATTACTGTGTATAGAATTTTGTGCTTACACTACTATCAGTATGGCTAGGTGACATCATGATGACATCATTAGCGTTCCCTGGAGATAAATACCTTGAATAGATTGCCTACAGCACACAGCACAATCTGCAAGGGGGTCTCTAAGTATTTACAAGGCCTGAAATAATTTCCTACAAAATGTGTTACTTTGCATGTTTATATCTAAAAAATTCATGTTAATAATAAATACTAATAATGATAATCATACCTACTCCTACTACCGTATTCTGGCTACTGTGATTTATAGAGAGAACCACCCAGACACATTCATTCAATAGATAACCTTACATTTTACACAACTGCAACTTGCACTGCATGTCTGCTGCAAAATCTAGTTCTGACTTATTTAAATGGTAAAATTCAATAAACCAACATATGTACTAGCAGGTTGTGACTATATTATAAAAACTACATGTAGGTATACTAACTATATATATAGAGAGAGAGAAAGAGAGAGAGAAAATATAGATAGAGCTATATAATATAATCCAAAATTGCACTTCTGCCCCTCACTAAATAACCACAGCCAGGGCGGTGGACTGAACCACTACATATTTACACACATGCAATACAACCTGTTGAGAAATCTTTGAATTGTGCACCATTTTAAGTTTTATACAGGATGTTGCCCCCTTGTAGAAATATTTTTGAATACAGTCAACAAATTGGCATAAGAGGTTTAATGTTGATAAATGTAAGATTATGCACTATAACATAAATGCAAGTTATTAAAAAAATGGTAGTGTAGTTTAGGGAACTGTGCGACACCATTCAGTGTCTTTTAAAGTGAATAAAATACATTAAAAAATACATAAAAAGGGACATTAAAGTGGTTGTTCACTTTTTCAGTTTAGTTGTTTTCAGATTGTTCACCATAAACAAATACTTTTTTCAGTTGCTTTCCGTCTTTAATTTTTTTACAGTTTTCCCAAAATTGAAGTTTAAAGTTTAATAATCCTGATAGTGTTTGAGTCTGACAGCTCAGTGATCAAGGAGCATTTTTGCTACAGTTTGCTACATCTAGTTGATGCAATTAGTTGATACATTTCTCAGCAGTATCTGTGGAATATTAGCAACTATTGTATCAGTTCTGTCAGCTGCCTTTAGTGAAACTCAGGGATTCTGCTCAGCAGGAACAAAATAAGAAATGTATCAACTAAATGTATCAATTTAGAACAATTTAGAACAATTTAGAACAATTAAAGCGTTAGCACCCCCCAGCTTTAGAAGGTGAAAAAATGAAGATTTACTCTTCAATATTAGAAAAAGTCACAAATAGAAAATAGAAAGTAATCTGATTGTAGTAACTTTTTGTTTTTATTTACTATATTTCTTTCTTTCTTTGACCTTAATAATCAGTTGAACATGGGCCATATAATGCTAATGAGCATTATATGATTGTTCTTACCTAGTTTGTGTAAACTACAAATACAAATAAAAACTGTTGAAAAGAGAAGTAAATTAGAGGGCATTATAGATAGACAGATAGTGGGAGATATTTTTTCACATAGAAAAGAACAAAGAACACGTGGTCACTCTTTTAGACTTGAGGAACTGAACTTTCATTTAAAGTAGTTAGAGCGGTGAGGCTTAAGAATGCCAAAGAAGAAGTTTTCGTAGAGCACCAATCAATTTAAAATGCCTTTATTGGTACATTTTATGGCAAACAGCCTGGTCTGCGACGTTTCAGGCCTTCAGGCCTTTTATCAAGCTCTAAAATCTCCCTCTAGAACCACCCCTTTTATACAGAGGAAATTTTCGCCATCTACTGGTTACACAGCAGTAATCGCAACAAAATACATACACATTGTTATAATAGTAACAAGATTGTGTCAACTAAGCGCCACCTATTGGTTACATTTAAGTATCAAAAGAGTATATTGCATACATACTGTTACTAAGTACTTCAAATCATTAAGTTTTGTAGTAAACTCTTTGTTGGTCACAGACCAATCAGTATATGCAAATTGTCTGAAAAACGAAACAAATTAAAAACCGATTAAAATATATATTAAAAACAAGATCAGCGAAAAATAGCTTGTAGATCGTATTCCCTGTTCATTCCCTGTGGGGACAATGTCCCAAGTCTCCTAATCCATTGGGCTTCCTTTTTAAGTAGAAGTTTTATACGATCACCCCCTCGTCTGAGTATGGGTATATGGTCCAATACCTGAAATTTCAGTTGATGTATCCCATGTCCCGCCTCTATAAAATGTGCAGCAACTGATTGTTCCACTTTTTTCGTTCTGATTGCTGATTTATGTTCCCTAATTCTTTCACGAATAGGGCGTGATGTTTGACCAACATATGATAAGCCACAAGGGCATTTAATGCTGTATACTACAAAACTTGTGGCGCATGTATAATAACCCCGTATTTTAAATGGTGTACCCTGTCGGGGATGATGCACCACTTCACCTTTTTGACAATTGGAACAGCAGTTGCATCCAAGACACGGGAAAGTGCCACTCTTTATTGGTCTTAATGTGCCTTGTTTCATTTTTTGACTTCCTATATCAGATTTTACAAGTGCTGAGGCTTAAGAATGCCCACATAATGCTGTTTTGGCAGATTATTATTATTATTATTATTAATAATAATGCCTTCAAAAGTATTAATATGATCATAATATCCATGTCTATAGTGATGTCAAGATTATTATTACATTTATTTAGAAAGTGCCAACATATTCAGCAGTGCAGTACATATTGGTACATATAACAAACAAGGTCCCACAAGGTGGGAGGATTTGATATACAAAGGTATAAAACTATGCAGCTATGGAGGGCATGTTTTGGAGAAATATTGTCAGTGTTATGACTATTCACAGGAAGTGAATGGTCAGAAGATTGTGATGTGCAGAAATGATGTGTTATGGTAAGTGATAACTTGAAAGTACTGTAGCTGTTAAAGGTTAAGTGTGTTAGCTTTATGACAGAGGTGACTTTTAAGGGAACATTGAAATCTCTGCAGGGTAGGAGAGTATGTGATGTTGTGGGGTAATAAATTCAACAGGTATAACTGTTCTGGCAAGGTTCTACACAGTGGAGTAGCTAGATGTTACTGGGCCCCACAGCAAATTAAATTTAGGGCCCCCAACATATCCAGAGATTCTCCGGTTTTACAAATATATGTTGAAATGGCTCATAATTTGGGCTTCATGGGGCCCCTATACCTCCTGGACCCCCCTGCAGCCGCAGGATCTGCTTCCTCTGTAGTTACACCAATTGTTCTACAGGATAGCATGTGAGGAGATTACTAGGGCGAGTAAAAAGATTAAGGTAATAAGAGCATGAAATGATCGATTTGGAGTATATTTGAGAGTGAGGATTGAAATGTAAGGTGGAGCATTGTTACTGAGAGCTTTGTATGTGAGGGTGTGGAATTTAAATTTAATGGGAGAAGATAGTGGTAGCCAGGTGCAGTAGAGGTGCTTTAACAGGTGAGGTGAATGAGTCTTGCTGTTGTATTGTGGATGGATTATAAAGTGAATGGCAGACCAAAAAGAGGTAGGTTGCAATAAGTGGCAGTAGGCAAATGATTGACGTGTGAACTAGTATGTTGTTGTTTATTTACTGTGAAAAGGGTGTACTCGTGATATTTTACTGTATTTATCGTGAAGATGCAGTATGCTAGACTTTACAAAGGAGTCAATGTGAGGATTGAAGGAGAATGAAAAACCAATATAGCACACCTATGCACAGAATGAATGACAGTGCTGTATCCAGTAACAGACAGTGTTGGGATAGGCCATACTGTATGTGTATGTAGGTGGGAATACAAACTGACTCAGCAGCTTAATTTGGGTCCCTGAGAAAATGTTTATAAACACAAATTTAGAGGATCCAAATACAGTAACAATTATCACTAAAATAGGGTTTTTTTAATATCCTTTTTACATTGTTACAACTATTCAGCTAGCTGAAAGAAAAAGGGGAAATACTGTTTTACGGTAGCAGAAGTGCCCAACAGACAATGTGTTCCGCATTTAATTATATTTATAGGCATATGCTATGTATTGTTCTCATGGTAAAATGCAGTATTTCAGGGTTCCAAACCTCAGACAATGCATAGAGAAAAAAACATATGGGAGCACATCAAAACATATATTCATTAATCCTTTATGGAGAAAGGTACTGGACATCTAATTCTTGGCTTGTGTAGGGTTATGCAACATTTTCCGTGTAATGTACCTTGTTTTTAGGGGGAAAGGGGAGGGAGGAATGGGTGTATAAAAAGATTGTAGGGGAATTGGGGAGGGAACGTTGTTACATATTTTCTGGTCCTGTCCACTTATCGTTCCTTTTTGAAATACTATTAGACAAACCATGAGCCGTATCCGACAGTTTGATATTCCTGACGATCCGGCGTATGTTCTGTTGTACCATATGGATAAATCACTTCGCAATTTCACTTCCACTATTGAACCTCTCCTGTTGAATGCAGCTAAAATGTTGATCCCATTAAAATGGAAGCAAACTACCTCCCCCACATTACAAGATTGGTTTCATAAAATAGAAGAACTACACAAGTTTGAACAATTATCATTGTTTGATACTGATCCAAATCTCAGTTATAATACTAAGTGGTATAGATGGATTTCATTTAAGGAGTCGGATTACTATAAACAATCACTCTCCTAGGAGTTTAACATAACCTTCTTTGAGTCATGTTCAATGTATAGCCTGGCAATTCCTGTTTCTCACTTGCCTCATCGCTGTTAACTCAGCGCATTTTTTTTTTTATGGTTTCGCTATGTGACCCTATGTTGTCATTTATTATTGTAATGGAGATTCCGATGTGGCTTGTATCTACAGCACTGTATTTTCCTTTCCTTCCATGTCATACTCCCCCCTCTGTTTTACCCCCCTTTTTATGTTTTCTTTTTGTGTATAAAACTCTCAATAAACAGTTATTTCAAAAAAAAAAAAAAAAAAAAGATTGTAGGTTTTTTTTCTGTCTCAAAAGCATCACGGATGTAAGCTGCATCATCATTTTAGAATTGACCATACTGTCTGATTGCACATTACTCAATTGATAACCTTTGCTTGATCAATTATTTTGTAGACCAAGAAACATGGGAATTAATATACAAAAAGCAAGTAGAAAGGTAAGTTAGGATCAATAATCAAGATTCATAAGTCAAAGGTTGAAAACCAAATCTCAAAAGGTCCTTTTTTACTAACAAAGATTAACATATACACAAATGATTTGAGTCAGAAGACACAACTTCCATGTTATTTTGGCTATACTGTATGTAACTACACAAAGAGACACTATAGGGCAGATGTATTGAAATGTGAGATTAGAGCTCACCACAAAATACATTTACTCACTTTATATTCATTCCTATGGGATTTTTAGAATTGTATTTATCAAATGGTGAACTCTAACTTTCACCTGTCGATAAATACGATTAAAACCCTTCTACAATGCAACGTATTTTTTTTTGCATTTCAAGCTAAGGTGAAGGAAACTTCTACAGCAAAGTGGCCAGTATAAAAATGATAACACTTTTACTTCATCAGTGTCAAGGATTAGGTAGGGGGCGCTGTAGATACTGAAGAGAGAAGACGAGTCCTTTAGGCAGGGACTGGTTGTGTCCACAGAACACAAAGGGAAAGGCAGGAACAGGGAGACGAGGGCGTAGTCAAACTGGAACAGGTGCAGAGTGAAGCAGGACGGAGCGGGCGAAGGTCAAGACCAGACTGGACAGGACGAAGATCAGGGGACAAGACAGTGGTAGGAAAGGATACATTCCACAAGGGGTCCCAAAAAATAAAAGTAAAGTATTTTATTCAAAGTTGCATTAAAAAAAACATGATCTCCATCTGCCCTATGCTCCCCAGGACATGAAAGGCATATGGTGTACAGAGATGGTTTTTTTAATGCAACTTTTTTTTTATTTTTTGACTCCTTGTGAAATCCTTTGGAGTGCCCATTTGCCCATTCTGCTATTGGCTACAGTCTACTACTCCCTATGCTGAGGATTTCGGGCAGGTGCACCCAGACCACTTCACTTCACTTGGTTTATATTAGCTTCTTACTGGTACCTGGGAGACATAAGGGTATCTGCTTTATTAATGGTACCACCTGGTATAAAGCAGCCAAGAGTGCCCTGAGCTCCATACTTTGTGTCTAATTTTTAATTAAAGGGGCTGTTCACATTTGAATTAACATTTATTTTGGCATAGAGAGTGATATTCTGATACAATTTGCAATTGCCTTTCATTTTTATTATTTGTGTTTTTTTTAGTTACTTAGCTTTTTATTAAGCAGGTCTTGTTTGCAACTTCATTTTTCTGGTTGCTAGGGTCCAAATTACCCTAGCAACCATGCACTGATTTGAATAAGGGACTGGAATATGAATAGGAGAGGACATAAAAAACATAGAGCAATCAAAAGTAGCTTTACAGAGCATTTGTTTTAGATGGGGCCGTGACCCCTATTTAAAAGTCAGAAAAAGAAGGCAAATAATTAAAAAAAGTAACGAAGCATTAATTTGAAAGACAATCCACATTTTTTCATTAAATTGTTTATTATAAAATAATTAAAAAAGTAACGAAGCATTAATTTGAAAGACAATCCACATTTTTTCATTAAATTGTTTATTATAAAGCTAAGTGAGAAGAAAACAGAAAACACATTTGACTTATCCCATTTGTTTGTAACTTTACCTTTTAACTTTAGCAAGGACAAAGCGAAGCTGTACATCTTAACATATAGTTAGGTTACTGATACATTCCTGTAAAAAGCTTGTAACAAATGACAACAATGGAATACTAATGGTATACCAGATAATGTACCAATGGTATACCAGATAAAACTGGGGCATTTCTGCTCACCAAAGTAGAGCTGTTCTATAGCATTTCTGCTCACAGCAATAATCTATGTCCCATTACAATTATCCACACCCACAATTAACCCTGATTCTTAAAACCTTGTAAATTTTTCCAGCCATGCCTGAAAAGAGATTTAACTACGTAAAGGCCCAAAATAAAGCATATGTTTATGGCACCTTGCAGTAGCACCACTGCCATCTGCTGGTTATACAGAGTTTCCCAGCCCCTTGTCTTGATTTGGTACTGTCCTGCATAAAACACAGGACAGTTTGGAGGTTTACAGACCTGCCTGCAGCTCTGTATACGCTATTCTTAGAGGTATGTGTGAGGCACAATAGAGAAAGATGCTCTCTGGAATGCTGCTTGTGGGTGGCACTAAAAACCACACAACTTAAAATGAATGGCACCGACAGTAAAATCTTAGTCCCTGGCAGGTGAAGAGATTTGTCGCAAATGGAAAATATGCACAACCACGATGCTTTTCCCTTTCTTATGTTTGAATCACCTCATGTAAAACACTTTGACTCTAATCGACAAAGGCACATTGGGAGATTTGTTGCCCTGCAGTACCTTTGGGTGACAAATCTTACTTACTTATATTTAGGTGGTATCACTGAAAAATGCCCTTTCGACATTTGTTTACCATAAAGTTGCTGAAGAACACATTTTGCAGTGATAATGCCGGAGATAACCATTTGGACATGCAGAGATATCCTCCCATGTGCCATTGCCCTTAGAGTCCCCAAACTCTGGAGGCTTTTAAATGTACATCAGTCAGGACCTCTATATTCTAGACCAGTGATCCCCAACCAGAAGCTTGTGAGTAACATGTTGCTCTCCAACCCCTTGGATGTTGCTCCCAGTGGCCTCAAAGCAGGTGTTTATTTTTGAATTCCAGTCTTGGAGGCAAGTTTTGGTTGTATAAAAACCAGGTGCACTGCCAAACAGAGCCTCAATGTAGGTTGACAATCCACACAGGGGCTACTAAATGGCCAATCACAGCACTTATTTGGCACCCCAAGATAGTGATAATGGTACTGTTGCTCCCCAACTCCTTTTACTTCTGAATGTTGCTCACGAGTTCAAAGGGTTGGGGATCCCTGTTCTAGACAGTATAAACTGTGAGTTACCATTCATTTAGAAGTGTCAGTACGGCTGTAAGTGCTCTTAAACACAGATTGTAAGATTCATGGTTTTAATGCCTTTTTAATATTCCTTTAACACATTGTACATGCATAAAAAAATTGTGCAGTATAACGTAAATTAAGTTGAGGAATACACATAAGAATTTACTCAAAGTTTTCAATCTGTTGCATTTTTCTAAATGCAGAAAGCATAATTTTCCAGCACTAGACATTACATTCAAATTAATAATGGGGCTGTGATTATATTTGTTTTTATATGCATTCACAAATGTAAACACAAGTATGTGCTCTGTGTGTATGTAGCCTAACAGTGGTCCGAATTCACTCTTTGCTCTCTCAACCATTCTGGCAGCAGAAATGTTCAACTCTTTCACATATAAAAAAAGTGGAAAAGTAAGGCTGAAAATAGTGTAAGAAAGGCATAGTTATCCAGCATTTTGGAAATAAATATTAAAGGAGAAGGAAAGTTACAGAGACATTTTATTGCCAATAGATTAGTTGCAATAGTTCAAGCTAGAATGCTATATTTATTGTGCAGAATGCTTTACCATACCTAATTAAAAGCTCTGGAATATCTCTGTTTGTTTAGGATAGCAATTGCAGTGTTAGCTTGGCGTGACATCACTTTCTGCCTGAGTCTCTCCCTGCTCATTTATAGCTCTGGGCTCAGATTAGAGCAGAGAAGGGGGGGCGAAGAGGAGCAAACTGAGCATGCTCATGCCGGGGCAAGGAGGTTTAAGCTGAAGGCAGGAAGTCTGATACAGAAGCCCATGAGTACACAATAGAAGGAAAGAAATGCTGTGTTTCTTTTGACAGAGGACTCAGAGCAGCACTACTCTGAGGGTTTACTTATATTTAGGTGGACCTTTTCCCTCTCCTTTAATAAGTCTCCAGTTGTGTCAAAACATACCACCCACAATGGATTAATCTTCATTAATATTGGAACAGTGGTTAAATTCAAACTTTAGCTACATGGTTTATGTAGACATTCAATAAAAGAGCTGATTAGGGGGCTCCTTCATTTTGATAAACAATGTCATTCATCTTTGCACAAGCTGTTATAAGCCATTCATATCTTTATTCTCACAAGCCTTTTGGTCTTATATGTGTGCAACATTAAGCATTTGAATCTTTGAGAAAAAATATGGTCCGTTTTCCCTGTCCTCTCCTTCTGCATTTCAGAAGTGGAAAGAAAGACACTGGCAAGGTTTTATGTCATTTTTAGTACAATATATAATAACTCCAAACAAATGGTGTTTTCCGCAAAATCTCCCTTACACATACATTGTCATAATAAAATCAGTAAATACTCCCATGTACCAGAGTTGGTCAGATGGTGAGAATAACCAGATTTAAAAGATGGATATCTGCTTCCTAGTTTAATGTATTCAAAGGGTAGAAAGGAGCTGACAGTTCAACTTCATCTAGTTTTAAACTCAAACAGTAAAATCTGAAGCTTGGGCACATAAACATATATTGATATAATACTGCTTAACTGACCTGGACTTATATACTGGGTAACCAGGACATGCAAAAAGAATGGTATATAAAGGTGATCCTAAAGGTTTTGAAAAAAAAAAAAAAAGGGTTTATAAATGACTAGCAAAAATCCCATTACTTAGTCAGTTACATGATTCACAAGTGCCTAAAATTATTATTATTCAAAGTGCCTTGTGAAAGGACAAAGTGTACCACTGTGTTTGAAGCCAAGACTATATGTGTACATGCAGCTAACAAAGGTGCTAATAAAATATTTTGGACTTGTTCAGACTGGAAACATATTCAGTATTTTCATGTTATATGTGCTTCTGGAAATTACATCATAAGAGTACGTTTAAAAAAAAAAAAAAGACAGAATCTTCCAGAGTCAGTCAATTCAGGCTATTTTCTAAACGACATGTTGAATACTGATTTTGGAGAGGAAAATCAAATTGCATTTTCCAGTTTTTTAAAAATGTTTTTTTAACACTTGTGCAAAGCATCAGATTTCATTTGTCAAGAATCCCCACCCCCTGAGAAGTATATATCCCCCCCCCTCTGTGTCTTAGAAATACGCTCAGCGTTATCTCCAAAGCCTCCTCAGGAATACACACACAGAAAGGAAGAGACTTTTCAGTTATGCACTTGTTGCTTAGCTGTCCTCTTCATCGTCGCTGATAAGGTCGCGCCTCTCTGGGTTGGTCTCCCGCTCACGTATAAAGTCTGCACGAATGGCTTCCAGTTCTGACAGCTCCAGGCGAACTTTTTCCAAATGGTAAGTGCGTCTGTTGCGGATCTGCCTCAGAGGGAATGGATTCATGTCCACAAATGCAATATTACAGAGCTTCCTAAAATAAAGGGAAACAATATTAGTATATCAGCTATACAGTGATATCTATTCAATCCCAAAAGTTCATCTTCCTGTCTGTATCAGACAGCAGTGACTCATTATTTGCATTGAATGTTAAGTAAAATGGCAGTGTAGACAGGCTAAGGATGTATTTACAAAGATGCTGTAGAAATACAATGTCCTATGTTGCTCTGTAAAATCCAGTGAAATGCTTAAGATCACTAGCCCTAGCATATCCTTTTATAGACAACTTGAGTTAGTAAAATACGGGTAATTTATGCCACACTACTAACTACAAAAGTTTCTACTTGATTTTTTATAGACAAGTTTTTTTTTGGTAACCATTAATTTCAATGAACTGCGCAGTGGTTTGTAAATAACCACTTCAAGAGACGTACCCATTAAAAACACACATTGGCAAAAAAAAAGTTCTGATGTTTTTGTGTGTTTTAAAGGGGACCCGTCACCCAAAAAAAATATTCAAAATCCTATTTTATTACATTAGTCAAGCAAAATTAAATTTAATTACACTGTATAAATTATTTGAATCTTGCTTCCTTCAGTTTGCAATTTCAAAATTATAACTAGAGGGCAGCAGCCATTTTGTGGACACTGTTATTAAGGCAAGCGTTGCATCATGTCAGAATCTTGTTTGTGCACCAGAATGGGGGACCCCATGTCCTTCCCCATGCCCTGGCTACACAATTAAATGGTAAAGAGAACAGGGGAATATGTTGAGAGCAGTGACATCTAGGAAGTGCTGAATGGAAAGTGAAAGTAATTGTCTGCCCCGCCTCTATGCCCAGGGCATAGAGGAGTGGCAGACAATATTTGATTGACAGCTGAGATTTTTAAATGATTTTACAACAGCTATGAATGCTTTAATCAAAAATAGAAATTGGATTTCATGTTTAATTTGAAAAGGACTTTTCTTATACAGATTTTTGTGTCTGGGTGACAGGTCCACTTTAATACACTTAGCGGCCGATTCATCAAAATGTGAGGTTAGAGGTCACCATGGAAAATTCACCCAATTTCTATCAGTTCCTATGGGACTTTTAGTAGTGTAATTATCAATAGGTAGACGTTAATTATCAATAGGTAGAAGTTAGACAAATACAAGAGGTCCTCTGCACTCAACCCATTATCAATATATTAAGGACATAACATTTTGTGACTTAAAGGGATACTGTCATGGATAAATATGTTTTTCCAAATTCTGCACTAAAATCAGTTTCTCAAAAGAGCAAAATTATATTTAATTTTGAAATCTGACATGGGGCTAGACATATTGTCAATTTCCCAGCTGCCCCAGTCACGTAACTTGCGCTCTGATGAACTTCAGTCACTCTTTGTTGCTATACTGCAAGTTGGAGTGATAACAACCCCTTCCCTTCCCCCCCCCCAGCAGCCTAACAATAGAACAATGGGAAGGTAACCAGATAGCAGCTACCTGATATAAGACAATAGCTCCCTGGTAGATCTAAGAACAGCACTCAATAGTAACATTTAAATCCCACTGCAACACATTCAGTTACATTGAGTAGGAGAAACAACAGCCTGCCAGAAAGCAGTTCCATCCTAAAGTGCTGGCTCTTTCTGAAAGCACATGACCAGGCAAAATGACCTGAGATGGCTGCCTACACACCAATATTATAAATTTAAAAAAAATACACTTGCTGGTTCAGGAATGGCATTTTATATGGTAGAGTGAATTATTTGCAGTGTAAACAGTGTAATTTAGAAATAAAAACTACACCATAAAAATCACGACAGAATCCCTTTAAACTAAGCTTAAGGCACAAACTGTTTCAAAGTCCTTAATATATTGATAATGGCTTGAGTGCAGAGGACCTCTTGTATTTGTCTATGTGAATTTTGTGGTAAAATTTAGAGTTCACCAGTTGATAAATACATTTCTACACTTGCACTTTAGATTGTAAGCTCTTTTGACAGGGCTTTCCTCACCTTTGGTACCAGTATGGGTTGTTATGTATGTAACACATTTATTTCACAGCGCTGTGTAATATGTTGGCACTCTAAATACATGTTAATAATAAAAATAATAATAATAATAATAGAAATGAATAGAAAGTGGGTGATTTTTTCTGTGGTGAGCTCTAATCTCACATTTTAATAATCTTAATCATTTCATTCCATTGTAATCACAGTATTGCAGAACAAGGTGGGGGCAAGGGGATGGGGCTGAGCAGGCGTGCACCAATACTACTTGGCCCGACTTGGCTGCGAGTTTCACTGCAGATGGCAGTAGTTTAGATACTCACCGTGCATCAAGTATTGTCCGACTAAAATAGCGCAAGTACGTAAAAATGGACATTGAATCTTGTAGCTTTAGTATTTCCTCTTCTTTGTACTTAAATAATCCCAATGCAAAGCGGAAGATTACCTAGGTATAGAGGAGGATTTAATTGAAATACTGTTGAGAAACAAAAAAAAAAAATCCCCCTAATCTCAAAGGCTGTAATGAAAAATATTTGGTGCCAGGTTCAATCTGGACTAAATGAAAGTTAAAGGAGAACTAAACCCTAAAAATGAATATGGCTAAAAATGCCATACGTTATATACTGAACTTATTGCACCCGCCTAAAATTTCAGTTTCTCAATAGCAGAACAGGTGAAGCAGTGCACTCGCTTAACCCACCCTCTGCTGGATAGCCTGGTGCACAATGTGGGAGGATTCGTCAACCTCCAAAAGTCAGTGAAAGTATGACACACTGGCACTCAAGGCAAAGGAATGCAGGGTTACCCTTTGCGGTTTATTTAATACAAACCTGCAACGTTTCGGGCAAGCCCTTTATCAAGCATACAATGGCTTTGCACGTTCGCATTAAATAAACAGCAAGGGATAACCCTGCATTCCTTTGCCATGAGGGCCAGTGTGTCCTACTTTCACATTCAGTTTCACAATAGCAGCAATGATACAGGACTTCAAACTTGTCACAGGGGGTCACCATCTTGGAAAGTGTCTGCGACACTCACATGCTCAGTGGGCTCTGAGCAGCTGTTGAAAAAGATAAGCTTAGGGGTTGTCACAACTTATCAAGCAGAAACTTATGTTGACTTGTAACATAAGATGATAATTCTGATGCTAATTGCAATGGTTTCTGTGCTGCCATGTCGTGTTTTTTTCACGTCCCCTTTAAGGGCCAATGCCCAAACCTTTGTGCAAATTTATCCTCTATTTGTGCCCGTATGTTATCCACTATCTATCTAATATCCCATATATTCGCTGTAGTGCCATTAACAAATAATCACTCAAAAACATATAAGTCAGCATTAATTTTTAACAGGACTAAGGTTTGTCATAAAGTAGTTAATATCCCATTTGGCAAAAGCAGTGACAGCATGCAACATTTTGATCAATGTTGTTCTCCCAAATGATACCCCAGCAAACAAAACTCCATGTTGGCAGAGAACATTACAGAATTTGTGAGCAAGATGACCAAATGACACCACAGACAATGAACCCAGAGGTTTGCCTTCTAGGAGTGATTGATGATTTAATTCTTACCAATGCAACTAGAACCTGCCTCCCCCTTTATGTTTTATGTTAAGAAAACTATAATCATGCATTGGATGGGGCAAACTCTCCCATCTACTACCTTTTGAAAAAGAATGGTAGACAGTGCCCTCCCACTGATTAAAAACTTACCTATGAAACCAGAGGGGCACCCAATAAATTCGAAAAAGTTTGGGGGGCCTGGTGTGATCAAAACTCCACAGAACTTTGACCTTAGGCTGTATCTAAACAGACAATAACTAATATGGGCTTAATTAGTACAAGTACCAACACTGGTTAGCTTGGATAAAGTAATAATATACCCTTTGTTATACAGATTTGTATTGCAAAGAACACTACATAACACTGCTGTGTTTGTTTGCTATGTTGTTTATTTGTTACATCAATTAACATTCAATCAATTAAGAATTTATTTAGGGGATATTTTAAACCAGATTTGACCCTTACCTTTGAGCCCTCATAAAGTAAGGTGTCCCATATCCTGAACAAGATGTCACTGACCACACTGTCCACAAACACCACAAGGAACCAATTGAATGTAATCAAAGTGTAATCCACTTTATACTGCTCAAAGTGAGCAGTAAGACGAGGCAACTTCTCATTCATCAAGTCCTTGAACACACGCTGATCTACCTGTAGGCAAAATTAAAAACCATCAGTACTTTATTTTAACCACAGTAATGCACAGCCAGAAACTCACATGTAAGGGTAGGACTAGACAGACGTTTTCGTCGCGATCCGACAAATCGCATGCAACTGAAATAAGGTTAGAGATAGAAATGTTTGATGAAGTTGCCCTGCATCTGCATCCGACAGTTGTGTCACGTCGGATCAACAATGTGATTTCATCAGACATTTCTGTCTTACCCTATTTCCGCAGCATGCGATTTGTCGTATGCGTTTTGTCGAAGCAAGTCCGTGTAGTCCTACCCTAAGGATGATGGTGAAGGAGATTTGTCACCTGCAATAAATCAGTGCAACCCAGGTTGACATATCTCTAGAATACCATACCCTTCTGTAACATATGAATTACTACAAGTAAATCACATTACTCGAGGATACTTCTTCAGCATGGGGAAATGGAATGAATGCATTAATGTGATTTACTTGCAGGGATTCAAATGGGGATGGAATTTTCAGGAGATGACGTTTTTTATATTGCAGATTTACAGTTGGCGACAAATATCCTTGTCTGCCATGGCTCTGACAAGAGGAGAGACTGGCAGACGGAGGACACAAACCTGGACCAGGGGTATGCAGAGGATCCTTTAACTTCCAGTACCCCTTATTGTTGCATCCTAGGTAGGTGCCTTTTCTGCTAACCACTAGTTCTGGCCCTCTCTGCCTGGAGTGTGCCAATTCATTAGGCGGCACACAGTGATTCAAGTTGCTTGCGTATTACCCTGGGCTCAGTGTACAGTAAACTGGGCTGGTTCACTTTTTGAAGTAAAGGAGTGTTAGCCCCAGGCCTGGATTTGTGGAAAAGCCACCAAGGCCCCGGCCAAGGTTGGCAGGATTTAAGGGGACGGCATATGTCAGCAGGTTTTAAGGGGACGGCATATGTCCGCATATGACAGCATGCTGCCCAACCAAACTCACGTTGGTTCAGGAAATAGTTTTATAAATTTCCTGTGTGCCAATCACCATTGCTTTGGTCCCAATGAAAATCTGCATGAATAAAAGGGACAGGGCTGGGGAGACAAACGGCAGCGGAGGTGCCTGTTATGTAAATCCGACCCTGGTCAGCCCAGGGTACTTTTCACGGAGTTCGATGTAATGCTCCTTCCCTCACAATTTCACCTGTTATAACCAACTGCTCCTGTAATCAGTCTTTGACCACCATGTATGATTTGTTTGCACCAGGAATGCTTTACACCAGGAATATTTTACGAAACGTGTTTCCCCAATCAGGCAATCAGCAGGGCCCTCCTCCACCCTCAAAAAAGACAATTTCCACAAGAGATTGTTATATTCCTCAAAAACCACAAGGTTTTGCGGGGGAATAAAACAGATAAAATATATATAGTGCAGTATTTCAAAATAAATTATGATATTTTTAGTGAACTTCCTATGTTCAAATATACCCGCATGTGAATAATTTATACTTAAAAATCATGCACCACCATCAGGAGTTAATATTTAACCAGTGTAAAAGTCTGTAACTTAAGTGGTGCTAGAGGTGTTTTTAATATATGATAACTTCTCCTATACTTCCTACCATTTGACAATTAACCCTTGTCTAGTGCCCACTGACCCTCTTGGTATATGGCAGCAAATAGGCAGATAATATAATTTTGCACTAATTAACAAAACGGTTTGTTAAAGAATATATGCCTTTAAGCTACCTAAGCCAGTGTCTACTCTAAACATTGACAAGGTGAGTTCACAGGCTATGATAAACATACTAGATTTGATTGGTGCAAAAGTAATTATACTGATTGCAAAGTATATGAATTGCAATTTTCCATTTTGTTTTCCCAACATAGACATTTAATTAATAAAACAATGATTATGTATATGTATTGTTATTATTATTATTATGTAATATGTATTATTATTAGATAAAATGTTAGAGAGATACACATATTTTATTATTTATAGAGCATTAAATATGAACAACTGTAGAGAAAAATACATTTGTTTATTCCAAGAGACTGAAAGAGAGATGACAGTTACCTGTGAGCCTAGAAGGGTTTTGGTGTAATAATCACGTGGCATGAACACCTCTACAATGGTAACCAGACACCAAAAGGCATCCTCCTGGTCAAGGTACAGAAGAACGATGGCTGCTAGCCTAAATGTACAGAGATGTTCAGGTTACAAAGAATGCACACATTTTCAAGGTGAGATGAAGCACAGGTACAGTACTGTTAAGAGAACAGAAAATCAGAAATAGGAGGACTATATTTCTGTCAGTGTAAAGTATTTATACATATAAGGAGAGATATGCTTAGTGTAAAACATATTGCTTAGTAAAGCCAAGCTGGCATTCTACACTTTTTTTCATGGTGATTTGCTAGCAGAGGGTCTCTCGATACAGTTTTCAATGAAACCAGTAAAGTTTCCACTTACGGTATATGAAAAAACACAGATGTACAGACAAATGAGGTTCCTTTAGTAGAATAACCAATGCCAATATGTTTTAGTGACTCACTCATATTACAGAATAAGGCACAGAACGACTCAGTGTCTTACATGTATTGATGGTGGCTGAGTGCAGAAGACAGCCTTATTGCACACCCTCCTTATTTTTGAAAAAATTATTGGTGAGCACAATATTCCGTTGTTTATTATAGTTCATACAGGAGCAGTGGCCAGCTCCATGTTGTAGCTCCCACCCTTCACAGCTACAGTCAGGTGACCCCAGTGGTGGCCAATAAAAGGACAACCATGGTTGGGAGTTTTAACATTGAAAGCAGGTAAAAGTTAGTACCTGTGTAAAATGTATAATGAAGCAGTCTAATTCTTTATGAATTAGATAAATGTTGAGGGTAGGACTGGCCATACCAGGGCTGACATCTTATTCTGCAGTATATGGACACAAAAACTTACCGGTTGATTCCCTGGCAATAGCCAATATCTGGGTTTCTCCAGGAATAGGCCAGCAGAACATTACGGAGCTTCTGGATGCCCTCTGAAGTTAGTGATGTGTAGTGCTTGTTGTTGGGTAGCGTCCTCATGAGGTCAAGTTCAATTTGTTTGGATGCAGGGTTCTGCTTCTCTAGTGCATTCTGGAGCAGATTCTGAAAATATCCAGGAGCTGCCTCATCCTTCAGTTTCTTTATGTGCAGGTTTGTAAACCACTTCCACATTCTAGAGCGATGTTCATGAGGAATTCCATTACGGACAAGGGCTTTCAATTCTGGCGAGCGTGCCATCTCACGGTTCACTGTGCTAGCAAAATAATTGTCCCACTTGACCACATTAGAAATCTCTTGATTTTCAGTGAGTGACAACGTCTTCAAGTCCAAGGCTCTTACTTTGGCTACCAGTTTCTCCTCCTCTTCATCATCCTCTGGCACAATCAGGAACCCATGGATGTCATATTTGCTGTGTAAATTGAATAATAAGGCATTTCACTTGGCAGTTTGTAACTATGTATCCCAAATGTACAAATCTTGGCAATGTGCACATGAACTGAAAGTATTTATCCTACGTTTAACAGATATTTTTATGTGTCTATGCCCTAATTGGCTGAAGGCAAAGATTAAAACTCAGAGCTGTGTATGGATTGTATAGTCAATAAGGCACCAATCATTTTCTTAAAATAAAGAATTGTTGGGTCTCATGTAAAGACTGAGATAAACAGTAAGCAGACTATGCTAAGAAATAAGTAAATAACGCATTGCCAAAACACAGCATCTTACTTACTCTTATTAGTAATTTTTCTGTATAAAATGTAAAAATAGAACTACACAGCTTTACTATGTTTTTTTGAAAAGCATGCAAACAAACAAAATTAGGGGTTACATTTAACTAGTAGTGCAGGACCGCAAGCAAAGTTACTAGTTGATTAAGACCTTTCCAACCTGAGGTTATGAAATTGGCAGCAAATGTAAAATAAAATGTTTTTTATCAGTATAAGCAGTAGTTTTTCCTGGCACCTGTATAATTGAAGTGATATGAAGCCCAAGTACCAGTATGAGAATTAAGAAAGAACTTTGTGACAAACAACTAAGAACCACTGGTATATAGTACAATGACAGATCTATTTGCTTTCTCATTCAGCTTTAAACATTTATTTTTGTATGTGTTTGTTAAACCTCCTTCCTTTCAGGAATGAGATAATGTTGGGGTCCAGAAGGGGTGCATGCATGCATGTGGCAGCCCCAGTGGGCCCAGACCACCCCTCCCCAGTCCGAGGCTGGTGGTGCAATCTATATACTGGTCCTCTTTTTGTTATACACTCATTCAAAGTTTTCAGGTACTATGATAGTTGTAAACCAGAGTTTGTGTGCTTATTTACAGGTAAGATTTCATACCTAACTGTGTGAGGTTTCACAAATGTATGCTCATGCTGTTCAGCATTCTCCACCTTCAATGCATCCTCTAGTAATTGATTCACAAATTCTCGAGCTTTTCCTTGGCTATCTGAACACACTGGGGTCTTCATTTCATGAAGGAGGACAAGATACTTGCTCTCAATCTGGCACATTTTGGCCTCTAGATTGGTATACTGAGGAGAAAAGGCATTGATATTACATTAAACCTGGCTATTGGTGAATAACACTGGTTAACAAGAATACAGTGTTTTCTCTTTATGATAGCATTTTTTGGAGTAAAATGGTGTAAATACCAGAGGAGGGCCAAACCGACAGGCTGCCTTAGGCAACATGGCCGGCGTGAGCGTGCACACGTGTCTGAGCTATGTAGTTGCATGTGCACGGGGGGGCGCAAGTGAGCAGGCTGGGGACACGATCAGGGGAGCAGCAGCAGGAGCAAGAGAGCCTGAACTGGGGTAGGCAGATGACTGTTTCAAAGGTACCTGCCCAGCAATTAGACTACCGTAGGGATTAGCAGCCTATTGTCAGGGTACAAAAGGTGACAAAACTTTTTTTTTTTTAACTTTGTGTTTATTGAAATTTTACACATGCATGACAATATGTATTTTACTTTTCTCATCATAACATTAAATAAAGAACAGTTTTGTTATACATTATTAGTTTTTGTTTTTTGTTTTGTGTAAGTTTTCTGTTATCAGAAACTAATGATTATACATGGGGCGAAGAAAGAAAACAGGGAGGGGTGGGTTTGAAGGAGGGGGTTCAGTGGACAGAACTTGTTTTTAAATTACATTTGCATTAATTTGCTATTTTTGGCTTAATGAATGAGGCAATGTCAGCATTTTGAGTGAATAGATCTAATGTTATATTTAGTTTTAGTACCAGTACACAGTCCACTCCCCCAACGTACCCAGAACTACAGAGCTGAGCTGTTGTTGCCACTTTTAGCTGGGTCACTTCTGTTTCCAGCATCTGTGCACTAGCACTAAATTAAAAATTTGCCAGGAGATTTTACTTCCCCTTTAACAGGACACAATGCCTAATGGATATAAAATATGTGGTAATGTATTCATCAATTAAGAGATTAGAAATGAACTCAAAGTTTGTGATAAAGTGTGTGTTCTGCCATATTGGACAAAGTGGCTGGGAATCTCTTCTCTGAAAGGCACAATGATTTGGATAGTTGAGAATCACCTGATGACAAACTGAAAGACTTAGGAAGAGCTAAAGACAAAATCAGAAAAAATGATATTCTGCAAAAAATACACTCTAGAAACTCTCTGTTTAAAAGACAAATTCAATGTGGTGATAGAGGTTTTTAAATATGGCAAGAAATCTGACAAATTTATCTTCACTTGTCTCAATATCACCCCTTTTGTGAATTTCCCCCAATGTGTGAGAAAACTGTATGCAGAGCTCACCCTTGTTTCCATTTCCCTCTCACGTCTTTCAGAGTTTCTTCGCAAAGCTGAAAGTTCCAGTATTTCCTTGTTGAGAAATTTATTTTGTGCTTTGTAACCTTGCAGATTGTCCTGTAGTGAAGTGAAAAGGAGATTCATATCCTGCCATTAATTCAGCCTGTAATTTGTGTTACAATTAATTCATGAGAAAATCTTCTCTAGGAATCTCTTGTTTACTGCATGCCTCAATATATTACCACCGCTAGGGATGCACTGAATCCATCATTTTTATATTAGGCCGAATGCCTGAATCCTGGCTCTCATTTGTGTAATGAAATCTGTGCAAAATGTAAAAACATTCTAAAACACGTTGTCTTCAGTTGTCCAGTGCCTTAAAACTCCAGCGACTTTAAAGTAGAGCTAACCCCCAATAAGAAAATCCCTATCCACTACGCTAGATAGTCCCCCCACCCTGCTTTCTCCCCGCATAGTTCTATTCCAAAAAGTGGCCTGAATATCTTGCTCACGCATTTATGCAGAGTAGCCCAGCAGAGCTCATAGATGTCATCTTCCAGATCTTCGGTCTTCTTCAGATTCTACTTCAGCAATTTAAGAAACTTTTCGGCGCATGCTTAGTTTGAGCAGTCCGCTATGACTGCCCATGAGCTCTTCTGCATTATTCTGCATAAATAAGCGAGCATGATATTCAGGGACACTTTTTGGAATAATGTACTATGCGGGGAGGAAGCAGGGAGGAGGGGACTATCTAGAGTAGTACATGGGACTTTTCTTATTGGTGGGGGAGTTAGCACTCCTTTTTAGTCAGCAGAGTTAAGGCATTGGATGTTATTAAGGGGGGGTTAGTTTTTCTTTAAGGGATCAGATTCCATTTGGCTGATCGCTAAGCGCAGTATGTGCTGCAATTTGGTATACAAAATTCTGCATTCGGTGTATCCCTAAAATCCACAGATAATTAGTGGCCACTCACACAAAACCACTACACCACATGCTTTATTAAACTGGTGAAAGTAGATCAAAATTAACCAGCTTTTTATCTCTCAGAACTCACCTCTGTCTTACTTATCCATGACCCCTATTAAGGTATTATAAATTACAAGGCCTAAAGAAAAAAACAACAAATGTAATTTTTTAATACTGCAATTGAAATTAAAGGGAACCTACACCCCATGAACATTGCCGGTCTGTATAAAAATATATCTCATAAAATGTGTAAAATAATGTTTCATCTAAAAAATATATATATATTTTTATGGTAGTAGGTGCCACTGGATAATAATCCAAAAAAGAAAATTTGTAGTAGTAAGGGCTTCTTCACCATGGCTTGTACAATTTACTGTGATTGCACACGAACCAAGGGCACATATATATATATATATAATCTATTTGTATGCATATTTTTATTTATATAATGCTTCTTATGTAAACAGCATTGTACAGAAATTCCAAACCCATAAAAAGTTAGGCAAAATTAGACCTATTGTAATGTTTATTAGAATAGGGCCTGACATGCTTAAAGCTTGTTTAACTTCATCTTTAAACACGTTCGGTAAATTGTAAAGCAAAAACAAGTACACCAACTAGAAATAAGCAGGGAATATAGCCATGGGTGGGGAGATATTTCTTTGGCCTCCAGACTGCTCAAGAGCCCCACTAAAAAATATATTAAAATAAAATAATGATGCCATCCAAATATGGTGTTTAGTGAATAACGGTCATACAATATGGAAATAACTAGACAGCACTGGTTTAAGGAACATAAGGTATTGTATGATGTAACATGGTATGAGGACATGGGCAGTAAATTAATTATTGAGGCATAGCTATAAGAGAAACTCCCCAGCTTCACGAAAACAGAAACATCCACCAGCATAGCTATTCAAAAGCACTATTTAGAACAGTGATCCCCAACCAGTGGCTCATGAGCAACATTTTGCTTACCAACTCCTTGGATGTTGCTCTCGGTAGCCATAAACCAGGAGCTTATATTTTAATTCTTGGCTTGGAGGCAAGTTTTGGTTGCATTAAAACCACTGCCAAACAGAGTCTGCTGCAAATTGCCAATCCACATAGCGCTACCAAATAGCCAATCACTTACATTATGTGGCACCCCAGGAACTTTTTTAGGATTGGGGACCTCCGATTTAGAAGGAAAACATTACATTTTATGTATATTTATTTGTGTGTGTGTGTGTGTGTGTGTGTGTATGTGTGTGTGTATTAGAATGTGTATCGCTGACGTGTTAAACATTTTAGTTACTGTGCATTCACAAGTCTAAATCTTAAGAGGGATGCCTGAAAAAGGGAGGCAGGACAGCCGTGTAGTGTCATGTTATTTTTTTTATCCTTAATGACCCACTGGCTGATAAATGTAACAATTTAATGTCAATATTGAGTTACTGTAAATATTCCCTTCAATAAAATTATCAGTTCTTGTAAAAAAATCATGTATTGCAACACAGCTTACAATGTGTGAATCTGTCTTGGAATCTATTGTGTGGCAGAAATTAAAACTTTCCATTTGATATAGCAGTTGATTAAAGGCAAAAAAGTTATTAAAAACTCCCCAATTTTTGGATCTTTCCCCCAGTCACATGAAACACAAGTGGAAAAACATGAAATGAGACATGTACATTGATGAGAACTCACATGGAGGCGATTTAGCTCATCCTGGTCTTTCTGCGGTGCTACAGGAATCTCAGTGGCAGCAGTGGAAGAAGGAATGTGTTGCTCAAATTCACTTAGTTGCCTTGATAATCTCATAATAACCTCATCTTTGGCCTGAATTGTCTCCATCGTCATAGTGAGCTGCGCCTTTAACTCTTTAATACTGCACTTGAGTTCTTCCACCACCTGGTGCAGATGGTCTTTCTCCAAGGTCTGCCTCTCCAGCAAATGATTCAACTCCTGGATCTGAGCATCTTTCTGCTGTAGTAAATGCAAGTGTTCTTTAGACAGTCCATCGCAGAATGGGCTGGCAAAATATTTATCATATTGGGATGACCTTAAAGATTGCTGTAACAGCCTGACAAGCTCCTGGAGAAAATAAAAGAAATTACTTTGTAATAACAATTTATGAAAGTACAAATGTATTGGTTGGTTTATAGTTACTAAACTGCAAGACAGCCATCCTATTAGAGACAGGAATAATTGCTCAGCCTGAAGGCTACTTATGTTGACATTTGTGGAGAACACCATTTTATTCTCCTAAATAAACCTGGAGGCCAAGCATGATGGTACATGATCTAATGTAGGAGTAAAAACCCTTGCTGCCCTAGATCACTATGGCTGAATAACTGATATCGGCATGTTGTCTGTATCCCTTATTGTCAGCTAATGGGCCCAGCCAAGCATTGGACTTGAAAGAGGGGTTTGACAGAATATTTTTATATGGTGCTGCTTACTTGGTCAAATTTATCTTTGCCCCAGCTAAATTCCCAACCACTGGCATACAAACAAGGACCGACTTCATCAGCAACCATTTAACTTTTTAGTATGTTTTTGCTTTATGATAGTAAACCTACACAAAGGAAAGAGCATACAAATTTCACCTAGAATTGAACCAAAGCCTCTAGTATTATAAGACAGCAAAGCTACACATTGTGGCATCTGTCAAATATTTTTGTCTCATATTCCATATTGACATGCAATAGATAATTTATACTTTGTTTATGTTGTTTGCAAGACTAGTATGGATACATTCTTGCATTACCTCTTGTTTGTTTAGAGGCAAATCTTTTCTATAGTATTGAAAATTACAGTTTCATTCTATAATCGGTGCTACATACTATGTATGAAATTGATCAATTCATTGCTGAAATCAGGCTGAAGATGTCATAACTTACTAAAAAGGGTACATTTTCCCTTTAAAATATTCATGTTAAATCAAAATGCTGGCTTTTTAGCTACTGTGAGAAACACCCTTGACTGCTTGACAATACCAGGAACTGTAGAGCATTCTAAACTTTGTTCTTTGCTCCTAAAAACAGAAGACAATGCTCACATGATGTCCTAACTATTTATAGAATCCAGAAGGAAGCTGTTAAATCCAGCTGAGATACATATCTGGCGAATCCCAAAAAGCTATGTGATTAACCATCAGATATTTCCACTGTATCTGAGAGATCACAAGACTTCCAGCTCAAATTCCCTAAATTACAAAAGCAAGCACATCTGTCCTGCCAAGATTTCTCTGCTGATGTTACATAGATGGGCTGCAGAGCTGGACTGTAAAATTTCTACCCCTTGTGACCTCTGGATATTGCATACAACAGCAGAAATTCATTTAGGACTACAGAATGATATTCAGATGATATTTTTAATGAACAAACAGCTGACCTACTATCAGAACTGCGTACAGAGCAGAACAAAAGTGCCATTTTTTTCGCGGCTTCTGTTTTGACGGCAAAAACACGGAAAAAAAAAGTTGCGTTAAAAAACGGACGCTATTTTTTTCTGTGATTTATTATGCCCCGAAGCTGTTCCAAGTACGAATCCGAAAATACTCCATCTAAAACCTGCCGAATTCATGTAAAAGTCAATGGCAGGTGTCCCTTTAACCATTTCAAGATGTTTTAACCTCACACAAAGTTCGGAGTTTTTAGGGTTTGATGCTGGTTTTTTCACAAAACTCGTTTTGTTTGTGGTTTTCGTGCATCAAACGCAAAAAAACATGAGTTTTGCGCACAACGATCCAAAAAAAATCAACGTTTTTCCCAATCCAATTTATTGAGTTTTTTTATTGATAGATATGGGCATATTCTAGTTTGGTCTGACTTTTTTATTTAAAAAATCTGAAATATTCTGACATGTCATAGGGCTGCTGCATCTTCCAGTTTGTACAAATGTATACAATGTAAATATTCAGAAAGTGCTTTACATCCCCCTTTAGACATAGCACCTGCAATATAAAAAAGAAAGAACTGGGCACCAGACTGGCACTGTATACAAGTATTACTGCTGATGCACGTTTCTGTTCCTCCAAGATGG
This sequence comes from Xenopus laevis, assembly GCF_017654675.1. Classification (NCBI taxonomy): domain Eukaryota; kingdom Metazoa; phylum Chordata; class Amphibia; order Anura; family Pipidae; genus Xenopus; species Xenopus laevis. Next base: position 61,566,829 of record NC_054376.1, read on the forward strand.
AGCTGTAGTTTTTTTGCCCACACCAGGGTAATAATGCTGACCTTCTGACTTAATAAATCCTTCTTCAATCTCTCCAACTCTTCCTCTTGGTTCTGAAGCTTCAGGAGAACATCACTTTCCATCCTGGAGTCAGACACAGGCAGGGAATCCAGTAAGCACTCTGTTCTGTTTTTGTTCACACCCATCATCTCCCGCAATGGCCTCCTTGCCCTCTGGGGAATGCGACCAAAATCAAATGGGAAACTCATTCCTGTTCAGCACACAAGCAATAAGAGGAAAAAATAAGGAAGTTGTACTCCATACTGCAAACATTTCTTAAAGGGGTGGGTTCACCTTTAAGGTAGCTTTTATTATGTTACAGAACTGTCAATTCTAAGCAACTTTTCAATTGGTTTTCATTATTTATTCTTTTATAGTGATTTGCCATTTTCTCCTGACTCATTGCAGCTTTCAAATAGGCGTCGCTGACTCCCTTCTAAAAAACAAATGCTCTGTAAGGCTACAAATGTATTGTTATTGCTACTTTTTATTACTCATCTTTCTATTCAGGCCCTCTCCTATTCATATTCCAATCTCTTATTCAAAGCAATGCATGGTTGCTAGGGTAATTTGGACCTTAGCAACCAGATAGCTGAAATTGCACACTGGAAAACAGCTGGATAAAAAGCTAAAAAAATCACAAATAATAAAAATTAAAAATTGTAAATGGTCTCAGAATATCACTAAAAGTTAAGGTGAACAACCCCCTTTAATCATTTACACACTGTCACAATAAAGAAATTGTACAATGTAACAGCAATGGTTATAGAAATATGCTACTGAAACTACTATGTATAAATAAAGTGGAGTGAGGGAATGGGGGAGGGTTTATAATATGCTGGGAATATTTGTCAAGCGTTGGACATTGTAACTTAGTCAAAAGTTAAGCTACCAAAGTGAAACAAACTAGACACAAACACACAGATCTTGCGACTCGTAAAGTAACTTCAGGTAAGGAGATGGAGCATTAGGTTTTCCCATGGGCAATATATGTTATTGCAAGTCGGGAAAGCATTTTAGGGAGATCTGTTGCTTACGGTGGCACAGATTTACTGCAGGCGACAAATATGCCTGTCTGCCATACCTGATGGCTATTATATTACAGCCCTGATCTTATGTTCCCAGATTTTATGGTTTCCTGGATTTGGCGCTGATTTTTTGTAGTCTCACATATGATACTGATACCTGAAATTAAAAATTCTAACTGACAGGTTGAAATGGGACACTCAGGTTGGCAAAAGAGTCAGGTTTAGGAACTTCAACTTAGAATTAGCAGAATTATCAGTGAGAAATGATCAACTTGACCTATAGGGAAGTTTTTATATACGGAGTATTAATATTTTGAAATGTAGATTTTTTTGTGTCAGTATCAGTTTTATTCTACCTCGATTTTACACATTCCCTTTGCGAATGTAAAATCAGGGTTCTGCTGCAACTGTCAAACTGCAACTACAGAAAAAAAGTGACGTTAGAGATGTCCTCTAGAGTGAAATTCCGCCACTCTCCATTCATTTCTATGGGAATTTCAAAGGCGTATCACAAAGGATAAACTTTCCCTTTCACCCATTGATAAATACTCTTTTAAAAATCCCACAGGTCATTCATTGTGGGAACTGGTGTCTTGGCTGGAGGAGAGCAGTGCACCAATACGTTTAAATACTGTAGTAAAATAATCAGAGAAAGCAGAGAAGGGAATTACAGATTAAGAATTAAGTAAGAAATAACTTTAAAACCAATATGTATATTTTGGAATATAATTTTTCTTTCATTATGCAAATATATATTTTTTTCTTTTAAATGTTCATAGATAAAAACCACAAAATGCTTTATTCAAACTATTGAATAAATATTTATATTTTTTTCGAATTTTACAACAGGCAAGAGTTCAGAATGGAGATATACAACGTAGCGGAGAACATGGATAGAAGATAAACAATAAAAAGAAAAAACAATAAAATGTAAGCCTCATAGTAAGTCCATCTCCGGTTGTTTTGGTCAGTGACTCTGACAACCAGAAAGCATATTCAGTTACAGGCTGAAAACCATAAAAACAAATGAAAAAGTTGCTTAGAATAGGTCGATCTATAACTTACTAAAGTTGTATTTAAACCTGAACTTCCCTTTGAAGTCCTTGACATACAATCATTTGCATAAAAGGTGCAAGTGCCAAATATTACACAATAATACATAAAATACAATTCATTAAAATCAGAACCACCAACCTTTTTTGATACTAATTAGGGCTTTTAAAGGGCACCCCAAATTTTTTGCTCCAACAGATGTGGGGACTAACAGTGGGAAAACAAATGTTTCTTTTTTCTAAATGCCTCCCTCCAGCACTAGGCCACCAGCACTGGGAGGGAGCCCCTGGTGTGGAGCAGCTTTGTTGTGGCACTGAAAATATGCATAATGAGCTGATTATGTGCATGCATGCCACTAAACATGTCCTGCACATCTTGTTGGGGTAAATGGGGTGCCCTTTAAGTATCTTAAAGTATCTACCCTACAATATCTTCATGCAACTAGAGAGTGACTTTTCTCCTGAAAAAAAAAAAAAAAATTAGGGCCAAGATCTAGTTGCATTTCTTGATGGAATCAAAAAGATTTAAGAATATTGCTAGTTCTTACCTGTGCTTCCTTTGATGCCTTCTGCGTAAGGTTTCCTTTTTTCCACATGTAGAAGGGATTCTTCTAGCTCTTTGGGAGTTGGGTTCAGCAGTTCCCACTCCTCATTTGTGTAGAATGTACTCTTCCTGCATTCACTGCTTTTGCCTGGGCGAAGGTGTTGCATAGAGTTTCTAATATAAAAAGCACAAGAATTTCAAAAACAAAGATTATGCAAAACCTAAATGGGAAATAAGTATAACAAATGTAAGTATTTTAAATACTTCAAATGCTTCAACTCTACTTATGCAGTGGAATATTGTGTAACAGACTTGTGGAAAAAAAACAGGTATTAGTAATGGTTTAGAAGCAGCACCACCTATCAGTAAAGGGCAAGGGTGCTTCGCCAATGAGGCGAGTTGAGGCTGTCGCCTCAGGCGGCAGCGTCCCACTAGGTACCAGGGGGGCGGCAAAAATGCTGCTCCTGGTACTTTAAGAGCGAATTTCCAGGGGAGGGGGGGGGGGCAGCTGGTAAAGGGTCAATAAACCCACTTTTCTTTTTGTCCTTAGACAGCACCAATGAGATTATGTACTCCCAATACCTGGCAGGACAGAAAAATATTACAAATTAACCAATTCTATAAAGCCTCCCCTTCCTGCAGAGCAAGATTCCTTTAGGTGGCCATAGATGATACAATTAAATGTGCCAACGCTACTTCTGCAGTTACGCAGGAAAGATTGTTCAAGGGTAAGAAATTTGAAGCTTCCCGAAGCATAGCCAATCCCCTAGTGGCAGGAGCAGTACTTGCAGTTGAGGGAAAAAAATTTAAGTTTAGTCCTTGTCTGCTGCCATAATTAACTGTTCCTGGATTATGTGTCAGGGCAGCACCCATGTACCTTTTTTCTTTACTCGTGGGCTTTGTTTTAATTCCCTTCTGCCCCTTTCACCACCAGTCTGGAAACAGTGAAAAGATAGTAGAGTATGCATATCAGGTTAGGGAAACATGAAGTCAGAGCACAGAAATATTGTGGTGGGGAAGATCTAAAATTCCCAGCAATAAATTACTGAATTTTCCAAGCACTCCTGACCTCCCCTGCCCGATCGCATAAGGAAGGCGATACGCAAAGCAGGTACGTGCCAGCGACTGGGGGGAGGGAGAGAGGGACAGAGGGAGCCTGGCAATTGGGGCAGTTTTTAAAAAATATACAGATTTCCCCCTCCCAGTAGCGTGGCCTCCCGCTGCTCCCCCCCCCCCCACAGTGGCAGGGGGCCCTGCTACTGGAGGGGGGGAGTGGTGGGAGGCCACGCTACTGGGAGGGGAAAACCTGTATATTTTTTAAACAGTACAGATTCTGCCGATTCCAAGATGTGTAATCATGTCTTTCTACTTCTAATTACCAAACATCAAAGCTATTCTGAACGTAGGCGTTTTTTTAAAAAAAATATAAAAAATCTGAAAAATCACCTCAAAAGGTTAATTTTGCAAGTTCATATCTCTAGCAAAGCATAAGGTACCAAAAAAAAATCACCCTAAATCTGAATGCCATAGGTCCACTGAACAGTTTGATGCCCATTGTACATGGAATTACCAAAGCATCTGGCGCTTAGAGACCCCAAAATGAAGTTACTGCATACAAATTGTCACAGAGGTCACTTCAGCTACTGAGAAATCAACACATTTACTGCATTTGGGGGGGGGGGTAAAAACACAAAAACATATGTTGACCCCCCCAAAAACCATATATCTTTGGAAAGTTTTGATAAGGTACCTGAAAATTGCCTCAAAGCTTCCAGTTTCTAGTATCTTATCACCCACATAGCAAAAGGTACAAAAAAAATCCAAAAAAAACATTTTTAAACTTATTTAATAAGAGACAGAAACTAAAAAGAAATTAATGCCATTAATATGACACTGTAACTTTCACAAACATACAAAACTACATCTGCCCATGTGTAAATACAGAAATGTAGAGGAACATGGAAAGCATCTGAAATATGAAACCTTTCAATATTCACAACTGTTAACCAAACAAAATCTTTTTTTCCAAACACACTATGGAAATTCTGCCACTTTGTTGACTTCTTGACAAATTATTTGAAAAGGGCACATGGAAAAACTCACCAATGTTCATTTATCATAACCCTGGGCAGGAAGTATAAGAATGCACCAATTCGTGATTTTGCAGAGAGCCAATATGAGTAAAGTATCCTCAACTTCCAAAAGGGCAGGAGGAGAACGCCTACCTGCTTCCCCATCATGCCCCTGTATTCATGGGGCACCATAAAAGTGCAAAACGGAGCTCACAAGCCTGTGACAACTAATTCAAATGGAAGACAGTGTGCAAGATTTTTTTGCACCCAGCCTTCCGCTTGGTAATGACCCATACTATGTCTTGTTGTTTAATGTTGTAATGAAAGTTTTTTCCTTTAGGCACTTTGCTATAATTACATGCTAGATAAAATTACAGGCACCAATAGATATACAGGACTGTATAAAATTGGAAGTGCTCTATAAGTGTATAAGGAGACTAAATCCAGCAAATAGCCAAATAGTAGGTGCATTGGCAATAGGAAATGAAATAACTTTTGCCAAGGCATACCAAGATTTTCTAAGACAACTATGCTTCTGTGAATCAGTCAAAATGTTATAAGACTTACATCACATGGACATGAAATTAATGTTCTCTAAGGGAGGCCTCTTTCTTCAGTAGTTTCATTTGAGATATCAGAGGAAAACAGTTTATTCCAGAAGCCTAAAATTCATACAAATATATATGCCTATATAAAGATAAAAGGGCAACTACAAAGACAGGAAACAATAATAATATTAGGAACCACACACAAACTACTGGCAGACTATAAGGACAATAGTATAGAGGGCATTTTATTGACTCTGTAATTTGATCACAGAGAAGCACTTGGGCAACAAAACACCTCAAGTGCCAATGCAAGAGTGTGGTAAAATGCATCTGGGAACTTAATGATGAGTATATAAGTGCTGTGAGATAAATAAAAGGCCATTCATTATCATAAAGCTGGACCTCATTGCTTTATAAACAGAAGTCTTGAGATTCAAGATATGTTAATACAGTTGCAGCCTGTGCCACCTAATGTGGCACATTCAGCTTCTGCTTGACAAACTTCTGATGAGATTGCAGAATAGAGTAGCCTTGCAATAACATAGTTGCACTTCCTCTCTCCCTGCTGTGTTGCTTTATAAACATGTTTGCACTTGGTATCTGGCACTGTACTTGTTCATTATTTTGTTTCAGTACACACCTTATGTCATTAGTCCATTGCCTTAACAAAACCTGCACTGCTGCTGGGTTATTGGAAACTTGCTCGGCAGAGGTTTGGTCACCCAAAACGGATGGGCATGTCTCAACTACAAACTGGTTGCGTGCCCGTTCTGCTGCATCATTAATGTTAGGGATACCCATATAATCTGAAACAGAAGAAAATACATGGAATGAAATCTAGCTATATGTACATAATATTTTATCTATTGGTAAAAACATTACATAAATATCCAAGAATAGGTCTATTGCACTATGCAACAAAATTCAAAATGTGATAAAGCAAAATGAAACGGTTCTATTCACTTATACACTGAATGCATGACAGGCAAAAAACAAATGAGTCTTCAATATTCCTGGGATCCCAGCAGCCCCTGGGTTTGTGGTCTCTGTTATTCCACCTGTGCACCAACACGGCTACATTGCCTTTGCCACATCCAACAGGAAGAAAAACTATAACCAACCCTGTCCCTAATACTGCAGGAGATAAGTATAATATAATATGTAGAATATGTGTTTGCTCAGCTGTGGAAAATAAACATATTTTACAATAACTGTATACATAACTGAATACAAAAAAAATCATAGCATGGTACTCGGACAACAGATATCGGAGTGCTGTAGAATGCAAAATAGATTAAAAAACTTGCAATATGTTTACTTAAGCTGGCCATAGATGTTGAGATTTTTAAAAGATCAGATCCTGATCGTGAGACCACGATCTTCTCAGAACGATCGTACGAATTTACCATCAACTAAAAAGACCAATTTGCCAGGAAAACAAAGGCGAGCTGTCTGCTTGGCCCTGCAAAACTTGTATGCTTGAGTCAGCTGGATTCCTTAAGATCGTACATCTTACGATTTTTCGTCCGACATCTGTCAGGAAATTGATCGGCCAGGTTAAAAAATCTTTGTCGGTCCGTATCTATGTTTGCAGGGCCAAGCAAGAAATTTTCGTACAGCACCAATCAATTTAAAATGCCTTTATTGGTACATTTTAAGGGAAACAGCCTGGTCTGCGACGTTTCAGGCCTTCAGGCCTTTTATCAAGCTTGATAAAAGGCCTGAAGGCCTGAAACGTTGCAGACCAGGCTGTTTGCCATAAAATGTACCAATAAAGGCATTTTAAATTGATTGGTGCTGTACGAAAATTTCTTGCTTGGCCCTGCAAACATAGATACGGACCGACAAAGATTTTTTAACCTGGCCGATCAATTTCCTGACAGATGTCGGACGAAAAATCGTAAGATGTACGATCGTTCGAATCCCACTAACCGCGCGATAATTTCGAAGGATTGGTCGGGCTTCCCTAAAATCGGTCATTCGGCAAGAAGAATTGTCGCGTCTATGGGGAGCTTTAGACTTAGCTTGGAAACAAGGAAAGTGGAAGGCATGGCCATTTATATAGGGTGGTTATTGACTGCTTGCTGTGCATCTGACAGTATACAGGGAGGAATCTTTTTATTACTTGTTTATTTGAGATGGCAGCTATCATCACAGCCGAGGTGATGAAATACAGCTAGTGAGTACTTAAGTAAATGTGCAAGTATTTGAGAAGGTTGGTGTGTCACTAGACAGGTTTGAGGAGTTTGCCTCAGGGGTGGATTAACTTTTACTTTTGGCCCGTCGGTGACCCACCCTGAACCACAACTCAACTCTGCCCCTGATCCAGCACTGATTTTATGCAGCCTTAGCCCTCATGCCCCCCCCCCGGTCACTCATTTACTTGCAGCACACTTTAATGGATTGGTGAATATTACCATTTAAGGACAGTCAAAGGCTTTAATGATCAGTCAAACATTTTATATTTGTAAATAAAAGTTATGTTTTTGTTTTCAAAACCCAGTCAGCTGGAAGTCCACAGATGAACTGGATCTTGAGGGGGGGGGGGAGGTGGTGGGTATCAAGTGTTACTGCCTACTTAATATCTCCCCTAAAATTATTTCTACTATTACGTAATGTAATTTAACTGCAGTTGCAATTACTGTGCCTGTTACTTACTTAGTAAGACTGTTTTAAGAGTAAAAGCCAAGACGATATTAGCAGAAAGGTAGATACTGCTTTAGCAATTACATTACAAATAATGTTAAAACCATTCTTAATTGATGTACATTATCATGCTTTTTTTTTATATAACACAAACACCATTCATATCATTCCTTACTCTAATCCTATTACATTCATGCACACTATGGTCTGTTTTACCAAGTTCTAATTAACCTGCTTGTATATTTTTCGAGTGTGGAAGAAAATCAGAAAATCCAGGTGAAACCTATGCAGACACAGGGAGAACATAGAAAATCCTTGCAGATAGTGCCCTGGCTGAAATCAAACACTGGAACTCACCACTCCAAGGAGCAAGGCTAACCATTGCCCCATTGTGCTGCTTGAAATTACATTTTCTTTAAAGGAGACATATTGTGTGAAAAACAAGAATGTGCCAGTGCATTATATGCTTTAACATATATAAGGAAAGTTGTGTTTCAAGTTGATTTATTGAAAATTTCTGGAAACAACCTACTAATTCCAACCATATGTTCCACTTCCCGCTACCTCCTTTCCCAGGCTGTGCAGGGGAGCCAGCAGCACTTGGATAGAAACCAATCAGTAGTTAGGCTGACCTGATAGGGAACTGAAGCCTGTATTTGCTTGTGCAACTGCAGAGCTGTGATTGGCTTTCCCCTTCTACTGTACTTCTGGCAGGGACCATCATGACACACCCACCCCTCACTTGAAAATTGACTGTAGCAGATCTATAGGGAGCTCCAATAAAGGGACAGTTTTTAGCTCAAAGTAAAACTAGCACCATATATTATTCATAATGACATACAAGAATTGAGGGGGGAGGGGTCGCTTTTCCTATAATCATCCTTTAAATATTAATGTACATTAAAAGCTACCTATAACTCATGTTGATCATTTTTCATTGATAGGTCTGTTTTTGTAATTAATTGTTACTTGAAGTTCCTAAACCTGACTGCTTTACCAACCTGGCTGTCCCTTCTCAACATGTCAGCTAGAATTTCTAATGCTAACAGACTACTGAAGCTCAAATATGGCAGCACCCTCATAGAGGAACATGGGGGTTCAGCTGGATAATGTAAAATCATCTGCAAATATCTTTATGTCAAAATTAGAGATAGCATTCAAACACAATGTTATAATGGATGTAAAAAAGGTTTAATTTCATTTCTGGTGTCTTTAAAGGAACAGTAACACCAAAAAATAAAAGTGGCAATATAATGTAGTATTGCCATGCACTAGCAAAACTTGTGCGTTTTCAATAGAAACACTACTAAAGTTTATGTAAACAAACTGCTGTGTAGGCATGGAGGCAGCCATTCAATCACAAGATGCACAGTACAAAACAGAGTAACAGAGATAATATTTTCATTACTTTAATACACTTTCCTTTTTTGGTGTTACTGTTCCTTTAACTAAACTGCCCAACCTTATCGTAAAAAGGAGTACAGCAAATAACTAGCTTGTGCTGTTCCAATAAATCGTGAAGATAAATGAAAAGACTACAGTCCACTGTAAGGTTCAATTTCCAGTAGAAAGGGAAGTATGTGAGACAATTGGAGAAGGTATGAAAACTGATCTTACTAGATTGTGCCATGCTTATGTCCACTGCTTATAAATCACAGTTGTTACTGATACATTGTTCATATATATATATATATATATATATATATATATATATATATATATATATATATATATATATATATATATATGAACAATGTATCAGTAACTAAATTATTTAATTTAAATTAAGCAATTTTGAGACATAAATAAGAAAAAGCTGTGCAGCCAATCTTTATTTTGTAAAGGTTTCTGTGACATGGGGCATAATCCTTATTAGGATATCACAGAAACCTTTACAAAATAAAAAGATTGGCTGCACAGCTTTTTCTTATTTATGTCTCAAAATTGTTTAATTTAAATTTTAGGTTAACGTCTCCCTTTAAAAAAAACGACTTCAAAACCCTTCCAAATTAAGACTTCCAGTTGTATTTAATGAAAGCTGTCAGAAAATATAAAGTCAGAAATCTTACCTGGATTTTCTTTGGCCACCAGCCCAGTGTGGACCTTTGTAGATGCAAGGTTAATCACACTTTCTCTCTTTGATGCCCCAAAACTGTTGCAGTATTCCCAGCGTTTCTGCTGTAGCTCCTGAAGCCAATAAGTCATGGCATGTCTGCTGGGAGCCTTAGGAAAAGCACAAAGAAAGTGAAAGAATGTACATAAGGAACATGCAAGAAAACCAAGGCTTACTATAAATCAGTCTGTGTATCATATGACTACCAGCCGCTCAATGTCTCCTATCCAAGGACTGCTTACCAAATATCCTCTGAATATATTACTGAAAACTGGATGAAAACATATTAGTTTGCTGTTAAGAGCTGTGTTCTACCACATGCTAAATTCCAGGGTGCAAGTGTTCCAACACTTATCACAAAATCTGCCATACTTCTAATTAATAGATCCTCTGCAGACTTATAAAAAAACTATTCTCTGAAATACATACACATTTCTTGCATACACAGTCCACACTAGCAATACGTATTTGCATTGATATATGGACAAAGGTGGAAAAATGCCAAAATGAGTCACTAGTTGGAGGTTAAGTTACTAACTGGTTCAATATTAACAGTGTAAGCACAAAACCTAAAAGAACCTGAAGGCTCTTACAGTCGAGCCATGGCAAAGATTCCATTGGTGGCCTCCAGCAGTGATTACCAAAGGACCAAATAAATTGTGACAGTATTGTCTTACCCCAATTTAATAAACACATTTGTTTATAATAGGGCGGTCTGCTAAATATTCAATTACAAGAAACAAGTCCATTCATGGATAAAGGCAGTTCTAGGCAGGGACACAGAGGAAGCTATTGTAGGCCTACAATACTGCCACTCATATACACCAGGCATATGAATATAGTTGTGCAACATTTACCTGTCCTTTAAGGATCAACACACATGGTTAATGAAAATCGTCCTGTAATCATATGACGGACTGGAAGAGCACAATACGAGCATAAGCTTATTCTCTAATACTGTAATGTAAAAACCATCTACTCATCCCCAATTTCCTAAATAATTTTATTGTCTTCATGAAATACTATATCCTGAGCCAGGACATAAGCACATTTAACACATTTTACATTTATACCTGCATGGGTGCACATGTTTTCAGAAGCTTCAACTAAGCTTTGATGCACATTTCTATTTTTCTGACTTTTGTTTCTAGCCCAAAGGATTTCAAAACGCACATACCCGGAGAAAGGACACCCTCCCGGAGCTGTGGATTTCAAACTGCCCCTCTTCTGCTTCTAAGTTGTAACTGAAAGAGGCATCTCCGATATCAATTTGCCCAAGTGGCTGTGCATCCTGGTGGTGTTTGAAGTAATAAAGTTGGCACCTGTGAGGGTCTAGCACAAACCAGCGATTTTTGAAGCTTCTCAGAGGACCCTTGCCTGACAGTTTGGCTAGGTAGCCACAGAGTCTAGGAGGCTGCTCTTTGGAGGCTTCTCCAGAGGCCACACTGGTAGTGGGCTCTTCAGGGGGTGTGTTTTGACTGTCACTCAGATCCTGCTCCACCCCAGGCATCTCTCTGTTCAGGCCCTGCCACTTTTCTGCTGACAGTGTATTTTCAAGGCAACTTTCTCCCGTAAAGTCCATCTGTATGTGCACCGGCTATTTGTCCATTCTCTTTGCAGCTCCGGGATCCCCCTTTTATGCCATTGTCCTCAACGCCAGCAATGCAATATCGCCAGTTTCTAGTCGCTTACACCGACTAATAATGGTGCATCTCGGTTCCCGAGAACCCGCTCTGCCTTCACCCAACTTCACACAGAAAGTCCCTGGGTAGCTGAGCTTTCAGGCTGCACGGTTACACAGTTCTGTGCAGAGGATTTCTGTATTAAACATACTCTGCGAGGAGAGACCCCTCCTGACGCACCGTCTGCTCTCGCTCTCTCTCTCTCTCCAGCACATGTGACCGTGCAGCATTTCCTTTTCATGCAGTAACGCTGCAGCTGTGTGTCTGCCAGCTTCCTGGATGTTTGTGAGTGACTGCTCTACCGTGGCTGCTGCAATAACTTCATACACCCCGGTCCCCGGCCCTGTGTGCTAGTCCACACTGCCCCTAAAAAGGTGAATTTTGTGTCTTAAAGGGTCCTGACTGTGCTGCACTTGCAAGTTTTAGCTTAGACTTGCGAAAGGGGGTGCTATCTGGTTGCTAGGGTCCAAATTACCATAGCAACCATGAACTGATTTGAATAAGAGACTGAAATATGAATAGGCCTGAATAGAAAGATGAAAAATAAAAAGTAGCAATAAGTAGCCCTACCAAGCATTTATATTTTAGATGGGGTCGCAGACCCCATGGAGCTTTGGCTCCCTTGCTCTCCACCTGTAGTTTTTAATCATGTGAAGAGAAGTGATTCACATTAATCAGCATCTCCCTGTAGCTGCACTAACCGTTACAGTTTCCACCTGTGTGCAGCCAAGTGCAACTGAGAATGGGGGGGGAGCTCTTTGATTTCTGATGGCAGCCTTGGTGTCCTTACACTCTCAGCTGTGTCACCGAGTCATCTGTGGTAAGCAGGGGTTTCCCCTTTATTTTTTTATGGCAGTTTCCACTCAAAGTTTAAAAAAAAGTAAACATACAAAAAAAGTAAACAGAATCCATTACGTGCTGGTGTATTTATAGATATGCTTCAATAATACACAAAAGCCATGAATATCCTGTAAATTATATCCTTATAAACGGTGAGTTCTGATGTCGTCAGTTATAAACAGTGAGTTCTGATGTCATTTCGGTCACATGACTCACTGAAACGTGTGTATTATAATAAATAAAGTACCCCCAGTTGCAAAATATTAGGATATTAAAAGTTACCTCGGAGTTCCATGACCTGGATAAAATCACTTGGCCTTCGGCCTTGTGTTTTTATATGGTCATGAAACTCCTCGGTAACTTGCAAGAGGGGGTACTTTATTCACTATATATATATATATATATATATATATATATATATATATATATATATAATATATCTCCCAGCTGTCCTGCTTTTCATGGAACATCCTTCTATACCAGATTATTGGTGGAATATGCCGCTTTTCCTCTTCTTTAATTGCCGGCTTGTTTTGAACTTTGACACTTCCAGCCACCTTGTTATGGAGAATGCTGACTAGTTAGGGCTCTTACAGATGAGCGTTTTTACCTGCGCTCCCCTGACGCAACATGCTGCATTTTTCCTGTGTTCGGCGCCTACATGCGCCTGTGTGAGTACAGCACCATTGGAAAAAATGTAATGCGTCTATCCCTGCGCTCCCCTGCGGCTGAACGCAGAAAAACGGAACGCAGGGGAGCGCAGGTAAAAACGCTCATCTGTAAGAGCCCTTCGAGTCTTTATTGCCATGCAGCACTCCATTCAGTCACAGCTGATTTATTATGAGAACATAGGTATTATGCCTACATACTACTGGGCCCTTTATCAAGCCTTATGATGGCAACATAAAGACTTTACAGTACAATGGCCAGTGCCTAGAAACAGCAGGTCGTATGTCAATATGTAGTCACATGATGTAACATTAATAAGGTTCAGTATCAATAAAATTTGTGGGGAAAAAATGTGGAATGCATATATTCATAATGGTCAATTTTCAGGAACTCAGCTAGTTAAGTCCATCCATAACAAGCTAGATCTGGACAATACTGAAGTCATTTCTGGTTAGTGTATTAATAAATTATGGTTGAATTAATTATTGAGTATTGTACACTTCTGCAGCAAAATGTTAAGGACTTTATAAATCACCAAGCATAACTTATGACTATTGTGGAACTAAGCAAGTAATGTTAAAGTAGAACTTCACCAAAGCATTATGGGCGGCAGATTTTTTTTTGTCACTCTATGTGAATTTCAAATATTGGGAAGTATGTATACAACTAGATAAAGTAACACAATGACATGATACTGTAACCTTTTCAACACACCTTCGGTCTGTGTTACACTCTATGTGCGGCGCTGGGTAAGACTGGGCACCTGGTACTTACTTAGTTACTAGTTCAGTGCCTCCACCTAGTGGGATCCGGGAATGCAACTTCGGGCGGGCCACTAGGAAACAGTAATAATTCATACACAGTAGTCGGTAAACTAAATAACTTTTTATCTAAAAGTATATACAAGCAGCACTCCTAACAAGGATAAGTGACAGGGATTAATGCTACATTCTGTATTAGCATTCACACATTACAATCTTGTTGCCAAGGAGCTATTTGTTACGACAGAATTATCAATCAGGACATGCATTTTTTAAAGGACAAATTAAACCTTCCAATGTTGACACAAAATGCGATTAAATCCAATTATCATTCAATAAATATATATTATTCAGTGTACAGAGTATTAATTAATAAATATACTTAAAGTGACAGTGCTAGTGTTTATGACTATAAGCACATTGTGACATATTTGTGACATATAATTAAAGTGACATTCAAAAAATATCCTCATAATGTGAATTCCCCTTGACAAAGGCTAAGTGCTGAAACGTTGGGGTATTCCCATCCTTGGCAAGCGTATCTGTTTCTCGTGGTGTTTTCCTTTTTGCCTTGAAATACTTTGCTGGGTGGTATGTATATCTTTGCTTATACTGGTGTACATGTACTATACTGAATGGCATACTGAATGTTTTTGATGTATGTTTTACTATTTGAAATATAAAGAATTTTTTCCTCCTACGGTTGTCTGTAAAAAAAATTTCTTTTGAGTGTGCATGCCCACTACATTTTCTATAAAATATAAATAAATGTCAGACAATGGTTTTTAAAGTTGTTTTTGTAAAATATTTCTTAGTCTTGACATACAATTGCTATTTCCTTGTTGACAATGTATAAATAAGATTTTTGATGCCGAAGTAACAATGACTTGGTTCTGTAAGGGAAGGCATGCCTGTGTTTTGTATGTGTTGGTGACTGTGTTTTCTAAAGCCTTTGACATTCACAACCTTTTTCTCATATGTTGCCGTCAGATTCCCAGAATCACTTCTGATAAGAACTGTATGTTTATTCATGGAGCCAGTAGTTTCCATAATAATGACAGTTGAAATGTAAGAATGCAAGCTACAAAATATACAAAATTGTAGACATGTACAATACCCTGCAAAAGTATCCAACCACAGTTGGCTGTGCACCACCTTGAATTAAACTAAAGGTCTCTAACTGTATCTCTTGACAGGAGGACACCTGCCAATTGCCTCCATCAACCAGAAGCATTCTGATTATTATTATTTTTTTTTTTTTTTTTTCTCAAATGTTTTTATTAGTTTTTCCAAAATACAAGTAAAAGAAATTAAAACAAAATCATGACCAAAAAAGTAAATAAGATAACAATGTTTTTGTCAAGGGTAGAACAAAGGAGTAGAAGGCAAGAGCTATAATCAGCATTCCGTGCCGTTGTCAAGTGACCAGGAAAGAATGGACCAGGGAAATATCCTGCTATCTATATGAGGTGAAGAACGACCCAGCATGTCATTAACTACTAACAGTAGGGAGAAGTATGAAAAGGTTCGTACTCACAGAGTGCCTGTCAATATTCGATTAAGGGAATGGCTCCTGGGGGGTCCCGTTGAATTTGAGTGTTGTAGATCACCTCTATTCATCAGCTGTTGTTCCGCCTCACAGACAAGATCGGTCCCCAGCAGCAGCTCCCTTTCATACCATGTAGTATATTGAAAAGTTTGAATGGTCAGTAGTTTAGTATGCGGTGGGAGTGCGTTAATATGCGTCAGCCAGGTATCGAAAAATGTGTCCGTATGGCTTTCCTTATTCGTTAAGGTTTCTATCCAATCTAAGTGAAATATGTATTGCAGTTTCTGAAGTACCAAGGACATTGGTGGAGGAAGGTGGGACAACCAGGTATGTAAAACGGCTTTCCTGGCCGCTGCTGCCAGCCTTTCAGCCAGAGCCCGTTCTGGTTTGGAGATATATGAGGTAGGCTCCAGTTTGCTAAAGATGGCCCAAGTAGCGTGAATGTTTAGAGTTTTCCCCGACAGGTTTTCCCAGTAACTGGCGACTTCCCTCCAGAACTGTTGCATGAGTGGGCATGACCAGAGGCAGTGTATTATATCGGCTCTCGAATCCCCGCATTTCAAACAACTATCTGGGACCGCCGTGCCAATATGGAATCTCTTCAAAGGAGTCAAATAGGTATGATGCAATATTTGTAGGGACATTTCTTGGTATGTGCTAGCCGGTAGTAGTTTCATCAGTCGGGCGTGATAACGGAGGATATCTACATTATCTGAATGTGGGAGAACTGTTTTCCATCTCGTAAAGCTTATGGTGGTGATGTCTACTTCGATGGTTGTCCTGATTAGATTGTAAATATGTGCAGTTGATCTAATTGTGTCATGTTTTGGCCATATCAAGTCAATTGGGTTGGTCTTGTCTACATCTGTTAATTTAGCTAATTGAGTCGCGATGAAGTGTGTAAGTTGTAATAATGAGAATAGATGAGGTTGTAAAAATGGGTATGTTTGGACCAGGGTCGCAACTGGTTGAATTGTGTTGGTAATCGTAATCACATCCTTCATGTTTTTTAGACCTTTCGTCTGCCATGATTTAAAAGGAATACTGTTTAGGCCTGGGGGGAACGCTTTGTTATTTAGCCAAGTAAGATTTATCGAATTAAAGGGGGAAAGGTTAGCTTTTTTGCGGATGGAGTGCCAGGTTCTGTATGTGTGAATAAATAAAGGATTAGCCTGTGTATCTTTGGGGATTTCCTGAAGTGGCGTATGCAAAAGCGAGTTAAGTGAATTCCCCTCTGTTAAAGTTTCGTCGAAAAGGGCCGTGGTATATATGTTTCTATGGTGGAGCCAATCTCCCGCGTATCTAAGAAGAGCTGCGTCGTTATATTCCATTACGTTTGGAAGATTGAGTCCACCATCCTGCTTTTGTAGGTGGAGGGTTGCGACTCTTATTCTTGGACGTTTGTTGTTCCAGATAAAGGTTCTGAAAATGCGTTGCAGTCGCTTGTTGTCTGTGGAGGATATGCGATATGGTAACATTTGTAATTTGTAAAGTAATTTGGGGAAAATCACCATTTTAATAAAGTGAATTCTACCAGAGAATGTAAGATTTGTATTTATCCATTTGCGGGTGTCTTGTTCAATTTGATCTATGGTAAATCTAATGTTGGATTTATACATATCTGTGTGATGTTGTGTCAATCGGATTCCGAGAAATTTTATATGCGTTGTAGCTTTCTGAAAGGGAAATGGGTTCGCCCAATCTGATGGGGAGGTGTGTTGCAGACGTAGGGCTTCAGATTTCCCTAGATTGATTTTAAATCCCGCTATGGTTCCGAAAGTCTCTATTTTGTGTAGGATTGCGGGGAGTTCTGTTCGAGGTTTGTTTAGAAAAAGGAGGATGTCATCTGCATATGCTACTAGTTTCACTTGTTGCGTGCCAACTCGGATACCTGCAAAGGTGTCATCGTTAAGTAAATGATGTAGTAAAGGATCCAAAGCAAGATTAAAAAGTAGCGGTGAAAGAGGACATCCTTGTCTCGTGCCTCTCTGTATCAAAAATCTAGGGGAGTTCAGTCCGTTAGCGGTAACATGGGTATAGGAATGCGAGTATAGGGTCCTAAATAAGTTGAGCATCTGTATACCAAAGTGTTGAAATTTAAGTAGTCTTTTTATGTGAGTATGCGTTATTCTGTCAAAGGCTTTATCAGCGTCCAAGTTAATTAGTATACCGTGTTTTCTTTTCTCCAGATTACATTGATACAGGGTAGCTATTGCCGTCTGGAGAGCCTGGACCGGGTAACGTCCCTTGAGGAACCCCACCTGGTGAGCGGTAAGTATATGTGGGAGAACGAGTTGTAACCTGTCTGCCATAATTTTGGTTAACAATTTCAGGTCTTGATTTAGAAGAGAAATCGGTCTGTAGGAGGAGGGGAGGGTGGGGTCCTTCCCCTCTTTTGGAATTAATATAATTCTCGCCTCATTCGCTTCACACCACAAGGGAAAGCCCTGTAGAACATTATTAAAAAGTGTGGTGAGCAGTGGGACGAGTTCCGAGAGAAGGATTTTGTAATATTCTGCGCTTAAGCCATCGGGGCCAGGGGATTTCCCATTCTTCAAATGTTTTATTGTTGATGTTAATTCTTGTTCTGTAATAGGTGCGTCTAAGACCTCCCTGTCCTGCACTGAAAGTTTGGATAAGTGGGCATTACGTAAGAAAGAGAGGCCTTCTTCTGGATGATCCTGATTCTCTTCGTAAAAGCGCTTAAAATATGTCTCAAGTTCAGCTACAATGGCTTCAGTGTCCCGAGCCCAACCCTCCTCCGTTTTTAATTTCTTAATGAAGTGTTGCGCCGTATGGGGTTTGGTTATTCTGGCAAGGAGTCTCCCCGATTTATTCCCCCACCTGTAAAACTTATTTTTCATATGAGAAATTTTGTACTGGGCGCTGTCATGTAATAAAGTATTAAACAAAGCCTTTGTGTCCATGTATTTTATTTTATCTGCTTCAGAGTTTGTGAGTTTGAATGTCTTGTAACGTTTTGTGAGTTCCTTTTGCAGGGAGGTGTATTTATCATGAAAAGTTTTTTTCTGTCGTATTATATAGGCTGTAATGTGCCCCCTCAGAACAGGTTTGGAAGCTGCCCACAGTAAGTTCCGGTCATCCCAGTGTTGCATATTATCATCTAGATAGTTAGCCCATTGTTGCTTAAGGTAATTTTGGAAGTCCGTGTTATTATTCAGGTAGGAGGGAAAGCGCCAGTTATATGAGGTAGCCTTAGAAACAAGTTGTTTCAAAGTCAGGGAAATTGGTGCGTGATCAGTTACACATATGTTGCCAATTGTAGAGGTCAAAATGTTAGCTAGCTGAGAGCCAGCAAGAAAAAAGTAATCTAACCTGGAATGTAGTCTATGTGCCCCAGAGTAAAATGTATAGTCTTTGGTGTCGGGGTGCGTGAACCTGTAGGTATCATGTAGGCTCAGAAACTCACATAGTGTGTGCAATGGAGTGATCCTTCTGATCGGGTATCTAGATGCTGTGTCCGATCTGTCCATGAAGCGGTCCCACACTGTGTTCATGTCGCCACCAATTATGAGGTTTGCGGGTCCCCAGGAGTCAATCCTTTGCATTAGTTCTGTAAAGAAAAAATTGTTGTCATCATTCGGAGCATATACATTCACCACAGTATATTTAGCATCCGGTGTTTCTATATCTATAATCAAATACCGGCCATTTTTATCGCTATGTGTTTTTGTCACTGAACCATGCAAAGATTTGTTTAATAGGATCGCCACACCTCTAGACTTGGTGTTGCACGATGCCGTGATTTGTTCCTGTATCCAGGAATCTTTTAACACCGTTGTGTCAGTGTTTTTCCAATGGGTTTCTTGTAATAAAACAATATGGGCATGTTCTTTTTTTAAAAAGTCTAGGATTTTTCGTCTCTTAACCGGGGTGTTTAAACCATCCACATTCCATGAAAGTAGCTTAAGATGTTTGGGCTGAGCAGCAGGAGGTAAGCTTTGTGTGGGGTCACCCATTGTGACAATATTAACCTATTCCCGCTTTGGGAGTCGTGAGGGTGGACAATTGTAACCTGGGGATGAACGCTCTGTCCCAGCGAGCAGATGTCATCCCGAGACAGCCGGTACTACAGCTGCAAAAAAGGGGTGTGTGTAGTTCTACCTTGGTCACTTGACAAAATAAAAACAATAAAACTATATACAATAGCAAAAGAAAATTTCTTTGTTCAGCAATATCAACCATTTGTTGCATGATACAGCCTTACTGGGTATAAAAGATCAAAAGAAAATAGGCAACAGAGAGCAAAAGTTCAACTAAGTATTCTAGCAGTAGTATGGTAGACAAGCTAGAGAACAGAAAGGAGGGAAAGCGCAGAGACATGCATAGAATCAAGAAAATTCAGTGTCCTGCAGAAAATTTAACAAACTTATGATTATTATTATTTATGACTCATCTTAGCATTCATCTTCAGGTCAGTGATCAAATCACACATCTGCCTGTGAGTCTGGTCAGTCACAGTGGTCTTTGGCTCCTAAATAAGCAAATAATTTTGAAACCAGTTGAATTAAGAGTAGAGTATCAGTATCTTTTACACACCAGCACCTTTAGCTTAAGCTGTTCCCAGAAGACAATTAAACCATAATTTGTTATATCTGTGACTGTATTTGACTTGCAAATATCCATGTTTCCCTAAAATTTGCAAGTGATGTAAAAGGAAACATTATTCATTAAGCACAGGTGAGCTAGCTGTGTCTTAAACATGGAAACTATGATGCTTTCTGATTGTAACACCAATAAGCTTTGCATATTTGTGTTTAAAATATCCTTAATCTTCTTATCTCATACTCAGTAAAGTCCCAGTACTGAAATAAATATTTGTTTTTTATTTTTTCCCTTTTAACGTCTCTTTTATTAGTTTCTAGTAATGTGATCAGTTGCAATGTTGTTTCTTTGATAAATATGTTAATATTTATAAGTTATGGCAGCCATGTGATGATGGAGGCCCAAGTAAGCCAGCCTTTATTTTTGGAAATCCATCTTTCATAACTTTCCGTCCTCTTTATGTGCTTTGCCTTAGTTAACTTGCTTTTTCATGACTTAATATCTGTTCAAAATATGCATCATACAGTGAAGGGGTCATTTACTGCACAAGTGCAAGCACCCAGGGTGCCATTGCTCTTCAGTGAGTGCCAGATCAAGCAAAAAACTCAGTGCAGAGAGCAGTGTCAGGACCTGCAGCAGCCCTATCCTTACCACCTGTATGTAAAACTTCCTAAAGGAATACATGCAGGGGGTGCGTTCTGCTGGTAGTCGCCTTTCTGATGCCACCATCCTCATCCCCTCCTTGCACTTAACTTTTCTGTGCAAGCGAGGGGTTAGGAGGGGCCACATTACTAGTGCAAATATCAATATAGCAAATATTGAAAATATCTTGAGCGATTCGCCCAAATACCATGTGTCACTAGCCACTCCTCCACAGGTGGTCATAAAAAAACATGCTGTTTGCGTGACTCTAAAAAAATGTCACAAGCCGCTCCTATACAGTCAACAAATTCACAAGTACCAATATCATTGTTTCTTTTGGCAAGAGAATGTTTCTTTGTAGGAACAAAGGTGGAAAGGATAACATAGAATGACTTCTACTCCTATGCTTGATTAAGCCTATGATTAAGTACCTCAAGGCACAAAACCCATAAGGCTGTGTGGCTGTCTAAATTTTGCCTAAAATAATGTCTACAGTTCATTTACATGCCTGTTCATGGAATCTGTGAGTGCCTGATATCTCTTCCATGGTAGGATCCATAGCAAAGCCAGATGAAGAGATAATGCACCCCAAAAAATAAATATTGACTTGCACTTTTTAAGTGTGCTGTAACTTTCCTTAATGTGCAGGATCTATTTTATATATAAATATGTTTAGAGAGGGATGAAGACAAAATCTCTATTTTTGAGATCAACACAGAACTTAACACCATAACGTGAGCCATTGTTAATGAAGTCCTGAAGTCCAGCAGGAGCATTAGATTAGAATGAAGGGCATGACCAAATACTGGTTGTGGCCTTCCCCAGTATTAAAAGTCATGCTCCATTTGTCCCCCGTCCTGTTTTGAAAGAGTTTATAAGATCCACAAAGGTCTAGTGAAGATCTAAGCTTCTTTTAACCTGTCAAAAACTTTAAGGAGAAGGTGAAAAGGATAATGGTTCTCAATGGTTATCTTGTTCAAACTATGGTAATCAGTCTTTCTTCTGAAGATATACCCCTTAGATAGGTTCTCCTCGATGGGGCAATTTATCACCCCTAGCAGTCTGAGGTGGACTTTATAATGCCTCCCATCACAGTTGCACTCTCTGCACTAGAAGAGCTGATATTTTGATTTAAAATTGAAATTTTGTCTCTTAAAGTTACAAGAAATGTATTTTCGCCGCCTCTGGTAATCTATGAGCTGCAGCCATCTGAGGCAAAAAAATCCAGGGTGTAAGCCCTCTGGTTGCCCATGATTGATTATAAGATTATGTTACTGTATATTACTGTAGCCAAGACAGACCCAGGATATTTGGAGATTGAAGTGGTGGAGGTCAGGACAAGATGCCTGCTCAATCCACAGTACAGGTAGAAACCTGCAGATCTCCTGCAGGTTTTCTCCTCTGGAGTCAGGCATGTGGCTTCTAGATGCATTGACTCCTTTCCTATAGATGACAGGAGTGAAGCGGAAGTTGGAGTTTTAGGGATAGTTGAAGAAACTGGAAGAACCCAGTGAACGTGGAATCTCTGAGATGGTATCTCTCTCATTCTAATGTCAACATGAATAACAAAAAACACCAAATCTTTGAAAAATTAGGTGTTATCCACTGTAGTAAGCTCATTTCTCAGCTCTTCATTTAAATCTCTCCAGAAATCTGTAACAAGGAATCATTATTCTAAGATACCTCATCAGCTAAAGTACTGAATTCTATTGTGTAGTCAGAGGCAGAGAGAGTCCTCTGGGAAATCTTCATAAGACAATATGAGTTTACAAGGAGCACTGAAGATCTCACAAAAGGCTGTAGAGTTATGGACTAGAGAAGTGATTCCCAACCACTGGCTTGTGTTGCTCACCAACCCCGTAGATGTTGCTTCTGGCGGCCTTAAAGCAGTTGATTATTTTTGATTTGCTGGCATGGAGGTAAATTTTAGTTATATAAAAAAACAGATGTACTGCCAAAGCAGAACCCCCTGTAAGCTTCCAAACCACATAGGGGCTACCAAATGGCCAATCACAGCACTTATTTGGCACCACCCAGGAACATGTTTCATGTTTGTGTTGCTCCCCAACTCTTTTTACATCTTTTTGTTGCTCACAGGGAAAAAACGTTTGGTGACTCCTGGTCTAGAGGATAAGCTCTCTCCAACAAAGATGAGGTCCATTGTGGAGCGTTCCCATACAGCATATCAATTATTTAAGCAACTTTCAGAATTTAAATTTCTGCAGAGGAATCTCATACTGGATCTGGTCTGTTATTAGGGAGTCCTGGGAGTCAGCCGAAAAGTGTTGTGCTCTTCAGTGAACTGGAGAACCACTGCTGACACTGGTCTTTAAGAATGTCCCTTTTGGGGCCCTTGAATTTTCTGTGAAGGAACCAACAAGAAACAGAATACTCTAGAGACAAAGACAGTATGTGGGACATTCACTAATATTCGTAGTTGCGCTTCGCTGCACTTCGCCAGGCGTATTTTCGCCAGCGCTCCGCAAATTCACTAAAATTCGAAGTTGCGCTCAGGGGTAGCGTAAGGTTGCGAAGTTGCCCTAGCGTTAATTCGCCAAGCAAAGCAAAGTTACGCTAGCGATGGTTAATTTTCATACGGCGCCAAATTCAAGTTACAATGGAGGTATATGTAGCAGAACTACACAAGCCTGGGAAACCTTCAAAACAGCAAATAAAATTTTTATTTTGCCCTGCACATGTGCCCACTGTATAGTTAAGGTGCCATGAGTTAGGAAATGTAGGGGGGAAGGAGGGTACCCCCAAAAAAATTTTCGATCTTTTTCAGCTTATTACCCATAAAAAATGCAAAAACACCAGCGTTTTTTGGGACTTAGAAAAAACTGTAACTTTTTTTGAAGCAATCCCTATCTACTCTATTGCGCTTCGCCTGGTCTGAGGTGGCGAAGGAAGTCTGGCATAAAAGGTAGCTTTCAGAACAATGCGCGCGTTAGTGAATTTGCGTAGTTACGTCCGTTGTGCAAATTCGTCAGGCGTAAGGGTGCAAACTAACACTAGCGAATTTACGCCAGCCTTGGTTAGTGAATCGGCGAATTAACGAAAATGCCCAACGCTGGCAAATTCACGCTAGCGTTAGGCGCTTCGGCCTTTAGTGAATTTGCCCCTATGTCTCTTCTTTTAGCAGTATTTGTGACACTTGCATGGTATGTTTTCTCTCTTGCACTTTGAACAATATCCATTTACAGCCCATTTTCATCATTCTCCTTCCTCCAAAAGAATCCCTGACCTTGCGGTATTTCTTTCTGGATCAATATGCATTACCCTTCTCCAGTATTTTGGCAGTACGTAACAATCCTAAAACATGCTCTAACTTGTCAGTTGAAGTTTTGCCAGCAGTCAACTTATACATATACAGTATGTAGCTATTTTAGGGGTAACTATGGTATTTTTACATACAATGTAAATATATGAGTCTGAGCAATATCTGTTAGCGTAAAGTGCTACTTGATTTCATTAACACATTTTCTGTCATAAGGAAAATTAGATGATACTTGGCAGTAGTAATGAAACAGACAAACAAACCATGTTGTATTTTAAAATTATTTTAATACAAGAATAGAATAGATTTTGTTGTTTATCAAAATGTAATTCAAAAATATTATGAATATTTAATTGTAGTTCTTTTGTAAGTGATCATACATAGAGCAAAAGTAAAAACTTGGGCTTAACTATGTGCAACAAGTGAGACTTGTTCTCCCTTTAGTCTTTTTCAAACAATGGCTGCATTCAGGACTTTCTTTGTTAAGGAAGCAATAGGAAAATAAGCAAATGATGTATCTTTTTGCTTTATAATCAATGCAAACAACTAGCAGACAGAGCATACGCAACACATACAGTAGCTAGGTGATATATAGCAGGGCAAATCCAGAGATGAGAGGAAAGGGATGATGCCTTTTACACCAAAGTGTATGTTGGAAAAACAAAGTACAGATGATTGCCTCTCTGAGTGGTTTCATGGTCTCATTTCAAGGAGGTAGGTTAAAACATTCCTTTTTGAGCACCCAAAAGCTGTTTTTTATACCATAATGAAAGAAAATGTAATTCTACACAATTTTACAATATACATTAGGCTAAGGCCACACTAGGCGATAGCGCAGCGATTTGACTCGCGGCGACTTTTCGCCGCGACTTTTATGCCGCAATCGCTGGGGAAACTTTTGCGCTGGCGTCTATGGGGAATCGCGAAAAATCGCCAGCGTAAAAACACACGCGGCGATCTTTTCTCTACTGTCGCTCGAAATTGCCTCGCTAGGCGATTTTGAGCGACAATAGAAAAAAGATCGCCGCGTGTGTTTTTACTCTGGATTCCCCATAGACGCCAGCGCAAAAGTTTCCCCAGCGATTGCGGCTTAAAAGTCGCGGCGAAAAGTCGCCGCGAGTCAAATCGCGGCGCTATCGCCTAGTGTGGCCTTAGCCTTAATATTTTCAGCTGTTTTCATTTTAACGTTAATTGTGCATTTTATTACCTTTTAATGCAGAGTTTGTTTATCCCATTCAGTTCTCTGGTCTTTAATTAAGCTTTAGTAAGCCAGAGCAAACAGTGCAGAGAGTGTAAACAGCCAGACAGCATTTGCATATAAAATAACTAAAAAACCCACACTGAATTTGTAATGAATGTAAATTGGAAAGTTGTATAGAAATTACATTTTCTTCCACTATGCATAAATATAATTTGAGTGGAAACCCCCTTTAGCTGGTTATACGTGGGCTGATATTTGCTAATCCATCACCTCTAGACAGAGATAGGTTATTGGACGCAAACTACATCCTGTGCAACCAATATATGGTTGGAAGTAGTTTTATCAGATGAGGAATGCATTGTCCATTGATGTGGCCTTCTCCAAATGTGTTTATATTATTATTATTATTATTATCATTGTCCTGGGTGCCAAATAATTGGATTGGAAGTGATCACAGTCCTAAAATAAGTATAGTATAGCTATAAGAGATAACTTTGTGCAAGCAAAGCTTTTTGACATGAAATAAAGTTTAAGTTAAATTGAACTTATCCTATAAACAGTAGAAATCTACTGGTTGTGAGTTGAGGCAATTTAAGTAACCAGAAAGCAGTTAATGGCTTGAATGCAATTTGTTTTGTATTACATCACTGCCTACTTGTCTCAGATAGTGATTCTATTAACTGGAAAATAGTTTGCCCCTTTTCCTGACAACTGATACCATAGAAATTACAATCTATGCAAGTTAACATTTCAAGCAAGTTAAAAAAAAATTAAAAACCCACATGGTTAAAAATAATGTTGCATGGAATTCATGCTAGAATTGTACTGTCTGTAACATATTCATTTTAAGGGGAACAGTCAGTGAACTTTCAGGTTGCCACTTGCCACCTCTGAATTATCTCTTATGTCTTCAAGTTTCCTAGAGTAGAATTCTGCACAAGTTAATGGTTCCT
Organism: Xenopus laevis; assembly: GCF_017654675.1. Classification (NCBI taxonomy): domain Eukaryota; kingdom Metazoa; phylum Chordata; class Amphibia; order Anura; family Pipidae; genus Xenopus; species Xenopus laevis. Next base: position 61,593,011 of record NC_054376.1, read on the forward strand.
TCTATATTTCACAAGGGAAACAGAAGAACTTCTAAAAAGCCAGGAGACAGGATGTTTCCTTATCAGATTAAGTCAAAGAACATTTGGCTACATCTTGTCTTACAAGTAATTCAAAATCCACATGGTTAAAAGTAATGTTACATGGGATTCATGCTAGAATAGTACAATTTGTAACATATTCATTTTAAGGTGGAACAGTCAGTGAACTTTCAGGTTGCCACTTGCCACCTCTGAATTATCTGTTATGTCTTCATGTTTCCTAGAGTAGAATTCTGCACAAGTTAATCTGTCCTTCTATATTTCACAAGGGAAACAGAAGAACTTCTAAAAAGCCAGGAGACAGGATGTTTCCTTATCAGATTAAGTCAAAGAACATTTGGCTACATCTTGTCTTACAAGTAAGTTTATGTGAACTGTAGACAATTGCTGGTTGCTGTGTCTTACCTGGTAACTAATAAAACATTGGTGATCTTAGTTATAAGTGATCTAACACAATATGGCACACATTATGAATGGAGAGGTTTTTAAAGATGAAGAGTAAACATGAAGCTGATTAGTCTCTAACGCTATATATTCCATATATATACTGCCTTCTTCTTTTATCAGACCTTACCAATCAAAAACAATGTGCTTCTCATGAAAACAAATAAAGCATACTTTGCTGCTTCTCATAATTACAATAGCCTTCTCTTTCTATAGACCAATTATATAAAACATAATTGAGCCTGTCTTCCACCCTAGGCTTTTGGTAGGTTTTGGGGGGGGGGGGGTAACAAATAAAATAAGAACGTAATATGTATTTGCATTATTATATGCATTTAACGTTTAGCAAAGCATTTGACATGTTTATGAAAGCATATCCTGGATAAACAGGTATAGGATCTGTTATCTGGAAACCTGTTATCCAGAAAGCTCCAAATTAGAGACAGGCCATCTCCCATAGACTCCAGTTTATCCAAATATTTAAATATAATATCCTTTTTCTCTGTAATAAGAAAACAGTACATTGTATTTGATCCAAACTAAGATATAATTAATCCTTATTGGAGGCAAAACCAGCCTATTAAGTTTATTTAATGTTTAAATGATTTTCTAGTAGACTTAAGGTATGAAGATCCAAATTACAGAAAGATCCATTATCCGGAAAACCCCAGATCCCGAGCATTCTGGATAAAAGGTCCCGTACCTGTACTGTAAGGGTAGGAATAAACCTGCTAAGAATGAACACAGTTTGGTAGAGGATAAAATGCTTTTATTCTAGTTAGTGGTGTGCATTGTGAGTTACAATGAGAAGCTTCAGACAATGTATCTGTTAACTTTGTAATAGTTATTGGAGCATTGTCAAGGTTATTCCGACTGCAGTAGTGTGCACTGTGCTAAGTGCTCCCAATATAAACCTATTAGATTTCACATTTCATTTTAATGATATTTGCCCTAAGACATTCTCTCTGGCTCTTCTATAGATATCTCCTTTCTTCAGTATAGTGTTAAAACAATTTTAATATAACATTCTAATGGTTCAGAGAATTACATTATCTGTCACATGGGGAACACTTTGGACAACAGCCTACAAGAACCTAACATAATTATAAAGTCAACACCCAGCTGAAATTCTGGCATAATGCAAGAAAATAGCAGCTGGGAGTTGGAGTAGATTGCAAAAGATGCAATAAAGCATAGAGTAAAAAGGCATTTCTTAATTATTTTTTTTAATATATGAAGTGTATAAAAAAAATAAATACCACACCTTTAGCATAAAGATCTGTGCCTCCAAAGATGCCACAGCAGCTCCCCATCTTCTTTTCTGCTGATTCACTGCACATGCTCTGTGCTGCTGTCACTTACTGAGCTTAGGGATTGATGCACAATATACTGAATATATATAATATAAATGTCACAATACAAGGCTTAATAGTAAATAATTCAGATTATTATTACAAGGCAGTTTAGAAACCAGCACGAGTAGCATCATAATTACTAATCAGTCCTTTACCATTAGCTTATATGGCAGGCAAACCTCATTTTCTGCTTGATGACACCTAAGATTAGCTTCTCGACAGCTATTCAGAGCCCACTGAGCATGTGCGTGTCGCAGACATTCTTAACAAAATCTTCGAATGCCTGGATCATAACTACTGCAGAGATGCTGAAACTTTAGGCTAGTTCAATAAGTTCAGTATATAAAATATGACATTTCGAGCTATATTCATTTTCTCATTCTCCTAGGGGTTAGTTCTCCTTTAATATTGTATTGCTTGCTCTGTGATGCAGTGCCCTCATGCCCATGGTTTTCAATGGATTTCAAAATAAACCAAATAGGTACAATTAGTGTGTAAAGTGCCAGTTCATTTGGGGTTTGCAGGATAATAATGTAATCCAATTACATTTTCTACTTTTAGCTTGTAGTAGTGGGGCTATTGCAAAGGGTTAATTCAGTGTACATTTGGGGTCATCATAAATGCAACCCCTCTCATCCTGGTCACATATATGGGCTATCCTTAAAAAGGGAGTATACACTTCACTATCCCCCTCTCAGAATCTGTCTTTGTTAAAGTGGCCATACACGGGCAGATAAAGCTGCCGATATCGGTTGTTTGGACCAATTTGACAGCTTTATCTGCCCGTGTATGGGGGCTTCCGACGGGTCTTCCCGATCGATATCTGGCCACGATATTTTTAACTGACCGACCCGTCGGAGCCCCTTGACGTATCGTAATTCGATCATTTGGCCATATGCCCGAACGTTCGAATTACAGCCGATATAGCCATGCCGTTAGTGGCATATCGGGGAAAGATCCGCTCGTTTCTTTGAATCTTTGAGTCTATGGCCAGCTTTAATCAATCTTTAGCATATGGATGTATCACAGCTCACTCTTTCAAAATAACTAGAAATCCTGTCTCTCGACATGCAGGTCTTGTGTCAAAGTTGTTATTTTGTTAGATGTTGTTTGTGCTGGAGTTTATTTGAGTTAGCTGTAACACATCTGCTTGGAAAGAGAGACCCTTCTAAAAGATGTATCAGACATACCTGCCAATCAATATCTGAACCCAACTTCTGATTGAGAATGATTAAAGATAGATTGCTGAGTAACTTGATTATTTCAGAAATTGTCTAAAATTTGTAATTGATTATATTTAGAAAGTTTCTTATTTCCATAAGATAAAGCTTATCTTACATTTTTATTTCTGGAGTAGTTCCCTTTAAGCAGATGCTTTGCGTTTGCTATATTTTCCAGTTCATGTTTCATGGTTTACTTTTTCCTACATTATCATTACAGAGGTAAAGAAAGGTGCCGTCATTTTGTCATAAATCAGTTGTCGAATGGGCAATTGGTGGTATCACGGGATTCAATGTCACATAACAGTCTGTCTGCACTTATAAATCATTACCAAACTTTGCCTATCTATCCATATGGAGAGAAACTAACAAAGTCTTACATCAAGGTACAGTATTTTTTCTGCATGTTATTAATATGCTGCGGCCATGACCTCACATTCTTTTTTTCCATAGTGTGTAATACACCAGTTTCCATATCTCAGATATCAAATGCAAATATAACAGTTAAGAAAAAAAATGCAAATTACTGAAAGTAACAAAGGTTAGTTTATAAAATAATATAATTGCTTCATGCTATTCTCATGTTCATATGTTAGAAACATGCCACTAGGTAGAAAACAGAATGCTCTTGCCTTTTAAACAGGGATTGTTTGTCAATATATTGCAATATATTTAAGATGGCCAACTATGTCAAAGTCATCCCTGGTCTGGCAGGTCCTACACTCAAATTGCATCTGATTCATTAAGAATTCTATTGCTTCAGTATACATTCTACACAGAGACTGAGTTTTACCTGTAACTTACTTGCTGCTTTCAAGGTTAAAACTCCCAAACTTGGCTGCCCTTTTATTGGTCACCACTGGGATCACCTGACTATAGCTGGGAAGGGTGGGAGCTTAAGACACAAAATGTCTAAATGTCATATTCAGGCATGGAACCTGTTATTCAGAAAACTTGGGGCCTGGGGTTTTCCGGATTACGGATATTTCCGTAATTCAGATCTTCATAACACAAGTCTACCAGAAAATCATATCAACATTAAATAAATCCAATAGGATTATTTAGCATCCAATAAGGGTTAATTATATCTTAGATGGATTAAGTACAAGGTACTGTTTAATTATTAGAGAAAAAGGAAATCAAAACTGGATCCCATACCTGTGTCTATTGATAATGGGCTAAATGCAGAAGACCTCTTGTATTTGTCTATACGAATGTTGTGGTCACAGCCTCATTGCACCCTCACTTAATGGTTTCAAAATTATTGGTGAGCACAAATTTCCTTTGTAGCAGTAGCTCTTACCATTAGCAGCTACAGTCAGGTGATCCCAGGGCTGGCCAATAACAGGGCAACCATGTTTGAAAGCATTGCAGGTAAAATGTATAATGAAGCAGTAGAATTCTTAATGAATCAGAACAAAGTTGAATGTAGGACTGGCCATACCAGGGATAACATCTTAAATATAAATTATAAATTAAATGCAGTATATGGACACATAATCCCTGTTTTGTTTAAAGGGGAGGACATTTTCTAGTAGCTCAAGGCACAAAGTATCTCAATGTCTTAAATATATTGATAGTGGTGTGAGTATAGAGGACCTCTTGTATTTGTCTGTATGCATTTTGTAGTCACAGCCTCATTACACCCCTGCTTAATGGTTTAAAATTATTGGTGAGCACAACTTTCCCTTGTTAAAGAAAACAAAATGATCACAATATACATAGGGAACTGCCTAAAATACAATGGTTACTTTTGCTGTGTCAAACTGAATGGTGATTGATGTGATGGACAAGAAGCAAGAGAAGTGAAAATAAAAAGGACAGGTACAGGATCTATTTTCCAGAATTCTTGGGACCTGGGGTTTTCTAGATAAGTAGTTTGGATCACCAAACCTTAAAGAGATACTGACACCAGAAATTAAAGGAAAACTATACCCCCCAAACAATGTAGGTCTCTATTAAAAGATACTGAGTAAAACAGCTCATGTGTAAAAACCCTGCTTCATGTAAATGAACCATTATCATAATAATATACTTTTTTAGTAGTATGTGCCATTGGGTAATCATAAATAGAAAATTGCCATTTTAAAAAATAAGGGCCGCCCCCTGAGATCGTAAGATTCACTGTGTACACATACAAACCACATGTAAGGTCACATGAGCCAATTAACAGACAGAGTTCTGCCTTTTGCTTCCTCACTTCTTCCTGTTACAGTTAGTGTTGTAGTATTTCTGGTCAGGTGATCTCTGAGGCAGCACAGATAGAGTCATGAAATGGTGGTTCAAGGCAAGAGATGTAAAAGGGCAATATTTATGTAAATATATATTCCAGTTTGGTAAGATTCTTTAATATGCCATTCAATTTGATATAAACTATCTGTTGCTTAAGTATTCATTTTGGGGGTATAGTTTTCCTTTAAACATTTGTTTACATCTATCCAAATTTTGCTTTGAAAGCTACTTATAACTTTGCCATAAAGTATTTGCACAATGCTTTTAGATTACCTGTCCGGTGCGATGTTCCTGTATGAGGGGCTGTCATATTTGTGCAGCAGGAGTCCGTTAGCATTAGAATCTTTAACTGACAGGCTGAGATGGGACAGTTAGGTTGGCAAAACAGTCAGGTTTAGAAACTTCAACTAACAATTACTTACAAAAACAAATCTCTCCGCAAAAAACATTCAATATGACCTATAGGTAACTTTTAATATACTTTCATATTTTAAAAAGTAGTTTTTTAGTGTCAGTATCACTTTAAGTCTGCTAAAAATATTGATATAAACCCAATAGGATTGTTTTACCAACCAATATGGATTTATGCTTAGTTACCATTAAGTACTGTTTTATTTTTACAGAAAAAAGGAAATCTTTTTCAAACATTTGAATTACTGTTTTTGCTTAAAATGTTCTCCTATGGGAGATGAACCTCCTTTGATCTGGAGTGTTCTGGATAAGGGATCCTATAACTATATACACAACACTTTCTTCACATTAAGGTAGTTTATTTAAACACAGGGGTGCCTATGTCATCATACAAAACACAAGTCATAAAAATAAATCCTGCCCACTGGATGCTACCGTAAGAAAAATACATATGCTGGGGTCACATCCCCATACTCACTGGTACTTTACAGGCTTGACTGTATCACCTTGTAAGTTTAACCAGTGCAGAAACCCCATACTCACACATCACATGAATCACCCTTTCTCACTAAACAGCAATGTGGGCAGTCTATATCACTGAAGTTCCTGCCAAACATGCCCCCTCCGTGAGGTCCAGTGTCAAGATTTGGTTAATGGTGTTTCAGTGGTTCTAAATGGCATTTGCCTATGAGTATGCACTAAAAAAATGCCGCTTTTCTGATTATTGAGGGGCACTCAACATAATATTTCACACAAGGTGCTGTTATTTCATATGTAGCTGGTCCCCGGAAAGATTACAGTACAGTATTACAGTTACAGAACTGAATTGTGCCATTTGTCTCAATACAAACAGTTTCGTGGAAATCTATAAATAAGTAGGGGCACATACTGTAAGTGGCAATGCAAACGGGGACCAGCCCTTTGTCGAATGCGGCATATACAACTTGTACTTTAAGATGAAGAAAGAACTGCGCAATAACATTGGCATGCAGACTGGGTCTAGACTAGCAGGAAACAAAATAATTATTTTCTACCAATAGATAGGCAAAACTTGAACTTCAAAAGAAAGAAAGCAAAACAGCAGTTTAGATGTTAATTAGAACACTGTTTTCTTTGCAGTTTTCAGATTTTAACAAGTATGATGAGATTGAACCAGGGTTCCAGAATAAAAAGGGGCAGAATAAGAAGGGACAGATTAACTCAAAGCAGGATGATGCCCTTTCTTCACAATCCAAGAACAAGACAAGAAGCAATCCAGAAAAAATGAATATGGACTGTGCCAAGGTATGTTACAATTGGAGGTGTTACATAAGGTATGTTGAGTTTGGAGGTGGAGGATTATGTGGCCCTCCCTGTTAATAAGAATTCTATGACTGTAGACCTGGGGGCTTATTTATGAATGAGACAAAATGCAAATTTAAAACTAGGCGCACAAGTGGTCAATTATCACCACTAGTCAAATTTGCTCATGGGCATAACCTATGGTAACCAGTCAAATTGTTACTTACATTCATTGTTCTTTTTACAGCCGGCTAAAAAAATCCAATCATGGACTGGTTGCTTTGGGTTACTGTCCACCAGCAAATTTGCCTAATGTTGATACAAAAAGTATTGTAGAAGTGATACTTATATTGGCTAACAAAAAAAATACATTGCAAGCTTTCGGAGCTTTCGGAGCATCAAGGCCCCTTCGTCAGGCAAAATACAAATGAAAGTTAGAAAAGCACAGCATATACTGTATACTGTTAGATCAGTGAACAGTAGTCATGTGCAATAAATTAGGAAGGTTACAGATAGATAGAGATCAATTGTGCAGATAATAAAATGAATTAGGGTGGGTTGTAAATAGTCCAGGAGTCTGGATTCAGTCAGGACACATAGTGTGACATTAAACCTGACCCTAAATTAAGGCCCTGTCTTAATGTGTTAAATAACTCCATACATTTGAATTCATAAATCTTCCTTTCCCATTTTAAAGTTCCATCACAGACATAAGCTCAACACCAAATCATGTGATATACCACTTCTGCAATCAAAATCGCAGTCTTCAGGGAACTTTCTCTTTCTTTCTCTCTGAAAGTTCTCTAGCGCTGAGGTTTTTTCCTAGTGAAGTGTGTTACTTGCCTATTAGTGAATTGGTGAAATCACTGTAAATTGTAATTTTGTTGAATTTTCACCAAAAAAAACCACAATTTGCTCCGTAGTAAAGCTGTCCTTTATCTTGCCAGCACTTGTACCTTTCCAATATTAAACCCTCATTTCTCATAATTTGATACAGTTAACATTCTTCTGTAAGACAAGGCACCACCTTTGCCAGAAAGAAACATCTCTTTGGCTGAAATCACACAGGAAGATGTTGGGGATCAAGAAGTTTTCAGACGCTTCAGCAAAGCTGGGGTTTGTACGTCTAGTGGAACTGCAGAAGCAACTGTGCAACAGCACAAAGAAACCAGTGAAAATGTGTATGCCCAGATAACCAAAGGGGGTACCTTTCATTCATTCAAAGAGACAGATGTTAACCAAAAGAACATTGTGAAAACTGTGGTACCAGACCTTCTATATTCTGAAGTTCATGCTCCTACTGCCTTGGGGCACCTTAAGAGCTTCTCTGAGTCAACATCTACAAGTCAAGAAACAGTAAAAATTACTTTAGATACCAAGTCCCAGAATGGGGAATATGAAGTGGTGGAGCTGAACTTTGCATCATCCATTCAATGTAGTGACAGATTTCAGATGCTTAACAGTAAAATTATGGGAGGTCCAATGCTACCCGAAACAGTGGAAAGCATATATTCGTATTGCACAGGTTATCATCCTGAGCTTGAGGACACGTATGAACCGATTCCTTTGACCGGACTCAGAACCTCCAGCTGCGATCAAGGGTCCAGTCGAACACCCAAAGACACTATCAATAAAAATCCTTACGAGAAAGCGCGTATAGCCACATCATTACAGAGTAATATACATGAGACGGCTGAGAGAGGCGTCTCAAAACTTGCTGTAAAAAAGCAGACTCCAGTACAGAAGGTATGCCCAGGTGTAAGCTCTCTGCTTTTGCCATCCTAACTGTATGTTGTACTATTTTATATGTGATGGTGTTGGGCCTATGTCATTACAAGGGCACACAATGCACTTCAGTCACCAAATTGTGAGCTGCAACATTATGAATACAAGCAGCAAATGTACATCTGCTGAACAATTACTTGAAAAAGCCAAAAATGAAAGTGTTTTAGAGAAATTACAATATAATGTCCTATTGCCCTGCACATAGCAGAAGAAATTCGGATGCACACCTAAGATTGCAGTGGTGTCCAAAAATAGTGATTTATTTGTGGCCCAAAATATACATCACAAAAGGGCAACGTTTCGGACCCCTCTGGGTCCTTTATCAAGCCTATTGCCCTGCACAAGCTGCTGTGTAGCCATGGGGGCAGCCATTCAAAGCTGAAAAAGGAGAAAAGTCACAGGATACACAGCAGATGACAGATAAGCTCTGTAGTATACAATGAGATTCTTCAGAACTTATCTCTTATCAACTGTGTGTCCTGTGCTTGAATGGCTGCCCCCATGACAACACAGCAGCTTGTTTATATAAACTATAGTAGTGTTTCTGAAGCAAACACCAGATTTGCCAGTGCATGGCAACACTACTTGATATTGTCATTCCTTTAAACCACTTTCATTTTCTGGTGTTCCTTTAATGCCATGTCATATATATATATATATATATATATATATATATATATATATATATATATATATATATATATATATATATATATATATATATATATATATATATATATATATCTATCTACACCATAATCTAAACAATTACAATATGGAAGATTTTAGATTAAACCTGAAACAAGATCTTCTTTACATGTTTAATATTCCAATATGTATTTGGAAAACATGATTTCTTATCTCCATTCTTATTCTTTTTTTTTGCAGAATGAAAAGCAGAAAAGATTCTTTTTTGCGGAAAAGAAGAAATAAAGCAGTGTGAGTTGTCAGGATTTCATTACATAGCATCTATTGTGGAAAAAATAGATTCTCATGGAGAATATTACTGAATTCATGACGTTGAATGATTAGCATGATGTTGTATACAGTATATTCACCATAGTTTACTTCAACACTCTGTTCTGCAAATATGAGACAACTGACGTCTATGTTGGCATTAAACATTTTTTTCATATAGATGGAACAAACTTTATTTAGGCTTTGAACGTAATAGGATTGTAAACATATACAGATAATTATGTATATTTTTTCTTCATCAAATTATACTGGAAGCAAATAGGGATGCACCAAATCTAGGATTTGGTCCAGTATTCGGCCAGGATATGGCCTTTTTCAGCAGGATTCGGCCGAATCCTTCTGCCTAGCTGAACCGAATCCTAGGGGAGGGAAATCTCGTGTATTTTTGTCACAAAACAAGGAAGTAAAAATGTCTTCCCCCTTCCCACTCTTAATTTACATATGCAAATTAGGATTCGGTTCGGTATTTGGCCGAATCTTTCGTGAAGGATTCGGGGGTTCGACTGAATCCAAAATAGTGGATTCGGTGCATCCCTAGAATCAAACAAGGGAATAAAGGACAGGTTTGTTTAGTTCTAGGAAACTGTGCTTAAAGCTTTTATACAGATAATGTAGGATTCACGTTCAAGGAATTTTTGCATTTTAATGCTGTTGCTGAAATTTGGGGAATAGTTTGGGGAAAGTTTTTTATTGTGCACTATTGCTTTAAGATTATGACCCTGATGTTGATGGACTACAGTTCCCAGCATGCCTCAAACTTTCATATATGTTCTATTATTCTAGGATTTGTAGTACAACAAATACTGAGCAACTTTTGATTTACTACCCCTTTAATTAATGATGTTACTTCAGGTGGAAATTCACAGGGGCTGCAATGAGACAAAGTTATTATTTTAAGAGCTGAGTTTTTTGTACAGTAACTGGAAATTCATATATTCTAGTGCACAACTGTGTTCTCTGTACTAGACTGAGCAAGCCCCAAGTATAGTGAGTGCGGGGGATAGATGATGGATGGTAACCCCACCAAAAGTAGTCAATGGGTCTACATTATATGCAAATATATTTCAAGATATGCTACTACATTAAGCACTCACTTGCATCTCACATATTCAGATGTAATACCTTAGGTTAGAATATTCTTCAGAAATAAGTTTGTCAATTATTACAACAAATAAGAAAATAAACCTTACAATATCTCCCTTTGAATTATGTAATTCATGAGAAATGAACTCTCATACAGACCTTTGTAATTAAAAACATACTTTTGATTTATCATTACCACTTATAAAATGCAAATACTGTATATTTAAACATTACTTTCGTGGCTGATCATTTTAATGAAAATACACACAGAAGAATAAGTTGATAATAAAGTAATTCAAGTCGCTTCATCCACAACTAAAAAACTTTTATTTTTAGTGGTATTATTTGGACAGTACAGATTGTGTTCAGTTACTACACCTAGCTGGAAGACTATGCCCGTAAAACCTTTTTAAAATGCAAACTGCTTGTTCTGGAATTGTTACGTGTGTGTATTATTGCAGCAACTGAAACTGAAACTTTCTTGCATCAGGCATTTCTATTTTCTTTTTTTTAATTAAAATATAAACTCTATACAGGTATTAATTTCAGACACTTTGGTTCACTATACATAGGTTACTATACATTTAAAGTACTACACTATTTATTTTCATAATTATTTAGTCCAACATGTTATTGTGCTCTTTTGCAAATTTCTTTTTAGGGCTATGGCGCATGACATTGCCTCCTGCTTTGGCCCTGTGCCTGGACTTTGAGTATACTGTATCTCTACCTGCTTCCTTTTACATGTTGTCTGGAGTTCCTGACGATCTTTATCTGTAACATTTGATTTCTCGCAGTTGTCAACTTATTGCTGGTCCACTGAATGCCCAAAGTGGAATGGGTTCCTTACAGGTTCCACTGCAGACAGCAGGTTCCAAAAGGTTCCAAAAGGTTCATGGTGAACACCAATACTAGTGGGCAAGTCCTAGTTTGCCAAGGGGCTTGTGTGACACATGTGGGTACATATGCTGGCAGAAACTTTACATGGGTTTTTCTTACCACCACTGCAAACAGGTTAAGAAAGGCAATAGTCAAACCACCACAATCTGCCTGTCACTGCTTCCTATAGGATACTGTGTTTCCCATAGTATCCCATAGTATCCTATAGGATACTATGGGAATCACACTTCCTGATAGGAGGACCACAGCTTAGAAACTCAAGCCAAGACTGTTTTAATGGAAGCCCAGTGACCAAATAATTTTTATGGTCCTCCAGTATTCTCAAAGGTTTAACAAATTTCTGTAAATTATAACATAATCTTATAATAATAATCAAAGACTCAAACACAAGGTATGAGACATAAATTGGCTGCTATGTGTAAAGCTATACAGCACTGGCTTATGTATTACAAAATAGTATTATTAGCCTGTACATCATCTTCAAGTCATTTTGACCAAAAAAAAGGAAGCACATAAAATAATCATGTATTTTTACTTGTTCACTGTATCAAAATGAAAATTATTTTTTGGAGGAAGCAATGGAAGTTACACTGCATTTGTTTTTGCTTCCATGGCTAAGCGCCATTTGTATTCCCTCTATTTACAAGTCCCTTGTAAAAAGGACTATATATATATATATATATATATATATATATATATATATATATATATATATATATACTGTATATATATCTATATATCTATATATATATATACTGTATATATATATCTCCAAGCGATGATGTATTTTATTTTTGCTTTTTGTTCCAAGGACGCCCACCCAACCCATGCACATATTTCTGCCACTGCTGGAGGCTATACTAAGCAAAGCACTTAGCAGGCAGCAAACATAGGTATTGGGGTGGCTACAGAAGCAGACACTACATGGGACTACATCAAGTCACAGAAAAACAAAATGTGTTTCAAATAAAATGCACACTGATTGGTGACTGAGTCAGCCACCAATTAAATACTAAAGAAAACCCACTACCCTTTGTCACTTTTAAACCTCAAGAATGAAACATCATAGAAAAGTGTTACAACAGATTTTTTTTTCTTTAATTGCTCTGTAAATGGACATCAAGAGCAGGTTCTACTGGAGATGTACATAAATGCAGTTTCGCTATGAAAGGCACCATAGTAGTTTTATGTGAGAAGCTACGAAAGCACAGTCATTAAAATGTCCACTTATCACTTTGCAAAGTTCCAGTATTTTTTTATCTTCAATGTGCCCCTGGGTTGGAGTGAGCTTCTGTCACCCATTCTAGCCCTTATAACCTTTCTTGTACGTATTAAGCTTCCATTAAAACATTTCAAAACATTTGTATTGCCTCGCTGGAAAATACGCTGTGCTCAAAAGCCACTAAAATATTAAGACATCTTACTGGAAGGTGTTTTAGTTGGAGATCATTACATCCAGCAGCAAACCATTTTCATACCTATTTCTTAATGTTTTCCTCCATTCAAGCTTGTCTTTAAAATTGTTAATAATTAGGACAAGGCTGATAGGAGGAATCATAGAAAGAAGATGATAGCTTAAAGCACCACATATTCTCATGCTTTTTTCTTGATCTTGAATGACAAATAATGGCTTCCATAACAGTGTTTTCTGATTTTAAACCTTAATTTTATGCAGGCATGTTTTACTTTGTTATGAGAAAGCCCTATGATTAAAGGAGTTGCTCCTGAAACGCATCAGGTGATGTTGGTTTGTGACCCGTTGCAATAAACCACCTTCTTTTTAACCGGAGTACCGCCTTTCCATCCTTTTGCGTACCTTAGGAAAAAATACTTATCACTCCAAATCACTGGTGCGAATTATACCTACCATGAAAAAAAAATAATCCAGTTGAATGAAGGTTGCATGAAATGTGATATTGAATGGCTGCATATTTTCTTTTGCAGCAAGACTGCATTTACAGGTGTTCATACTGTAATTTCACAGTTTATGTGCAGTTATCTGTAATTTATTTCCAACCTCTACTCATTCAGCAAATATCATCCCCTTCTGTTCCAGTTATAGATTGTTTGTTCTTTTTTGCATCAATATTATTAATAAAAACTGAATCGATAAAAAAGACTGCAAGTAAATGCATCCTCAGATTTTGGAAAAGGACTCCTAATGCAAAGTCAGCTTCATTTCAGCAGATGGAGCTATTTTGTTAATGTTTTTGCACAGTAAGTGAGGCCAGGGCCTGGAGATGCCGGAGATTCAGCAGTTCTGAAGTAGCAAAACCTTCCATTTGCTAAATCTTCATATTCGTATATGAAAAGTACTGCAATAGAAGAACAGACAATTTATAGTGCTATATAAATAAACAGAATTGCAGGTCATTTGGGAGGTTAAAAATAAGTTTTCACTGGTCAACTTGTTCCATGCTATGCTGTATGTTATTATAGTATAAGATTAAATAAAACTATTACCCTGAACAACGCAAGTCCTTATAAAAATATATTTCACAATAACAGCCTGTATGTAAAATACCATTTCATATAAAAAAGGGTATTTTCATGAAAAATAGACTTCCCTAGTACTCACTCACAAACCAAGGGTTACAGCAGCCAAATAATGGATACATTTGTGTCTTTTACCCCACACTTTTTTCTATTACAACTAGAACTCTCATTCAATCTACCATTTCTCATTGTGAGCTGGGGGGGGTGAGTATACAGTCCTAGGCATAACTCCACACTTTAACTATGACAAAGGTCTCTTAGCAGGCTAAGATGTTGGTTCACAAATAACAAATGTTTATTCACTATAGTAAGTCATGAGCGTTCCTGGCTCTATACATTCCTTGATGACTATTTCTGCTAAAGGTGCAGCTACTGCACTTATATGTATACATACATGCATATATGGGGGCATGTAATAAAGGTTCAACATTTTGCTGACATCTAGTAAACCCTAGCAACCAATCAGATGTTTGTTTTCAAATAGTAAATGCTACATGCCGATTGGTTGTTATGGTTTGTTTACTAGACAAAAGCATTACCCCTATAGATTTAATTTAGTCTCTTCTCTGCAACTGTTGTTTAATAAATACCCAATTTATGGCAAAGACTCAGATCCCAGACCTCTACTACTAATTTCAACATCATAACATATATTAGCATACCACGGAGCAACTCACATTTCTTTCACAAACTAAAAGTTCACACTGACAAGCGTCCATTCATTCCAGATTAGCAAGTGGTCAAATACTTGATAAAGGGCTAAGCCCGAAACATGTTGTTGTGCAATCTTCCACAATAAAACACTTTGCAGTCACTTTGGATGTGTCCTGCTTTCAACTAATATATTGAGGTGGTCAAATATGCACCATGTGTGTACATACACTGGTCAGTGTGTTATGATGATCAGAATTTTAATGTTTAGTTTAGTGTTCACTGGTTTTATAACGTATTTTATGCACCAACACAACACAGCAAGTAAAGAATATTAATCAGGACAAAGTCAAAAATCTTTCTTGCTACCCCTTACATTCTTCTATTTAGTGGTTGGTTTCAACATGTCCTACACAGTTCTTCCAAAAGAAATAGTGCTTTGTGATTCTGATTACCAAGTTAGCACATTTATTTAAATATGGATTTACCTGAGAAAATCTGGAGCTTTGGAAATCATGTTCTCAAAATCTGCAAATGCCAATTTACCATCCCCATCCATATCAGCTTCTTCAATAACCTTCTCACAGACCAGAGTTACCTCCTCTTCTTCCAGCTCCTCTCTTGTCAGTTTGTTTAGGGTTTGCTCCAGATCTGATTTACAAATGAAGTTGTCAGTGTTGAAATCTGGAAAAAAAGAACAGACACACACGGAATAGTTATAAATATTGTCTAAAATGTATAACATTCTGCTTAGAATTAGGTTTTATTGATTGAGAAATACAAATATTGTCACCTCCTTGACATAGCTAAATTAAAATAATAATATCATAACATGAAGTGCCCCATATGTACTGTTTATCTGTGGAGTCTTTAGATATATATTAAAGCATGCAGAATTTGCACATTTAATTACTGTTATGTACTATAAGAATCAGTAATAGCACATAAGATGTACAGATTGTGCAAATAAGTGCCTGATAATTCGTTTGCTCTGTGTCATTACCATAGATTTTAAAGGCGTAGATTGCCTTGAGCTCCCGTGGAGCCGTTTCACTCATCACAGAGAACATGTCAACAAAGTCATTGAAACTGAGGTTTCCTTTTCCATCCTCAGAGAAACCCTGTACAATTCTCTCCTTGAAAGGATTCTCCTGGAAAAAAAGAGAATGATGGTTCTTTTTTTTTTTTTTAGCATTGCTGTAACCATACAGTTTCATAAGCTGCTATTTATTGGCAGAATATTTTTTCTTATTATGATTCAATGGGAATAGTACTACTTTGGTACCGATGGGGCCTCTTACATTGGGCTTATATTGGTTATATTGAGTGAATAACAGAGTTACAATCTTTTCTAACAGAGAAAATAGCCTTCCTGGTTATAATTTCAGTCACCTTTCTAACCAATTTTACCAGAAAACATACAAAGCAACACAGACAAGCAGCTTAGTCAATACTAAATATTCACAGAAACCTTGTTTTCTCTCCTGAGTGATCATTTTACTCTTGATTAAACAGCTAGATTTTCCAGCTGGTCTCCATAATTACATAAACTGACAGAAAGCTAAATGTTGCATAGTGATGCTAATTCCTATCCCTAGGGAAATGCCAATGGCTATCTTGTCTACCTTACTGTGCACAGCATGGGATGGGGGTACTCTCGACAGCCACACAAAGAAACTGTCAACTTACTGCACATCTGAACTGTATATATAATATATATATATATATATTAGATATATATACCCAGCACACTCTAGATAAGTAAAAAAAAGATGTATTCACATATCATTTGTGTCCAATGTTTCCGTCGGACTGGGCCAGTGGGACACTGGGAAAAAAGCTGGTGGGCTTTTATATATATATATATAGTGTATAACTTCCGAATCAGCTAAGTGAGCCATGAATATCCTGTAAATTATACCCTTGCTTAGTCATATAATTTCTGTCAAATGATCTCAGAGTTCCATGACCTTTATAAAATCACAAGTGGGTACTTTATTCATTATATACACACATAAAATATAACTTAAGTTTATTTAATTCTCATAAAAACATTGTAGAATTATTTTAACTCTACGATAAACTCTGTAACTTTAAACTTAAAACTTGTGGTTGCAAAATTGGGAGCTTGTAGATAAGTGGGGGTTTTGGTGGACCATGGATGTAATGCTTAGGTCTCTAACACGCCTATGTTAGTAATGCTGTTGTACAGATCTGCTCTTTTTGTATTTTTTATATTATGAATAAATATTAAAAATTAAAAGCATAAATACATCACACCTGGATCCATGCTAACAATAAATTAGTTTAAATCTATCACACCATGATTCATGTTAAAATCAATATTAAAATCATATTACTAATGATATTGATTAATCATATTAGTTTAGAAGGAAAAATACATCCTTTTTGTGCCATCAGAGTTGTGCAATTGGTTTATCGCATCAAAACCCACACCTATGATCTGACCCTAGAGAGAAGGCTGATGAATTACCCTTTTCACTTAACCCTTTATTTTCTCAAGAGAATTATTGTGACTTGTTCCTTGGAAGTCTGCCATTTACAAAGACTGCATCACTAGAGTACCAAGGTATGTTGTGCTTACCACTAGCTCTGGCATGTTAATTATTAGCTGCATTGGCACTTTAACATCAGGGTCATTTGTGTAATCCATTGGCACAATGTGAGGTGCCAGTTCATAGAATCTCCCATGTAACCTACAAATATCACAAAAGAGTAAAGACAACATTTAACAGATTATATTAAAAATAAATGAAAGTTAAAATGGCATATAATTAGTGAGGGACAAATCTGACACATTTTGCTTCACCGAAAATTTGCAAAATGCATTGAAGTCTATGGGTGACGATTTTTTTTTTTTTTTGATGCATAACAATTTATTTTTTTTAGGGGCCTCTATGGGCATCTTTTTCACAACAAAACCTGGTGAAAATTTTGACTACATATAATGGTTTAAAGTTCTCATACCATTGCCTTAAATACACAATATTAATACAATATACAGTTAGGCCCATAAATATTTGGACAGAGACAATTTTTTTCTAATTCTTTACATTACCACAATGAATTTTAAATAAAACAACTCAGATGCAGTTGAACTGCAGACTTTCAGCTTTAATTCAATGGGTTGAACAAAAAGATTCTGATGAAGTGTCAGGTTTACTGACACGAAACGCGTTAGATGTAAACCCCCCTCCCTAACTATTTTAATGCGCATAAAGCCAGTAATTTGATATTAACTCGCCTGACTCCGACATTGCTTTGAACGGCGCTCCGCAGCGGTATCAGTGGTATGTAGTTGAAGCCGGCTAGAAGGAGCCGATCTATCGCGAGAGCAGCTGCTTAGCAGGAGTTAGCGTACAAGGGAAGCGCTCCGCCATTAGCCACATCGTATTTTCGATTGTTGAACAAAAAGATTGCATAAAAATGTGAGGAACTAAAACCTTTTTTTCACACAATCACTTAATTTCAGGGGCTCACAAGTAATTGGACAAATTAAAAAACTGAAAATAAAATGTGAATTTCTAATACTTGGTTGAAAACCCTTTGCTGGCAATGACAGCCTGAAGTCTTGATCTCATGGACATCACCAGATTCTGGGTTTCCTCCTTTTTAATGCTCTGTCAGGCCTTTACTGCAGTGGCTTTCAGTTGCTGTTTATTTGTGGGCCTTTCTGTCCGAAGTTTAGTCTTCAACAAGTGAAATGCAGCTCAATTGGGTTCAGATCAGGTGACTGACTTGACCATTCAAGAATATTCCACTTCTTTGCGTTAATAAACTCCTGAGTTGCTTTGGCTGTATGTGTTGGGACATTGTCCATCCCAATCAATTTAACTGCATTTAGCTGGATTTGAGCAGACAGTGTCTCTGAACACCTCAGAATTTATTCAGCTGCTTCTGTCCTGTGTCACATCATGGATAAACACTAGTGTCCCAGTGCCACTGGCAGTCATGCATGCCCAAGTCATCACACTGCCTCACCATGTTTTGCAGATGATGTGGTATGCTTTGGATCATGAGCTGTGTCACATCTTCTCCATACTTTGTTCTTGCCATCATTCTGGTAGAGGTTGATCTTGGTTTCATCTGTCCAAAGAATGTTTTTCCAGAACTGTGTTGGCTTTTTTAGATTTTTTTTTTTTTTTTTTAGCAAAGTCCAATCTAGCCTTTCTATTCTTGATGCTTATGAGTGGCTTGCACCTTGCAGTGCCCTCTGTATTTACTTTCATGCAGTCTTCTCTTTATGGTAGACTTGGATATTGATCCGCCTACCTCCTGGAGAGTGTTGTTCACTTGTTTCGCTGTTGTGAATGGGTTTCTCTTCATCATGGAAATGATTTTGCGATCATCCACCACTGTTGTTTTCCGTGAACGTCCAGGTCTTTTTGCATTGCTGAGTTTACCAGTGCTTTCTTTCTTTCTCAGGATGTACCCAACTATAGATTTTGCCACTCATAAAATTGTAGCAATTTCTCGGATGGGTTTTTTCTGTTTTTGCAGCTTAAGGATGGCTTGTTTCACCTGCATGGAGAGCTCTTTTGAACGCATGTTGTCTGTTTACAGCAAAATCTTCCACATACAAGCAACCCCCCTCAAATCAACTCCAGGCTTTTGTCTGCTTCATTGATAATGACATAACGAAGGAATTGCCCACACCTGCCCATGAAATAGCCTTTGAGTCAGTGTCCAATTACTTTTGAGCCCCTGGTCCAATTACTTTTGAGCCCCTGAAATGAAGTGATTATGTTAAAAAAAGGCTTTAGTTCCTCACATTTTTATGCAATCTTTTTGTTCAACACACTGAATTAAAGCTGAAAATCTGCAGCTCAACTGCATCTGAGTTGTTTCATTTAAAATTCATTGTAGTAATGTATAGAACCAAAATTAGAAAAAAGTTGTCTCTGTCCAAATATTTATGGGCCTAACTGTATACAATATGAATGCAATAAAAATGGAAAACTAACACTACAATGATAACTTTTTTTAAAAATCAAGAAAGATTATGCTATCTGTATTTGCAAAAATAGCATAAAGGGCAAATTTCAGAAATGCAATGTTTTTTAACTAAAATGTAGTGTTTTCCCCAGGATTTCTAGCTTTCAGATTTTGAAGGTTTTCCTTGTGTCTTTGTCTGTACTGTAAACCTTGCTGCAATTCAATAAAGAAACAGGAACCAGTGATCTGAAGCTAGGTTCCTTGCAAGGAGTGTGTGTGTGTATCTGTGTGAATGTAATTTAAATTAACAAATGTACAACAATGGTGTTCTATATGAGCATATTTGATATTGAATATAATTCTGCGTTTTGTATGATTGTAATCATCTGTACTACTAATTACAAAACAATTTTTTTTTTTTATTATTGTTTTTGTGATTGTTGTGCAATCTAAAATGTCATTCGTGTCACTGTCTATTTTGGAATTTGCCAATAAAAGCTACCTGAATTAAAAAAAAAATTAACAAATGTAAATGAATTGAATTAATTGCATTCTTAAATGACCCTCAGGACCTGTAAGACAATATCAGTCCTTGGTGTATATAATATTTCTAACCTTAGAAAACCTTGCCAGACACCCAGGTACAGTATATCTAACATATACAAGGTATTTTAAAAGTTGGCTCTATGTGAAACATCATAAAGAACAATTGAGATGTACAGTACTTCTAAGGCTAACTGCACATGGGTCATTTTTGCCCTAGAGAAAAACTGATAGATAGATATGGTGGCAATAATTATTATATTATAATTATTATTATATTATCATTTATAACACAATCTCACCACAACCCAACAGCATTTGGTGGCCAATAAATCACCCAAATGTGTTTGTTGTTGTCTCGCCCAGCTATTTGTTTTTACAAGTGCACCATACAAACCATTTATTAATTAGAAATGTCGGACATGACTAGTCAAGCATAAGAAAATATTAGTCTGGAGAATGCTTAGTCAACCCCCATGTGTAGGTGCTATCATTATTTTCTTTTTGTGCATCTGTTATTTCACTTGCAAGTGATAGGACTTGTCCTTGGAGTAACATATTATCCTGCAGAGCGGATAGATATCTAGGGACCCTACATACAGTATATGTTGGTCAGATCATAGTGAAATACAATACTAATGTCAAATGGCTTTACAAGTGGTGTCATTATAGAGGGACACCCCCACAGCACTGGGGGTGTCTGGGGAATAAAGGCTTGCCAGAAAAGGGGATAGGGGACACACGATTTTCGCCCATGGGCTTTGCATAATCTGGGGTTTTTAACTGCATATTTTAGCAATATGATACTCCGCAGCAGGAATTATCCAATAACAACACACATACTATGTGACGTAGATTCGTGAGTGGGCACCACTGTCACAGATGCTGTGTTTATATATATATATATATATATATATATATATATATATATATATATATATATATATATATATATATATATATATATATATATATATATATATACAGTATATATATAAACAATGAGGAGAGGTCTGTCCCCTGAAACACATTTTTTTGGCACTTTGTGGTTTTCAATTTAGAGGGTGTGCAGCTTCTGTTATTATTTTTGTCTCCTACAAAGTTAAACATCTAATTTATAACCATTTGTTTAATGTTCTCTTCTTAATGGCTTTGGAGATGATTAATGATGCCCAAATGTTTGCGTCAGTAATTATCTGCTTAATGATGCTACAGCTATAAGGAAAGGGAATCTCTGAGGAGGGTGGTAAAGATTTACGGAGAGGAATCTGAACCCATTCTCATGTATCATGGTGGTTCAACAAAGTGATGGTCACTTCTACACACTTCTTTCTTAAATATCCATATAGTACAGTGGCTGATAAAATGTACATTCTGTATCTATAAAATGCAGAGAATGTATTTTGCATAGAATATAGGGTTGGAGGATCATAAACACTGCAGCTTAATTCATATTAAGGTATATGTGATATTCTGACCCAGGTGTACTGATATATTTTTTGTGTTCCTCTCATGGCTCCTTTGCACACCTACTATTATTGGTAAGGAAAGCATGTGTCAAATATAGGTGGACATATATAAATGGTGGCACAGTAATTGTGCTGCTCATTTGGTGGTCTCATTAGCATGGCAGACACTATGGGGCAGATTTATCAAAATGTGAGATTAGAACTCACCAAAGAAAAACTCGCTCACTTTCT
Organism: Xenopus laevis; assembly: GCF_017654675.1. NCBI lineage: Eukaryota > Metazoa > Chordata > Amphibia > Anura > Pipidae > Xenopus > Xenopus laevis. The sequence goes on from NC_054376.1 coordinate 61,615,085, forward strand.
ATTCTTTCCGACTTAGAATCGTATTTATCAATGGAGTTCACCATTTGATAAATATGCTTTAAAAAATCCCATAGGAATGAATAGAAAGTGAGTAAATTTTTCTGTGGTGAGTTCTAATCCTACATTATGATAAATGTGCTGCTGCATGTCTATAGGGAAAATATATAGGGGAAATGTTAAGAATCAAACTCCAGTGTTGTGTACATATTCACTACAGGGGGCAGATTGGACAGAGGTGGGGGGCAGGGATTAAGTCTAGAAGATCATGGGTAAACTCAGAGTGGGGATTAATTCAAATTTGGAGGTGTAGCTGGACTGGTTAGATGCAAAATAATGAGGATTTACAACTTTACCAGCAATATAATTGATGAGAAATCTTTAATACTGGGACCTGTCTTTGGCTGGTGTTAGGCCAATGAAATACCAGGCAGGTGGCAACACTAACCTATACGATGGGGGCTAAGGAGGTCCCTGACTAAATTTTGTTCACTGGGGACCCAGTGGACAAATACTGTGCAAGACTAATGTCTAATACTACACTGTGGATAATACATCACTATGGACCTGGCATAACCAATTGACAACAATCAGACAAATATATAGTGGAAAAGAATTTCTGGTGTGAAAAGTGTTGTAAAATGCTATGTAAATATGATGACCACGTTTGGCAAGGATGGCTGGTCTCCTTGGACCTGGAGGACACCCCACACTAAGACCAATATATTACTGTTATGTACCACTGTAATGCTATTCTTCACTACACCTTTTATTAAACACCACATATAAAAAAAAACAATGAACCGCACATACCCACCTATTCTTTTCTTTATATAGTTTGTTTACTTTTCTTTTTGTTACGGTTTGTATTTAATGCAATAAAAAAGATTAAAAAAATATGATGGCACTCAAGTTATGTAGGTTTTGTTTTTTAAAGCTAACACTTCTTGCCAGAATTGTACACTTGGCTTTACAGCTGCATAAAATAACTGGCCGGATTTATAAATACATATCATTTTACACAGCATGATATGCAGTTTTGTATGCGTTAATAAATATGGCCCTGAGAACATTGGTCTCTCACAGCTAGAGAATTTCTACTTGCACTGATGATTCATATTCCTTTCACTATTTTATTCGGTGTATGTCATCATTATTCTCTAAATCATTCAAATACAAATACACCATTCTTATTTAGATTAATATACAGAAAGTACTCTCCTGTCCGTTTTTGCTTAACGTATTATTTAGCCATATAGTACAGTAACCAAATACTCACCGAAGAATTTCTTTTCGTGCAAAGAAGGTGCAGTCCTAAAAAAAAGAAGAAATGTTATTGAATTGGTAAGCACAGATCATTAAATACCAAACAATTAGTCTCTTTAATGTAGCAATTACTCACAAGGGGGTCGAAATAGCTCTCCATTGAAGTTTTTGCTAGCTCTGCGTTTTCAACATGTGATGTGCTTTGTAATCTTTGTAATTGCTTGTCAATGTTACCATAAGTAGATTTTTTTCAAAAGTTCAAACATTGGTTCCCAAAGTGCTTTCCAAAAGACAGGCGTGAAAAAAGCCTCATGAAATATTGCATTTATTAAAATTACTGTACCAGCATAATTTACAGACTGAGCAAAGATAGGTGAGCAGCAAAAAAAAAAAGCAGTGGGCATGGTGGTGGCATATGGACTGCAGAGAGGGGTGGATAAGAAAAATATATGGAATCCACTAGGTTGGTTAAGAATATAAATCTTGATAGACCCCTGATAAATCCTGATAAATCCTGACAGAATATTCTCTTCAATCTGTCTGCAAACAGTTCGGCAAAACTCTCACCATTTGAAAGATCCTCCTTCTCTTTATGTAGATCTCCCCCCCCCCTCTGCCTCCCATATAACCTGAAGTTGAAGTATCTGCAGACAGACAGCTATTGCAATGGATAGGAATTAGTCCAGCTACAAGCAGCTAAAGAGGCAGATAGCTGTAGCACTGAGAATGCTTAGGCTGGTCTATCTACCCCTGAATGTTATATGAAACCAGGTTGGGTTGACAGCTCTGTAAGGGTTTTCCCGCTGTGGCCCTTTATAGCATTGGTTAGGAGCTACCTTGTTCTCTTTGCTGGGGGTGGACCAGGAGGAAAGCCCCCACAATGCTATTGCTGACATTGGTTGGCTCAGAGCAACTGGATGAGCTACAAAAAGTACAGGGCTTCCAAAATGTGTGTGTTTGATTTACAGCTCTGGCCATAATCATGCATTGTCTGTCTGTACATCAAAACATAGTAGTAGTTTCTGAGGAAATAGCAACTAGTGTTATCTGGGAAGCTAGTGGAGGTAATGTTGCTAAAATATCATGCAAAGAAGGCTAAGCCTGATAACAAGCTCTAAGGGTAAGGTCACACTGGGTGATTCGGGGAGATTTAGTCGCCCGGCAACTAATCGCCTCTTCTTTGGGACGACTAATCTCCCCAAACTGCTTCCCCCTGTCTTCCCCCTGCTCGAATGAGATATCACCTGCAGCATGGCACTCGCGGCTCATCATTTTCTGAAGTCGCCTCACGAGAAAACATTGTGCGACTTCGGAAAACTAAGCGCCTCGAGTGCCATGCCGCAGGCAATTTCTCATTCTAGCAGGCGGAATACAGGGGAAGCAGTTCGTAGAGATTAGTTGCCCCAAAGAAGAGGCGATTAGTCGCCCGGCGACTTAATCTCCTCGAATCGCCCAGTGTGACCTTACCCTAAAAGAGAGGGTACATCTCAAAACCATCATTGACTGGTACAGTACTGTACAAACTGTATATATAAAGTATAGTAGTAGTTTTGAAGCAAACACCAATTTTACCAGTGCACAGAAACAGTACAATATATTGTCATTCCTTTAATTTTTTGGTGTTACTGTTCCCTTGAAGGGGTGGTTCACCTTTAAAGGAGAAGCAGAGGCTAAAATTAAGTAAGCTTTATCAGAAAGGTCTATATAAATACATCACTAAACCCTCAAAGTAATGTTGTTCTGAGTCATCTGTCAAAGGAAACACAGCAATTCTTTCCTTCTACTGTGTATACATGGACTTCTGTATCAGACTTCCAGTTTTCATCTTAAAACTCCAGGGCTCGGGCTTGAGCATGCTCATTTTGCGCCTCACCCCTTCCCATTTCCCCCCTCCCCTCCCTGCTGTAATCTGAGCCCAGAGTTATGAGTAATGAGTGAGCAGGGAGAGGCTCAGGCAGGAAGTGATGTCACACCAAGCTAATATGGCAGCTGTTATTCTAAACAAACAGAGAGAGTTTATAGAGCTGTTTACTCAGGTATGGTAAAGTATTCTGCAGAATAAATATAGTGTTATAGCTTGCACTATTGTGGATAATCTATTGGCAATAAACTGCTTCTGTAGCTTTCCTTCTCCTTTAAGTTAACTTTGTAACTAAAAGTTAACATTTTAAATCGATAATTAGCACTGAATTGTTTAGTCAAATACCCCAAAGTATTGTAATGATTTTTATTACGCCAACTTGCAGTGTAGCAGAAAAGAGTGACTGAAGTTTATCAGACCATAAGTCACATAGTTTGGGGCACCTGTGAAATGGACATCATGTCTAGCCCCATGCCAAATTTCAAAATTAAATTGTTTTGCTCTTTTAAAAAATGGATTTCGATGCAGAATTCCCACTTCCCATTACAGAACCCTATCATATCATCAAACGATATTGATATCACACTTTTTTTTATATATATATAAGAGATTTACCCAAATTATTCAGAAATAATATAATATGACAGGGTACATTTTTTAAAATATATTTAAAAAAAAGTGCACCATCATTATTGTTAGGTGAAGATTGTTAAGGCAGTGCTGGATGCTCAATGTACGTGTAATCATGACCTTAGTTGGGCTGTATAACACTGAAAATATAGTATACCATTTCAAATTACCTGTACATTGCTGTAAGCTCTAAGGGGCCCATTTATTAACAATCAAAATTTTTTCATAATATTTGTGATTTTCCTATATTTCTTAAAAGCTGTAAAAATGCGAGATTTATTAAGTGTAAAAAAAGACGAAAACCTATAATGCAAAACATTGCCAAATAAAAGTTTTCAAGGTATAGAAGTCAATGGAAGTGGCACTGATCTTATTGGACTTTTAATCAGTTTGGACTTTTAGAGGTTTTCAGGGTTTGTTTCGCTAGAAATTGTCAAAACAAACTCAAACTTTCAGGGGGTTGAGGTATTCATATTTTATAGCACATTGTTCAGCACTTTTTTTATTCACACTTTTTATATTTGGATCTTCTAATAAATTCCATGATTTTCGTAGGTTTAGAGAATGTGAGTTTAGTTGTGGTTTCAAAAACCACAAAAAAAAGTGAGTATACTACTGCTTTCATTCAATTTCTATCTCTAAATCACAATATTAGCTTTCATATGTCTTTCTCACTGGCACATTTTGATATACAGTATTTAAAAAAAGAACTTTATCCGTCCTACAAATCCTTCACCATTCCACTTAGCACATCTTTATGTACTTAATACTAGCCTGGCTTCAAAGAGCAAGACGCCTTTATAGTCCTCAACCCTTATATATCTTTCATTGCTTTGATTTCTTGTCACCTCCTTAGATACTAAATAAAGAATAATGAAGGTTTAGGGAAGCTCAACCTCCTGAAAAAGACCAACCGCTATCTAAAACTTATACATGACATGTTTTTCTTTAGCATTCTATATAAATAGCATTCTATATATTCGTTGCCTTAGCACAGTCCTTGTGAATCAGGGGACAAGTGTCTGGGTGTTATTGGGGATATTCTCTTAATAAAACTTGGGTTGCCGTTATGGTACAGGGGGACCAAACTTAATGCCTATGGAAGGTAGGTGGTTAGGACAGTGTAACAAATACCGTTAACATGTCCCACACTTATGGGCAAGAATTTAGGTATGCTAAGTGTAGTACTATAGTATTAGGTACATCCTGTAATAAAGGTGGAGAATCTCAGCACATCAAAAGGTTTATAAATACCTTGTTTTCTTGTGAATAATTACAAGGCCCTGTGCGTAGACTCGAGGCCATATTCACCAGTACAGTATACTCTAGTTTTTTGTGTACTATGCAAAATAGAACTAAAAGAGGCTAAAGAAACACTTCACTTTATGGGTATGGATTCATGAACACTCACAAATTTATACATACGTAATCACCTATCCACACATCAAATGACCCCTATCCACATGTACGCACAGACGCACACATTAAGCCCATCTACTGTATGTACATACTTATTTGTTTCCATATACATGCAGTTACAGTACGTCGGCGCATAGACATGCATTCACATTTACTACCAAAACCATAAGGAAGACGAGCCATGTTTATGGACGGCACATTTACAGACTTCCTTACCTGGTATGCGTCTAGCTGTTCATCTGTAAATATTGTTTGCTTATTGCCCATGATAGATGAGGGATTGTGGTTCTCCTGAAATGCATCACACAGGGAGGGGCAGGAGTGCTCTCTAGTTTATGCATTGGCATTTACACACAGGCAGCAGAAGCAAGAGGGAACCTGGGCTGCATCAGGATCTGCCCAATTCAGTCCTGGGTTTGACAGTGCAATGCAGAGTAGTGTCAGGAATGATAAAGCATCTCTGAGGTAGAAGGCCACAGCTGCTCCCAGATTTTTGCCTTTCAGCCTGGAGCAGTTAAGGCTGCGGCTAATCCTTATGGATGCAGATTCCAGTGTGAGCAGCTTGTAGTCTCCAGGATGTCTGCTCATGTTCTACTTGTCCTGTCAATGCATCAGTAGGGACAAGACACTCCCTCTATAATGTCACATCCCAGCTGTTCTACACGTTGCCACTAGATGCTGCACAGGCCACCATGGTTGCATAACAGCTCACACATTCTTCTACTGGGGATACTGGATTTCACCGCTTGATGACAGCATTTTCTGAGCAACATAGGCAGCTACATAAATAAAATGAAAATATTATAAATGTTACATGCACTACGCTGCAGATTTCACAGCTTATTTCAGTATTCAGTATTGAGACCAATGAAACGTGAGGTGACAAATGCCATTCCTTAGTTCCTCACATTCTAGGTTATAGACGCTTATGGCACTTGTATCGCTATTGCTGAATGATGCTGACATTTAGAGGCACATTTATCAAGAGTCGAATTTCATGTGAGTTTTTTTTAAAAACCCTTAAATTCAAATATACTCGAAATTTGACTGGGGGGTTATTTGAGATATTTTAAACTCTTTTTAGACGTATTTTACTGACTCAAAAACATGAATCGAATTGAATTCAACCCAACTGGATTCGAGTTTTTTCTCCGAAAAAAACTCGAATGTCAGGAAGGCTACAAACATCTCCAAATTGGTCTTTGCACCTCTCCCATTGATTCATACAGTAATTCGGCAGGTTTTAGCGAATAGTTGAATTGAAATTCACCATAGTATGATAAATCTCGAAAATCAAGTTCTAATTTTTTTAAAAACTCGAATTAAGTTTGGATAATTCCCTAGTCGAATTTGACAGTTTTGACCATAAAAAAATTTAAAACTTGAATCAGAATTTTCAATTCAACCCTTAATAAATCTGCCCCTTATTCTATTGTTTGTTAAAGGAGGATTCAACCCTAAAGTAAAAAAAACCCTACCCTATATAGACCCCCCCTCCCCCCAGCCTAGCTGCTACCCTGGGCAAATGCCCCTAAGTCTTTACTTACCCCTCGGTGTAGATTCTGTCCAGAGGAGTTCACGGCAGCCATCTTCCGGCTCTTCTGTAATCTTCGGAATGAGAGCAGAGTATCGACAATTTCAGTGACTTTCGGCACATGTGTAGTTGTCGCTAAGGGGGAAGATTGCGTCAACTGCCCATGCGCCGATATACCGATCTCATTCCGAAGATTACCGGAGAGTCGGAAGATGGCTGCCGTGAATTCTGTTGGACAGAATCTGCACCATGGGTAAGTAAAGACCTAGGGGCATTTGCCCAGGGTAGCAGCTAGGCTGGGGGGAAGGAGGGAGGGGGTCTATGTAGGGTAGGGGGGTAGGTTTTTTTACGGTTGAATTCTCCTTTGTAACAAACTTTTTGTAGAGCTATTAGCAGATGCAAAAACAGAAACAAAACGCATCTATTAACAGCTCTACAAAGATTTCAAAAAATTTTCCTTTAACTTTCCTAAATGTCATTTTCAGCATTTTTAGAAACTTGGCCACTTTGCAATGATTCAGTCCAGGGTATGGACGATTTTCTATTTAATGCAGCAGACTATTGGGCCATGTTGCCTGAAGATTTTTTTCTTATTTAGCACAATAATTTAATGCCCTGCATATATAGCAAGTAAAATTAATATAATGTATTTTGCAATGTAATGAAAAGTAAATGAAATTTTGCTGGCATTTGCTCTGCACAAAGTATTTAGACATGCTGAAAGTCTCAATGAAAATAATTTACAGCATAAAAACATGGTCCCATTGTCCTGGGCTGCATCAATCACATACTGTCAAGGACACACACTGCCACTGTAACAAAACAATGCTTCCACTGCACAGAGTAGGACAAGCAGTTCATATGCGGTGTTCCTCATATTTAGGTATGTTTTCTATTCACAAATTTAATTTTATCATACAATACATGAAATTACAATGTGAGCAGAGCCATTTTTAAAGCTCATTTAGACAGCTGATTGAATCGAGTAATTGAATTAGGAGGATAATGCCTGTAGCGAAACATACATATCTAAACCATGTAACATCACCATTATAGTACATTTCGGGGGTAAAAAAATAAAACACAGGTATTGGATCCATCCAAAAACATGTTATCCAGTAAGCTCTGAATTATGTAAGGTTGTCTCCCATAGACACCATTTTATCCAAAAAATGTTAAATTGTAAAACATATTTACATTTTCTTTGTAATAACAAAACATTTTCTTTGTAATAACAAAACAGTACCTTGTATTTGATCCCAGCTAAGATATAATTAATCCTTATTGGAGGTAAAACAATCCTATTGGGTTTATTTAATGTTTAAATTATTTTTTTAGCAGACTTAAAGTATAAAGATCGAAGTACAAATTAGAGAAAGATCTCTTATCCAGGTCCAGATCTCACTATACAAGCTGGCATACACAGTAATGTTTTAATCATATGTTATATTTCCATACAATTATATTGAGTGTATTATTCTTTATTTATGCAGCACCAGCACATTTATAAGGTGCTTTACTATTTTTTATTTAAATGATCATCACACTTATTTTAAGTCTGATATAGAGAATTCTACATCTTTGCCATCAGAGGGTCTGATTATTGAACAGCTTCAGACCCATAACAGATGTAATGGAGTGGGAGTGGAATTACTCACACCAGATCCCAAGGGCTTAATGTGTCCAGGCAACCAGAATTCAGCATGACCTAAGTTATCCAATATACCAACAAAAACACAAGGATTATGTAGGGTGATATAGCCTCTTTAAAACATGTAAAATCAAAAATCAACTATGAGTTATTAATTTTCAGATGGCAAGAGTTAACATTTGTTCAATATGAGGAATGAATGTAATCTGAAGGGTTACTTGTCCATTAATAAAGACATAATTTCTGTTTTCTAATTTCTATAATGTAATAATTTGCAAGTAAGGTATACAGGAATGAAGAAGGGTAATTAAACTACCCCCAGCAATCTTAACCCTAGCATACACACCCCATTCTTTTTGACTGGGCAACCAGACCTCACGGAATTCTACCCTTACTTAACTGAACTGTTCCCTCATAGTGGACAACAAGGTATATTACTGTAACTGTAAAGTATTTGCTTCAATGTGCAGTATGTGACATAAGGACATATTCCAGTGTTGTTTTTGTCATAAGCCATGCTTAAAATCTTGCCTAATTTCAACACTTTTCCAGGGGCATCAAAAAAGCCACCCCTGATAGCAAAGAGTGCAATAGCCCCCCCCCCCGACCCTCTTAGAAGTCATATCATATTGTGGCATAGGGGGCTGCAGCTAACACAAGTACATTATTGATACAGTTGTATAAATAGCCAGAGTAAATGTCTGAATTTGTAGAGACAGTTGAATTCATAGGTGTAATAATCATAAACAAGTGTAAAAAGGTCATCCCTTCCGCACAGTGGCGTAACTTGATATTACTGGGCCCCACAGCAAATTATTTATCAGGCCCCCAAAATGTTTAGAGGTTGATTGTTTTACCAATATTTATTGAAACTGTATATGAATTAGGGCCTCATGGGGCCACTATAGCTCCTGGGGCCCCCTGCTGCTGCAGGGTCTGCTTCCTCTATAGTTACTTCCTCACTATGGTGTGCTGGTTTAAGTGACTTGAATAAAAACTTGTCCCTCGTCATACTGTTCTGGTCTAGTAGTATTATGTTAAACCAGAAATTGAGCTAATCCTTGTTCCCACACACCAGCAATTTACAGGTTGTGTACGATTCTGTGAACCATAATTGTGACTGAAACTCACCTTCCCTACCACTACATAATGTTTATTTAATAAGGTTTCATATTTTCTTTCTACTACTTCTAATGGAAGTTTTTAGTAACTGACCTCTCTTAAAGAACAAACAAAAATGTTACTAGAAGTTTAAAAATTCTGTGCATCCCTTTTTGGGAAAAATAAAATCCTTCATACTAAAGGAAAGTATATTTGTTTATTACCTCTCGCCTTGGAAGGAGAAACTAAGGTTCTACATTGCTTGTATTTCAGAACATCCATTGCTGCAGAAGTGTGGCATTAGGTCTGACATTGTAACTCAATTCTACTATATCATATGTGACACAATCTCTTTTATCACTTGAACTCTGGAGGATGGAAATAGGACAGTTTAATAATTCATACTCTGTCATGAAATTGCATATCTGATCCCACAGAGGTATCTCTTCCCGCGCTTAAATATGTAGACACTTATGTTAAAGTCCCTGAAGAGAACAGTCAAATGATGTAAACACAATAGGAAGACAAAATAAAAAGCAAAATACATAGAAAGGCTATCTGTTTGAAATAAGTAATCAGGAGTGATGCTACCTTTAAAAATTAAACCCAAATGCTGGGTGGCTGTGGGCAAATAATGGGGCTGAGCTGATTATATTCAGTTTGCTTTATGAATGAACTGTTCTTTGTAAATAACAAGTGACGTTCTACAATGTAAAATATAAGGGCATATACAGTACTTTATTGTATACACGTATCAATGGATAACTACTCATTAGTATGACTAAAAGCCCACATATTTATTTATTTATTTATTTATTTATAATGTCCATATTAGTGATGCTTCATACCTCTGGTATGAGATCCTCACAGAATTACCACAATGGTAGGGTTGTCCACTCTTCTGAAGAAAAAGGTACCAGCCATTCTAACTTTTTATCTTTCTGCCCCATTAATAACATTGGCATCAAAAAATTTTTTTACTGGCCAAGCTGGTAAAATAACAGCAAGGTGACAACATACTTCCCAACTGTCCAGTTTTCTGTGGGACAATACCAATTTTGACAGCTCAGCCCCAGAGTTTCTGTTTGATCTCCTGCACTGACGCCAGAAAACAATACAAAGTTTCTGAAACTCAATTAATATGAGACTTTTTGGCAGAGACCCCAGAACATTGATCAGCTGCACTTGGATACTTTCGTAACAATTTAAGATAAACAAACAATTGTAATTATTTAAGATAAGCAAGTCTCTTTGAACTGAAAATAGCAGCTTTAAGGACAATTCACTTCCTTTAGCAAAACTGTTAAAACAAATAAAACATTGCACTAAAACTCCCAGAAATGTGTTCAAACTTTCATAATCTGCCAGATTTTGTAAAATGGACGTGGTAATCAAGAGGTGTGGTCATAAAATTGGAATGGCCACAAAATGTTGCTATTTTACCCGTGGCTCAAGTTTTTGTCCCTCTCTTCGTTTCTCATATGTTGGGAGGTATGACCTACACACTGGTAGGTAAGATTCTATGTACACTGCTTTACCTGGCTCTAGGGTTGCCACCTAGCCGGTATTTTACCGGCCTGGCTGGTAAAAATGAAGGTTGATCCCAATGTTATTAATAGGGAAAAATGATAAAATAAAGGAAGGCCGGTATGTATTTTTCCTGAAAAAGGTGGCAACCCTACCTGGCTCTGACATTACCTGTATCAGCATCAACTCACTGACAAAGTTATATTATTTTTTTATCTTTTGAGGTCTAGTTTAACTACAACAGAGGTAGGGAACCAGTGCTCCAGAGCCTCATGCGGCTCTTCATCCTGCTTGCTGCGGCTCAGTCTTGCGGCTTTGGAGCATGGAGCTTCAGAAACAGAAGTCACATTAAACAGATGAGAACATTAGCATTTAATAGGGCTATTCAGTGTTTAATTTATTTCAAAGTAGCCCTGCATATACACAATGCACTTCTGTTTGTTGTATTCTGTTGTTGTAACAGTTAAAATAAAAAAAAGGTTAAAAAAATGTATAAGCTGTGTTATGTTTTGCGGCACCAGACTATTTTTCTTTAGTGGGAGAGGGGCAAAATGGCTCTTTTGATAGTAAAGGTTGCTGACCCCTGAACTACAATATGCACAATTCCTTGAATGTGTTAGAATGTCTATTGGACCAATAATACCAAAATATGCAAGGGTTTTCTATGCATCAAATAAAATGCACTGCTTTACTTACTTCATTGTCGGTTCATAAATGATATATATTTATAGTGTTCATAAAAAGGCTACTGTGTAAGCATGGGCGCAGCCATTTCAGTTGAGACCAGGACTTTAGAACCCAACACCTTTATAATGATTTTACAATTGGAAAAATTGAATAATAATTCGGATTCTATTCTGATATAGCAGGACATGTGTTGTCAATAAATAGTAGCCAGAGAAACAGCCGCAAACTGTAAATTGAAAAAAAAAATACTTTTTAGCTCCTTTAAATACTTGGTGACGTCACACGCTCGCCTTACAAGCAAGGACCGCGCTTCCGGGAATCCGGTGGGAGGGGCATTGTAGCGTCGACTAGTTTCCCCGCCTCTCTTCTGATCCTTCATGAACATGGCTGGCAGCGCCTGGAGGTCACTGGTGAGACGCTGTAACATTGTGAGGATTGGTGGGCAGTTGTGGGATTTTAGGTTATAGCGGCATTATGTTACGGCCAGTAAGGCTTTGTCATAGATAGTGCGCAGCAGGAAGGGCTCGCTGGTATCCACAGTATAGGGACATGTAACCTGTAGTACTGTTATATAACTATACGTCCCAGCATTGCTTAGGGTAAACTAGAACGTGGAGGTGGATAATTGGCGCATATTATTTCCCTACTCTTAGCCCCTGGAGTGTCAAAGCCGCAGGGCATCGGCTGTGCCCGCCCCCACGTGTAACACCTCTGCCAAAAGGAATCTGCTGCTGGGTCCACCCCCACGTGTAATATAGTACAGTCTGTGCTGATAAGCTGCCAGGGATTCCCATGACTATCATTATTAAAGTGATGTAGATATTTATGTATTAATGTCATTAGTACTCTCCGTGTATTCACGAGCCCCTTCCTTAGTGGACTAAAAATGCCATAGGCTCATTACACAGTCACTGGGTCCCTTTCCTGTTCCACACTGGCTAATGAGAGTTGTTGCTGAACTGGTACAATTTCCCATGACTCCCCTATACAGGTTATGTTGACCTTTGTGGTAGTGCATGGGTGCATAGCAATCATCTGTCATATCATGAATTTAGCATAATTAAAGTCTAGCATTGCACTACTGTAGGACATCTAGATATAGCCGTGACATTCATTTGAAGCCTGGGGAAAAAAATGCATGTTATTTTTTGTAAGGTCAGAGGCTTCTAAAAGTCAGGACTGTATTTAGGTCCGATGCTGCCCTAGGTAAAAGTGATACGTGTTGTAACAGGGGCCTAGCTCTAGGAGCAGCCTGCTAATCTCATATAGGATTTGTACATCACATCATTTTTATGGCTTATAATGTATATAATCATTTGTTTATTTATGAAAACATGGCCATGGACTAACCATTTGACTTTGCTACTTCTGATAGTTAAAATGAAGTAACTGCAAGAATGGTGCCAAGAGTATGTACGTGTCTGTTGCATGAACAATGTATTGGCAACACATTTGTTTTGTGTTTATAGTTCACAGTTGTGCATCATGTTTCTGCAGTTTCTCAGGTTGTGACTTTGAATCCTCGATTTTCAGATCCCTCGGTGGCCATTTTAAGCAGCATAGTTTCCTTGGGAAGACCAACTTGGCCAATTTCCATGGGTAGTAAAATCCAGCACATAGGTGCCAGCACACTGCTTCAGTGTGTTTATATATCTGACCAACAGTTTGGACAGCAAAATCAATCGCTTGCAACCTAGCTTGTTTGAGACCATGTACTGTTAATCTAGTTTCTTCTTTATCAATCAAAGGTACAAATCTGTGGTACTTACTGTGCTCAAGGAAGAACAAATCTGATTTATTACACATACGGTAGAAAGACCAGAATGTTTTGATTAGTCTTTACCTTTTCAGACTTTTGTAAGACACAGTGCTTTCAGGAATTTGCTATTCAAGTGAATGGAGGGGTAATGTTGAGGATTTTGTTCCTGTTCACAGAACTACAAAACATCCATGAGACAAAACCCTCAAATTCTTTCTGTGTGCCATTGCACTTCTCTAAATGGTTCATTTCCATAACTACACCACTGTGTGGAATGCTGATTTAAGGGGTAGCATACCCCCTTGTTCAACCTGAGTTTGATTTATAGAACTTTTTGCTAAACATACATTTTGCCTTGAGAGATGATGCCTTTTGTTTTGACAGAGAAAGAGCTAAGGGGCTTAGGTCAGGCAGAGCAAATATATGAACTAAAATTTACCCGATTTGGCCACCTACTGGACCACTGATTGGATCGTAATTGGTACCTATGCAGGATCATTAGGAGAGTACTACATTAATATGACAATGGTGGGATTTTTAACTGCCCATTAAGTTAAGTGGCCTAGCTACAGGGGGTGAAATCACACCCAGACTTGCACCCCAGTGGGGCCCACACTAGAGCAGCGGTAAGTGTTATCACGGGCTGCAGGGCAGGGGGTAATGTCTCGGTGCATGTTCCAGGAGCGTACTGCCATGGGTTCTATATACTATAGGTGAGGGGCGCCAGGTGCACATCTTGCACCCGGGCTTGCAGATCACTAGTTACACCACTGGGCCAGTTTTTGCCCATATATCTACTGGGCGGTCATCAGGTAGAACCCATAAATTGGCAGATGAGCTACGGACTCAGTCTGAAGGGGCTGAATTAACATCTTAAAGGGGTTGTTCCCTTTTGAGCTAATGTTTAATGTAGAGAGTGCTATTCTAAGACAATTTGCAATTGGTTTTCATTTTTTATTATTTGCAGTTTCAGCAATCTGGTTGCTTGGGTCCATATTACCCTAGCAACCGTGCATTAATTTGAATAAGAGAATGGAATATGAATAGGAGAGGCCTGAATAGAAAGATTCGTAATAAAAAGTAGCAATAACAATAAAACATAAACAATAAAGAGCATTTGTTTCATTAGAGATACGTTTGCAATTGGGGGGATCATGCTGCCAGTTTAATTACTGTGCCGCAGTGCTGTGTTTTTGTTGGAATAACAGATACAACAGTCATGTAACCATCAGGATTCATTCTTGCCCTGTGAACTGAAAACATGGTGATAATGTTATGTGTTTCTACAGATTTCTCGTGTGGCGGGGGCAATCACTGCACCAGAATATGGCGCCAGGCGGCTTTCAAGTCATGTAAGTATTTGGTTATTATCCTTTATTGATATAGAGCTGACTTGCTACATAGCACTGTACATATATTCACATTAGTTTCTTCTCCTGTGAGGCTTACTATCTAAGGTCCCCATTACGTTTACTAGGGTCAGGTTTATCAGGAACCAAATAAACTGCCTGTATGGTCTTGGAGTGTGAGCAAAAAAGAGAGTATGTATCTAAAACCCATGCTAGCATGGAAAGAAAATGCAAATTACTTGCACATAAACAAGAGGTCCTCTGCACTCACCATTAATCGATTGGTGAGTTTTTATTACTAAATTAGACTGTGTACATTGCAAAATAATTCATTATACCCTATAATGTTATTCTTGAACCAGTAATTTTTTAAGTTGTGATATTGGTGTGTAGGCAGCTATCTCGGGTCATTTTGCCTGATCCTGTGCTTTAAAGGACCAGTAACATCAAAAAATGAAAGTGATTCTAAGTAATAAAAATATAATGCAGTGTTGCCCTGCACTGGCAAAACTGTTGTTTGCTTCAGAGACACTACTATTGTTTATATAAATAAGGTTGAAACGTACTAGAAATAAATCCTGAAAACCGCATATCATGTCTCAGGGGGCTTTCCGTTGTCTCCCTGCAAGCATATTATGAAGCAGGGACAGCCTCCATAGTGTAATTAATTTTATTCTAAAATCATTTTAAAAAGCATTGCACTTATATGAAACTACTTTGGTCAGCGCATTTAGTAAGGTTAAATAGTCAACCAGTCCCCAATCCGAGTCTTTCAGTGTATAGATATCTTGTTGAGGGTGTGTAACCTTGCAGGCGTCTCCCTTCCTCCTTGTGGAGGCCACAATAACAGTTTGAGTTTGTTTAATTTTTGTACAATTTTGGGCCCTCATTTTCCTTTCTGTAGCCAGTTTTGCTAAGCAGAATACATGACCACATTAAAGTTGTAGCAAACTTAACTTTGTCCTAAGTAAATGGGCATGGCAACACCATCACCTGGCAGTTGCAAGCAAAAGCACTTGCATTCTGGATGTTGATTTTTAAAAAGGAACCTATATTGTATTTATCTAGTACTGGTAATGGATCTGTTATCCAGAAACCCATTATCTAGAAAGACCTGAATTATAGAAAGGCTGTCTCCAATAGACTTCATTTTATCCAAATAATCAAAATTTCTTAAAATTTCCTTTTTTTTCTATATTAATACAGTACTTTGTACTTGATTTAAAACTAAGATAAGATTAATCCTTATTGAAGCAAAACAATCTTATTAGATTTATTTAATGTTTACGTGATTTTCTAGTATACTTAAGGTAGGAAGATCCAAGTTATGCGAAGATCTGTTATCTCGAAAACCTCAGTTCCCAAGCATTCTGGATAACTGGTCCCATACCTGTAGTATTTAGGAATTTTGCTGCAGTATAACTGGGGACAGAGAAGCTGTCCTAAGGTGACCATACACGGGCCAATAAAAGCTGCCGACAGACCGTGTCGATCGGATGGGACAAAAAATCCCGTCGGATCGTGGCGGCGTCTATTCGTTGATGCGGTTCCGCGATCCGACCGCCCGTTAGGCATCGTTAGGATCCGATCGTTGGGCCCTAGGGCCCACGATCGGATCAGCCCGATATTGCCCACCTCAAGGTGGGCATATCGGAGGGAGATCCGCTCGTTTGGCGACATCGCCAAACGGGCGGATCTCTCCATGTATGGCCACCTCTACTCATGTTTTGTGAGGGACTGTTCTGGCTGTCTGAGTGGTAAATATAATCTGCAGCTGGTTTATCATTCAAACTGGGTAAAAAGAATCCAATCCAAGTGCTTGAAACTCATGCTGCTATATAGTTAAATAGATCAGATAATTAAAAAAAAAATGCTCCCCACCAAAACATGGTTCATGTGGGAAACTGTGTATATGCTTTCACGGAATGCAATTGATCATTACAGTAAATGATATAGCTGTATAGAGAAATGATTATGGCGGCAATACACTGGCAGATTTCGGTAAAACTGATTTCTGTCCTTGTATGGGGCACTCCTTTTGTGACCTCGCAAAAAGTGCAGATCTTGTAGTGTATGGCTGTCTACTCTCTGATGTAGGGGACTATTTATAAAGCTTTATTGAAGCTAGGACACTGCTGCCTCCAATTTGAAATGATAATTTTTGGTGTTTAGAAGTTTAGATTTCTCTCGCTTATCATGTATATACTGTATGTTTGCATACACAGGTTTTGCTTAGAGGGGTGGTTCACCTTTACGTTAACTTTTAGTATGTTATAGAATCGCATATTCTAAGCAACTTTTCAATTGGCCTTCTTTTTTTATCGTTTTTGAATGATTTGCCTTCTTATGGTTCTTTCCAGTTTTCAAATGACGGTCACAGACCCCATCTAAAAATACCGTGTTCTATAAGGCTACACATGTATTGTAATTGCTAATTCTTATAACATATCTTTCTATTCAAGCTTCTTCTATTTATATCCCAGTCTCTCATTCAAATCAATGTATGGTTGCTAGGCTAATTTGGACCATAGCAACCAGATGAGTAAAACTGCAAAATGCAAAGCTGCTGAATAAAAAGCCACATAACTAAAAAAAAAGAAATAATAAAACATAAAAACCAATTGCAAATTGTCTTGAATATAACTCTACATCATACTACAAGTTAATTTAAAGGTGAACAACCCCTTTAAAAAGAACAGTGATAAAAGTTATTTCAGAGGGGTCATCAGGCTGGATGCTAGGGAGTTTGCTTTTTATACTTATAGCAATGTTATTTTCACTCTCTCTCTCCCTCTACCCCCCCCCGCTATCTATCTGTAAATTGCAGGAAAATTTAAAATATTTACAATATAATATTTGTGCCATCATGCTGGATAAAGTAAGAGTGCAAACTTGCATATATCCATACAGGTGCAGACTGTCACTCTCATACCAGGGGATGGAATTGGCCCAGAGATTTCAGCAGCTGTCATGAAGATTTTTGAGACTGCCAAAGTGAGTTTTTTAGGTTCAAAACAAGATAAAAATAGGTACTTTTATAGATGACAGTATGCAATTTTTATAACTTTACCATTAAATATTTTCATATCATGTGAACTGTCAAAATATATTGTTTGTAATACGATGCTAATACTCTACCTCCTTTATTCAATGTTGAAACATGTATACTTCACTAAGAAAACCAATAAACAGAGATATGTTAAAAAAATATTAAATATTTTCATATCCTGTTTGGACTTCTTATTCTGTTTTATAGGCCTTCATTTCAGTGCAGCAGTTGAAATAACACAAATAAAATGTTGATTAGAAATAAAGGTGTAAACGTTCCAGTGGCAGTGGTGTGACCACATCCATACATACAGCATTGTGACAATTTTTTTGTATCGTGGCTTTTCTAAGCAAAGCATATCTTGCTTTGTAAGCATGTTTAAGGGTTTGCTATACTGCTGCTTGCCTTTACAGATAAACATATCCTTACACTGCACTGTGTGCTGAACAAATACAGTAGATAGAAAATGGTGTTTCTTGGTTTTACCCCTAGATTATAATCCCTTTACCTCAGACCCCGGGACAATGCTTTTCTTCACTGAAAAATACAGCACAGGGTTCTGTTTCCTGCCCTTGTGCTGTGAGACTCAAGTGGATTGCAAAAGTGTAGGATGTAAGAAATATGATGTTAGCAAAATATAACTGTTGTTATAGGCTCCTGTACAGTGGGAAGAGAGGAATGTTACAGCAATTAAAGGACCTGGTGGAAAGTGGATGATTCCCCCAGAAGCCAAAGAATCCATGCATAAGAACAAAATGGGCTTAAAAGGTAAATCATATAGACAATCTCCATAAAGATGATGGCACAAAGAAACCAGAAAATTGTGCAGAATCACAGAAGTAAAACACATGAATCTCATAACTGTGCAAAATTGTAAAATAATGTATTTTCACTGTGATACCTGTTGTTTCTAAGTATTTTCGGGTGGTTTTGCTGTCCATAGGGGAGCATAATTTCCAAGGGGCAACAAAATGTCTCATGCTATCTTCCTTAATCAGCTATTCCCAAGGGTTAAGGATGAAGGTTTATTTAATGTGTTGGAGGGTTATTGTTTATTATATTGGTATTGTTATGATGGAGCTAAAAGTTTGATGAGATCTAAAAAAAAAATGTATGTGCGTTTTGCAGGTCGCCTCAATTTGTGTATTTTTTTTCTTGCAGAATAAACCCCCCCCAATATTTTTGCTTTATAAAGCACACCATTTATCCCACCCTTTTACAATGATTATGTGGCCACCTGTGGTCAGTATTTCATTACATGGCGATTAGAGCTTGGTTATGTCATTACACTTTAACCTTTTCAGACTATTCATAGTCACTAATAGAAATAAGTGCAAATGTCTTCCAGCAGGCAGATATGTTTTACTAAATTGTTATAGCAAACCCTATTGACAAACATGATATGTAATTTGGAAAATCTTAATGTCTTGTATGTTTAATTTGCTATGTTCTTTTAGGACCTTTAAAGACACCCATAGCTGCTGGACATCCATCCATGAACTTGCTGCTCCGCAAAACATTTGATCTGTATGCAAATGTGCGTCCATGTGTTTCCATTGAGGGATACAGGACCCCTTACACAGATGTAGACCTGGTCACAATTCGTGAGAACACAGAGGGAGAATATAGTGGAATTGAGCATGTGGTATGTGCACTAGATGTTACTTACTTCCCACTTGGTCATTTTCCCCTGAAACCATTATTTTGTGCTCTCAGGTGATTCCTGCTAACTCCGCATCTAGCTCATCTTATCAAAATCAATTTCTTCTTATTTTGTACAGTTTTCTGATAGACATGCATTCATATGCAGAATTGTAAAACAAGAAAGAAAGACACCTGATTGTTTGCCCCATTGAAGGGGTTGTTCACCTTTTAAATGAAGTATTATGTAGAGTGATAGTCTGAGACAATTTGCAATTATTTTTCATTTTTTTATTGTTTGTGTTTTTTTGTTTACCTTTTTATTCAGCAGCCCTCCAGTTTGCAATTACAGACATCTGGTTGCTAGGGCTCAAATTACCCTAGCAACCATGCACTGATTTGAATAAGAGGCTGTAATATGAATAGGAGAGGGTCTGAATACAAAGATGCATAGTAAAAAATAGCAGTAGCAATAAAATTATAGCCTTACAGAGCATTTGTTTTTAAATGTGGTCAGTGACCCCCGTTTGAAAACTGGAAAGAGTCGGAAGAAGAAGGCAAATGATTCAGAAAACTATAAAAAGAAAAATTGAAGGCCAATTGAAAAGTTGCTTGGCATAAGCCATTCTTTAACCTACTAAAAGTTGATTTAAAGGTGAACCACCTCTTTAAAATGTTATGCAGAACACAAACTGCTTTTTCTCTTAACTGTAGTGTTTATTCGTGCACAAAATAAATAACAGAGCTCTGATAACCATTATTTGCAGATTGTGGATGGTGTTGTACAAAGTATTAAGCTTATTACAGAAGAAGCAAGCCATCGCATTGCACAGTTTGCCTTTGAGTATGCAAGGAACAACCAGAGAAGCACGGTGACTGCAGTGCACAAAGCAAATATCATGTAAGGGTAAATGGATGCTATGAAATATAACCATATTTGCTAGTCCTAGAACTAGTGCCCTTAAACTTTTACACCAGACACTTTTAAGGCCAAATGAGAAAATTTGTTACAGTTTCTGCAACAAGTCAGCCACTGTCAAATGAAATGACCATCTTTGATTGAGTTTTGGGAAGAAAGGGACCCTCGGTAGGCAATCATTAATCCCTGAAGCAATGAATTCTCACCTCTAGTGATACGGATTTTTTTTGTTCAGGAATAGCATTGGCCACTGCAATTGCATATGATGCAGACTTAGTATGCGTTCTCTGTTATCCAGGCCGGACTGGCAATCTGTGGATTCTGGCAAATGCCAGAGGGGCTGCTGTAAAATGCCATAGACAGTATAGTAATTATCTAGTGGGCTGCTGGTGGGCTGTTTGGGCCTCTGTGCACCTTAAATGCCAGGGCCTATTTTGGCAAATCACAAGGCTGGATTTCGCTTTCTCTGATTAAGTAGTAATTTGTGTAATCTCAAGTGATTTAAACCTTTGCCATGTGACTTAAAATGTCATATTTGACATAACATTGCTACGCAATATGTTGGCGCTATATAAATACATGCTAATAATAATAACATATTTACCTTCATAGTAGGGTTATCCGCTTTCATGCAATTAATGGGGTTACATGTAAGAAAACTCTTAGAACTGTTTTGTATGCGGTGTCAGCATCCTGAAATTAGGATTAAGACACCTATAGTGTCTATAACTTCTGTATAATTGTTTAGTGTTTAAATATTTTGTGCAATGAAATAAAGTAGTTAGTATATTGTGAGGGTCTTTATGTGATGCATATTAATATGTAATATTTTTCTTCCAGGAGAATGTCTGATGGGCTATTCCTGAAAAAATGTCGAGAAGTTGCAGAAAACTTTAAAGACATTAAGTTTAATGAAATGTATCTGGATACAGTGTGTCTTAATGTAAGAAATAGGCTCCTCACATAGTCTGTCACTTTTAATTTTGTTCTCTTCCTTTTTATTTATTCTTTCAAATCCCTTTCCTCTCATGCTGTCTTTTTTTCTGAATTCTGCTTAATTCTCTCGGGCCTCCTCTTTTAAATACCGTAAAAGGAGGCCATATACAATAAGATTTTATAATGTTTTCAGGATGATCTCATTAATTTGTTGATCTATCGTAATTTAAAGGGGTTTGTGTACCTTCCAAAAACTTTACAGTTGAGTTGTTTTCAGATTGTTCACCAGAAATAGACTTTTTGTTCAATTTGATTCCATCTTTTATTTTTAACCATTACATTTTTTTTATATAAGTTTTTATTTAATGCTTTGACAGTTACAATAATTAGGTATAGCAAGGAAGAAGAGTAGAGATAGAAAGAGTATATAGCTAATTAAGCCATTGCGAGTCATATCAATTTATACGGATTGAACACTCAACCAAGTGTCCCATATTGCATCAAACTTAACTGGACATCCTCTTGACAAGTAAACCAACTTTTGTTTGGGTTACACATCATTAATTAGTTTTTTGCAGATTACCAGGTCAACAAAATAACTTTTTTCAAATAAAACAACATCTGGAGATAGCATAAGCGTTGGTATGATGACAGTCCCAAATCTTCCAGCACCTCAAGTAAGCATACCTTTGGGCACTGAATATTAGGGAGCAAGGCTCTCATTAATATACTTTAACACAGCAGACCAAAATTGTTTAATGACTGGGCATTCCCAAAAAAACATGAAGGAAGGTGCCTACAGCAAGATTACATTTGGTACATGTATCTGATACTTGGGGGTACAATTTAGCCAGCCTGTACGGTGTTAGGTAGGCTCGGATTTTAATCGTTAAATTTACAATTCGCTACATTAATTGGTAAATTTCTCAACATTATCTGTGGAATATTAGCAACTATTGTTCAATTCTAACAGCTGCCTTTAATACTATAAGGGATATTGCTCAGCAGGGACAAAGTTACGAAAATGTATTAACTAAATGTATCAATTTAAAACTGTTTACAGATTGGAGACCCCCTCCCAGAGCTACTTTAGAAAGACACAAGAAAGTGAAAAATTAAACTTTACACTACGGTCACAAATAGGAAGTAATTGGACAGTCTGTATTTATGTTGAACTATCCGAAGCCAACTGAACTGAAAAAAGTTTCTGACAGTGGACAAACCCTTTAATAGTAGAGAAATGATTTTATGTTTTACTGTTCCGATATCTTTCTGGACATGGATTAGATTCATTTTTAGTTCTCTCTAACAATCTCTTACTGCATGTTTGGGTGTATTCTCAATGATGACTGTTAAAATAGGAACATGTGACAATACCACAATGCAATCAACCAACTTATTTAAAGGGAAGCTACCGCTAAAATGAAAATTGAACATAAACTTTACCATACTGAAATACAATCAATTTAATATTCTGTGTCATTTTCACATTTAAGTCTTTTTTCGTGGTCTTTTTTTTTTTTTTTTTTTTTTTTTGCTGGCCCACTATATCATATTGGTAAAGTAATCATTAAACAATACGATCTTCCAGTATGGTCATCTTACTCTTCATATTGGCTCCATGTAAATGTACTATATTTATTTAAGTTTTATAACTTAAAAATTCCACTAGGCAATAATGTATACTATATGGTGCCGGTTTCAGTCTGGGCTTGTTATTTTTAAAAATGTCTCATTCATTGGCATTCTAAAGAGATTTCTCTTGTCTGTTTTTGAAATAAGTGATGGCTGGCTGCAGTTCCGTGTTAGGTAGCATTTTAGGCTGCTGATTGGCTGACATCCTACAGTCCAAAGAGCTGAAAAAATGCTGGCACTCCTGCAGTGCCTAGGAAGGCATTTTTGAGTAAATGTTTAATAAAGCAGCACAAAACACAACTCTTACAGTATAATGCAACGGCACAATCTTGTTTAAGTTTTTCCCAGTATAAGAGCAATATATTTTCCAGCTGTGGTTGTCGGCATGATCGGTCTCTTAGGACGTGTGTCACACTATATATTTGTAGCATCAAGCATAGTGTCCCTTAGTACACTTTTGGGCTCTATAGCATTTACTATATGGCTGCTTGGAATTCCTGTGGCAATACAACAATGATATATAAGAAGGTGGAGCTGAACTAAAGGAAGCATTCAGCTGATAAATTATGTAAATATGAAATCTGAACCTTAAATATGGTTAATAAAAATTAGTCGAACACTACTAAAGAGTTTGTAAAAAATTAAAAGCAATACCGGAAGCTGAACTGTGATCATGCCCTAGTTTGCATACTTATTCTGTCCAAAAAACCTTGGACCAGAAGTGAAGCAGCCAACCCCACTATGCAGTTTTTGCACCAGGAAGGCAACAGTTAAGTGTCTGTATGTGTGATTGATTTGGTGAAGGGAGTCTAACAAGTAATGAAAAAGGGGGCAAAATATGTAATCACACTACTCCTTTAATAAAATTTGGAGTCATCCCTTTGTGTTTTCATCCTCAGATGGTGCAGGATCCTATCCAGTTTGATGTGCTTGTCATGCCAAACCTCTACGGTGACATCTTGAGGTAAACATTTGCATATGCCTAGTGCCTTGAACAGTGACACCAAAAAAGAAATTAAAGGAATGAAAATGTAATGTGCAATTGCCATGCACTGGTATAACTAGTGTACTTGCTTCAGAAACACTACTATAGTTTATATAAACAAGTTGCTGTGTAGTCATGGGGGCACCCATTCAAGCACAAGATTCACAGTAGGTAACTGATAAGTTATGAAGAATCCCATTGTATATTACAGAGCTCACCTGTTAGCTGCTGTGTATCCTGTGCCTTTTCTGCTTTTTCACCTTTGAATGGCTGCCTCCATGGCTACACAGCAGCTTATATATAAACTATAGTTGTGTTTCTGAAGCAAACACACCAGTAGTACCAGTGCAGGGCAACAGGACATAATCGTTTCACTACTTTAATATGCATTCATTTTTTGGTGTTATTGTTCCTTGTTAAAAAATCTTGAAATCTTGTTGGCAAAGAAAAAAAAACATTTATTGTAGAAATGTAAAATCGAGGGTTCTGTTCTGGATTTTGCTTTTTTTTCAGCAGGTTTCGGCTGAATCTAAGTTTAAATCATGTGACTTTTAATCAATTTGCAGCATGTGGTTCTTTATAACCCTTCCTTAGCCTAATTTATATATGTAAATTACTATGATAGGAACTATAACAGGAATGTGACAGAATACCATAATGCACCCAACTAAGTCAATTTGATTTCTTACAAGCCTTGCCTTCTATCAAGACAGTGTCACATAGTTATGTAACCACAGTAAATACCAATTCATTGACAAGATCTGTTTTCCAGTAATATCGCCTGGACTGAGTAACATTTATTTTCAACTCCTGTCAGTTGTTCATCTCTGCAATTCTCATTAATGGTCTAGAGTACTCTTAAATATTAATAAGCATTTAATTTATTTGTGTGTGTGTACAGGTCCATTTTCTGTTGTGTTCTAATATGATTTTTTTTTCTTTTCTAGTGATCTTTGCGCAGGTCTAATTGGAGGCCTGGGAGTGACACCTAGTGGAAATATCGGTGCTAATGGGGTAGCAATCTTTGAATCGGTAATTTTTTTTTTTTTCATAATATGTTACACAAACGCTGAACATTTTGGCGTTTTTAGCTTTTAACTTTTGCACCTCAAACAGTTCCAAAGCTTTTTTTTTTTTTTTAACGAAGTTTTAAATTTCGTCACCCAGATACAAAAAGCTATAAAATAAAAGCCCTTTTTAAATTAAGCATGAATTCCAATTTCTATTTATTAAAGCATAGCTGTTGTAAGCTCATTTAAAAATCTCAGCTGTCAATCAAATATTGTCTGCCCCTCCTCTATGCCTAGGCATAGAGGCGGGGCAGACAATTGCTTTCACTTTCCATTCAGCACTTCCTAGATGTCACTGCTCTCCCCAGTTCTCTTCACCGTTTAATTGTGTAGCCAGGGCATGTGGATGGACATCAGGTCCCCCATTCTGGTGCACAAACAAGTTTCTAAATTGGTACAATGCTTGCCTTAATAATAGTGCAAAAATGGCTCCTGCCTGCCTGCTATAATTATAAATCCCCAGACTGAAGGAAACAAAATTCAAATAATTTATATAGTGTAATTAAAGTTAATTTTGCTTGACTAATGTGATAAAATAGGATTTTGAATAATTTGTTTGGCTGACGGGTCCCCTTTAATAACAGATATGTGTTCTTACCTAAATAAGAGCAGCAGCTTTTCTACCCAGTTTACATGTAAATTGGTACATATATACATATACGTTTGTGGGATCATCAAGCCCATTGGTTCTGCTCTGTTCTTCCTGTGTTTCTATATTTATGTATATATAAATGTGTATCTACACATCCCATCCGATATGTTGATTCTGCACAGTTACAATGGTATGTTGGATATTTTGTATGCAGGTTCATGGCACAGCCCCAGATATTGCTGGAAAAGACTTTGCCAACCCCACTGCTCTTCTTCTAAGTGCAGTCATGATGCTGCGGCACATGGGTCTCCACGAGTATGGACGCAAAATAGAAAGTGCCTGCTTTGAGACCATAAAATCTGGCAAGGTGAGGATGACTGAAGTGATGATTTGTAGAATTTTGTATCTGCAGCACTTACATATATATATGCAGAAGCAGGATCAGCACACTCTGTTAATTGTGATATAGTGATTTATTTCACAAAGTAGCATTTTATAAAATAAAAATTTTATAAAATAAATCACTATCACAATTAACAGAGTGTGCGGCTCTTGCTTCTGCATATACTAAATACTATTGATTGTGCACCTCTGGCTTTGTTCAAGTGAGAGTGCTGGCACTGTGGGATACTTTCACATCTACGCGTTTCGGTTGTCCTTGAACCGTCGTCAGGATGTTCAAGGAGAACACGTAGATGGCAGCGCACTCCTTTGATTTTAATATTAATAAAGTCTTTATGCTTTAATATTAAAATCACAGGAGTGTGCTGCCATACTTCGTTTGTGTGTGTGTACATTCCCAGGAGCAGCACCAAAAAGATATTTGAAAACATTAAATACCCTCTTTTGTTTTTGACTTTTGTCTTCTATTCTTTTAACATATATTTCATGCTTTTTTATTTCCTAGGTTCTGACTAAAGACTTGGGTGGTAACTCCAAGTGCTCTGAATTTACCAATGAAATCTGCCGCAGAATACAGGACAGTGATTAGCATTGTAGCTCTTCAGTAACTTCTGTCAGAACGGTGAACTGACTTGACAAGCACATAACTTCCTGCTGTCTTTATCATGCTTCAGTGCTTCATCTTCTTCACAGCAAACCAAAAGCCCTGCTATGCATGGCATGCTACTCTGTGTGTATAGGCTTCTCTGGCAGTGAAAGATTTCAGTGGAAACTCAGATTTTTAATGCAGCAACCTGTAATTAGAATCAACACAGCAGTGCTGGTTAGACTTAAATTGCAGTTATAATATTGGCTGCTTACAGCTCCGCTCTCTTTATATGAGGTCTTTCATTGGTTGCTCATTAACTGATCCACCTGCAGAAGGTGCTGCTACAGCGGTATGCCAGAGTCTGAAATAATTGTTATAAATGTCATGTTCAAGCTTTAAACATTGTGACTTCAGAATTTGTATTTATTTATAACTTCACTCCATTCTTCCAGTGTTTGGAGGTACTATTCTTTTTTTTTTTTTTCTTTCTTTCTGATTATGCACTTTTTTGTTTTGCATTTTCATTAAATGTGTGTTCAAAGAGACATTTGGATGTCAAAAACCTGGTGCAGATAAAATGTTTTGTTATGGTAAAAATTATTGTTTGGTGACAGCCCATAAAGCATTTATTTTTAAACCTGTTTAACTGTGTCTACTGAATTAAAACTGAATGAATGGAGGCGAGAAGTTTATAGTAGGAATTTAAGCCAAAGTTTGATGGAAGTATATCTGTTTTTCTGTCTTGAGACAGGATTGCTTGATTTTGAATGGATGCATACTATAGAACTGTGGTGTCCAACTTATGTTACATTAAGGGCCAGAATTTTTCTGGGCAATGCCGCAGAGGCTGATAATGGAAGCCTGTGTTGACCACTCCCAGTTTTCAGAACACACCCACTTTAAACCACACCCATGTTATCACAAGCACTTTTAAGACCATATCAATATTAATGGTGGCAACACACCAAAAAAACCAAATGGTTG
Source organism: Xenopus laevis (assembly GCF_017654675.1). Taxonomy (NCBI): domain Eukaryota; kingdom Metazoa; phylum Chordata; class Amphibia; order Anura; family Pipidae; genus Xenopus; species Xenopus laevis. Next base: position 61,642,668 of record NC_054376.1, read on the forward strand.
GTCATAAGACATGCTCTTAAATCCATATGAGTACTTCCCCTGTGGATAGCACAGCAACACCCAGAATGACACACACACAAACACACACACACACACTGAGTAGAGAGGCAGAGTATGGCACACACAAGCAACATAGGACAGGAAGAGTAGAGAGGTGTGAACAGATGAACAATGCAGACACTCACATTGCAAGTAAGAGTTGTGACAATACAGGGGGGGTTACAGGTGTGAACAATGCAGGGTTTACAGCCTGAGTCTGGGGTGCAAACAATACAGGGGCCAGTTAATCTCAGAATTGATACCTTTTAAAGGAGAACTAATCCCTAAAAATGAATATGGCTAATACTGCCATATTTTATATAATGAACTCATGACACCAGCCGAAAGTTTCAGCTTCTCAATAGCAGCAGTGATCCAAGAGTTCAAACTTGTCACAGGGGGTCACCATCTTGGAAAGTGTCTGCGACATTCACATGCTCAGTGGGTTCTGAGCAGCTGAGAATCATCAAAGACTATCAAGCAGAAAATGAGGTTGGCCTGTAATAAAAGTTGATGCTATAGGGCTGATTATTAAATTCTGATGCTAGTTGCACTGGTTTCTGTGCTGCCATGTAGTAATTATCTGAATAAATTACTAATCAGCCTTATATTGTGACATTTAGATTCTATGTGTGAGTGGGTCCCTAAGCTCAGTAAGTGACAGCAGCACAGAGCATATGCAGTGAATCAGCATTAAAGAAGATTGGGAGCTACTGGGACATCTTCAGAGACACAGATATTCTCTGCTAAAGGGCTGTGGTTACCTTGGGCTGGTACAGGAGTCCAAAACATAATGTACAATATTTCTAGCCTACTTCTTTAGTTAAGCTTCAGTTCTCCTTTAAAGCTTACACAACAACAAGACTTTGATGTAGGGGGCCACACAGTGGGGGCCATCTGGCCCACGAGCCGCCAGTTGGACAGCACTGCTATATAATATAAAAATCTGACTTGGCTGGTTGCATGGAACTAGTTGTATCTGATGCATTTACAGCTCTTATCAGCCAACCTGAGGCATGCACATGCCTTTTTTTTTTTTTTTTATTCTTTTTTGCTCTAACCAGTGCATGTGCAATATTATTGTATAGCAGAAGGATGTGACATCAATACAACTAAGATATTATAATATATAATGGATCACTGAATACTTGAGTGCCATAAGAATTTAAAAAATAAATAAATAAAAAATATATATACTGGTTTAGGACAATGGGATGAGTGTTTCCACCTTTCCTTCCCCTTTAAAGGTTTCTGCTGAACAGGAACAAAATGGCTCTTTTTCCATTTATTGTTGCAGTTAAATGCTTTAGGAAATGCAAGACATTACCGTTTTTACAGCAGTCTGACCTTTGAGAAAACAAAAGTTATAAAGGTTTATACTTGATTGTGATGCAGCTTTCCCTTTTCTACATGAATGCTGAAACCAAACTCCAGTTTTAGTAAAAGACTGCATTTCACATGTCTTCTGTATATTTCTCTAAATCCAGATTCTGCCTCTTATTTTCTTTGGAGATCACTGCCGTAGGAATAAAGTGCTACTCATAATCCTGTACTGCTGACAGAGTTCCATAGTTCATTTATCCTGTAACTGAAACAAACTGATAAGTGAACACTTAGCGGCATATTTATCAAAGGGCAAAAAAGCTTGCACCAGTACTAGCACACAGTGAGATTAGTCACCAGCTTTTAAATCTGCGCTACCGCGGGCAGCATCATCCCAAACGACTTTCCCGCTGGCAGCAAAGTAATTTGCCGATGGGGAAGCATATGCAACACTTTGTTTTCCAAAGGTGCCCATTTATTTAGCTCGAGTGAAGGATTAGAAGAAAAAATACTTTGAATTTCGAATGGTTGAATATGGCTACTTCGACCTTCGTGTACGACTTCGAATCGAATGATTCGAAGTAAAAATCGTTCGACTATTCGGCCATTCGATAGTCGAAGTACTGTCTCTTTAAAAAAAACTTCGACCCCCTAGTTCGCCACCTAAAACCTACCAAGGCCAATGTTAGCCTATGGGGAAGGTCTCCATAGGCTTCCTAACAATTTTCTGATCGAAGGAAAAGACCCTTTATCTGGAAAATTCCAGGGCCTGAGCTTTCTAGGCCCTGTTCCCTTTAGTTTGAACAAAACAACCTACTAATACATTTTGTTGCTGATGTTTTCTAACTTCTATTTGTTTGTTGCAAATACTAATTAGTCAGTGTAAGTAGCTGCAATTTAAAACCTACTGTATGTAAGTCCATGCGTTTCATGAAATAAAATAACTCGCCTTTTGTGGAAAGTTTTAAACATTATAAAAAGCTTTCATGTGCTGTTTGTACTTTTCCAGTATTGTATGGAGTTTCAACTTCATTGTTGGGCCTGAAAAAACGACATACGGTTGTGTTCAGAATAATAGCAGTCTGACAACATGGCTACATCATCAGCCTTCAGGGCCAATACGGCTATTACCACCTAGTTGAATGTTTTACTTACTGGGCTCAGTTGGATTCACCTTCTCTCTTTCTCTTTTTTTACTTTTGTTTTCTTTTATCAACTATTGTATGCATGTAAAATTTGAAAACAGTTAAATAAAAATGTATTTAAAAAATTTAACTTTTAATATAATATAGAGAAATTTTCTGACATTCATGATTTATTTTACATATTGCCTATTTTGCGCTTGCAAAAATACTATACCTTTGTTGGGGAAACTGACCCCAGCCACCCATTTTATTGCTTGTCTTACCTTACCCAACCTTTTTGACTTGCTTCTATGGATTACTAAGAATTATTTTTTTACCTAATATTTCAGTGTAATATTGCGACCATTTTAAGAGCATCTGGATTTGCAAAGTAGACATGTTCTCCCCATTTAACTCCAGTCCATAGATCATATATCTGGGCTGCTATGTGACTGAGAGGCAGGTAACTGACTATGGCTTCCTGCTGGATCACTGTAGGTATCATATCACCTGCACGGCTTGCCTGAGCTGTGGTTCAGGTTATCTGTATTGGAGATCAAACAAATACAGTAACTATGATGTACTCTTTGGCCATACAAGAAAGCTGTATATTCCCCATACCAGTGTCAGACTGGGACACCAGGGGCCCACTCTTAAGTACTATTTTCTGCTTCTCCTCACTCTATAAGCTCTATTTTCTTCTTTTCTTTACATACTATAATCTATTATTACATCTATTTAGCCTCTTTGTTAAGGAAATAAAGAATTGCCTTGAAATAAAACAAATGTTTAGAAGCAGGAGGGCCCACTGACACCTGGGCCCACTGGGTGTTTTCCTGGTATCCCAGTGGCCAAGTCCGACACTGCCCCATACATTGGCATGGCTCAACATAATTCCTTTTGCGTTTCCAGTGGTACCAGAAGTGTAGATGAGAGCACAGCATTTGTTGACTTTCTGAGAGTTTATGATGTCATCCAAGTTAGCATCTGTGATGTCCTTCCCCAATTCCATGAATTCTTCCCACTAACAAAGAAGTTTAAAGAAGAATATACCTGCATTAAATGCCTTATTTATATGATAACGTAGATTTGAATGCAGTGTTAAATTGGTATATAGACTATGCAGTATGCTGTTTTTATGGATAAGAATATTAATATATATTTAATCAATTAAATCAATTAAATTCTCCAAAAAACTGTGTAATCTGCAGTAAAACATTCTGCTCAATAGAATAATACATTTGTAATAATGAATGTATTTTTACGTTTCAACTAAAGGACATTCTAGTTTTGCTTCCTAAAGTAATTACATTTTATATTAAAATAATTCATTCCTAGGAAATTAGCAAATACTCAGGGCTACTAGTGTTGTCTTACGGACCTATGTCTAAATCTTTATTGTATGTAATGTGTTGCATAACTATTGTTGCTGCTATAGATAAGCTATTAGATAAAAATTGTTAGGACTTGTGCAACCAGTTATAAAAACCTAAGTAAACAATAATCTCACATTTTGGCCTTACAAAACATTTAAGAATTACTGATGAAGAATCACAGCACTGCGAAATCTGTTGACGCTCAATAAATACATGCTAATAATAAATGCTATATAATGCCTACCATGTATAAATTTGGCCTCTTCTCCTGCAAACTGTCTTTATACTGAACTACAGTTAAGATGAGACAGAAGGTCCCAAATCTGTAATTTACAGAACAAAGTAAGTGTATGAAAAACATCTTTCAGCTGCCAGTACTTTTTATTCCTGGCCCACTAGAGAGCACTACATCATCTACCGTCCTTATAAGGAAGAGAAAATCATCATGCGCTGTTGTCCCAGTGAGAAAAGACACTATAGAGTATAGCTATAACAACAGCAGATCTTTTTGCAGCAAAAATTGGAAAATACAAGAAAACTCAAGAGCAAAGAGGAAGACACTCTGCTCCTGCTGCAAATAGAAAAGGCTGCTGGTTTGGGGCTAGTCATAATCATGGGGGATTTTAATTACCCAGATACTGGCTTGAGCACAAGTACTGCAATACAGGTATGGGTAAAGGTATCTGTTATCAGGAAACAAATTATCCGGATAAATCCAATTTACGGAAAGGCCGTGTCCTATAGACCCTATTTTATCCAAATAATTTTTCAAGGATGATTTATTTTTTATCTATAATATAAAAATCGTGCCTTGTACAAACTAAGATAATTAAAGGAAAACTATAACCCCTGAACAATGTAAGTCTCTATAAAAGTATATTGCTTAAACAGCTCATATGTAAAACCCTGCTTCGTGTAAATAAACCATTTTCATAATAATATACTTTTTTAGTAGTATGTGCCATTGGGTAATCATAAATACAAAATTGCCATTTTAAAAAATAAGGGCTGTCTCCTGGGATCCTAGGACTCACAATGCACACAAACAACCCCTACATGTTAGATTACACAAGCCAGTTAACAGAAAGAGTTCTGTCTTTTGCTTCCACCTTTCTTTTAATATGCTGTTTATTTTGATATAAACCATCTGTTGTTTAAGTATTCGTTTTGGGGGTATGGTTTTCATTTAATCCTTATTGGGAGTAGAACCAGGCTATTGGGTTTATTTGGTGTTTACAATACTTTCTACTAGACTTAGAGTATGAACATCCAAAAGATCCATTATCCGGAAAGCCCAAGTATTCTGGATAACAGGTCCCATACCTTTACTAACAATCCAGAACCGATTACAAATGTACAATTACTAGAACATCTCGTTAACATCTCGTTAATGTATAGTATAAAAATCAGTTCGAATCTCTTCAACAAAGACTTTAGATATCAGGAAAACCAATTTTAGCTCATTAAGATTTTTCAGTGCATAGATTGGGGCATTTGGTTTACAGCTTAATGGGCAGATTTATCAGTGTGAAATTAGAACTGACCACAGTAAATATCTCCTACTTTCTGTTCATTCTTAAAGTTTTTTTAGAGCCGTATTTATGAAATGGTGAACTCTACCTTTCACCCATCAATAAATATGCGTCTAAAATTCTATATGAATCAAAAGAAAGTGGGGGCAATTTAGAGTGGTTACCCATCAATTAAGAGTTGTATCTGTTTTTAAAGAGCAACTGGATATCCAACCCCACCTACTAGTTACACATTTGTACAGTATAAATGTTATGCAGAAAAGGAATGTTCTGACCGTACAGTTTGCTGTGCCCTTCTGCCTTTTCCTCTGTTAATACAAAACCATCCTTGAATATAAACACTGCTGGTAAATATCCTGGTTAAGTCAAGGACAAGGAAACAAGTCTGCTTGCTTTTCTTGTTTAGTTCTTCAGACTGTACCTGCAGGATTTTCCTCAACTGTTTCTGATTCTCAACCACAATGATGTTCATTTTGCAATCACTTCCGACATAATGACAAGCTTCTGGAGAATTGGTTGTTTAAATCCCTGTGACAATTCCCCTAAAGTTAAATAGAATCAGTTTTATATCTACTTTTTGTTTTTTACAAATGCAAACATTTTATCTGAACAGATAATAGGCTGAGCCGAGATATATTATGAAGAAGAAGAAAATGTGGTGTAAAGTAGGAAGGGTATATATGCAGGCCATTGGATCCTATTGCATACTTAGGCCTCAGCTCCCTCCAGTCTTCGTCATTCCCCAACATCCATCTAAATTCAATGGCAGAACTACCAGGGTGAGTCTTCATCAGTGCCTGCACCCCCTCTGGGCCCGCTGGCGGTTACGTGCGCACCCAAAACCGTATCGAAATATCTCTGGAGGCGGTTGGGGGGCCAGCTGCATGGCCTTTACCCTGGCCCTGTAGCTTTTAGTTACATTACTGTCTAAATTTATACTAGTTTCTTAATTCAATTGTCTTTATCCACCCACGTTCCTCAACTTCTTGTGCCCATGGGATACCCTTGGTTATTTAGGTTCAAATATAGTTCTTACCACTGCAACCACTGTAGATCCCAGAGCCAGGCCAAGTAGTATTGTGTTTGAGGCGGAACTTGGCCCTATGCTCCTCCTCCTTTCTCTGCTGCCCCCTTGTATTCATTGCATATTGCTGCCTACTTACAACTCTCCAGACCAGAGTCAGAAATGCACCCTGCCATCTTGCCCTCTGCTGCCTAACCCTAGTTTTTGCCCTGGTAGCTCCATGCATATATTTAAAGAATATGAAATTGAAAGAATATGAAATTGGTTGTTTATATTCAGTATGAGAAGCAATTATTGTGCATCTGGGCCAAAATATATTTTTTTATGTTACTAGTTCATATGAGAGGAGAAAGGCGAAAGTCATATTTTTGCTTTGGTGTATGAATAATTGTCTTTTACCATAATCAGGCATTTAAGACAGAATTGCATCTAAGCTGGTCTGCACCAAAAAAAAAGAGTGCAAAAAATTTGTACAAAAATAAAATAAAGCCATTGTTTAGGCCTATGCAACTTCATTTAACCTTAATTATAGCATTACAAATTATAGCCTAAATGCCAAATCACATATAAACATACTAAAATAGATAAAATAAAAGATATCTAAATAGTCTAGTTCCAATTAATGATCATAAACAGACCATGCTCATGGCAAAGTGAAGAGGAGTAGGTCCAGTTAGCAATTGACCTCAGAGACTGCATAAATGAGATCATGCCAGAAACAAATGGGCTTGTTAACTGGCAGAGACATATACTTTTGCATTGATAAAGGAACAACTTATTATTTCTTTCCCCAGACAGGTCAACACACTTAAACTAGATAGAGGACTCTCACACCTTTCCCAGTGTTTTAAACATTCATCTTTTACATTTAATTGTAGTTCGTATAAAGTTTTTTCATAAAAAGTTGGGATTACATAGAGTGCTAAATCTGAAACATTGGGACGAGAGATGTTTCGTTATAGCATTCGCAAATAGAATTGTTAGAATACTATGTTATGCTTCCGACTAATGCTATGATCGGATTACTGTTTTGTATGTTCTCTCTAGCAAGCTATTCCCTCGTTCCATATGTTGCTGTATTCTTTTTTTTTTTGGCAATTAAAACTTAATAAAAACTTTCAATAAAAAAAAAAAAAAAAAAAAAAGTTGGGATTTATGGTTCTGAATTTTAAGACTGTTCTAATAAAGCAGTGGTTCTGGATGCATAGCTGGCAACGGGGACATAAACGAGTCATTTGCATGGTTTTGCCCATAAATCCTTACAATCTTTATTTTACAGTTGAATGCAATGCTGTGTGTGTGTGTACATTAAGGCACATGATTTCTTTGTGATTTAAAAAGACTTTCACTGCGTTTGTTCCCATAAGTGTACATAGTAATTTTTTTATCTGTGTTCATGGATAGTACCAGTTATTTTAAAATTCCTCTCCCCTCCTTACTATTGTAAATATGCTACAGCATCACCCAGGGTACCAGATTTTAGCCACATTCTCCTCCCAATTAAACCCCTGTATAATAAATTATCATCATCATTTATAGTATTTATATAGCACCACAAGTTACGCAGTGCTTTACATTATTTTATAATGAACAGGGAACAAATGGTGAATAATAAACAAGGGTTTACAGAGTACAATAGGATTAGAGGGGCCTACTTGCAAGAGTTTACAAACTTACAAACCTTACAAAGGTTACGGAACAGTTGAGACATAAGAATTTGAGAAACAAATTTGTGATTTGTGATACAGCTATGACTTACTGTATACAGCTTATGATTAATTAAGGTACATTGAATAAGCTTCCTTAAACAGGTGGGTCTTTAAGGAGCGTTTGAAAGTTTGGAAAGAAGGAGAAAGTCTGACAGCTTGAGGCAGAGAGTTCCAGAGAAAAGCAGAAGCCTGACAGAAGTCTTGTAGTTGAAAATGGGCTGAAGTGATGATAGGAGAAGAGAAGAGACGTGAAGGTCAGATGTAGAGCGAAGGTTGCATGAAGGAGAGTATTTGGAGATCAGAGATGGAATATAGGGAGGGGCTTCATTGTTAAGGTCCTTGAATGTAAGTGTGAGTAGCATTTGATTCTAGAGAAGATTGGGAGCCAGTGAAGGGATATGTATATGGGAGCAGCTGATGTTGAGATAGATGAATGAGCAGCAGCATTTAGAACAGATTGTAGGTGTGAAAAGCGACTTGTTGGAATACTACAAGGAGAAGGTTGCAGTAATCAAGGCAGGACTTAATAAGAGACTGGATAGGTCTTTAGGTTGTGTCTGAACTGAGATGCGGTCAAATTCAGGCAATGTTGCGAAGTTGAATACAACACAAAATGTGTTTGTTCCCATAAGTGTACACAGTATTTTTTTTCCTGTGTTTATGGATGGTACAGGTTTAATTTAAACACAAAGAAATTCCTTTCCCCTCCTAACTATTGTAAATATGCAGCAACATTGCCCATGTCCCGCTGTGACACATTCAGTTACATTTAGTAAGAGAAACAATATTCTGCCTGAAAAGCAGTTCCATCCTAAAGTGCTGGCTCTTTCTGAAAGCACATGAACAGGCAAAATTACCTGAGATGGCTGCCTACACACCAATATTACAACTTAAAAAATAAACTTACTGGTTTAAGAATGACATTTTATATTGTAGAGTGAATTATTTGCAGTGTAATTTAAAAATAAAAACTAAACCATAAAAATAACGACAGAATTCCTTTAAAAGTATATGGCAGGACATAAAAGGGTACACAGATTTTGTCTCCTATAATCAATCCTATAATTAACTAATAAGGACCCAGCAGCCAAGAGAAATTTGATACAAACGAGTACAGTGGGTAGAATGAGGCTTAAAGACTTAGAAAACACACACATCATTAACCATATTAAGCCTGCCATTCCACTATAAGCAAAAATGGCAAGACTGAATGGGTCCCATCATATTAAAGGGATACTGTCATGGGGAAAAGATTTTTTTCAAAAGGCATCAGTTAATAATCCTGATTTAGCAGAATTCTACGCTGAAATCAATTTCTCAAAAGAGCAAGCACATTTTTTATATTTAATTTTGAAATCTGACATGAGGCTAGAAATGTTGCCAGTTTCCTAGCTGCCTCCAGTCATGTGACTTGTGCTCTGATAAACGTCAGTCACTCTTTACTGCTGTACTGTAAGTTGGAGTGATATCACCCTCCCCCCCAGCAGCCTAACAACAAAACAATGGAAAGGTAGCCAGATAGCATCCCTAACACAAGATAACAGCTGACTGGTAGATCTAAGAACAGCACTCAATAGTAAAATCCAGGTCCCACTGCGACACATTCAGTTACATTGAGTAGGAGAAACAACAGCCTGCCAGAAAGCAGTTCCATCCTAAAGTGAACATAAGATGGTTGCCTACACACCAATATTACAACTAAAAAAATACACTTGCTGGTTCAGGAATTAAATTTTAGATTGTAGAGTTAATTATTTGCAGCGTAAACAGTGTAATTTAGAAATAAAAACATCATAAAAATCATGACATCATCCCTTTAAGCTCAGAAAAGGGAACTAAAGGAAAACAAGGAAGAGTACAACCTGCAACAACATGGATGTTCTCAGTCACCACAATCATAACTATAACATGACAAATCCTGAAAACCCAAACAGAGGGCAGTCTCTTGAGAAAGACTATTAATATAGTTGCCAAGAGTCTAAACCAACTCAATAGCAAAATAATCCTACAGATATATGTGATCTGTATGCTCTACAATACTTTTCTCTCCTTTAGTCATTAATAGGACATTAGAATTCTCCAGTGCTTTCTGTTTGCTTTCACACTGTTTCACTGTTTTCTGCATTGTGAAAGGGCAAAATGTGTTTTGCTTTAGCTACTGTCTGTGTTTAGTTCCCAGCAAGGAGCTTCCTAACAGCACTGACAGTTGTAGTATAGTAACAGGCATTTATCATTTAACACTCTATTATTTGTTTTGGTTGTACTCCTAGTGCTAGTAGTTATCAGTGGACTAATGGGGAGATGGGGCACAGAAAAATACTTTTAAGCCAAATTCTGCTGTACTTAAAGTCCAAAAAATAATGAAAATTATTATATATATTACAGCAACTTAACATCAGTGGAAATTACAAAGATAGACATTGGATACAATATTTGGGTTTTTATCATACTACATATATATGTTGAACTTTCCCAAAATATATGGGTTTTTGTGATTAGCGTACCTTTTTGTACCTCTACCCCACATATAATGCAGTAAATGTGCTGATTTTGCAGTAGCTGGAATGACAGAAATGATATCATATGGGGTGTCTTCCTTTTGGGAGCCCTAGAGGCCACATACTTAGGTACTGTTCAGTGGACCCCATGCCTTCATATTTAGGGTGAAATATCTTGGTACCTAGTCATATCTGGGAAATAAGATGATGCAAAATGGAAGCTTTGATGTGATTTTCAGAAAATTCATAAAAAACGCCAAATTTGAGAAAGTTTTGCAGCTTGGTACTTTGGAGTAGAAATAAATATTTACCCATTTTGGATTCCCGGTGAATGTATACTTTCCAAAAATATGACTTTTGGGGTTAGCATACTTTTATGTAGCTTTACCCCACATACATGTAAGTAAATGTGTTGATTTTGCAGTAGCTGGAATTACAGAAATAATAGCTCAAATAAGGTGTCTTCATTTCAGGGACCCTAGAGGTTACATACTTAGGTAAACCTATGCACATTGGGTATCAAACTGCTCAGTGGACCCCTGGTCTTTATATTTAGGGTGATATATCTTGGTACCCAATGATATGTGGGAGATAAGGTGCTGCAAAGTGGAAGCTTTGAGGTGATTCTTTAGCTCGGATAGGGTGTCTTAATTTCAGGGGGCCTAGAGGCTACATACTTAGGTAAACCTATGGACATTGGGCATCAAATTGTTCAGAGGACAACTGAACTTCATATTTAGGGTAATTTATCTTGGTACTTAGTGATATGTACGAGATACCATGCTTCAAAGTAGACGCTTTGAGGTGATTTTCAGAAATTTCATTAAAACGGACAAATTTAGGAAAGCTTTGCAGCTTGGTACTTTGGAGTAGAAAGACATACAGTATTTACCCATTTTGGATTCAGAAGAATGTATATTTTCCAAAAATATGACTTTCTGGGGTAAGTGTAGCTTTACCTCACATAAAATGCTGCAAATTATTTGATTTTGTAGTAGATGTAATGACAGAAATGATATCTCATATGGAATGACTTAATTTTTGGGATCCTACAGGCCGCATACTTATGTAAACCTATGTACATTGGGCATCAAATTGCTCAGCGCAACCCTGGCCCCTATTTAGGGTGATATATCTTGTACCCATACCCAATAATATGTGGGAGATAAGATGCGGCAAAATGGAAGCTTTGAGGTGATAGAAATTTCATCAAAATCGCCAACTTTAGGAAAGCTTTGCGGCTTGGTACTTTGGAGTAGAAAGGCATTTTAGAATTGGGGGAATGTGTACTTTAAATATGGAAGCATATATGTTATTACAGAAGTAGAATCACATCACAATTCTACTATATTTTGAAAGCTTAGGTTATCCTGAAAAAAACTAAATATTGTTTGTACCTGGGTAAACTGAAAGTCCCCCAGGAAAGGTGCCAAAACTGAAAGAGGACAAACTGTTCTGGCAATAAAAGTTTGCAAGTGACCAAATCAACTGGTAGTAAAAGAATTAAGAGTTGTGAACTGTGAGACTACTATATTCGCCTTCCAGCTATTCAGCTAGCTAGTCTTTCAGTTCCATTTCGACAGACAGAATGTTGACATGCTACTGACATAAAACATTTGAAAAATTGCATTCTACTGATGCCTTAGCTGCAATTGCTTCAGGCACAATGCTGGAATTCTGTGGCAAATGCTGCCTTTTGGGGAAAAAAAACATACTGTGCTAAAAAATGCACTTTACTCACTGCACTTTCTCATGTTTCTAAAATATTCACCCAACCCTCACTTATCCACTCCTGCTACAGTTAATGCTCTCAGTGGGTAACCATAAGTAAAACTGGACTCTTGTCAATTAGAATACCAGCATTACATGGCTAGAAAATATTGTAAAATGGTATAAAAAATTTTCGGTATGAGCTCATTCTCATCACCTACAGTAATAATAAACATGGAAGCCCCAGCAGCAGGGTATTCTCTCTCTAGGGACCAAGATACAAATAATGTATTATCCCTGTTTCATTCAAAAGTAACATAAAACAAATATGTTTTTAACCTAAATGTAACTGTTTAATATGTTTTGTACATTAACCTAAATGTAACTGTTTCCCTGCTTTTAGTTTTCAGAAAAGAGTGAAGATTGTTTTGACTACAAAATGCCTACACCTGGAATAAAGCTTTCTCGGAGCAGGATCCCATCCTAATTTATGATTATATACTGCATAAGACATCTTTATTCCAAGAACAATCTTTTACTTATGGTAAATATTTTAAGTACAGGTATACTGTGTGAAGAATAGGTGTACATGAGTATATGTAAATTCAAACAATATTAACCAGTTGATCTAAGCAGGTATTACATTTCCTCATTCTAAATTGATTGGTGTAAATATTGTATAATTTATAGCCATGGAATTTACTAGAAGAGAAAGATGAGTGTGCAATTTCAGAGGACACAATTCATAATGGGAAAAGATGTTTTAGTGACTAAATACATTTTTGTAGGTGATTTATTTATTTAGGGGCAGATTTATCAAGGGTCGAATTTCGAATAAAAAAAACTTCAACATTCGAATAAAAAAAGACCAACCAAAATGTATTTAAAAAAAAAAATCTAATTTTTTTGGGGTGAATAGGCCGCTTTCATTCGAATTCGAATCGTACAAATTGAAGTAACATCATATTAGATCCGATTCGATTCAAAGTTTTTCCTAAAAAAAATTGGTCCACCAATTGACTCCAGATAGGTTCTAGGAAGTTCCCCTAGGCTAAAATAGCAATTCGAAATTTTAGATGGCGATTGGTCAAAGTCGAATTTTTAAATATACAGTACATGATGAATTTTGATACTTGGTTTTTCGAATTTTTTTCAAATTCAAATCGAATTTGGACTATTTCCTAGTCGAAGTACACAAAAAATAGCTTGAAATTCGAATTTTTTTAATTTGAATTTTCACTTCAACCCTTGATAAATCTGCCCCTAAATGTCTATGCCTTTGGTTAGGGCACACTTTTCAAGCCAAAAACCTATTATTGTAACAAAATTGCATCAAATACATAGCTATGTTGTGTTGATTTTAGTTCCTGGTTTAATACTTTATAGTAATGTTTTTCTGTTTTTGTTAGGGATGCACCGAATCCACTATTTTGGATTCAGTCGAACCCCCGAATCCTTCGCAAAAGATTCGGCCGAATACCAAACCGAATCCGAATCCTAATTTGCATACGCAAATTAGGGGTGGGAAGGAAAAAAGTCATTTGATTTCCCTCCCCGCCTGTAATTTGCATATGCAAATTAGGAGTTGGGTTCGGTTCGGTCAGGCAGAAGGATTCGAATCCGAATCCTGCTGAAAAATCCCGATCCAAATCCTGGATTCTGTGCATCCCTAGTTTTTGTACAGTTTTAAGCCTGTAAAATAGTAGTTTATTATGTAGCTTTAGGCAAATGTTAAGGATACTATAAATTTGCAAAATAGTGGAAAAATTTGCGAAACGCCTTGAAATCAATGGGCGTCAAAATTATTTTAACACGTGTTCATTTCAATGCTCGTGAGCCTATTATGGCCAAATGCATTAAAGTCAATGGGCGTTTAATTCTTTACAAATCTTCTGTCCATTCTGGTTTGCATGCACACACAAAGTAGAACTTATATGGAAAAAGCCAGCTTTTCACTATATAGCGCATCAGCACTAGTGATGGGCGAATTTATTCGCCAGGCGCGAATTCGCAGCGAATTTGCGCGATTTGCCGCCAGCGAATAAATTCGCAAAACACCCGCGAAAATTTGCGGAAAAAACGGGCGCCGGCGTCAAAAACGGGCGCCGGCGTCAAAAACGGGCGCCGGCGTCGAAAAAATGGGCGCCGGCGTCAAAAACGAGACGCCGGCGCCGTTTCGCGAATTTTTCGCTTTCGGCGAAGCGAAACGGCGCAAATTCGCCCATCACTAATCAGCACCCAGCCTTGTGCCGCAGAGAAGAATGTTGAAGGAAAAGAAGATTGCTACTTTGTGCTGCTCCAGAAATATTCCAGGTGGGTGCCTGTTAACAGGAGCATTGGCCTGGAGTCTCATGTAAGTGATTATATTCACTTTAGCAGAGTTTTTGTAGGAATACTGCATTATGTATTATGTAGCATAACAATACCTGCCCCTTTTATTGTGGTTATATGTCTTTAAAATGGGTGTTGGTCTTGGAGAGTCCTCCTATATTAAACAATGCAGTCGTTGAGGAACAGTCTGTCTGTATGAATCTGCTGGCCTATGGAAAATAGGACCACTGATCCACCCACTCTCTGGTAAGCCCCACAATTTGAGACCATTGGAAGGTATGCAAAGGTTATTTCACCTTCAGTTCTCTTGATTGGTACATCAACAGATTGATCAGCCAGAGGACTCCATGGACTTTGTATAGAAAATGGTTCTGAATAATACAGAGATAATAAAAACATACATATTTACTATGCAAAGTAAAAAAGTATAACAGTGATAAAAAGCTTTTTTGTTTAATTGAAAAGGAAAACATAAGAAAACCCAATGCTACAAAGTTATAAACATGCCAGTGAATATGTTTACAACTTTGTAACATTGAAAACTGATAATAGCTTTCATATGGCAGGCATATAGTTGTAAGAAATTCCTTTGAGTTCCCTGCATTAGGGAGGGTTATCAGTTAGTGAACTTGCATCTTCATTAGTTTAATGCAGTAGGTTAAATTAAAATTATCTTGGTGAAGAGGTAGGGGGCACAAACAGGGACTGAACCAAAAATATATATGTAATCCCAAGGACCAAGGTTAGGGGTGTAGAGTTAAAGAGTCAAAACTGACCCCATTGTCCACTACCCCATTGGGTATAGGGAAGGCAGAAGGAAGCCTACCTTTAATTCCTCTCTCATTGCACAGGTCAATGTAAATTAGCCCCAACACAGTAAGCATGGAGTCATTATGGACAGGTGTTCAGTGTTGCCATCAGATGGGTACTGTGGTCCCCATGGCCTCGTGGCAGATAGGGCACAGAGATGGAATTAAGTGATTCTCTGGTAGTGAAAGTGGAAGGGCTTAAATGGGAGTGGGAAGGTTCGGATGAATCATGGGTGGGGTTATGGCATAATTGGAGAGTTGCCAGGGCAGATAAGCAGATTTGCTTGTAGTGTTAATAAATCAGTATTTCTATTCTATCTTCCAGTACTGTGTATTGTTGAACATTAAGAACAAGACACACCGGCACAGCATGGGTGAGTTCAGCAGGCGGTGTGTCTTGTTCCTACGTTGTTTCTGAGGTTGCCCATTCCTTCTAGCATCGAAACACCTGGGAGTCGCTGAAGTCTGGACGGCCAGGGTGTGCGAGTGTAAGTCTTTCTTGTTGAACATTATATCATATATTAAGCAATGTCTAGCAAAGCATGCAGTATACCAGCTGTGTGATCAACAAACAAATCCTGCAGCACAAGGGCTCTTACACACCGGTGGATTTTCCTGCACTCCCCTGCGTTGCGCTTTCTTCCGTTCAGCCGCAGGGGCACGCAGGAGTAGACGCACTTAATTATTGTGAAGGGGGCTGTACTCACACAGATGCATGTAAGCACAAAATGCAGGTAGGGTGCAGCATGTTGCATTTCACCTGCGTTTGCACCATGCACCTGTGTGAGTACAGCCCCCTTCACAATAATTGAGTACGTCTACTCCCCATTTCGGCTGAACGGAAGAAAGCGCAACGCAGTGGAGTGCAGGAAAAACTGTCCGTGTGTAAGAGCCCTTAATGTAGCCCGTAAAGGTTTATATGAGTTTTGTAATTACTAACACATTAGTCCAATAGAATATCTGTATAAAATAACTACATTGATATTTAAATATAGTTTATTATTAATGCAAGTGTCCATAATCCTTATGAGAGCGTGTTGTGAGTTTTGTCATTATTAACACAATTATCTAATAAAACATCCTATAAAAGATATGTTATATATATAGATTATTATTATCAAAGAAATACCTGACTGGTAATTTTCTTTTCTCTCAGATCAGTGGTCGTGTAAATTCGTCTGTTTTTGCCAATATTTAAATATTCTTCCCAAAGTTGCAATGAGGGAGTGCTTCTTGCATGTTCATCCTTTTAAGTAAACTAAAAAAAAACACTGTTCTCTCTTCCAAGTTCATTGCATGAAAGGCAGACTTTAGTTTTTTTTCCCCTTAGCTGGTTTATTTAATTTCATTTAATGTCAGCAATTTCAATGAGATTTAGCTGCTATTACGTGCAGATCTGTCCACTCCTTACAGCCAATTCAAGATGCAGAAATCTGGGCCTTTCTATGAGGTATTATCTAGGAGAAAGAAAGGAACACAGAGGAATTAGGATGAGATTTCAAACTCCAAACAACAAGATCTTTGTGTGGCTTTGAGGTTTATATGTTTTTTCCCTCACTGCCAGCTCTTATCTGTACCAATATGAACTTTATTGATATTGTGTTTTTTGTTAGTTTTGGAGGAAGCAGAGTGGTTGGAAGAATTGGCTATTGTTGAAAGAACAAAGAAGGCATGAGTTATAATTTTATAATAGGAGATGTTAATCATTGTGAAGTATGTGAGCCTGGGATTTCAACACTTTGAGCTTTTACGCAACCATAGTCTGAAAATAGTTATTCCTGCTGCATGAAAGCAATAGCAATACAGTATTTACTAATATTTAATATTTTTTTTGAAGTCGCCTTTTTTTTTTTCACATGATCACCAATAATCATGTTTATATATACACTCCTCTACACTATATCCTCAGTAATCCTATGCATCTTAAAATAGATGCAAAACCTAACATGAATTAATAACATTCATAAAAGGTACTTGTGCCCATACATGCTCCTTGCATTTATGCATACTAGTGGTGAGCAACAATGCACCTCTCTACCCTGATGAATTACGAGTACATTCACTTAATGGCACTTATTAACTGAACCCTGGAATTACCAGCAGTTTGAACATGGCAGAATTTCCAGGGTTCCACCAACAGGTTGCATCAATAGGCACTAATAATTTGCAAGAAGCGAAGTGACCAGTTCTACTGTGCAAATGTTAGTAACAACAATTTATGTGCAATTCACATAAATGCTAGTAAGTAATTAACTTGCATTTTCATAAAGTCAGCTATAATAAAAAAAAACAAGCATAAGTTTTCTTTGTTTGATATATACTTCCCCTAATCATTACATAGTTAAACCAGGTTGAAAAAAGACAACGTCTATCAAGTTCAGCCCCTCTAAATAAAAACCCAGCACCCATTCACACACCCTCCATATTTTCATGTGACAGCAATACTGCTTGGAATATTTTCATGTTTTCTTGGGTGAACTGGATCCTAATAGTAGGCAAAACAATTATATTCGCATATGTGAATTCCTTTTTCTCTGTAATAATAAAAACATTGAATCGTCTTGCTCAAATATCAACTGCCACAGTTAAACCTGAAGCCTACCCCCCTAAATGTGGCTGCATTACTACAGTTTAGGGATGTCGCGGACTGTTCGCCCGTGAACTAATTCGCGCGAACATTGGCCGTTCGCGTCCGCCGAATGTTCGCGAACGTCGCGCGACGTTCGCCAATTTGGGTTCGCCTTAGCTGGCGCTTATTTTTGCCCTCTCACCCCAGACCAGCAGATACATGGCAGCCAATCAGGAAGCTCTCCCTCCTGGACCACCCCCACACCCCCTGGACCACTCCCCTTCCATATATAAACTGAAGCCCTGCAGCGTTTTTTCATTCTGCCTGTGTGTGCTTGGAAGAGCTAGTGTAGGGAGAGAGCTGTTTAGTGATTTGAGGGACAGTTGATAGTAACTTTGCTGGCTAGTAATCTACTTGATACTGCTCTGTATTGTAGGGACAGAACTCTGCAGGGATTTGAGGGACAGTGAGTTTAGGTTAGTTAGCTTTGCTGACTAGTAATCTACCTTCTACTGCAGTGCTCTGTATGTAGCTGCTGTGGGCACTGCTTCTGATCTCATCTGCTGACTGCTGTAATAATCCAATAGTCCTTGTAAGGACTGCTTTTATTTTCTTTTTTGTTTTTTTACTTTGCTACTATAAGAGCCCAGTGCTATTAGTCTAGCTGTGTTGGGGAGTGGGACTGGTGTGCTGCTCCTCCTAGTAGTTCACCACTACCAGCACCAACCAGAGTCAAAATTGTTACAAAGTATCTTATTTGCACCTGTTAGCTGTTCTGAGCTCTCTGCCAAAAGCTAATTAAGTTAGAAACTGTTTTTTTTCTGGCTGTTCAGTGCAGAGAAAAGAGGGACTGGTGTGCTGCTCCTCCTAGTAGTTCACCACCACCAGCACCAACCAGAGTCAAAATTGTTACAAAGTATCTTATTTGCACCTGTTAGCTGTTCTGAGCTCTCTGCCAAAAGCCAATTAAGTTAGAAACTGTTTTTTTTCTGGCTGTTCAGTGCAGAGAAAAGAGGGACTTTCCAGTACAAAAGAGGGACAGGGGGTTGAGTGGTCAAAAGAGGGACAGTTGGGAGGTATGCAAGTGCCACCTAGCTGTGTGAGCTTTTTCACATTCTGTCTAAATAACAATAATAATTCTGTGTCCGTAAACATCACCTGAGTGATGTTTTTACAGCAGCAATAATATATTCCGTATCCACTACTGTATACGTTGCCCTTGCAGGCATTGTTTGCCCAGTCTTTAACCAAGTGCCACCTAGCTGTGTGAGCTTTTTCACATTCCGTGTCCAGAAACATCACCTGAGTGACGTAGTGTGATTTCTGCCCTTTACAGCACAAAACGCAGCGCTGTGTCAACAATGTATTTTTCAGATACATTTTTGCCCTTGATCCCCCTCTGGCATGCCACTGTCCAGGTCGTTGCACCCTTTAAACAACTTTAAAATCATTTTTCTGGCCAGAAATGTCTTTTCTAGCTTTTAAAATTCGCCTTCCCATTGAAGTCTATGGGGTTCGCGACGTTCGCGAACCGTTCGCATTTTTGGACGCAAGTTCGCGAATATGTTCGCGAACATTTTTTCCGCCGTTCGCTACATCCCTACTACAGTTACCAAGGATGGCTTCTTTCTGCTCACAAAGTGTGACCTGGTGCACTTTTTTTTTTTTTTTACATTTTGTAAAGTACATTTTTTTCATAACAGGGGCAGCACTGAACAAGCTGTATAATAAGAAATGAAGAGGAAATATATTCAGAAATGTGATTCCCTTAAAGTAGATGGAAATATCCAATCCATCGGGGTGCCAAATGTTAGGTCACCCCCCCCCAAGGATTGTAATGACTTACCTGATACCCCAGGTCAGTGCTCCTGTTAGCAGAAAACTGCCCAAGCCAGGGTACTTGAAAGCAAATAATCCTCCCCTCCCTTCTTCAAAATCCAGTGGCTCCCCCTTAGACTTTCGTCTTGGCTTTCTTTCTCATTTAAACATGAGATAATGTTTAAATGTATGGAGTTCACATGTTTATCCATTTTTACTAAACAATGAATATAACAAATTATTGTCTGCTTGTTATTATTTTTCCTCTCATCTCCTGGTCTCCCAATTGTCTTCTCCTTGACTGGAACCCACTTGAGCACTAGAGCTATTAGATATATATATATATATATGTATATAAAAAAAACTAAGATAATTGTTTTGTAAATAAGCCTTTAAAGGAGAAGTAAAGCTTAACTAAAGAAGTAGGCAAGAAATGTTGTACATTATGTTTTGGGCTTCTGTACCAGCCCAAGGCAACCACAGCCGTTTAGCAGGGAAGATCTGTGCCTCCAAAGATGCCCCAGTAGCTCCCCATTTTCTTTTCTGCTGATTCACTTAACATGTTCAGTGCTGCTGTCACTTACTAAGCTTAGGCACCAACTCACAATATACAGAACAAATAGAATATAAATGTCACAATATAAGGCTGACTAGTAATTAATACAGATAATCACTACATGGCAGCACAGACACCAGTGCAACTAGAATCAGAATTTTTATCAGCCTTGTAGCATCAGTTTATATTATATTATATCATTTTCTGCTGGTTAATTTGCGATGACCCCTAAGCTTAGCTTCTCACCAGCTGCTCAGAGCCCACTGAGCATGTGCGTGTCACAGACACTTTCCAAGATGGTGACCCCCTGTGACAGGTTTGAAGTTCTGGATCATTGCTGCTATTGAGAAACTGAGACTTAAGGCTGGTGCAAAAAGTTCAGTATATAAAATATGGCATTTTTAGCTGAATACATTTTTAGGGTTTAAGATGGCTATACACGAACTGAGTTGGCAGCTTATGGTCCGTAAGGACCTCTGACAGGCCTGCCCAACTTCTAGCCAGATATGGATCTGGCAGGTTCAAAAATCCTTTGGGAAACAGTCTTATATTACCCACATATTCAAAGCTGTGTATAGTAAGTCATCACAAAGGAAGAATTTTTGCTTTATTAAAGAAAAAAAGTTGTTTCCAGTTCTTTTTATATATTGCATTAAAAATGTTTATATTATTTAAAACAATGGTCCTCTGTCTCCACCCATAAACATTTATGGTAGTATGCTCAGTGACAACAATTCCCTCCTCTTTGTTTTGTGCCCTGTGTGTTGTTATTTAATTACTTAATAACTTCCTGGTTTCTGTCTTTGAAGAATTTCAATTGCTGTGTGAAGGGAGTAGATTCTCACTGCAGCCCAGGTTCACACATGGATCCAGCAAATGTCCGATGGACTGAGAATGAGTATGCTCTCAATGAATATGTGTCCAAATACATCAACTCATTTCCAAACATCATAAAAATCACAGAAGGATTTTTAGGGAAGCAGGAAATAGACAGCATCAGTTCAAGTATGGTAAGAAAGTTCAAGATGATTTCAATTTCTTGTCTGTGTTCTGTCCCATCCGCCTCTTTTTCTGTTTCTGCCTTGCATCCCAGGTACCCCCTATATTATTATAAATGTATAACATTACCAGATCACTTGAAAATTCAGGTCCAGAAAATCCAACCAGAAGGGCTGCACTGATTGTAATTTAAACAGTAAATTAATTTTATGTAAGCCCTGCGACATTTATTTATTAGTGTTCTGAATTCTTTAGAGATCTGGTAAACGTATTATGAATTGAACTAGGTTATTTGAATTTTCTTTTTACCAAAAACTCAAAGCAGACACGATAAATGCAGACAAGATAACATTTTTGCTGGCTCTATATCTCTTGTCTGTTAAGCAGAAACACAATCATTCTAGTACTGAAAGGGTAATGGCACTCAGGACTTCCACATATGTGGCACACTTACTTCTTGAAGCCCAAAGTTTCCTTGCAAGTAAATTTTGGGCAACTTAGTGCCATGTATGTTTCCCTGCCCGTAATTTGCTTTTATCCAGTAGGAAAGAAACAAGGGACATTTGTCGCCAACAGTAGGGAAGATTTATTTTGTGTGACAATACATGTGTCATTGCCCTAAGGAATTAATCAGCTGTCCTAAAATTATTATATTGTTTTTATGTTAATTAAGTATGTTTGATACTTATTTGAATCAGTTAGATCAGACAAAATTTCTGAAATTGTATCTGTTTAGAAAGAAACACATTAAAATCTCTTTTAGTGTAAAGCCAATAGCACACTGTGCTGTACCTCGGCTTCTGTCCACAGGCACATGCTCTCCCCTCCACTGCTCTTTACACTGATAAGCATGGTATGACACACAGAATATCAGAGGCAAAAATCCATTGTTTTTTTTTTGCTGAAATCTGCTCCATGCATCTGCACACAGGCTGATGCCATACCTGCCAGTGTATAGACAGGGAGCAGAGGAGAAAAGCACCTCAGCTTTTATATGCCTGCTGGGGGTCCTCTAGCCTGGCAGGTAGCTCTCTAAAATACACTATAAGAATATTTGAATCAGTGCACTATACTGGCTGGACAAGATTGCCTTAATGATGTAACCTATAACAAACAATTAACAGAAAAGACAGAAAAATGAAAGCAAATATCTGGTTGATTGCTTGGTTGCACTGCGGCAACTTTGCCCAGTGTTAATAACTTGCTTGTCATTGCTGCGAGTGACTTCAATTGCATCCACTTGTCACTACCAAGAAGGAGAAGATTTTTGGCAGGAAAATGCACACTTGAAACCTTTTTGGCTGAAACCTGCCATGTGTGTTCAATGAGAGGTTGATACAAGTCACCTCCAGCAATTATTGTGGTTTGGAGCCACGTTGCTATTGCCACTGACTCCATGTACACCATTGGATTAAAAAAATAAAAGAGGCTTACTTTTAATGTGCAGAATGTTTTTATTTATAGTAAAGTTCAATGATATCCCTACAACAGTTGCTAGTTAGCTAGTTAGTAGATAAAAAATGGGTCAAGAACACTAAGGGGCACAAGAGTGCATCCCTTCATGCTCACGTGGGAAGCACTTGCACCAGGGGTCTGCTGCTCTCTGTGCTGAGTGCTGGATAAGGAATATGCAGCTTGGTGCAGAGTACAATATCAGGAGATGCAGCTTAGTACTGTTTTTGACACTTGGACAGGGCCCTAATGCAGGCTTTGCCTCATGTGGCTTCATACCGTGTGCATTATTTAGAGGCAGGGAGGTAGCAAGTGTCTACGAGCCTCTCCCTGTCCTTCACTAAAAAAACACTGACTAATGCAGAAATGAAGCCAGAGGCCTGCGGCTATTTGCATAAATCTGAATGCAGTGTAGCAAGTGCATTAAATGTCAGCTTACATCCTTTATGCACTTTGCACACTACAGGTATATATTTTGGTTAGTAAATGAGCTCTTACAGCTTCAATCAAGGGTCTGATGCATTTTTTGGCAAGTGAGAAAATAGGTACTACCATTGTTTATAGAACAAAGCTGATACAGTCACTGCATAAAACTGGCTTAAAATATAGAAAACCCTTCCCATATGTACATATTAAGAGTTTCACAGCCAACTGGAAAAACTGTTTAAGGCAGGTGTGAGGCTTTCTCTGCTGGCATAAAAGTGCCAGAAGAAAAAAGATCATCCACTGCCTTCCATTCCTTAAATGTATGTGCTCTGCCAGGCACAGGATCAGCCCCTCAGTGCATACATGTAGAGGATTTCACACAGAAGCCCTACAATATTCATTTTTGTGCTAAAACTCACTTAACCTGTGGGCCATTGACCTAAAGCTAGCTATATATTGTCCCTTTTTCAAAAGAAAGTCCTACCTCATGGACTTGAAAATGGGTGGGCACTTCTGTAGGCACATTAACCTTCTATCTATAAAGCCTGAGTTACATTTTAAACCTTGCCTGTACGGATATTACAATATCTCTTCTGAAAGAGATTGGTTATCTGTTACATACGGCTCCCTAAATTCAGAACAAGTGCTAAGCTCCCTGGTCACAGCTCAATCTTTTGCCTGTAGCAGCCGCCTGTGGCCTTGGGAGGAGCCCTCAGCTACTCAGATAATGGCAGGTCTTAACTTGAGAGGAGCAAAGCAAGTGTTCTGAATGAGTGAAGGGCCACTTGCATTTCCAAGGTTTTGGACGGAAGGCAACAGTTGAGGAAGTAGATGAAGCGTAGTCAGACAGGCTGTGCTCGGTACAGGCAGAGTTCAAGCAGGGTCAGACAGGCAGTGGTCGGTACAGATGGAGTTCAAGCAAGGTCAATCTGGCCAGGGTCAGTAGAGGCAGAGTTCAAAGAGTAGTCAGGCAGGCAAGGGTGAATACCGGTAGAGTTCAGAATAGTCAGGCAGGCAAGAGTCAGGCTTGGCAGAGTTCAGAATAGTTTTCCTCATCCAGCCATCTTAATAAATACCGTAATGCAGAAATGGGCAGAAAACCTCAGGTTGACCTCTTTTCTTAGTTCGCTGTACTAGAAATGAAAAGTAAGGTGCGCCATGAAAAGTAAGGTGCGCCATGAAAAGTAAGGTGCGATAACCATCACATTATTATTATTATTATATGATATTTCCTCGGTATTCAGTAGCAATCATTAAGTCACATCAAGGAAATTCCCTTCTAGCAAACATTGCTTTATAGCTGTCCATAAATGCTATGTCAAAAGTCCTTTGGCTGAACTTTTGCTTCCATGTAATAAAATTAAAGGGTTTGTTCACTTTTAAATTAACTTTTAGTATGATGTAGAGAGTGATTTTCTGAGACAATTTGCAATTAGATTTTATTTTTGATTATTTGTAGTTTTTGATTGTGGTTTTTGAGTTTTGTTTAGCTTTTTATTCAATAGCTCTCTAGTATAAATAGAAAAAAGAGTAATAAAAAGTAAAATAAAATAATAAAGAACAATACATTTGTAGTCTTATAGGGCATTTTCTTTTTAGATAGGGTCCGTGACTCCGATTTGAAAGCTGAAAAGAGTCAAAAGAAGAAGGCAAATAATTACTACTACAAATTATTTAAAAATATATAAAATAGCAAAATAAAGCCAATTGCTTAGAATTAGAATTCTATAACATACTAATGTAAACTACCCCTTTAATGTTTCACCAAACTCTACCTTATGATAGTGCAATAAAGCAAGACTGGAGCTGAACACATATTTTTCATTTAAAATGGTGCTTTAGCCATTTATTAGGCCGCAGAGTGTGAACAAAAGGAAATAACATTTTGAGTGGACAAACCTCCCATAGTCATATGATAATCAGAGATCAGTACTGGGCAAAGAGGAAAGATCTCTCACAGAGTAAATTTTAAGCAAATTATTTTTCTTGATGGTAATTAAGCGGCATAAATCCATATTGGAAGCAGAACAATCTGTTTGTCTTAATTTAAAGGTTTTTTAGCAGATCTAAGGAAGATTTAAGGTATAGTGCTCCAAATTAGAGAAATATCCCTTATCCGGAAATCCCCAAGCATTCCAGATAATAGATCCTATATCTTAACTTTTTAGGTGCCAGCACCTTTTTTATTTATCCATATGTTGCCAGTACACACAATATGGAATAAATCAAAAGGAAACCTGGAAATGTAGAATGTGTGGCACCAGCATAATGTTGCTTATTATTTCTATTTCTTATATAAGTATAATATAAGTGGCTGAATTATATATTATACATTTTATCGGTAGAGAAGTTTGCGTGTGAAGTTATATAAACTCTGTGAGAGATTATTCAAATTATTGTTTGTTATTATAATGCACAAAATAAAAGTTGCTCATAATAGGCTCTACAATGCCAAAGGGCATCAGTGAAAGGAGTGCACATTGCCAGAGTGAGCTTGTAATAGGGTACATATAGCCACAGGGTAGTGTTGATACGGTACATGATGCTGGTGGGCGAATAGATGCTAGGAATACGAATGAAAGAGCTAGCGTGATAAGGGTCACAAGGCCAGAGGGCGCCAGTGGTAGGGTGCGGTGTGTGCCAGTAATAGGATACAGTGCCAGAGGTAAGATGCAAATAATGAAGGTGGCCAAAAGCAGTATCCACAATATTGGTGACAGCTCCCTTAAAATCACAATGGACTTTAATAATCATAAGCAGTTTAGAGGGGTAATAAAAGCCAAATATTATAACAGTTGTCTCCAGTTATTATTTATTTATGGTGGAATTTAATCAGTTGCACATGTGCAGGACATATTTTTAAAGCAAGCAGTGATGCAAAGCTTACCAGCAGGTTTGGAGGCCTCTGTAGGTTATTAATAAGTTACCTGAAATTCCATACCAGTAGACAGCAATAGATAATAACAATAATATTATTTCAGATATTGTGCGGGCCTCATGTTCACCATAATTTAAAATGGCTGTGATTGTGATGTTTTTAACATAAAAAGCTATGTATGTGGGGCAGAGATTTTTTTCTTCATGACCTATTGCCAAACAATCATTAAACAAATAACATTAGTCATAAGATTTAATTATATCTGGTAATGTTTTCATCAAATATTTTCCTTATCCAGGTGATTAGGGTCCATTCCCTTTACAGCCAACAGAGAGTAATAGCCGAATCAAGAAAGGGGAAGTTGTTCTCTATACCAATAAAATTGAAAACGCTGAAATTCGTCCCTACCGGAGGTTCCTGTCCTATCAATGGTAAACACCACAATCTCATAGATGTAGTAAGATAGACAGATTGGTAAATATTTTTACCATGTGAGTTAATCATTTTCAATTTTATGACTACCAAACCATTTTTTTCAGTGGAACCTTGATCCCTGAGGCACAACTCTTTAAACACCTAGAAATAAGCCAAAAAGTTCTTACTCATGTATACATGACTGGCTGTGTTCAGCACTGATATATACAGCTGGGACAGAACATGGTTTGCATTTCTGTGTCTCCAGGCCTGTGCATCATTCAGATGCAACAGAGTGCAAACACTAGCTACAGAGTGCTGGGGAATTAAATGTACAGTTACAATAGTTGTCTGTACAATGCCAATAAACCTATTTAACAATACTGCTTTTAATCTGCAGGGCCCATTTTGCAGCATCCTATGACCCTACAAGAAATACTTTCCAACTATCACCTCCCTGTAACCATTCATTCCTCCAAAGCACTGTCTTTCAAGGAAAAAGGGGATGAGAAATCTGAGGATCAAAGACTTCCTGAACTACTACTGAAAGAAACCTATGAGGAAAAATTTTTACTTGGTCATCCCATTGATAAAGGTGAGTAATTCTCTAACTTCATGCAAATGAGATTATTCTCATTCTACATCATTTCAATGGAAATTTAGAAAAGCATTTTTGTTTATAAAATATTAAGAGAGAGAGCATGCACATGCACAATACCAAGCACAGAAGAAGCCATGGTACACCAAATACAGCACTGGGGGTTAAATGCCAGTTGTTTTATTCATGGTCCTGGCACTTTGCTACAACCTCTAGGCCTGGGTTGTACTTGTCATTGATGTGGAGTCTGGGAAATATCTACATACTGAACAATAATCTGAAAACCTTTTCAGCTATGTATAATAATTTATCAACAAAATGTAAGTGCTCTTCTAGTTTATGCTATAGAACTAGATTCTCTTATAGAGCATGTGTAGGCTCAGTATAACATGTGAATGATGTCATCTTTGTGAGACATAACAGGTTTTATTTGTATACAGTTTTCCCCCCAAAAAAGCAAAATAACACACACAGATATGCACAGTAAGATGCCTGTATAATCTTTTTTTTTTTTTTTTTTAATAACAAAAGGTAAAATCTTTACCAAAGAGCCCATTATGGTCCCAATGTATATGAAAGAATTAAGACTGGTGGTAGCTTTTGGATTTACCAATAATAATGTAAAAACATGGAACAGCATTTGCCAATGGCTTACCAGACTAGTGGAAAATGAAGGGGACATGTCACAGGTTACTTTTGAAGGTAAGCATTTGACCTTTCTATGAGGGAACATATATCTATAATAAGTAACAGGTACAAAACATGAGATAAATAAATCACAATAAATAGCAATATGGGGGCAATCAGGAAGCTTGGTTTGCCATAAATCCCATTGGGACAAATGTACAGGTCTAAATGGATCATCATATTCAATTAACCCTAGGACTGCCAACTCAGCAGATGAGAAAGATGCTGAGTTGAAGGTCCAAAAAGCTAAAAATAAAGCTGAGAGGCATTACATTAGTGTAATTCTGTAAACAGGTATTTATTATGAAAGATAAAATTACATGTGTCAATCTACAATCACTTACCTCACCATTCATAAACCTTAAAGGGATACTGTTATGGGAAAACATGTTTTTTCCCCAAAATGCATCCGTTAATAGTGCTGCTCCAACTGAATTCTGCACTGAAATTAATTTCTCAAAAGAGCAAGCAGATTTTTTCATATTTAATTTTGAAATCCGACATGGGACTAGACATAATGTCAATTTCCCAGCTGCCCCAGTCATATGACTTGTGCTCTGATAAACTTCAGTCACTCTTTACTGCTGTATTCCAAGTTGGAGTGATATCACCCCCCTCCACACACTCCCCAGCAGCCTAACAGAACAGCACTCGATCCAGGTCCCACTGCAACACATTCAGTTACATTGAATAGGAGAAACAACATCCTGCCAGAAAGCAGTTCCATAGTGCAGCACTGGCTCTTTCTGAAATCACATGACCAGGCAAAATGACCTGAGATGGCTGCCTACACACCAATGTTACAAATAAAAAAAATACACTTGCTGATTCAGGAATTAAATGTTATATTGTAGAGTGAATTTGAAGTGTAAACAATGTAATTTAGAAATAAAAACTACAACATAAAAATCATGACAGAATCCCTTTAAGTCATACAGCAGTGTCCTCAGTACCAGTAACTTGCAAGCAACCCAGTTGTCCATTCATAACAACAAACAGCATATCTGTTATGGAGGACTTCTATGTTACTGTGAATTTACATTGAGTTCCCAAGGTCCAGGTTCACTGAAAAAACTGTTTGCTGTAAGACTGGATTTTTCCGATAAGTTATAATAAATTAGTTTTTACAGGATTATACTATGAGTATGTGCCCCTTGTACAGTATATGAAATGATTGAGAACCCCCCCCCAGTTCTCAATCTTTACACTGTTCAGTATAAAAGTAAAAACTGGGTAAATAGATAGTATGTGCAAAATACATTTTATTTCTAATGGTTACTTAGCCAAAAATAAAATCTATAAAAGCTGGAGTGACTGGATGTCTAAAAATTACTTCCTGCTATGCAGATCTCTTACTCTGAGTTAGTCAGCGACTTTAAAGGAAAACTATACCCCCAAAATGAACACTTAGTTTAATCAACAGATAGTTTACATCATATTATGTGACATATTAAAGAATCTTACCAAACTGGTCTATATATTTAAGTAAATCTTGCCCTTTTACATGTCTTGCCTTGAGCCACGATTTCATGATGGTCTGTGTGCTGCCTCAGAGATCACCTGACCAGAAATACTGCAGCTCTAACTGTAACAGGAAGAAGTGTTAAAGCAAGATACAGAACTCTGTCTGTTAATTGGCTCATGTGACCTAACAAGTATTGTTTTTTTGGGATGTTTGTGTGCACAGTGAATCATACGATCCCAGTGGGTGGTCCTTATTTTTTAAAATGGCAATTTTCTATTTATGATTACCCAATGGCACATACTACTAGAAAAGTATATTATTATGAAAATGATTTATTCACATGAAGCAGGGTTTTACATATGAACTGTTTTATGCAATATCTTTTTATAGAGACCTACATTGTTTGGGGGGTATAGTTTTGAGCACATGAGACATAACTGCCATGAGATGTCTTCTTTGCTTTGTAGAAATATATTTACTAGAAAAAAAGAATATATCATCCGAGGAACCACAATACAGCACCATTGAGCCAATTTATATTGACATCAATGAACTTGGAATGGAACAGCAGAGAAATCAAACACCCATAAACAAATCTACCCCCAGTGAGAGACCAATTCCAAGAAACCAGAGCAATGCATGTAGCTGGAATCAAGTGCCTCAGGAGGTGCCAAATGTCACCACACCAATAATAAACATGACTGATGTCCCAAAAGATCTTCGAAGCTTGACTATCAATCAGATGTGTGAGTGTCTTAATCTGCTCAACATGAACCAGTATGCAGCGGCCTTTAAGGGGGCACAGGTGGATGGCCAATTCTTGTATGAGCTGGACCACGAGATAATGAAGAGTTGCCTGGGTATGAATGACCTTCATGTTGTCAAATTAATCAAGTTCAGGGATGGCTGGAGGCCGAATTTGCAAAATCAGTAGCGGTTAAAAAAAAACATTGATTGATAGAGGGTAGAATGTGAAATAAGGTAAGGTGGCACCATGCTAACTTTGCAACCAAAATATTAAAAAAAAAAAAAAAAGAAGTGTTTTCATCAAGTCTTTGTAGTTCGAGCAAAACTAATAGAGTGAGCTGCACATTAGTAGTTAGACACTAAATAATATAGCCGCCACCCAAAATATCTACTAATAAAACAGTCAGTCCTGAGCAAGTCAGGGAGTTTACAATGTTTAAACTGTGGGTACTGGGACTATAGTTTGAGCAGTAGGTACCGTTCAGGCAGTGTAAAAACTGCATAATCAGGGCAGTTTTAAATATGTTTTTTAAATGCTATTTTCAATAACCAGACTTTGAATTCAGATTACATTTAGATTGCACGTGTATTAGCCATTTTTACTGAACTGTCTTCCATTAACTGTCCATAAAAGGGTCCATTATAAAACAGACCATATCTTCTCTAGATATTGAGAATGGAATCAACCTAATTTTAATCTGATCAGGCTGAGAATCAGACTAAATCACTAAATGTTAGCAGTGTGGGATGGTATTATTTATGATCTATGCAATTTTGTTAAAGTCTTTAAAGGTAAACACCACGATTTACCGCAAACCCTGTAGTGGAAACACATTACTACATGAACATTCCTGCCATCCAAGGAGCCAGATAGCTGGAATCCCTACTGGTCAGTTCCTACGCCTTAGGAGGAACTGTACAACCATAGGGGAATACAAAATAGTTGCAGAAGATATGAAGGGAAGGTTCAAAGAAAGAGGATATAGTAGCGAGATTATCCACAAGGCATACAAAAAAGCTGAAAATACCAACAGGGATGCCCTTCTGCTTCCGAAGAATAAAAACAAAAACCATATGATAGAAACAAAATATCCTTTATTACAAGATACAGCAGACAGTATAAAAATATAGTTAAGGTAATAAAGAGGTTGTTGCCAATCTTGTATGCGGATGAAGATTTCTGCAATGCACTGGCCCCAGGGCAGGGCCGCTCCAGCCATGAGGCAAGGTGAGAATCTTGCCTCAGGCGTCACGGAGTGGCCAGTTACCAAGGGCGGCAAAAAGCCGCCTTTGGTAACTTTAAGAGACGAATGGAAATTCGGCTCTTCGAGTGCAGCGAGCGCAATAGCTCTCAGTGCACTATCAATGCGGCCCCTCCTCCACCCGCTCCCACGCTGGAAGTTAGAAGAGCGGAGCAGGAGGAGGTGCGGCATCAGGCGGCAGCAGCCTCTGAAACGTGCCTGCCCCAGGGGTGGGCCATGTGGCACGGCGGGCACATACTTTGGGTGACCTTTTGTCTCCAAGCCTATATAGAGAAAAACAACACAAAAAACAAGGTGAATTTTTGAAATCCATAGGCTGTTTTAAATGTGGACACAGCCGCTGTATTACGTGCAACTACCTAAAGATTTCACAGGAGTTCTGTTCAATAGTAACTAACAATACATATAGGATCAAACAATATATTAATTGCTGCAGTAAAGGGATTGTTTACCTCATCACTTGCACTAGATGTGGCAAACAATATGTGGGGTGCACCACTAGATCACTCAAAGAACATATGAGAGAACACATTAATCAAATAAAAAATGTTAAACTGAGTAACAAAACCAATGTCACTAGACATTTTGCAGAGTGCAATGAGAGCAACTGAAATATTTGTCCATACAAGGGATAGAACAGATTAGAATAGCTACTAGAGGAGGAGATTTTCTGACAAAATTACGTAAAAGGGAAGTATACTGGATATTTAATTTACAAACCAGGTTGCCACTTGGTTTAAATTATACTTTTGATGTAACTTGCTATACAGAATATCTAAGATTTTTTATGACTTTGTATAACTATTTTTTTTTACAATACCCTGTAATATGGATTGTATAAAACACAAATCACGTGATTTTAACCAACTGACAAACTGAGCCAATAGCCCGGATTTGAATAATTGTTATATGCAACATGTGTGTTGAACTGTGATTGGTTTTATTGTGGGGAGGGCTTTTGAGAGCAAATATTTAAGGGGCAGAAGTAATTAACCTGTTAAGAGATTGCCTTTGACTAAGTTCTAGGTAAGCATGAAACGCGTTAGGCGCAATAAGGGGAATTTTTGACTTTTTATAATGTGAAATAAATGTATTTTTTACCTTTAAGCATGCTTTAGGATTATTTTTCAAAAGTTAAAGTCATTAAAGGGATACTGTCATTGGAAAACATGTTTTTTTCAAAATGCATCAGTTAATAGTGCTGCTCCCGCAGAATTCTGCACTGAAATCCATTTTTCAAAAGAGTAAACAGATTTGGTTATATTCAATTTTGACATGGGGTTAGACATATTGTCAATTTCCCAGCTGCCCCCAGTCATGTGACTTGTGCTCTGATAAACTTCAATCACTCTTTACTGCTGTACTGCAAGTTGGAGTGATATCGCCCCCCTCCCTTTCCCCCCCAGCAGCCTAACAACAGAACAATGGGAAGGTAACGCGATAGCAGCTCCCTAACACAAAATAACAGCTCCCTGTAAGATCTAAGAACAGCACTTAATAGTAAAAACCACGTCCCACTGAGACTGATTCAGTTACATTAAGTAGGAGAAATAACAGCCTGCCAGAAAGCAGTTCCATCCTAAAGTGCAGGCACAAGTCACATGACTGGGGCAATTGGGAAACTGACAAAATGTCTAGCCCCATGTCAGATTTCAAAATTGAATATAAAAAAATCAGTTTGCTCTTTTGAGAAATGGATTTCAGTGCAGAATTCTACTGGAGCAGCACTATTACGAACTAAGGTGAATCTGATATTTGCAATAATTTAATAGCTAACACACAGCATGCTTTCTTATAGAATAAAGTAATGATTAATTATTACGCTGTCCCAGTTCATATTGTAAACATGCTTTACCTATTTTCAATTAAAATCAGGTTACTGTTGAACTAAATTGTGTGGAACAGTTTCATTTTCCAATTTATCTATTTCTTCAAGCATACTATCATCTTGTAATACCTTTCTTTATAACATAAATTACAGTATGTATTACTGGAGAGATTCCTGCACAGGACAGTCATGATTTTGACAGCTCAAGCCACAGTCCCGTTTTTTTGTTACTGAAATGTCCCAACTTTCTCTCGACAAATCTTTTTCTGCCTCTTGCTATTTCCAAAATGTTGGGAGGTATGTACCTATATATATATGACGGCTTGAGTTTGTAAGCCGAAACGTTGAAATAAATCTACCAGCTTTTTTTCACTGATCAAGACCTATGTGTGCGGAAGTTTTTTTGCTTTATAGATATGAATTTTTGTTCCAGCACCTATCTAGTTATATGTATATATGTATATATATATATATATATATATATATATATATATATATATATATATATATATATATATATATATATATATAGTCAAACACAAGAGTCCTCTGCACTCAACCCATTATCAATATATTAAAGACAGCGACATTTTGTGCATATATATATACTGTATATATATATATATATATATAGCAGTGAAGTGCAAAGTTTTTTTTGTTCTGTCTCACCCAGGGCTTTTATTTTGTACGTTTTAGCAGCTAAAATTAGGCTGGAGCCAGAAGAAAGCATTAACAAGTTGGTTAAGCTAATTATTTCTGTTGAACAATCCACAACAATATATGACTGTGAAGTCAATGCTCTATGCCTCCCACTAGTAAGCGGCAGAATCTCGACTCCCCTATCCACTGTATCCAGCAGTTGTAATTGAACTGGAGCTAGCAACATCAGATATGGCCATAAAAACTTCCTCAAGAAACATTGCATTAAATAAGAATTTACGTTTAAGGCACATTGATCCCACCAAGCTCAATAGCTATGGAAGGTCAAGAAGCATGTTTCATAAGAACCTAGACTAGAACTGCAGCATGTGGTGCCAATGGAGCAACAAAAACAAAACCAGAGAAATATAAAACAGAACTATGTGCTGGTGAGTGTGAATAAACAGTTCTTCATTATAGCTTACGTGTGAATTAACTGCCCTATATATTTTAGGGATTTCTTTCCTTATGGGACATAACAGACATCAAGGAGATTTCTCATTACACTAGAAAATAATGGAGTTGTATCACTTTACCTTGCATGCATATTATGTGCCTGAAGATGGCAACCTTTTCCTTGTGGTTGCTTTTTGTAGTTCTTTTGTCCTCTTTTATTCTTTCCCTTAATGGAAAAGGATTAATTGAAGCTATTTGTACATGTACTACACATGCATACAACTATCACGATTATTCTCCTCTATCTGAGTGAGGTATTAAGCATTTTTATGTTTTATTCATCCTCCTGCTCATACAATAGCCTGATAGAAATGACAAGAAGTCGTGTTTTATTTAACTAGGTTTGTACATTTACAGTAAATAAGATGCAAATTCAAAAAGTATGCTTACTTTGCAATTAGAGATGAAAATGTGTTTTTTTTTTTGCAGTATACTTATAGAAGCGATAAAGGGGCAGATTTACTAAAGGGCGAAGTGGCCTTCACTAGCGAAAAATCGCCACAAATACCATCCGCAGTGACAATTTTTGTTTTAAAATTTTTTTTTTACCATTTGAGGGGTATGCCACATTTGTTTTAGGGTGGGCTCATGTCTAGGGCATCTCTTTTGTCTTTATTTTGCTTCCTTGGACATTTTTAATAATAAGTGGCCACTTCAAGCAATTTCCCCAACATCTCTAATAAAGACATATATACCACCTATATGTACCCACCCTATTCAAATTGACCTAAGCGCAAGTGTAGTAACGTAGTTTAATTAGGCATAAAGTTACCGTTAGCGAAAGTTCGCTATGAAATGCTCTTGATGAGGAATTTACGCTAGCGAAACTTCACCAGTGTTAGGCTGCAGAGACGCAACTTCACATTTTAATGAATTAGAGAGGTAGTAGCAAACTTGCGTCTGACGAAGTGGCACGAAGTGTGGCAGAGCCTTTGCAGGTGAAAATTCGCCCTTTAGTGAATTTGCCCCAAAGGGTCTTGGCAACTTTGACCTATGAGAAACTGTGCTTTTAAAAAGAAGAAATGGTAATGTTACTTTTTTTTAACCTAGAGGAAATAAGGGGCATTATATTATAATGTTAAAGGTATTGTTTATTATCCAGCCATCTGTCAGTTACATAATTCATCCAGAATTGAACCTGTAATTACAATTCAGCAATAAAGTGTTCAAGGGGAACTCCTTTTAAAAACTGTTTTTGCAAAATGTATGTATGGCTGTTTATAGTCCTTGCTCTGTTTGTCCTGTGGGTTGTGTGGTTTCAGGCTGAACCTGTTTAACTAGGTTTGTACTAATGATATGCCGGTCGGTCCGATACCTACATACCTTTGTTTTTCGGAAGGAAGGCGGAAGTCAGGTGCTGGCAGGCATGGATCGGGGCGCTGGTTGGGTGTTGGGTGCAGGTTGAGTTTTTTCTCCGCACATCACAAATTTGTACATTTAAATGAGATGCAAATAGATGCAAATAAAAATAAAAAGTATGCTTAATTTGCTATTACTTTGCAACCTTACTCTTGACTTCCAATTTCAGCAGTCTCTATTTAAAGACATGTGCCTATCCACCACACCCCCATTCGTGACATCAGAGCCACCGTGAAGGGTCAGATAGGGTTTGCCTTCAACTGTAAATGCATTTACAAAAAACTTTGACACCACTAAAATGTATACATATTTTTTTTCAGATAATACCTTGTTATAAGTTTGAAAAACACAATAAAGAAAACCTTTCAAAAAAAGTTACATAATGTATACCGGAAAATTGAATAGAATATTTTTTTTTCATTATACAAAAACAGATTCTGGGTGGGCATCCCCTTTAATTTGTAATGTCCCTTTAAACTGACTTGTGTGATTAACCAAGTTAAGATGTCCATAACAGTGGAAGAGTTCTCCTAACCTGTTATAATTGCCACTGTCATTAGGTCACTTTGGTCTCTTGTTGGACAGATCGTGATCAATGTGATTCAGCTTCAAAGCATCAGGATCAAAGCTTACCCAATATACAGAAGCTGTCTGCACATCTGATCCTGTCTGCTCTTCCATTCTCTCTGAACTCCAAAATGAGCTGTTTGACCTGCCAAACAATGCAGACTATAAGCAATCATATTGGCAGAGAGGGACAAGAGACACAAAAGCCTGTACAGCTCCCAGAAGGAAGGAATGGTCACTTAAATATTGCTCACCTGTAAGGGCAAGGGCATACGGGCATTTTGGTATCTGTGCAAAATCGGCTCACTCTCTGCAACAAAACTACATTTTAATTGAAAAGACTTTAAATCACCTTGTTGTGAGCTATTTCAATCCATGCAAAAAAAAAAAAAAAAAAAAAGATTTTTGTACATTTATGTTATTGCATAGACTTGAAAAGTTTGATTGGAAGCCTTTTCAATTCAGGTATTTTCAGGTGTTTTGACAACCATGGGAGAACATACAATACTTAAAAATGCATACAGAGGAACGGTGGTGCTCTTATTCAACACCAAAGTAATATTAGAAGTTTCCGTTCCCTCCCTTACAGTCTTTCCCCCTCCCTATCTATATCGGGAACCGGTGGGAGCTACTCACTCCACTGTCCACCCAGTTTCATCAGTTTCAGTGTTATTATTGTTCAAACAATAATTGCACTTTAAAATGTTTGTGCACTACATTATTGAATATAGGCAAAAGTTTAACCTGTGTGATCTATTCAGCCTTGCACTGCATTAATAAATGAGCCCCACTATCTCTTATTGTGTATTATATGCCTCAGTGCCTGGAGTGTAAGTACCCACAGTAATTCTCTGTTTATTATGTGTTTGTGGTGCCTCAACCCACTGTCTCTCACTATATCATGTGCTTGGGGTGTCAGTTCCCACCCTATGCTTGGTGTGCCTCTATGCAGTTCTTTTTGTCTAACAGTGTGCTACAGAAGCTAACTGATCTCACATTTGTGGTGGGGATGATGTGCCTTTAGCCATTACTCTCGGTGTGCACTAGATCCTACACAAACCCTACTTCCAGGCATCATTCTGCAGCTCCAAGCTGGTTTTTAACTACACCTCTCAATATCCTTAGAGAGAGACAAAGGCATTACATGGGTATTTTCTGAGAATTATAGAAGTTTAAAGGGGAAATTGAAGCTACTCAATGTCTGGTTCGTGCACTGATACTTAGATTCCCAGTTTCTCATTTGTTTTCACTGTTCTTAAAGCAGCTGTCTGTTATGCAGTAGGAATACCATTTTGCCACTAATGAGAGGCAAAGAAATGTATTGGCATTTTGTTTATTATTGGGGTACTAACAGAGGTTATTATAAAAACTGCTTCTTGTACTCACCTACCTGCCACAGATATTACATTCTAGAGAGTTAGCTATCATAGACTTGACACAGTACAGCACAATAATTGCCCTTTCTTTTATTACATGCCCTGTGTTTACAGGACATAAGCAGAGAGGTAAAATCAAAACAAGGAATGGGTTAAGTAGCCTCCCGAAGCACAAAAATCACCCTCCTCCTATTCTAGTGTGCTCCTATAGAGTTAAATTTTGCATTTGAGTTAAAAACCTTTGTTATTTAATCTTTTGGAAGCAATGATAAATTTTGGCACAATTCCAATTTGTATGGCAGGTGCCAGATCTTCCAGAAAACAGATGTGAGAGTGTGACATTCACACTGAAGCTTTTATTCACATGGCCCCATTGCCATTTATGTTGCTCATTAATCAATGATAATGAAAACCTTTACTAGCCCACTTAATACCACAGAGGGCTATGCCTGCCAATTATATGCCTGTGTGAATATACACAAGCCATCAGTATTGCTTTCCTATATAAATCTGTACAGATGTTCATAGAAATCTCCATACACACCCCATAATAAGCAGCTATTATAAATTCTTACTTCCACTGTATTCCCTTTAAAGATTTGCGCAGTCCATATTTTTAAAGTAATACTGCACTTATCTCACTCACAGCAGCATCCACCTATGCACCACTAAATTACAATAGTACACAGTTCCAATGGATGCACTTCTAAATATGGATCTTTATCTTCCTTTAGTTGTATCTGCAAGTAAAGGCTGCTCCCAATAGTGTAATATTGTGGAAGAAGTGGCCACTACGCAGTTATGTTCTGCTTATATTGGTTCCCATTAATATGATCAATGTACATTAGTTCCCGATATGATATTCTCAATTAGTTTCAGCACATGATTGAAGTGAATACATGCATATTTCCCGTCTCTGCTGTTCAAGCCTCTTGTTTCCGGTCTTTCCCTTCATCTGTTCTCCTGTCATGTGGCTTATTCTCTGTTAACTGTACTAAAAATTGCCTGGATAAAGATCCATATTTAGAAGCGCATTCTTTGGAACTGTCCCATATATTTGAAAACGAATGGGGCAATGTAATATCTTTCATTAGTGCAAAAAATGTTCACCAAATCATGAACGGTAGCGACCAAGATTTTCATTGCTTGCTACTTTTTTGACCGATTTCAGAACTCAACGACTTCCTCAAAAGTTTGCAAACAAATGGCTTTTGTGAACATGCACAATGTATGTAATTCAATTTCACAATCGCAAAGTGGTTTTAGCAACAAAATATTTAACAAAACTCCAGAGCAAGTGCAAATGTTAACCTTTGCTTAGCGTTAATGAGAGATGTAATATTCACCAGCGAGAGATTTTAAATTGCAAACAGCGCTAAAGATTGGCAGAAACTTTAAACAATGCTTGTGATTTTAATTACATTCCCCCTTAACTTTATAGCAAAGAATACTAAATTATAATATATCTTAGCAAAGAATACTAAATTGTTACAAAAAGCAGTTATTAAGTTTATAAGTTATCCCATTGCAACTCTCTGTGCTATATACAGTTAAACACACACAGTAAAAGGGCTTTTTGGTACTTTTAGCCCATCTCACCTAACCAGGTTAAGGACTCTGCTTTGCTACTCTACAAGTCCTACCTACTCAGAAGAAATGTTCCAATATCTTGCACTGATGAGTTTGGATTTGGATATATGGCTCTGAATTATTAGGCTGTATCTGTGTTATAAAACCAGTAGTTCTGAATGCATAGTTGGCCACAGGGACATAACTTGTCTCTGCCCATAATGCCTTATGTAAGAGTTAAACTCTCATTTTGGGTAATAAGGCAGTACTATTTATATGGCACGAGGCAAGTAAAGCTTTACAATGCATAGGAAGGGCTTTTTGGCTCATTCCAGGAACAGTAATATAGGAAGGCAACTGAAACACAGGCAGGCATAGGCTACCAAACATTGCACATCAGCGCAATGACACACAGGTAGCATGACAGTCATGTATATATAACAATAACACAAAAGTGCAATGAATGATTTGTAAAATATATATAGGTGGTGGTTAGTGATGTCATCAGTTCTAATCTGAAACTTGAATATTATAAAAACTAATGTAAATATTAAAAGTCACCTCAAAGTTCCATGACCTGTAGTAAAGAACTCAGCCTGCATAAAAGAGCCTTTATATGGTCATGAAACCCTTTGGTGAGAGCTAATATGTTTATATTTTACATTAGGGGGACATGGCAGCTTAAGCCAAGAGCATTGGCGACTCACTTAAAATGTACTCGTAATGGTTTTTCTCCACTTTTTACACATCATTATAAATAGGCCCCAGAGTGTTCAAGGTCCTCTAATTTGGTGTTAACATTTGATTCTAAAAGATATGAAATGGATATGATACC
Organism: Xenopus laevis; assembly: GCF_017654675.1. Taxonomy (NCBI): domain Eukaryota; kingdom Metazoa; phylum Chordata; class Amphibia; order Anura; family Pipidae; genus Xenopus; species Xenopus laevis. The sequence goes on from NC_054376.1 coordinate 61,682,703, forward strand.
GACAAAGGAAAAGCTGTAGGTACAGAAATGAAATTTGTGATTGCATGGCCTGTGTAGCAATGTAGATGCAGGGATTTATAGGTTCTCGCTCATAAAAAATGGAAACAAAAAAAAGTGATTTCAGTATACCACAACTTGACGTGTGTTGCATAATGCAGAGATGAACTAACAGTATATTATGATCTACCATTAGATTTTGATTGAACAACTAGTGCATACTAGCATCTCCGCCTTTTTCAGCAACAACAACATTAGGCCTATGACTCATTGCCAATTCCAGACTACTTACAAGCCCAGTGTGTGGGTTAAGTGATTGTCACTATGAATTGCTGACAGCTATGTTTTTTCATAACATTATTGGACCTATAAATGCACCAGTGGATCCAAGGAATTTTCATTCAAATCAGTAGGGAACAATTACAGGTTTTTTGCAACCTACCTGTGAAACCCCAGAAAGTGTCTGTGCCATTGACTTGAGGTCAATATAGTTATTCATTAAAATACCACATTTTCCTTTGCAATTAAATAAAATAAAATTGTCCATGACGTTGGTGGGGGCACAAAGTAGAGATTTCAGGGCCTATTTATCAAGCCTCAAATTTTTCTGGTCGAGTTTTAAAGGGCAAAAAATTAGAATTTTTAGAGGGGAATTTTTTTTACAATAAAGTGAGAAAAAGTCGAGTTTTAGTAAATATGCTGTCACGGTTATGGCACTTCCAGCTGCATGTGACATTAGGGGGCACATTTACTAAGGGTCGAATATCGAGGGTTAATTATATATTCGTAGTCGAAGGTCAAAGTAGCCATTCGATGGTCGAAGTAGCCAAAAAAAAACTTCGAAATTTGAAGTTTTTTTCATTCTAATCCTTCACTCGAGCTTAGTTAATGTGCCCCTAGGTGTGGCTATCAGGGTCCCTATCTCAGTCTTTCACACACCTTGCACACAAGTTAGACTAAAACTAAAGCACCCCAAACCCCAACCAAGACCCATTAAACTCATACAAAATTGCCACCAATCTCAAGAGAGATACCTTCATTTGTTATACAACAAACACACTTGATTTCTTTAACTAGTAGACAAACAGACTAGCATTTCCATTTAGCACACAGAGGGCTAAGGCTCACAGTTACATATTTCTGGGCTAGGGTCATTTAGAGTATCAAAGACAAACGTAGTACATTTTATATTTAATATTATAAAAGGTACAACAGTGCAAATTAACAAAAAGATGTTACAAAAAAAGATATACAAGATGAAGCCACTTGGATTTGTGTGTTAAATGCGTCATGACAAGATAAAATGAAGAAACTGTGTTATCTAAAGTCATCTTAATTCATTTAATGCATTTAACTTTTTCATTAGCATATCAAAGCACTATTGTTCACAATGACGAACGCTTTAGTTAGATGCTGTATGCTGTAACGCAATTTTCTGTATTAAATGGGATACGTGGGTTATCTGGGTATAGTTATTCTGTGTCAAACACACAAACCAAAGTGGCTTCATCTGTACATTAAAAATACAGTTAAGAGAGTTAATAAAAAGAAAAAACATAGAAACCTATACTTAGCTCTAAATATAGAATGTCCTTGACCTGGAGGCAAATCAGTCAGAGGTTTGGCTATTGCACTATAATGAGGAACAAATTTTTCCATAATATCGACCGTCCCCAGGCCATAATAGCCTTAACTTTGTCTGTTTCTGGCTTTAGTACTCCTCCTCCCACATGGTGTACCTCTGTCATAACTAGTTGACAGTAACTGGGTTTGATGTTCAATACTCGAAGATACAATTTTATCTAACACCTGGGACAGATAAGACAGGTGCTGTTCCTGGGTATCACTGAATACAGAGATATTGTGTAGATCAGCTACTGCAAAATAACAGAACCCTTCCAGAAGGTTATTTGCCACTCTTTGAAAAGAAGCAGGTGCATTTTTCATGTAAATAGGCATGATATTGAACTGAAATAACCCAATGGGTGTAATAAAGGCAGAACTTTCATGTGCTTCAGCTGTCAGGGGAATCTGCATATCCCCTGCTCAAGTATAAGATGGTTAGATAGCGGGAACATGCAAGTTTATCATCAATGAGTTGTTAATGTGTGTCAGGTGCTTAATCTGGATGACCTTCACCTGCCCATTAGGTCTTGCATTCAATGGAGAAAAGAACCAGTAGTACACTGATTGAAGTGAAATATAAGTGAATTTGTTGTTTATTTAGCCCATGTACATACAAAATAAGGGCAACGTTTTGGGAACAAGAGTTCTAGTAATCTGACAGAAGCAAACAGTTCACAAATCACACAAAAGTACCATTTTCAGTTTCTTACCATATCAGTCACTCACACTGAATGTTCGGCCTAGAACCTTTGTGTGAGGCTCTACCACAGCTTACACAATTGCTTAAACACTATTGAACCATTAACTCCCAAACATCCTGGCGTAGGAACAACTACAGCACATCTTTGAACAAAAAACATAAACAACAGTCATCTTTGGAAAAGTAATCTTTAGTAAGTACATGCAGTGTGGGCTGTCAAAATACATTTAAAATAAAGACCAAATCTTTGTTTTTATCATTACATTTTTTTATAACGATCCAAGGTCAGCATTTTACACATCACCCTTGGCTATTTGGCAGTAGAAATAGATTTGGCACATCTGGTGTAGCTAAAGTGACTGCCAGAGGTATTTGTTCTCAGGGATTGTGATGAGAAAGAGGGAGGTAGCGGGAACACTTTAAATAAGTACATTAAAATACATTAACTTAATGTCTGGTCCTCACATAGAGGAGTCAGGGAATGGACAATCTTCATTAACTCATGTAACTCATTAGAAAAGCAGCAGATTTTCATAAGGGGAGGTATTCTAATAAATCAAAGCTTTTCCTGGCAGCACCCTTTTTATCATGTTCTCTTTTCTATTTGTGTCAAAATAACTCAATCTTGTACATTTAGTGTTAATACATTGTGAGACACTGGACTCCAAACACCTTGGTATCTGCCTAAGGCTCATAAAAATATAGTTTGTATTTGTACCTGAAAGTATTTTTTTGTAAAGACGAGTCATTTTGAAAAATGTGCTATCTAAAAACTTATGAGGTGTTTTTACTACTCCCCTGGCAAAAGTGCAAGATCACACACTTTAGTGCTCATGCATGGAGCTCAAGGGAATAACTGCACTGTGCACCTTTCTTATTTGACACAAGTTGCACAGCCATGCCCTGAGGCAGAAGGGCGGCATGTATGAGCCTGGGGGAACTCTAAATGACCCCTTATTCATTATTTTAAATTTAAATCTGGTACTAATACAAACTTGATTTAATAAGCATTCCTTTAAAGGGAACCTGTCACCCACACAGAAAAAGCTATATAACAGAAATCCTTTGTAAATTAAACATTAATCCATTTAAAAAAATTAAACCTGTTTAAAAATGAGCTGTCCGTCATATATTGTCTACCCTGCCTCAGGCATATATGTGGGGTGGTCAATTACTTTAAATTTCTATTCAGCGTTTCCAAGATGTCACTGTACTCCTCACATTCCATCTCCCTCCTCACCATAATTGTGTACCCTGTGCATTGGCATGGGCACTAAGCCCCCATTCTGGTGCTTTTTGTGGGTGATAAAAAAAAACTGCATTAATACCAGTGTTCACAAAATGGCACCTGTCTGTTTGCTGTGGTTGCATGTTCCTAAGGAAACAAGGTTTAAATAATTTATCTACTAAAAGTAACGTTTATTTTTATTAATTAACATGATAGAAAATGATTTGGAATTATTTGTTATAGTGACAGGTTCCCTTTAAGGCAGTTGGAGATATTTTTCAAAGAGACCAAGGTTTTTGGAGTCCATTGTCTCAGGTAAGTGTATTGGCTCCAAATCACAGCACAGTCCTGCATCAATTCAAGACCAGATAAAGCAGTTTACAAAGATTTGTTCTGTAATTTGATGGGCAGACATAATTAAATGGGAAACATACATTTTCTGTACAACGATAAACTGCAAACTAATCAAGGGGGAAAGCTTCTCACAAAAAATAAGTTACATTTCTAATACACACAAATCGTTTTCTAGCCTATTCATTCTTATAAGCTCTAGTTTCCCCCGTTGCATGTTACAGTGCTTTCTATCTCTGCAGTGGGAATTGGTCAACAAACAAATACACATTGCGCCTAATCTTAGAATGAAGCATCTACATTGCGAAATGTGAGCAATTGGTAATATTTATGCACATTTTAATTGCATTTAATTGATTCAGAGGAATGATCTCTGTGGTGCAGCTGGAGCCAGACCTACAGCAATCTTCAGCCAATTTGCTCAAAAAGGCAAATTGTTCAACCACAAAGAACAGTGTTTGGCCCACTTAAATTACAAAGAAAGTCAAATTCATAAGTACAGACCAACAGTATATCTAACAGCTAAACTGGGGCCACTAGCTGCTGCTGCTCCTCCTCAGTGGAAAATGAACCAGGCCAGGTACGTCCAATTTCAGCCATGTTTCCAGTCTTGGATTGTTGCAAGGTGTTCATAGGGAAGTACTTCCCTTATCCTTTGAAGTTAAAGTACTGCCGATATAACATTTACTGCAAATACTTGGGATGCTGGAAGTTGTTGCCTATAACATCTGGAGAGTTGCAAGTTGAGCATACCTGCTTCCAGAAGCTGTGGAATACATTTCAATGGTCATGTAGTATAAGTTAACACTTCATGAATAAAATGAACAGCCACTGATGGTATTTCATAAAACTGCTACTTAATATACATGACCATGTACCTTTTGAAGATCTAGGTAGGATTAGCAACATGTGAAGATCAGCAGGCTCTACAAAAATAATTGGCATCATTAAACACTTCAGCCAGTTCATTACAGGAGAGTAATAATGTTGCCACTGAACATAAAATCCTGTTTAATACTCCTCTTCCATCTCTCCTCTTCTTGGATCAACCATCTGTCATTCACACTCTCCTTGGAGCACATATGTCTTCATCTGCAACGACTTTCCCCTGATTTCCTTTGTTTAGCTGGAAATCCTATCTGTCAAGTAATTATCCCATAAATCTTACCATTGATTAAGCTGCCATTGGGCTTGAGGCCAGCAGAAATCCCATTATTGTGCAGCATTATCACTGCAGCCTGACAATAAACCCAAGCTAAGGGGCAGAACATTACTCACACATGCCAAGGAGAAAAGCATTATGGGAACACACCATGCAACATGCTATTGTCTCTGCTTAATAGAATTGTACCACAATATATAGCTGTTTTAAACATTTATGTAAAATACACACACTGAATAATCCATTCTCTTGGTTAATGGATTGTTTTATGTGATATATACTAAAACATACATGAATTTCATCTTCCTACGGGAGAAAATAACTGACTCCAAAATCTGCACTACTCTTTTAGTACATATTTCACTCAAGACTAGGAGTATTAACCCTTCATACTTAGGATTTTGATGTTTTTACTTTGGTGTAAGGATTGTTTCTTAATTTCATTTCAAGCTATTTATAATAAATATAAATAGGTACCAGTGAATTATAAACTGATTTTGCAAATAAAGGGTTGTTTCATACTGTATGGGAAACAGTATTGGTGTCTAAGCAGGTTAAACTTTCCTATTCCTTGGAAGGTCCCCTCAGTGCAAGCAAATTATTATATATAGTGTTGGGGAAGAGAAACACTGGTATGTGAATGCCACTACATGGGCACAATTAGAACTGCATGGCTTAGAAGATAAACAGCTTAAAAAAAGAAAGAGGTATTACTATCTCATAAATAACTGTCACTGTACAGATTGACTGACACTATAAATTTCACTGGCTTGTTTTCAAGTAGTTGCTCTGTAAACATGGCTTTGTGCTTTGTCAGGCTCTAAAACCTCTATGCTTAAGTTTCATGTAAAAAGACTAGCGATGCAGCAATTCAAGGATTCAGTCTGAGATTTGGCCAGGATTCATGCTTTTTTTCGGCAAGATTCAATTTTGCCCAAATCCAAATGTCTGGCCAAACTGGATCCTTGAAATCATGTGACTTATCATCACATGAAAAAGGAAGTTAGATTTGGTGCATCCCTAAAATATACATGGTAAAGAATAATCAAGTGGTGTTGATAGAGATATTACACAAAATGTGGCAATGTTGCACTAGTGTTGCTTTATGCGTAAAGCACATCTGCATTTGTGCTTGTGGGTGTAGGTGAAAAGTGTCTCAAGTAATGTTAAAGCAGGAAGTCAAGAGAAGGAATAATAATTTATTCTCATGTTTATTTGGCAAATAAAGACTTGGCGAAATGGAGGCTAGTGCTGAACTTGAATATAATAAACCCCATTGTCTTGCTACTAAAGTTCAATATGGAGCCAACACAATATCAACATGATAACTTTATTTGTTCAAGAGGGTGATTGGACTCTTCTCATTGTCCAAAAGATGCCTACTAGCCTATCACCAGTGTTATCTGCCTGTTGCAGTTGGACGCATATCCAGTAGTTAATTTTTTTTTACAGCAATAGCAGTGCAACAATAGAAGCAATGTGACAGCAATAGTGACAGCAGTCACAAAGTATAGTATGCTAAAATATTTATTTTCTCTTTTTATTATTAAATGTAACATTGTACATGAGTGGATGTGGTTGGGGGAGTGATAAAAAAGTAGGTATGGTCTAAATAAAAATATGCGTACCATAGCCAAATTTCATTTTGAAAATAAGGTAACATTTTGTTCCTGGTAACTTCCACATTATAAGCATCCAATCAGTGCATTAACATTGCTTTATCTGTTCATCTTCAATAATCATCAATATAGCTCAATTATGGCCACTGAGATCAAACATACATGAGAAAAAAAAACCTGGTGCGGTCATCTTCTGTATACATCCCCAGGGATCCATCTAGACACAACTAATGTAGATGGACCAACTTAAAGCAATAAAGCACCTGTATAAAACTCCTCTATACTCATCAGCCTTCTGACTGAGAATACTCTTTGTGTGCTCATTATAAAGGTATTGCTTCTATGCTGTGTACTGAATACAAGTGCCTAGTTAAAGGGTATATACATTCACTGAGTGACAGCTGAGAGTATTTTCCATGGCTGACTCAGCAGTCTCTGTGTATGGGGTGCCTATAGATAAACTCTGAAATACAGCATACAAAGTTGGAATGTAACTACATGAAGGCACACTGGGGAAATCAGCAGTATTGCTGCAAGCACACAAAGGAAGTTTAAATCAAAAAGGGAAATTGAAAAAAGTCATCATGCTGAAGTTTAGGTGCCTTTATTCATGCAAAGGAGCAGAAGAACATGGATTTATCTGTATGGGAGATTGTTATTTGTTTCATGCTTGAAATGAACTTATGACAAAGCTTTGGGAGTAACTTTTAACTCCAAGCTGCATGCTGCACCAGTGCCAAAATTCTGCCTTTAGGTTTGGGCCAGTGTGTAGGCTGAATATTTGCTATGGCTATTTACTATAAATGTGTAGTGCATGGATCAGAACTGCAGTATAACTAGTTTTCTGATGCTACTTTAATTGGAGAAATCTGGAGAGCTCTATCACCAATATTATTAGAAATATTCCAAAAAGAAAGCAGTATACAAAGTGAAAAGTGCAAAAACAGGCACTTTTCACCTTGCCTTCCTATAAATTGCCAATTTTGCCATAGGTCTCTGCATTATGTTTCAGAGCACAGAGAATTGCAGTTAGCCCCATGAAAAGGAGGGTAGGGGGATGGAATGTAGTGGTGGCAGGATGGACAGGGCTAATCTGAGCCTGCTGACACTGTGCTTTGCACCTCAAATTGTATTCTTTTTGACGTGTAGTAGAGTGTAGCTCTTGCACCCCTTAGTCCTCATGCACTTGACCTTAGAATTACAACCTTTAGTACCAGAAATCAAGGCAAGTTGTTGGGTGGAATCATTGGTAAACTCATGGTGGGTAAAATTAGTCTTGGGAACGATTACAGATTAGAATTAAGGGAATTCTATTAGGCATTTTGGTCAGGGCCCAATTGCAGCTTACTGTCTGCCACTACTCCCTTACCTAAACATCTGAATGATGTACAAGTAGGTGAATAAGTAATGGACAGGAGGGGGGATGTCTATGTGCCTGCCCCCTCTTGTCCCTCATAAATAGAGAGCAACTGCATTCAACTCACATAAAAGTACGAAGTCTGAAGTGTGTCAGGCACAAAGCCACCTCACAACCACTATTACGCTGGAATTATGGGGAAAAAATATGCATTGTAACAAGAAATATGTCAGAATTGCACTTTGCACACTGTACTTGTTTTAGCTCGTACATAAGTCCTTCCAAGTTCAGTTGTAATGACAGCCAGAGAAGCAACAAAATATGCCTGAAATGCTTATCTGTATGTAGAAAAACGGTTTAAGCATTCTCTTTTGCTTAAGGATTTAATTCCCAGACACAGAACAATAAACATATAACAGAAGCATATACTGCCACTTAAAGTCCCTCTTGGACCTCCTTACCCTGACCAAAGGCCGTGAGGATGGTTAAAACCGTTTAGATACATCACCTGTAAAGTATGTTGGAGCCAGGCACTTGATTACGTCTCACCCACAAAGTTAAACGTATGGGCTGGATCCTAAGATACCACCTCCCCTTAAACTTGAATCAAGTTCCCACAATATGTACCATCTCCATCTCTTACTTTCTGGTGCCGAGGAAAACCAATTTAATTCTCCTTACCTATCATAGGACCCTTTTTTCAATAGTATCTAGCCCCTTACACCATCCTGGCCATGCCATATAAACCACCCAAACCCCACCCCTTTCATTGCAGTGAAATCCCCCTACATTATCAGGGCACCTTAATGCAGTACTACCAATCAAACCCTGATGGTGGCTCTGCTTCATCTATTACTTGCCAATTGGATACAAATACTCTGAGTTTGGCTAATGGTTGCAGCAATGGTTTATGACATACACCAGACAGCAAGAGAATGCTAAAATATAATTATATAATTAATGTGTTGTGTATTATGTATAATACATTTGTTTGCTCATGTGTGAGTGCATGGTCCATTCTCTTTAGCATTTCAGGAAAGAGAAGAAGCTTCAGGTCTGAACATATTCTACTCTCTAGGGAGATACTGTAGAAAATGTTCTGAAAGAGTCAATGCTCTCACACAAGAGGAGGGAAACATACTGAATGCAGAGGAAGGTTATCATGTAATGTGTGCTGTTATATGTATGGACTTTAAAATCAGTAGCGAACCACTCAGGGTACAGGATGCATTTGTTTATATCAGTCATAAAGGTCCCATGTTGGACTAAAGGTTGCACAGTGATGGCTAATGAATAGAAAATATAATAGGCAGGGTGGTTCAAGTTGACAGTTCACTGTGTATCCATTCCTACCAGTCAGTGCAAATACTATAGTGTAGTAGAACCCCCATTATAAGTTTTTCTGGGGGACCAGTAAAAAAATATGTAAAAATTCAGGAAAAATGTAAAATCAGGGAAAAGGCAACTTTTTCTTCAAGTACTGAAAGGGTATAAGCACAGGAGTCTTACTTTGAAATACCATGTTTACTGCTTTAGTAATGCAGTGCAGAATTAATGTTACCCTATGGGGGGCATGTGCAAGGCCTCTCTGTCAGTCACATGCACAACCTAATCCAATAAGTGATTGGTGCAGGACTGTATAAAGGGCTACCATGGCAAAATATACATCGGATTAGTATGTAAAACCTAATAACATTCAAAGAGGACAAACTGCAATTTGTGGGAACATCAAGAAAACATTACTTAAAATCGGGAAATGCACCAATTGAAATGCATTAGCGGGACCACAAATAAAAAATGTAAAATGCGGGAAAAAAATCAAATATAAAAATCAAATATAAGTACAATGAGAAACCAGTCCTAATTCTGAAGTCATGCTGTCTTGTACCAAGTGATCCCCAAACAGTGGCTCATGAGCAACATATTGCTCACAGACCCTCCTGTATGGAGCTCTCAGTGGCCTCAAAGTAGGAGGCCAAGTTTTGGAGGCATAAAGACCATATTCACTGCCAAATCCTGTAGGCTGCCAGTTCACATAGGGGCTCCGAAACAACCCTTATCCCCATAATCCTTTTTACATCTGAATGTGTCTCACATGTAAAAATGGTGCAAATAAGTGCAATAAGAAAGATACAAATCAAAATGTATATCACAGAAGCAATGCATTTTGTATTATCATAATTATATATGCATACATACATACATAACTTTTCCTAGTTAAATTTATATAACTGTGGCACTACTTGAATAATTATTATTTCTTGTGCAACTGCAAATTGTGCAAAGCGTATGGTGCAGCATCCCCCCCCCCAGAATTCTTGTGTAATATCAGCAGTGTGGGGAGTGTCACTTGCTGCAATTGGGCCGATGCCTCAAAATAAATGGAACTGCATGTGATGCGCATGTCTTTACAAGTCAGATGTAAGTTGCATTTTCAGAGTGGGGATTGCATCATTCTGGTGCTCTGCATTAAAACACCATTAGCATTTGATTCTTGAAGTGCAAGTCTGCTGTGTCTATTGATGCAACATATTCTGGGAATTCTGGAATCATCTCCATGTTCAGGGTTGTGGTAGCACCAGGGTTCCACAGCATCAGTAGGCAATAAAGAAGAAGAGACAGGTCAGACACAATGGTACTTAGTTTAACTACACTGAACCTTTTACCTTTTGTATGTCCTTGTATGATGAATATACAACTCATAAAAAATTAGAAAAAACATAGGGGCCTCCGCAAAGTTTCATGGCTACCTACACACTTTTTCTTTCACTATTAACTCAGTTGTGGCACATACTAACTAATACTACTAATACTACTGTGGTAGGCAGCACCTGGCACAATGTAATATCTTATAGTATTATGCAGCTGATCATATAAGCTTTCTGTAGAAATGAGTTTAGCTTTAACTTACTTGATTTGATCCCTTAACTTGCTTACACAGTTATATAAAAACAGGAGCCTATCTCAGTTTGTATTTGTTTAAATTAACAGTTAAAATGGCACATATATCTAGGTAAAGCACCTATAATCATTTTAGATGTCAATGTCACTTTTCAAAATTATCTTCTTTGGTGACAAGCAACATTTCAATCAAAAGATGTGTTGCAGATTTCATGTAAATTAGATTTTTTAAGCAAGATGTTTTTCATTATTTATCATATAACTTTTCTGACAACTTTCTAATTTCCCCATAGATATTCCACCAAGGCCTGTATTTCAGAACAAGGTTTTCAAAGTGAACATCTACAAAAGTCTGGCATGCAAAGTATGCCATACAAATTTTTGTTTAGGCCATGCCTACTTTTTACTACTCCCCTGACCACATCCACTTAGAGTAACAATCAATAAGTTTCATTTTAAAAAAAGAAAATAAAGATGTTAGCATGTTATACTTTGTGGCTGGTGTCTCACTGTTGCTGCAGTCCTTACAAAAAGAGCTCAGAATCATGTGGTGGACAATCCAGAAACAGGGATAATCTTGAGCCAATAAGTCTTGACAGGCAGGGCCGGTTCAAGATGACCAGCGCCCGAGGCAACACAGCCACAACGCTGCCCACGCTCACCCGGTATACGTGCACACGCGATCGTGAATGTACAAGCACATGGCCCATAAGAGAGGAGAGGGCAGGGGAGAGTGTGGCCGAGGAGAGGGCAGAGAGGGACAGAGGAGAAGGCAGAGGTGGAAGGAAAGAGCAGCAGAGAGGAAGGAGGGAGGAGTAACAGAGGGAGTGGAGAGTGGCAGAGGAGAGTGAACATAGACAGACCCTTTAACAGGTACCTGCACATCGTTGCGCCCTAGGCAGGTGCCTCTCCTGCCTACCCGTAGTTCTGGTCCTGCTGACAGGGACTTTGTACAGGGACACTTTCCCCCTGGACTGAGGTCTCAAATCAGGTCCACTGGCCTAACCATAGAGGAAGCAGTACCCGCAGTCATGGGGGGGGGGGCAGGGAGACCAGGACAGCGGGATCTACTTCCTCTATAGCTGCAAATAAATCCATGTTCCCCAACTACACTTCTACCTGCGGGTGGGGAGCAGGTGATGTGACTGACGTGGGTAGATGAGGTGCCGGGAAACCAGCGCAGATGCCACTGAACAGGGCCTGTCCCCCTGAAACAGGGACTGATGGGCATCCTATAACAGTTTACTTTTTAAAGGAAACCTTGCTAATAATTTTGTCATGCACAGATGGACTGATCCTCTTGCATTCCATAGATATACTTAAACTGATCTGGTCACCTGGTCCATACTCAAAAAACCATACACGGCAAGAGAAACAAAATTTTATTTAATGAGAAGATTAAGAAAGATAACAAAAGGGATACACAAAGTGAAAATAAACTAAAAATAGATCAGAGGACCAATTTACAAGGTGATATCACAAAGACAAATACCTTCATAAGCAAGTTAAGAGAAAACAATTATTTGGGAGCTTTTATATAATTATTCCACAAAGGTTAAGAGCCAAAATTGGAATTCAGTAACCATTGTTTTTTATTATTTGTCCAACATAGTTGTAGAAAAAGTATACTTTAAAGTGCTATCTGCTAATATATGTTTATAAATAAAATATTATGCATAAACCATATAACATATAAACATATTAAGCATAATTACAACTGAATGCAAACAACAAATATTTTAAAAGATGTAGAACAGAGGACTGAATTTAAAAAAAACCTGAATATTATACTCACAGTAGTTTAATAAAACAGAGGAATGCTACCAATAACTAAGAATTAGGGAGATAAAATCAAGATCAGGAACAGGCTGCATTTATTAAAAGCTTATACCATTAAACTTTCTTGAATAATTTGGTGATAGTACAGAGAATTGCATGTTCTGGCATAGATCCATCATATCTCTCTGTCCTTTTTCAAAAGAACACCCACAGTTGCATGTGGGACACTAGGCCACACCAAGGGGCTTATTTACTAACATTTTAATTTCTTTTTTTTCCCCACAAATCTCATAAAAAGAATGAAAAACTCTAATACAAAATGATACCAAGTAAAACTGCCAAGGCGTTTAATTTTTTTTTTCACTTAAATTCTTAGCTTTATTAAAATCACATCATTATTACATCATATTCTGTGACATTACACAGGCATACATTTTGAGTTTACACTTTTGTTTTATCAGATTTAAACTTCCTGAGTCTAACAATTTTTCACATATAACTATGCATCAACTTCGACAACATTGCTGGTAAACTGGTCTTTGGTTAGCTAAGCTTTTATTGTATTCATCTAATGGGGGGGGGGGGAGAGAAATTCACCAAAATCAACTAAACTCAAAAACAATAATAAAGAAAAAGAGAAAAGAAACAAGTTGGTGTGCAATCTCGTCATTGATAAGGGTATCAGATGGTAAGGTAAGGTGCTTATTTTTTTAGCGCATCATCCAGTGTTTTTTTGCTCCATTTGTCCTTTTTATATTTGGATCTTTTAATAACTTTATGGCATTTGGGATTTCAGAAAAGTAGAGTTTAATCATGGTTTCAAAAACCTCTAAAAAAATTTCAACCTCTGATAAATCTCCCAGTCTTGAATCTTAGATTATATAAAACAATAGGAGAACATTGGAAGTTAATAAGGAGAATAACAGATAAATAGCCAGAGATAATGGCAACTTATACAACATTGAAATCACTATTTTTGATTCTAAGAAGTTAAGGGGTTAAATAAGCAAAGTGAAAGTTATTATGCATTCACTTCTTAATATTTCCATTAGACAAATGACAAATAACACAATAAAGGGATATGGGTCCTTTAGTGCTGCTTAAAGCATACAGTAAATTCATGTTCTGTTTTTTTATTACAACCTTCATCCAATCTAACACTGCAGATTTACTCACAATAGGAAATTCTTTACAACCTCCATAAAAGCTGTCAGGCTATCTCTAATTATGAAGTCATAACGGTATTATAAATTGCAATTCCATAATGTTACTTCTAACAGTCAGAAAACCTGAAATGATACCATTAGTGAGTGTCTCAGATTTAGAAAGGTTGAATTTATTACACCACATCTGGTGACTGTGAACGTACCTCACCGGCAGTGCATCTGCTGAGCTCAGACCAGGGAAAGAAAAGAGGCACTTAGGGGGCAGACGCTAGAGGGTTTATAACCCATCAAACATTTCTCATCATTAGGCTCCTTCGCTCCTAAGTGACGCTAACCTTTTTACCAATTAAACATATCAATCTCATTAGGAACTGCTCCTTTGACCAATAAAACATGTCACTATCATTACATCAGTTGGGTGTAGACTCTACCTTTAAACCAATAGGCAGATCAGAGGAGTAAAGTGTTATGCAAATTTGTCTCATTTAATGTCATTAATGCCTGAAGGGATCTGTATTTATGACACCTAAATGTCTGCATCTTAGTCCCAAATGACCCACGTCTATATAGCAGCTGGGGCAGTCAATCATCCCCCTGACTGCAGCTGTAGTACATTAACCCTTCCTCATCAGGATGATCTGACTCTACTGTCCATACTTTATACTGAGGTGAGTAAGTTATATATTATTTTCTGTGTACACTAATACAGAACCGTTATGCAGTAAACCATGAAATAATCTTTTGTAATCAGAATTAGTCTGTTTATAGAAAGGTTGATATGTATTGCAATAAATAAATCAGACTCAAGGTATGATGGTACTTTATTGAGGGGCCTTTAATTTTGTGTAACGTGCTTGCCAAATATACACCTCTGCAAGGCTGTTTATATACCAGTTCAGTACAGCACTGTACACATCAATTAAGCAGGGGCTATTTGGATCACTTGGTCTTTCCTAAACATTATTTTAAAAGCTCTACCCGATTACGAATTGATATCTAGGAATATATCAATTTGGTTATCAATACCACAAAAACCTGCAGAGTTTATGTAAAATGGAATGAAATTACCAAGGACCACACCCCTCTGGAGGTTTAACTTATCAGTGCTGGTTTTTATATATCATGTATTCTTCAATGGTAAATGCAGTGATGTTTTACATATAATTTGCTTTATGGGTCTGTTAAAGTAAGGTTCTTATATATACATATAAAATTCTGACATTAAGGAGGGGTCAGTGGAGGGGGCAGAAGGAGGAGCGCCAGCTCCCTCCATCAAGATGACACGCAAGAGAGAGAATAAGACAGGACTCGTTTAGACGCCTGGCTGGAATTAGAGCGTCCGCTCTGGGTGAACCAGCAGCACTTTTGTCCTGCTCCTCGTTATAGACTCTGAAATTGGCACATACAACATGCCAGATTTTGCTGGGATCTGGAAAATGAAGAGCAGTGAAAATTTTGACGAACTTCTGAAAGCTCTAGGTAAGTCTTATAAATTGTGTCATTCTGATATTATTTTTAACATCACTGTGATAGCATTAATGCTAAAATGCATTGTAGAAGTGAATATTTAAAAGTATTTTTTATCATTTAGGGCTGTTAATGAGCCTTTTTATAATTCAGACAGATATAACAAAAAGCAAAGACAACTCAGAATACATAATGCATTTCTGTTTCATTAAACTTGCACTCTAAGGATCCAGTAAAAGGAGTGTGGGAATGTACAGGAACTGTTTGCATATTAAGCTCTGTATGAAGTGCAAGGTAAGTGCATACTAAGCAGCTTTTGCACTCAACATTAAGGATAACTATTATCCTTGTATGTAAAATAGACAGCTTTTTAACTCTGAATGTTAAGCTAAAAGGCTGCCAATATGAAGAGCCTACATATAAAGACTGGAAAAACTTGGTGCATGTGTGAATGAACATCAATCACAGAAGATTTAAGCAGTTGTGGAGAGGTTTATTAAGCAACCCTTTTCACTAAATCAGCAGTTCATTTTTCATTACACTAGGGAGTCCAGCTTGGAAATGCCCTAATGCAGTGTCCTGGAGACCCCAAATTCATCAGCAATTTATTTGAAGTCTTTAATAAAGCACAAGGAGTTATCACATACCTAAACAACCCTGAACATCTGCAGCCACTAAAGTGGATGTTTTATATCTCAAATCCAATGTTTCTTTACCATCCCCAAGAACATCAGAAATACTTGATTTTGGGTGCAGCAAAACTATCCTCAGGTTAACCTATTAACTACTTATACAAATCACAATATTGTCCTTACAAGGCAAAATAAGTGTTACATGTTAATGAAATATGGAGCTAACTGTTTTTATATAACTTGCTTGCATAAATCACATAATTCAAATGTATTCTTAAAACCAGTGAAACAAGGGCAGTGTACACTCACCATTCTTTGGTCTCATGGCAGATATTAGTAGCCAATCTTGATGGTACTGTAATTGAATCAGCTCTTCTTTCAATAGTGTAGCAAAGTGTTCTGTGGGTTTTTCCATCAGATCTCTTCCATAAAACAGATCCAACCACAGGCTTAGACATTACCATGTTGTCACACACAACCTTAATGGTTAATTAAAAGATGTTTTAGTTATTTTTTCTCATTAATGCAATTTCATATAATTACAATAAACTGCACTTAATAATCAATTTTAATAAATCATCTAATGATGAAATCCGTGCAAAATCTATGAAAAAACATGTAGCGTAAAACACATTGAAATCCAGAAACGATCTTAGTACAGTATTTCTAGGTCAAACAAATAGAGAAGAGAAGATGGATCAACCCACTGGAAGAAGCAGGGAACCAAGCGTGAAACATTTCTAGGTATTAATGAGAAGACAAGGCAGAATGATAAGGTTAGCGGCAGTGGTGTTACAATTTACAGCAGATGCTCTCTCTAGGAACTGATGAATGTAGGACAAAGTGATGATTACTATTAAGCATCTGAGCACTTAATCTGTAGTGTAATTATATTTTATTTTTATGTGAATTATATTTCTAATAATGCACCTATTGTAACTTTTTACTTCAATGACTCTTTGCTTGTCACTGCTAATTTATTGTTTTGCTGTACAGTGCTTTGCCCTCAAGGAGCGCTATACAAATAAAAATATACATACAATGCTTATATTTTATTGGCTGTTTTATCATCCAGTACTAGTAAGTTGAGGAAATCTTTGGCTAATATGCAAAGTGCTTTTAGGTACAAGTTGTTACAGAAAGCAAATGATGTTCCACCATAACATACTGTATTCTCTGGTACAGTAATAGGGATGTAGCGAACTGCCGATTTGGTGTTCGCGAACGCCGTTCGCAAACACCGGCAAAAAATGCGAACATTCGCGAACTTCGAACACCGCTAAAATCGTTCGATTCGAACGATCGAAGGATTTTAATCGTTCGATCGAAGGATTTTCATTCGAATCGAACGATCGAAGCCATTCGATCGAATGCTTTTCATTCGATCGAATGCTTACAATCGTTCGAACGAATGGAAATCGTTCGATTTTTAGCGGTCGAAGGAATTCGAATGGTCGAATGGTCGAACGATCGAACGCAAACTCAAAATGCGAACGTTCCCAAACGTTCGCGAACATTTGGCGGACGCGAACGGTCGAAGTTCGCGCGAACTAGTTCGCGGGCGAACAGTTCGCTACATCCCTATACAGTAATGATGAGGCAGTAAACAAGTACGGAATGTTTTTAAACTTCAAATTATTGAAGGGGCACAAACACAGCAATAGTCATATATGAAGATTATGTGAATGTCCGCAATTCAGGTGGCTCTGCGCTTGAATGGAAGAGCTTAACAATTCAGGGAGCCCATTACAATGAAATAACGTTAAATATTTTGCACTAGAAATGAACAATGACATGTAACTAGACTGGGCCAATGCAACACACATGGATATATCTGAACAACCATAAGAAGTCCTGTCTATAAATACTGATGAGTTTGTTATTTTTAACCAGGTGTTAATGCTATGCTTAGGAAAGTGGCTGTAGCAGCAGCTTCTAAGCCTCATGTTGAAATCCGTCAAAATGGGGACCAGTTCTATATCAAGACATCCACCACTGTGAGGACCACAGAGATCAATTTCACAGTGGCAGAGGAATTTTATGAGGAAACAGTGGATGGCAGGAAATGTAAGGTAATAGTCTTTCTATTAAAACCTTGAAACATTCATATTAGAATAGTAGTTCAACAGAATTAATAATCTCAAAAATGTATGCAAACAGTGTCGGACTGGGACACCAGGGGCCCACCCAAAAACCTTAGACCAGAGGCCCACTCTCAGTACAAATATTCTTTATCTCCTCAATCAACCTCTATTCTCCTAGTCTGTTTTCTTTATACTATAATCAATTATTCCATTTATTTAGCCTCTCATAGAAATAAGGAACGACCATGAAATAGGCCAAAAGTTTAGCAGTATGAGGGACCACTGACACCTGGGCCCACCGGGAGTTTTCCTGGTATCCTGGTGGGCCAGTCCGACATTGAATGCAAATGATGAAAAAGCGGGTGGATAGATCAAAGTCGAGTAATGGTGTCTTGGTTTGAGAAATCATGAAACACCAACAGGACAGACCTGTTCAATTGTCTGTGCTGGTTTAGGCTTATATCATGCTATGTGTCATTTGTCTTAATCACTGAGAACTTTCACTGTGTTTATGGTACAAACAATATATTACCTTCTCAAGATGAAGATTTTAAGGAGATACACTTTTAGATTTTGTTTTAAGTCACAGTATAAAATGTTTGGGGTTTTTTTTTCTTGCACTAATGTCTTCTCACTCTAAGTTGCACAGTACTCTTATACATGCCTATTCTTATCATGGCTACAGCCCTAATATGTTACGTATAATGCATATCAAGAAAATAATCAGATGCAATTTAATATAAAAACTTCCCATATCAACTCTATTGAAGTCTCTGGATAAAACTGGAACTGAATTAGGAAAAACTTTTTTCCATATGTTTTTTGCCCATATGTTGTAAGGTGATAAACCATAAAACAACATTTCACATTGATTTAAATCTGGCCCGTTAAGTTAGTAAAAGAGAATTTGCAGTACAAGTGTCCTAATGAGCAATTGTGGTAGTCACAAGGCATTAATAAGCATGCCAGTACATTTGTGGTACATCCATAGAAGTGTAGGGCTAAAACTATGACATTTTTCCAAGAATGGTATAATCTCCACATACCAATGGTTATCATTGAAAATGGTGTGGCACAACACCCTAGTATTCTATATTTTTAAAAAGAAGCGCTCCTCTCAGTTTTCACTTAGTGCCGCTGAACATGGTGTAACAGAAGGTACTTTTCACAGGGGTCCCCTTTTTCCATGTTTAGAAAATTCCAAATTCACCAGGGATTACATCATGCTACTGCAGAGAGCACAGGGTCCCTGTAATTCAGATAATGCCTACAGTAAAATATGGGGGTTCCCTGCAACTGCATGAGGGATGAACGGCAGTAGAACACCAACTAGCACCAATGATGTTAAAAGGAACCTTGATGGGGAAGCATTTTTATTTTTGCCATTGCTCCCCAATAGCATGAACTAATGCAGTAATGAGATATACCACTTGCCACAGTTACCAAGTGCTAATATATACTAGTGCAATTACTCTAGAAACAAGCATTTGCATTGCATCTATTACAGTTTAGAATTATGGAACTAACTGTTAGTTGTTACACCTTTTAGTTAAAGCCAATGACAGTGGATTAATGCTAGCACTGCCAGTGTATACTGTAAATGGAGCACATGCATTAGCTGTGCCAGTGAATTAACGGAAAACAGTAGTGCCTGCCTGTTGATGTAACACATTGGTGAGTGCATTAGCTGAAGGTAGAAAGTGTGTCAGTCCATTAGTATAAGGAATGATACACAAGTGGGTTATGACTCAATGTATATTGCAATGGCTGTCAGCTTGAACGTGAATTGGTTACATGATTACAGCAGAGACATTACACATTCTCCTGTGTGCCATTTATTAATTCTGACAGCGCACCACACGACCCCCTGATTTATATAGCCGTCTCCTGTCTGGCTTTTATCCAGACCAAAAAAACACAAAGGAACTTGATTCATTTGTTGCTGAAAGCTAAAAACTGGCAAGATCAGACATCTGTCAAGCCCAAAACTGCCATGGGACAGATGCCTAGAACCCTATTATTATTCACATGGTATAATTACTGGGAAGCCATAAAACCTCTCCGACGTTCATATAAAATCAGTCACTATAAGGTATTGAAATGCTAGTGGGTGAAAACAGCTCATATTCAATCAACACATGACTGTGATTGTCATAGAAAACGCTGAAAAATGCTCCAATTATTTCAAAACCCATTAAAACTGCAAGTTAGACATAGAGCTAGTCCAGGACTCTCTTGAACATCTAACATAGAGTATGTGTGCTTAAAAAAAATATTCTGTAAAGCACTACTCAGTGGCCTACTCTGTTACTTTAGTAGACCAAATGTAATATGCCTAAATTCAGCTGCTTATTATTTTTGATCCTAAAGGGAAGATAGAAACTAGATGGATTGCATAATAAAAATTTAATGTGAAACATTAGCTTACTTAGGGGAATTAATTTGCCAATAACTGATCCTGACTAGGTCAGTTCTCCAGCTGCTGGCCATATATATATATATATATATATATAGGATGCATTGTGACATGACATCCTTGCTTACTCATACAGAACTCAGAAAGCACTAGTAATGGCGACCTTCAGCTTGCGACATCATGATCTAACATACAATTAGTACAGAAAGTGCACCATGCTGACTAGTGCCTTCAAGTAGAAAGTTGGACAGCACTTTTATTGAAAAAATAGGGCACAAACAAGGTACACTTAAGGAGTTTTATATTGTTCTAATTTTAACACTTAGGGCAGTTTTATCAATGGTCGAATTTTCAAGGTGATGGGAGTTTTCTTAAACCCCATCAATTCGAATAAAAAAAGACCAACCAAAATGTATTTAAAAAGTAAAAAAATTTTAACTTCGAGTGAATAGGCTGTATTCGATCATTCTAATCTAATTCGGGTCGTATTCGATCAAATTTGATTCGAAGTATTAAAAAAAAACTTTGATTTTTCAAAGTCCACCAAATAACGCCCAGTACCGCAGACAGTCTTGAACTGGGCCGTCGAGCCTAGGGGAAATTAATGGGGCACGCCGAATTGGATGACGCCACGCAAAAATTGGATGCCGACCCCCTCAACCCCCCCCCTGGTCCTTGCAAAAAAATTTGGCTCTACACCAGTCCCCAAATCAAAAAAGGTTGGGGACCGCTGTTGTAGGAGGTCCCCTATAGGCTAAAACAGCAATTTGGCAGGTTTCAGATGGCGAATAGTTGAAGTTGGATTTTTAACGAGAAAAAAATAATCTAATTTGGACTATTCCCTATTCAAAGTACACTAAGGGGGTTATTTGCTAAACACCGAATGCAAAAATCATGAAAAGTTTGTGATTTGTTTTTATAACATCGAATATCGAAACCAAAATTATGAATTCGAGGATGGAAAAGTCCCAATCTGAAAATACGGCCCCTCAGATCTGTCGAGTTTGCATATAAGTCTTTGGTGGAAAATCCAAAAAAAATCATGAAAACCGGATTTTTCACGATTTTTTCCCACAAACAAAATTTTCAGGAAAGTGTAGTAATAAATATGCCCAAAAAACCCGTGCTTTGGTTGGAGATTTTTTTTTTCCAGAAAATATTTATTTAGCTCGAAATTCAATTTCAATTCGACCCTTGATAAATCTGCACCTTAAACAGTGTGTTTTTTTTCAAGTTACTACAAATTAAATATGGGTTATGTATATTATTACTGTAATTTGCCCATGTAACTCTATTAGCCTCTGGACTGACACCAGCATTGCACATAGTAAGCTACTAATGAAGGATTGTAATATGTTTTGTTAGGGCACAAAATGTTCCCAGACACATTTGCGAGTGTTTTTCATTGTTTGCATCCTTTTTGATTGATTTCAACCCCAACACTTTCTTGCAAAGTTTGAAAACAAAACGCTTTGCGAACATGCACAGTCTATGTTGTAAAATGTTGCTATCGCAAAACTTTTTTTAGTGATAATGAGTGACGGAATATTTGCCAGCGAATAATTTTACATTGCAAGCAGTGCTAATCATTTGCAAAAACGTGCAAAAGAAAAATTTAAACAACGCTTTTGTTTTTAATGTGTAATTTTAATTACACCCCCCCTTACGTGAATAACTAGTAGTTAATTTACGAGTGCAAGTAAATGTAAGTAAGTGTGCATAGTGCAATTCTGATCACACCATTTTTTTACTCATAATATGTTATTTTTCCAATAATACTAGCAACATAGCACCTTTCAAGGGAATTTGTGGTTGAAGCAATGTGTCAGATGCATTAAAATGCAAGCAACTGCACTTCAATGCAAGTTGGATGCAGGATGTCATAATTTCTGGTGCTCAGCATAAAAATGAGGTCTGGGCGTGATAATGTAGCCATGTGTATGCTGCATCTATTGGCATAGGCTGCTGCAAAATAAAGTGTTAAGGATCTCCATATATAGAGTTCAAGTGATGATATTTTAGGCAAAAAGAGACAGAAAATGCTGATATCTTACAAGCAAGGAAGCAGCTGATGATGTATTCCTTTGTCGCACACTATCATTGCTTCACACCTACCATACTCTGAAAATTCTAATTCCTTTTCTGATTCACAGAGTTTCCCTGTTTGGGACAAAGAAAATAAGATTTATTGCAAGCAGACTCTCCTGGATGGAGCAGGACCAAGGACATATTGGACTCGTGAACTTGTGGGAGATGAGTTGATACTGGTGAGCAATGGACAAAAAAATATAATGTGTCATTAATTTATCAGATTTATTTTATTTTTGTTTCATTATGTGAAATGTCTAACAGTATCACTGTCTATGCTGTTTGACATATTTATTTAACACTGTATTCGGTGTTTGTGTGTGTTTCTTTATGGGTAACTATACATGACAATTATGTTATATGTCAATATGTTGGGTTAGTGTTAGATAGCTTTTGTTCTGCAGAAATAAGCTGAACCAAAATTCTGTTTTTTTGTGTGACACTGTAGGGTAGTTCATACTACTATTTCACACTGCCAAACCTAATCAGAAGTCAAAACTGCATTTTAATTTGTGCAAAAACAGTATATTCTGTTAAAGAAAAAACTATCATTTTCCATTGTGCAGAACTTTCAAAAAGTGCCTGGATTTGTCAGATTCCTGCAACAAATCCTGAATTCAGTGCATCCCTAATTGAAATTAATGGGACTAATACAGATGGGGAAGAAATGTCATGAATGTGGTGTAAAAGCAGTAACACTTAGGGGCACATTTACTAAGCTCGAGTGAAGGATTCGAAGTAAAAAAAATGAATTTCGAAGGTTTTTTGGGGTACTTCGGCCATCGAATAGGCTACTACGACCTTCGACTATGATTTTGACTTGAACGATTCGAACTAAAAATCGTTCGACTTCGATAGTCAAAGTACTGTCTCTTTAAAAAAAACTTTGACTACATACTTCAGCAGTTTAAACCTACTGATGTACAATATTAGCCTATGGGGACCTTCCCCATCACTTTTCTAAGGTTTTTTTGATCGAAGGAAAATCCTTTGATCGATCGATTAAAATCCTTCGAATCGTTCGATCGTAGGATTTGCGGTAAATCCTTTGAATTCGATATTCGAATTCGTAGGATTTTACTTTGAGGGTCAAATTTGAGGGTTTATTAACCCTCGATATTCAACCCTTAGTAAATGTGCCCCTTAGGGGCAGATTTATGATGGGTCGAATTTTGAAGTAATGGGAACTCCCAATTTATTTTTTATTTTTTTTGGGGTGAATAGGCCGTTTTTGTTCGAATTCAAATTATACGAATCGAAGTAACAGTGCATTCAATCAAATTCCATTCAAAGTTTTTCCAAAAAAAAAAAACCTTTGATTTTTCAAAGTCCACCAATTGACTCCAAATGGGTTCTAGGAGGTCCCCCATAGTCTAAAACAGCAATTTGGTAGGTTTTAGATGGCGAATGGTTGAAGTCGAATTTTTAAAGAGACAGTACATGATAAATTTCGATATTCTAATTTTTTTCAAATTCAAATCGAATTTGGAATATTCCCTAGTCGAGTACACAAAAATTAGCTTGAAATTTGAATTTTTTTTATTCAAATTTTCACTTTGACCCTTCATAAATCTGCCCCATAATATCAAGTTTATTTGCAGATTTTTTCAAGCTAAAACTTTTTAAATAAGAATACTGCACTAGGTTACATACAAGCATACATTTTACACTGAGAACTGCTCTGTTAATGTGGCTTTGTCAGATGTTTTTACAGCATTTTTTTTGTTTAATTACGACCCTTAAGGGTTGATTTATCAAACTTTCCTGTGGGTTTCAGATGTCATTTCAATGTATTAGTTTAAAACCTTTCTGACAATCAAGAAAATGTTTCAGGCAGTCTATAATGTTTTTAAAAATATGCAACTGCTGTGAATCCTTATGGATTTCCTAGTTCAATTTTTGATAAACGATCCCCTTTGTATGTAAATGTTTCACTGTGCCTCTATATATAATTAGATGTTTTTATTCTACTTTGCTCATATATTTCAGTGTATACTATATGTCCACTGTCTGGTGCTTGCTTTACTTACTTATGAGGCAAGGTACTCATGGCAGGAGCGGTCCTGGACAGGCTGAGATGGGACAGTCAGGTTGGCAAAACAGTCAGGGTTAGGAACTTCAAGTAACTTTACTTATAAAAACAGAACTATCAGCGAAAAACGATCAACATGAGCTATAGGTATGGTAGATTCATATTTTGAAAATACATTTTTAGTGTCAGTATCACTTTTAAGTTTCTCATTACTTTGTTTACCTGGATTTAACCTTTATTGCAGGGACATTGTTGTTATTGCAAAACTAAAACAAACAGTTGCGGAGGAGTGCTCAGTAAGTGTATATGGAAGAAGGATCATTAAATCACTGTGTGCCAAGCCTGTATTTGCACCTTGAGCTAGTGCCTGACTCGCACCTTTAGCTAATGATGTTTTTTGTTACTATTTACTAATAGCATGACCAGACACTAAGGTCAATGTGAGCATTACATTCACACAAGAATGTCTTTATTCACTGACAGAATACTCATTAATAATATCCCTATACAAAGAGGTTGTTGTTCTTTGCTCATTAAAATTTTGGCCTAAATGGCTTTTCTTTCTGAAATTGCCTTTATTATTTTTTTTCACGCTGACTGTAAAAATCACTGTCTAATCATCAGATTGTCCTCAAATGTGCTTTGATCTGCCCAAAAATATGGACACAGAAAATTGGGTGGGAGGAAGGACTCAACAATACAACACACAAGTAAAAGAACAAGTTGTACAATTCCAAATGAAGTCACACAGTCAGTTCAGCTTTTAATGACACATAATGATGCACCAAAGCCAAGTGTCTGGCCAAACCAGATTTTAACCCTCAAAATCATGTGACTTTTAGTTACATGAACAATGAAATGGCTAAATTGATTATAGTGTGGTTCTTTTTAACTTTTCCTTGCCCTTATTTGTATATGCAAATTAGGATTCAGATTCAGTTCGGGATTCTTTCATGAAAGATTTGGGATATGGTTGAATCCTAAAACAAATGGATTCAGTGAATTCCTAGTAACAAGCCAGTTTAATTTGAATTTGGGTTTTTACCACAATTCAATTTTTTTCACGCTATAACTCGCAAACTTGAATTATGACTTCCAATAAAGTAGTTATTAAGCTAAAAAAACATGAAAAACTTTAATGGAAAACTTCAGCATCTTAAAGCTTCACAAATCATGTAGAAGTCAGTGGGAGTTGTCTTAGGCAAAATGTAATCTTTTTATTCAATTCAAATTTTTTCAAGTTTTTCAAGCTTCTAAACTCAATGGTATTCGCGTTTTTATCAACTATTTTATTCATTCACGGTTTTTATATTTGGATTTTTTAGTAATAAGGTAACATTCATGTTTTTAAATTGTGAGTTTATGTGAAGTAGAGAATTATAACATGAGGAGGCTTATTAAAGGACGGATTTTAGTGGTTTTATAGGTTTTTAAAACCACGACTAAACTCACAAACTCTAAAACCACTATTGTAAATCTATTAAAAGTTACAATTATAAAAAGTACAAACGAAAAATGCACTGAACGATCAGAAAAAAATACCACAAAAACCTCTAAAAATTTCACATTTTTCAGACGACTTCTACAGCACAACGACAACTTTTACTTGGCGAGGTTTGACATGAAAGGCTTTTGTGGTTTTTTCACTTGATAAATCACACATTTTTAACGTTTTTAAAAAAACCAGGAAAACCACTTTTTTTTTTCTTGATTTAGGGAAAAAAAAAAAATCACATTTCGATTGTTAGTAAATAGGCCTCATAAGGGCAAGAGTATTCTGTCAGATTTCAAATTGTAAACAAAAACATGATTGGGGTAGGTATTCAATGTCAATTAAATCTTCCCCCGAGATATGTCCTTATGTATTATTCCAGGACTTTAACTATCACACATAAAAGGAAAGCTCAAGCATCTTCTCATGTACTTAGGGTGAACTGCAAAAAAAAAAAGACAACACTTGGGGGCAGATTTACATAGGGTCGAATATCGAGGGTTAATTAACCCTCTGTATTCAACCATCAAAGTTAAATCCTTCGACTTCGATTATCGCAAATAGTTTGATCAAACGATTGAACGATTAAATCCTTCAAATCGTTCGATTCGAAGGATTTTAATCCATCGATCGAACGATTTTTCTTCGACCTAAAAAACATTAGAAAAGCCTATGGGGACCTTCCCCATAGGCTAACATTGTACTTCGGTAGGTTTTAGGTGGCGAACTAGGGGGTCGAAGTTTTTTTTAAAGAGACAGTACTTCGACTATCGAATGGTCGAATAGTCGACCGATTTTTAGTTTGAATTGTTCGATTCAAAGTCGAAGTCGTAGTCGAAGTAGCCCATTCGATGGTCGAAGTAGCCAAAAAAAACATTCGAAATTCGAAGTTTTTTTTATTCTATTCCTTCACTCGAGCTAAGTAAATGGGCCCCTTGCATTATAGTATTTAGTGCTATCTATATTTTATTGTTGTGAGGTGGGGCCTGGATTTCTACTTCCCTGGAGTCTATTTCGAC
Source organism: Xenopus laevis (assembly GCF_017654675.1). Taxonomy (NCBI): domain Eukaryota; kingdom Metazoa; phylum Chordata; class Amphibia; order Anura; family Pipidae; genus Xenopus; species Xenopus laevis. The sequence goes on from NC_054376.1 coordinate 61,709,819, forward strand.
ACTGAAAAACCTTAAAAATAGACTACATTCACTGCACTGTTATCAAAGCCCCAATGTTCTGAAGTTGATAAATGAGCATCAAACAAAGCAGTCATCTATCAGATAAGTTCTGCTGCTGTTATATGCATTATATATTTTGGTGTTTGTGTCTATTGGTTTAACCAGGAGTCATCCTTGTGCTTAGTACTGAGCATGCTAAAAGTGCACATACACCTGTCAAAAGTCTACTCTATTGTGTTAAGAAAGAGGCGAAAGAAGCAGACTGCCTATAAAAAACGAAATATTTCATATTATTGAAGTTCTAACATCTATCTATATATTTATTTGTAAAATGTAACATTTCTCAAATGCAGGTTATGGTTGCAGTAATGAAATTGCTTGTACTTTTGTGTATTGCAGACATTTGGAGCTGATGACGTGGTCTGTACACGGATATATGTGAGGGCATAATTCATGGGCTCTACTTCTCGAAATGATCTCCAAAACAATTGTGTGACCTGGATTCACAAAACCTTCAACTTGGTGTCTCTCAGTAACATAGGAATCATTTTCCTGACACACCAATCACCTGTTGCATTTTTTAAGACAAAAAGTTTTCATTCGCTTGCAAAATCAGACTGTGTTCTTAAAAATGGCTGTTTTCATTTTTAAAAAGTGAAGGTTATGAATGATACACTATTCTGTAAAAAAAATTCAGAGCTGCGAAGCAACAATTAGATGAAAATGATTCCTTTAAAATGAATCGTGTTCTAAAATGGTGCTTAGTATTTTTATACACAATGCGTGTTCCATGTCCTTGTTAGTTAAGAAAGAAATCCCATGAATATCTGCACATCTAAAATATATTTAAATTGTCTGGATAGCTATCTTTCTCGACCTAGTTTCTACCTGCAGGTTTGTTTACATAGAGACAAGAAATCATAAAGGCTCTCATGGATTCATGCAAAATCCATGTTTTTCCATCCTGCCTGCTGTAACAATGTCTAAAGCCTACATTTTGTTAACCTTGAATACGCTCAGTTTGAGGATGAATTATATTAATCAATATACATTTTATAATTCTACTTACTTCATCTTCTCTGAATTGCTACAACTACAAATATGCTGTCCCATTAAATATATACATTGTGCACCACTTAAGTGCCTTTTTAAAAGGGTTGCACAAAATTTGGCAAAATATATATCTTTGCCTCTAAAAATATAGCTAGATGTATACAGTACATCAGAATATTTAGTCTAAGTTTATAGTTATAACACTTTACAGTTATAGCATTGATATCATTGGAAACACTGAAAACTGTCCTAGAAGAGCTTACCATCTCCTACAGAGTTTTGCACATGCTTCAATGAAAAAAGAAAAGGATTTTCTCTACCCATTAACAGAAATGTAACACTACAGTCATTTACAGGTATACACAGGCATTCACAGACATCACCACCAAATCACTTGACCCCACCCATACTTTTCTCAACTGCCCACTATTCTCCATGATAAATGGACAGTTTGCAGGTTCTTGGTAATCCTTGACTAGAGGTACATCCTAACTTCAAAAAGGCAATTATATGAGCATTATTATAGAATTGGAGTTTTCATCAAGCATCATTATATTTGTATTTATAGTTATGATCCCTATTGACTGTAAATTAACCTTTAAGGCCGAAGACAACAAAAAATTTTCTTAGCCTGTTTGTTATCGGTCCTTTTGTCTGTTAACTTCTTTTCTATGTTACCAAAACAGAACTCATTTATGAACACAGCTGTAAGTATGGCCGTGCTAAAATGGATGCACATATTGACGCTATTCATTGAAAGGGGCGTGTCCAAACATCCTCCTCACACTTCTGCCAAATGACATTGCACCAGACCAGTCTGTCTGATGAATTACATGCAATGGTGCCTATTGACACAGAGAAACCATGCAACTTCTGCCACACTGAATGCAGCAATAATTACAGATTGCCCACCGCAGGCTGCGTCAATAAGTGCAGCAGACTTTTGTCTAAACAATAACGAGAAAATATCAGAAATGACACAATTCTGACACTGACAATTTTGACCACAAATTGCATCCAATTTGTCAAAACACACTAAAAATGCACTATTGCCTACTTTTAAGGTATCAGATGTAATTGTAGCAAGTACTAATTTGCGTATGGCACCAAACATGTTAGAATTCAGTATGAAAATGCAGCATTGTGGGTAGAATGTGGGTAGAATCATGGTGATTTGCATCCAAAACTGCACTTTGCACACTTAAATTGTTTTGGTAAATGACTCCTTCATTCTTGTCTTGGGTACAAAAGCCTACAAAAAGAAAGGAAGATATTTATAAGTATACTGCTAATAGTGATGCTGAATATTTGCAAAAACAGCTCAATGTGCAAATGCTTTTAAGGCATTTTTATCTTCTGATGTTTGTGAACATTTAACTCAATTGAAATAGAAGGCGGAAAGTAGCATATTAACTCACTTTTCCATTACTATTTTCCATAATATTCCAGAAACATTATAAAAAAAAAGACATGGCATTCATTTTTTTAAACTGGTCTCTAGATCAGCAATGGTTAAATGTCACAACATTTCAAAAATAGCCTTTTTCTCTCGTGAAGCAGAAACATCCATTGCTCTTATCACATTTAGCTGCCTCTTCAAATTAGTTCACTCTATCACGAAAAATATTCCATAGAGAAATTTCCAGAAATTTTGATAAAAATAATCTTTCCAATGACTTGCTTAGTCAAATTGCATTTTTATAGTGAAATTTGGCTCTAAGTTTCTTTTAACCCTACATATTTTTAATTTTCTCCCACTTTTCTTAGGGCATATTTTATGCATTCATAACATAACTGTGCTATGAAACCTAGTTCTAATGTCAAAAGAATAGGTTTAGATAAGCACTAGGAGAGTAAGCCTCAAATATTGCCCTTGCCTTATGCAGTAATTATAATGTCACAATGTCACAATGTAAAATGCAAACGAGACCAACCAATCAGCATGCTAAAAAAAGACAATTAGCTTTTTTTAACTATAGGGATTTCTTTTCAGCATACATTAATATCTTTCCACAGGGCAAATAACCATATTACTTTTATCAAATTCCTTTTATGTGCAGGTAAAAAATTTTTTGCTTCCCTGTAAAAAAATGGACCAGCTGTAGTTATATGTCTGTCTTTTTATATTATTGAGTGATTAGATTGTGGTTTTTGAAACTCACAAACTCTAAAACCATAATTGTCATTGTATTTATTAAGATCTGATTATAAAAAAAGAGTGAACGAAAAAAAAAAACGCTAACTGATGTGCTAAAGGATACAAATAAAAATTCAAATTCTTCAGATAATTTCTAGCGAGGAAAAAATGTGAAAACCTCTAAAAGTCCAAATTGATTTAAAGTGGTCCAGTAAGATCAGGGCAGCTTCATCTATAGGACCTCTACAACTGTTACTTGGCAAAGTTATGCCCTAGAGATTTGTGCAGTTTTTACAACTAAGAATTTTTAGAACTAAGTAAAGAAATTTTTAGAAATATAGTAAATCCACAAATGTTTTGAGATTAAATTGTCAGTAAACGACTCCCATTCTTTTTCCAAGGAACCTAGAACAATAATCTGAGAGTCAGCTTTGCAACAAAATTGGATTTATTATTTTTGTATGCACCTTTTTAATTACTGTTTTCAACCCATAGTTTAGGAATCTCTGGTTTATATTGATATAAATAGATAGACCGACCAACAGTTTCAATATTCTTCACATTATACATCAAAAAAATGTCTATACAAACAGTATATTAATTCCAAAACTTAACAGCACAAAAATACTGAGACAGAAAAATTTGAAGAAATATAACACAATATTACTCCTAACCTTCATTAAAATCAATTTTCAAAAAAATGTATAAATAATGTGTTTTACCGAGATGGAATATATACCTAGAAATTATTTATGGACAACAATAAAGCAACAAAAGAACACCTTCTAATAATAAAAAAAACCTTGGCACTTAAATTCCTTTAAATTGTAATTTAGAAAAATGTGTAGCAGGAAGCAAGAAGATTTTTTTTATGGAGAAAAGAAAAACTTGAAATACTTTTTTTCCATTTCTTTCATTGACAAAAGTCAGGTTAACAATATTGATGGGAAGTTTATCATTATTCACTTGATTTGTAAACAAATATGCAGGGAAGCTTTGGGATACTACAAATGTTATTTTATAATGCCCGATGGTAGTCCAGCCATGTATATGCAGAATCATAGTAAAAAAAAATTAGAGCTCTGTTTCTGGACCACTGGTACCAAGACAGCATTTCATAAGGACACAGTCTGTCTCTAAATTGTCACTGCCATAGGGGTCTGGAGGTGGCAGATAGCACCAACCCCTTAAATAATCATTTATATGCCATGTTATTTGTATTGTGTACTGTGCCTTTTATTGATTACTCATTGCCATACCATAAATGGTTAATTTGTGGTTTAATAAAATTATTTCAATAAAATGTCTGTTTATTACTATTTTTCATGATAACAAGGCTAACATATTTTTAATTCACCTTGAGAAATGTAGGGGCATATTTATGATCTATTAAGGATTGAAGGTAGTTCTGAACTAACCTGTGTTTTCTGCATTTGATTATTTTTGTTTTCTCCAATACCATTTTAAAAAAACAAAAGCATCTTTTTTATTTAAAAATTGTTTTTTGAAAAATAAACAATGAAAAAAACTCTGCAGGTTTAAGGTGGCAGGGTATTTAAATCTGCAAAAAACTGTTTGTATATATTACCTGCGTGCAACAAATCTCCTCAAAATACATTAGCATTGGTGTCAGCTGATCATGTTACATCCAAAAAATGCAGGAGAAGGCAATTTCTGATAATTTGAACTGACACCAATCTCTCCCAAATGTATGCATTATTTGAAAAGCCATTCATGTAATACTGGGTGGTTGAATTTAATTGGAGATTTAGTTCAAGCAGCAAGTATACCAGGAGATCAGCATCCCTGCTTTGCTTCATTTAGGGGCACATTTACTAAGGGTTGAATATCGAGGGTTAATAAACCCTCGAATTCGACCCTCGAAGTAAAATCCTTCGATTTCGAATATCGAAGGATTTACCGCAAATCGTTTAGATCGAACGATTCGAAGGATTTTAATCTATCAATCGAAGGATTTTCCTTCAATCAAATATTGCAACATTTTTAGTGTTTGATAGTTGCAAAAAGATTTTTTTTGAAGGGGGAACTAGACCCTAAACTTTAATTTGGCTAAAAATACCATATTTCATATACAGAACTTTTTGCTCCAGCTTAAAGTTTGAGCTTCTCAATAGCAGCAATGAGCCAGGACCTCAAACTTGTTAAAGGGGGTCACCATCTTGGAAAGTGTCTGTGACACATACTAAGGGGCTCTGAGCAGCTGTTGAGAAGCTAAACTTAGGGGTGGTCACAAATTATCAAGCAGAAAATGAGGTTGGCCTGTAATATTAGCTGATGCTACAGGGCTGATTATTAAATATTAATGCTAATTTTGTTGGTGCCACATAGTAATTATCTGTATTAAATTACTAATCAGCTTTATATTGTGACATTTGTATTTTATATGTAATATATATTCCTAAACTCAGTAAGTGACAGCAGCACAGAGCGTGTGCAGTGAATCGGCAGAAAAGAAGATGGGGAGCTACTGGGGGTATAGTCAGGGGCACAGATCTTCCCTGCTAAAGGGCTGTGGTTGCCCTGGGCAGGTACAGAAACATCATGTACAACATTTCTAGTCTACTACTTCAGTTAGCTTTAGTTATTCTTTAAAGTGATACTGAAAGGATCAACCGCATCTAGTGGTGCTTTCGGCCTATGAAGTCTTTACCTCATATCTTCAGCAGCAATGGGAATAGGTATATCTGCCATAGGGAAGTAAATAGGAGGATGTACAGGATTTATAGTATGTATCCTTTAAAATATTGATAAACAGAAACCGCAGTGGCTCTAAAAGAATCAGACATACAATTCCACATGTCATCAAAGCCAGACTTTTTAGAATAATTGTGTCCAGTTCTCTTTGAAATGCAATCTCAAATGTGTGAATTTTGAAATGTCGACTTCAATTACTTCAGGCCCATCTCCCCCTGATGACCATGATTATACTGGCATGAAGTCATGGATCATTGCAGCTATTGAGAAGTTGAAACTTTAGGCTGGTGCAATAAGTTCAGTATAAAAAATACGGCATTTTTAGCCATATTTATTTTTAGGGTTTAGTTCTCCTTTAAAGGGGTTATTCACCTTCCAAACACTTTTTTCAGTTCAGTTGTTTTCAGATTGTTCCCCTGAAATAAAGACTTATTTTCAATTACTTTCCTTATTTACTTTTTACAGTTTTTCAAAAATCTAAGTTTAAATTAGAATTTTCCTGTCTCTGATGTTTGTCTGGCAGCTCAGTAATTCAGGTGCAGACTCTAAACTGTTACAATTTTGCTACATTGAGTTGATACATTTCTCAGCAGCATCTCTGGAGTAATTGCAACTGTTGTATCAATTTTAACCGCTGCCTGCGAAACCAAGAGATTCTGCTCAGCAGGGACAAAGATAAGAAATGCATCAACTAAATGTATCAATTTAGAACAGTTTACAGGGTCGGCGACCCCCCTCCCAGAGCTGCTTAGAAGGTGACAAAATGACACTTTACACTTCGATATTAGAAAAATGGTGACACAGAAAATATAAAGTTGTTATTTCTGGTGATCTATCTGAAAACAACTAGTTGTTTGAAAGTGAACAACCCCTTTATGATGAGCTTGATATCATGCCTACATCTTGTTTATGCAATGCACTGGCTACACAATTAGATGGAGAGGAGTCAGGGGGAATGTAAGGAGTGCAGTGACATTTAGGAAGTGCAGAATGGAAAATGAAAGTAATTTACTGCCCTGCCTCTATGCCTGAGGCACAGCACAGGAGTATGCAGTATATGATTGACAATTTTAAAGGGTGGGTCACCTTTAAGTTTACAATTAATATGTTATAGAATGGCCAATTGTAAGTAACTTTTCAGATGGTCTTCAATGTTTTACATGTCATTCCAGCTTCCAATTGGGGGTCACTGACCCCATCTAAAAAACAAATGCTCTAAGGCTACAAATCTTCATAGCTTATAACCAGTATGGATGTTTTAATTTAAAAAAAAAAAACACTAGAATTTGGGTTTCATGTTTAATTTGAAATGGGCTTTTATTATACAGCTTTTTGTCTGGGTGGCAGGTTCCCTTTAAAGGAACGGTTCAGTGTGAAAATAAAAATACATAGGGTGTGCAAAATAAAAAATGTTTCTAATATAGTTAGTTAGGCAAAAATGTAATGTATAAAGGCTGGAGTGACTCGATGTGTAACATAATAGCCAGAACGCTACTTCCTGCTTTTCAGCTCTATAACTCTGAGCTAGTCAGCGACTTGAAGGGGGGCCACATGGTACATTTCTGTTCAGTGAGTTTGTAATTGATCCTCAGCATTCAGCTCAGATTCAAAAGCAACAGATATGACCCATGTGGCCCCCCCTCAAGTCTCTGATTGGTTATTGCCTGGTAACCAGGATAACCAAATATTAGAGTTATGATAATGGGAGTGCAGAGGACTCTTGTATTTGTCTATATGTATTTTGTGGTCACAGCCTCATTGCACCCCTGCCAAATGGTTTTTAAAAATTAGTGGTGAGCACAACTTTCCCTTGTTTGTTATAGTTTATACAGGAGCAGTATCCAGCTCCATGTTGTAGCTCCCACCCATCCCAGCTATAGTCAGGTGATCCCACTGGTGGCTAATAAAAGGGCAACCAAGTTTGGGAGTTTTACAACAACAAGTAAGTCGCAGGTAAAACTTAGTCCCTTTGTAAAATGTATAATGAAGCAATAGAATTCTTAATGAATCAGATGCAAGTTAAGTGTAGGACTTGCCAGATATGGGATGACTTTGACGTAGTTGGCCAGCTTGAATATATTGCAATATATGGACAAACAATCCCTGTTTTGTTTAAAGGGATTTAGTAGCTGTATGCACAAAATGTCGCAATGTCTTAAATATATTGATGATGGGTTGAGTATAGCTACTAAAAAATGTCTTACCCTTTAAACAAAACAGGGATTGTTTGTCCATATATTGCAATATATTTAAGCTGGCCAACTACGTCCAAATTCATCCCATAACGGGTCAGTCCTACACTCAAATTGCATCTGATTCATTAAGAATTCTATTGCTTCATTATAAATTTTACAAAATGACTGAGTTTTACCTGCAACTTACTTGTTACTTTCAAAGTAAAACTCCCAAACTTGGTTGCCCTTTTATTAGTCACCATTGGGATCACCTGACTATAGCTGGGAAGAGTGGGAGCTAACCAGGGTAACCAGTCAGTGACCAATAGAGCTGAAAAGCAGGAAGTAGTGTTCTGGCTATTATGTTAGACATAACAGCGAATTATTATCTTATCCATTTGCAGCGAACCCAAGTTCATGTTTATGTTTAGTATACAAAATACAGCATTTCTACCATTTTTCTATTTTAGACTTTAGTTTCCCTTTAACTTGATTGACAAATAGTGAAGAGGTCCAAGCAGAATTTGGCAATGAGCATTTGTGCATTTGACCCTTTTTCTGACACCACAAAGCTTTTTTTTACAAATTTGAACTGCTGGATCGTTTCAAATAGATATCTGTTTTCTGAAACAACTGGCTTGTTCTACTAGGACCTAATTATTACCAAAGATCACACTCAGGGGCTAAAGTCCTTCTGGGGGCCTTATCATCCCGGAACCAAGGGGCCATGTGCTCCATCCTTTACATATACTTTATGGACTTTACCCATTGTCAAGTATGTGCTGTAACAGACACGGTAAAGGTTTATTTTAGACCGACCACGAAACATTCTGAAATTCATTTTTGTTATGCTGCCTATTAAACTTTAGTTTTGTGTTTGGAAAAATAGATTTTGCATGTAAAAATCCTCAACTACAGGTCTTTTATAAGTACCTATACACACAGCACTATACTTTAGTGCAGGGGTTCCTAATCTTTTTTTATCTCAATCTCAATCAATCACAATCAATATTAAAAAGAGTTGGGGAGCAACACAAGCATGAAAAAAAATCAGGGGGTGCCAAATAAGGCTTTTATCTGTATCTGTATGATATCTGTATGTCTTTGTGTGGGGGAGTGGGGAAATATGAATAGGTGTGGTAGGGTAAATGTCCATTTTTCCGAACTGATTTCCATAGATGATAACCCAGGTATAGTAACCATAATAAATTCTAGAAAACTAGAAATCTGTAGAAATTATTGTAATGACTTTTTTTTTTTAATTGGCAGATTCTTTGCCTTACTGTATACGTGTTGTACTGGAGGCCGTAGTGCGAAACTGTGATGGAGTCTTGGTAAAGGAACAAGATGCCTTTAACATTTTAAATTGGAAGACTAAATGTGAACTCAAAGAGATTCCTTTCTTGCCTGCTCGTGTCATGCTGCAAGATTTTACATGAGAATAAAAATGTTTTTTAAACTTTTAGAAATAGTGTTAATTATAGCTTTAGAAACCTTTTAGAAATAGTATTAGGTGTAAAGCTTATATGTTTTACTGTAACTATCCTGTAGTTTCTGTACCAGCCCAAGACAGCCCTTTAGCAGTATAGATCGGTACCTCTAAAGAAGTCCTCATAGCTCCCAATCTTCTTTTTTGCTCATTCACTGCACATGCTCTGTGCTATTGTCCATTACTGATCTTAGGGACCAACACAAAAGATACTGAATATATATATATATATATATATATATATATATAATGTCACAATATAAGGCTGAAGCTATTTAGTATATAATTTTTGGTCTGGAAACCTGCACAATTAGCATCAGCATTTAATAATCAGCCTTGTAGCACCCGTTTCGATGTCACTTTCTGCTGCATTTTTTGATGATTTGCGACAATCCCTAAGCTTCGCTTCTCAGCAGCTGCTTGAAGCCAATTGAGCATGTGTGTGTTGCAGACTCCTAACAAAATCCAGTATGGGAATCTTCTGTGCACACTGGACACCTTTGAAGTCCTGGATCATTACTACTATAGAAATGCTGAACCTTTAAGCTGGTTCACTATATTAAATATTATATTATATTTCTAGCCATATGGTTTAGTTGTCCTTTATACTAAATCTCCATCTTTAATGACGTTTTGAACAGTTATGTAAACAATTAAGTATATGAACTACATTACACCCCCACACCAAGCTTTTTGTTAGTTCAGCAGATCATTGGCAGTTCTCTTTTACAAACTAGTTCTCATTCTGCATCTATAGATTAGCAGTTCATCAGCAGTCTGGTGCCTATTGAAGAAGTAATGCAAGGTTACTCATTTGAAGACTGTGGCCCAGATGCGGGCTGCTCAAATCTCCAGTGACCTCATTAGATGGCTTAATATTTTAATTTGGCCACAAATATATTGTGTTATATAGTGAATACCCAACCCACTATATGGAAACTGCTTGACTGCGCTAACATACATTTATAGGTGTGTAGGGTTCTGATGTATATAAAGCATACGTGAGATATTGTTTAATGGTTAATATAAGTTAAAGGGGATTTATTCCTCTTTAAAATTAACCTCTATGCTCCTTTGATGTAAATACAACAGTCTTCTGTTTATCAAGTGGTATACCGGCAATGGTGGATTTTGCTGCAATGAGAGATGCCATAAGCAAGTTTGGAAAAGATCCTCAGCAGGTGAATCCTGCCTGTCCCACAGACCTCATAGCTGATCATTCTCTACAACTTGATTTCACTAAATTGTAAGTTGTTTTCCATTTGGCTAATTTTGTATGCAGAATAGCTATTTTACTTGAAATTCTTTGGAATCAAACTATTTTTAACATGCAAGGCAATGGATATTCCAATTGTATGTTGATTGGAAAATGAGTCGCTCCATTGGCGGGGGGCACACGTTTCAAGGGCATTGGCATAGCAGGAGATTTTTGGTCATGCATTCTTAATATTAGAAAAAAACATTAGAACAAATGCTCTTGAAATTGCCCCATTCCTTTGCAGGGCCATTGCCAGCAAATGCTTATAAGGTTATACTATAGGGACATTATTGTTCTCCAGTTCTTTTTAACAGTTGGTATTTAAACTATTATCAGATTGCCAATGCTCAGTTATGTTGCAGTCTGAGTGGTGGAGGATTAGCAGAGAACTCAAGTATAAAGAGAGTAAATAAATAAACAATGGCAACACACCACCGTGCCCGATCCGTCATACACCCGTTGGCTGTCCAGGCGTGGATGGCTTTAATTTAGATTGTCTAGTATGTGGGCACGGACCGAAGTACATCCGCCAGCCATGAGTTAATCACGTGATTTGGGCGCTCTTGCATTTCTCCAGATGTAACTCTGTCTGCCTTGGTGCGTTTTGTGCCTTGTATTGGTGGCGACCAGCTACAAGCAGTTACTACCTGCTATGCTCTGATATCGCTAACAGGCACCCTGCTCCATTCTGAAGCGGCGGTTCAGGGAGCTGTGTCTTCTGTGGCCGCCGCGAATATACTTATTTGGGTTGCCATATGACGGGTCCCAGGCAACGGGCGGCTGTACTGATGTTCACAGCGCGAGTGCGCACACCCACCTCCACTAGACGTTATGATTGGCTGAAGCAGGCCAGACAATGGCTTTGATTGGACCAGGAGGGCCTGAGAGTGCCTCCGATTGGCCAAGGACGTATGGGCACAAGAGTGTGGTTTTTTCTGGCAAAGCGATAGTTTTCCCTGGCAAAATACTTACCTGCTAGTATGCATTTCACTTTCTTCACTCACTCTTGAGTCCCACACTATCTGTTCTCCCTCCCTTTTGTTCCCTGTACCTCACGAGTGTTTGGGCACTATATACAATAGCTGACTGACAGCTAACACGGTTGCCTAGCAACAGTTCTTGGCGCCATTTTCTGGGATGTGGGTTTAAATTCAGGGGAATTATGGGTTGTCTGAATGTTTGTTTGTTTACTCCTGACGAAGATCCCTGTGGGGGATCGAAACGTTGAGCCACAATAAACATCTTTTTTTGTTTTTGCAACTTTAAAAAACCTGTGAGTGTCGCTACCTTCTACTTTTATGTATATATATATATATATATATATATATATATATATATATATATATATATATATATATATATATATATATATATAAATATTATTATGTGGCTTATATTTCAGGTTTAAACTGTTGTAATATTGAAATAAATAGTGTTAGCAGACAAACTAATGTACTAATGTGTGCATCTCTTATAGGAGAAAATTCCCTCACGCATTCAGCCCATCGAGAGAGCCCACGTATTACTTTATTTAGGAGATTCAGTGACAACATGTCACCTGCAGGAAGCATTCCATGGACTAGCCCTGCTGCTAAGTACTTAATGCAGAAGAAGTATGTCTGTGTTTAATAAATGCCACACTCTTCTCATTATTCACTTTGCTAACAGGTTTTTTCACAGGTCTCATTATCCTGGAGTCGGGCGAAAATAGAATGCTCCACAAAAGATTTGACCAAATTTGAAATGGAATGTAAACTCTATGCAGCCTTGCAGTTGACTAAATCAAAGCCCTGTGCAAGTTCTGGGATTTGGCCACAAAAACAGATTGGGGGTTTGTGTCTGTCTATCCAATGCACAATTACATTGTTCTTAGACTGATTGAACAGTAAACTCTCATACTGAGTCCACTATTATGGGATTCCGTATGCAAGATTCGAGATTGGTTGAATCAAAGCCTTTTTCATCAGAATTTGGTTTTGTGTGAATCCAAGTGCTTGCCTGAGTCAAATCCAAACTCTTGTCATGTAACTTTAGACCAGAACAGAAGGTGCTGATTTTACTGCATAGTTTGATTTTTTTTAATTCAGTAAACTTTTTAGGCCTTTTACCAAATGGCTTTGCAAGGGCAGCTCAAGTGTTAAAACTGAAAGCTAATTATACTTGGGGTGTATTTTGTGTGTAATTAAATGTTTTGTTATTTTCTAATTTTTTCATTGCAGTTTGGTTCCACGGGAGTTTAATTCATATGGAGCCCGGAGAGTTAATGATGCTGTGATGACACGAGGGACTTTTGCAAATATGAAGCTTTTTAATAAGCTTGTTGGCAAAACTGGGCCCAAAACTATCCATTTACCAACAGGACAAACTGTGAGTAATCTGGTTAGCACTCTTGATTGCTGTTGGACTGGAGCACAACGAATGTATCCATTTACTTTTCCAATGTGCATTTTTTTATTAGATCAATAGGCTGAAAAAAAATTACCAATTAGCAGGAATATAAAAATGACCAATTAGTAGGAATATAGGGAGAATTCCTTAAAGGGGATATTGCATCATCCTTATGAACTGTTATTATATAAATGTATATGTATGCATTTTAAAAAAGAGAGTCTTATTTTAACTCTTACAAATGTCAGAGCTGCAGAGAGATACTCTGTGTGGTGTGTAGCCTGAAATGAAGACTGGACATGTTTTTAAATCTGCCAGTGGAATAGCTTTAACCGTGGCAATCGGAACTCTGCTCCCCTGGTCAGACATTGCTCACGGTGATTGCTGGTAGTGGATATACACCTTTCCCCAAACCGTGAAGCTCTATTGAGCATTATCATCTCTTAGATATCATGATGAGATGGGACATGTTATATTTGTTACATACATAGTCAATTACATACATAACGACCAGTAACCGATACAAAAGTTAGAGAAGGCCCTGCACAAAAGAGCTTAAAATCTAAAAGGGGAAGGAGTTGAGACACAAGGTGTGGGAGTGGGCAAGATCAGACATAAGCAAGGTGACAGATGTAGGGTAGGCTTCTCTAAATAAATGTGCTTTAAGAGATCTTGTGAAAGCAGAAAGTTGGACAAAATTCCAGAGGAGGGGTGCAGCCCTTGCAAAGTCTTGAATGCGAGCAAGTGAGGAGGTAATGAGAGAAGAGTTGTGTAGCAGGTCAGTAGAGGAGTGTAGTAAGCGGTTGGGTGAGTATATAGAGATGAGTTCAGAGATGTAGGGTGGGGCAGAGTTATGAAGTGCTTTGAACGTAAGGGGCATTAGTTTGAATTTTATTCTGAAAGATAGCTGAAGCTGGAGTAGGGACTGGCAGAATGGCATGGCAGAGGACAAGGGGGTTGACTCTTTGCCTTTGCACTTTGTGTACTTTTTTTTTGTAATCTCTAAACTATTTGGTTGATTTACTACTGTGTTTTTGGTCATTGTCTTGGTGACTCACCCATTTCTGTTACAATTCCATGATGTGCAGCAATGCTTTGTTTTGTTAAATTGGAGGTTTTATCTACGGTGTTCTTCTAGTAACATCATTATTTTAATGGACACATAAACAGACTTAAATTCAGTAACCCCAGCTCCTTTACTGTTACCATGTGTTTCTTTTTCACACATGCTCACTGTTCTCTTTCTTTGCATGATGCCCACTCTTAGGGAGAATAGCAATAGCACTGATTCTTTTCTATTTGGAGACAATTGATTCTGGATCGAACACACAAACCTCTTTTAAATGCCATTGTAGACTTGTTCAATGCCTCTCTAGTTGCTATTTGAAGGCCCTGTGATATTTTTTCTTGATCAGCACATAGTTCACATGACAATTATTTCTTGAGAATGGCAGACTCTCTGTAACCATATTTTGTGTGCCTCTTTCGTTGGGATGGATGTCATATCTCACTGCTGGTATACCTAGCTTCAGTTAACTTTTAGACCAATGATTAGCCTCACACAGTAGGCTTGCATTATTCCAGATGAGCATAGGCTGGTGTGGACAGCTAGGAATGTATTTAGATGATTATTTTCTGTCATAGATACTCCTGGAAGCCTAACTTGAAAGTCTGATGATGAATTTCAAGAGGTGAATAACCCATTTAAGTCAAGGATGGCAATGTCTGATTTTTGTTTTCTTAATCAGTATTTGCACTATTTCACTTTAAGTGAGAACAGCATTAAAAGTACAAAATATTAGTTTATAAAAACATATATGCCTTCTATCTAGATGGATGTCTTTGATGCTGCAGAACTTTATGAAAAATCAGAAATTCCCCTCATAATTATAGCTGGGAAAAAGTATGGACTTGGTAATTCCAGAGACTGGGCTGCTAAAGGACCATTTTTGCTGGTAGGTCATTTTATTTGTCAACAACAAAAGTTCTCATGCTGGTCTGTAGAACTGACAAATGTAGTTTGAAGATGGTGGGTTTTGTTCTTACAACATTTGTGATCTATTAACAGGGTGTGAGAGTGGTAATAGCTGAAAGTTATGAGAAGATCCATAAAGACCACTTAGTAGGTATAGGTATCGCACCTCTTCAATTTCTTAGTGGGGAAAATGCAGAAACCCTGGGCCTTTCAGGGAAAGAGAAGTATTCTTTATCACTTCCAGCCGATCTGACTCCCAGACACAAAGTAGAAGTTAAGGTGGTTATGGGATTGCATGTGCTGTGGCTTGGTAATGTTTCAGACCTAAAATGAACAGAATAGGGAGCTGTGGGATAAGTCATGTGGTATTAATAATCTTAAACATTAACCTGAAAAGGTGTAAGTTAACACATTTATTATGACATCACATATATGCAGTTTGCATAAAGCCATCTGTCCAGTACATTTATTGTGAAACTTTCTGCTTTTATAACAAGGTATGCACAGTTTACTGCTGAAAATTATCAGTAAGGTAAAGGTCTTTATTTGGTGTTATTTCAAGTTTAATATCAAAGTTGTGACTCCTCCATTGTGTTTTGAGGCAATTACATAAATCAAACACAGGGCACACATTAGGAAAGTCAATAGAGAAGATAAACAAGCAGCACTGCCCTCTGGAAGTATTCTTTTGTTCTTCCATACTAATGTGTGATAATGTTATACTGATAATGTACTCTGGCAAACTGACGCCTGAAAGCCTAGCACAGCAAAGGCCCAAAAGTCAAAGCTGTAAGGGCAGAGACACGCTCAGATTCAGGGATCAGGGGATTCCTCTTCTTCGGGCGACTAATCTTCCAGAACTGCCTTCCCGCAAGCTAGAATGTAAATGGCACTCAGAGGAATTAGTTTTCCCGAAGTCGCCCGAAGTTGAAAGGCGACTTCGGAAAACAAAGCACTCCGAGTGCCATCCCATCGGTGATTTACATTCTAGCCGGCGGGAAGGCAGTTCGGGGAGATTAGTCGCCCGAAGAAGAGGAGATTAATCGACGGGCGACTAAATCTTCCTGATCCCGAAACTGAGCATGTGTCTCTACCCTAAAACATTTTGATTTTTCTGAGAAAAGCATGTTCATTGTTTAAATCTAACTAATTAATATAGTGAAAGGGATTGTTTTTCAAAGCCATTTGCCTGCTAGATGCACTTCACTGAAGTCAGTCGGAAATATTTTGCAGTTAAAGTCATTACAACAATGTGTTGGTCCCTAACTTCACTAACTGACAGCAGCACAGAGCATGTGCAGTGAATCGGCAGAAAAGAAGATGGGGAGCTACTGGGGCATCTTTGGAGACACAGATCTTCCCTGCTAAAGGGCTGTGGTTGCCTTGGGATGATACAGAAGCCTAAAACATAATGTACAATATTTCTAGCCTACTTCTTTAATTAAGCTTTTGTTCTCCTTTAAACTGTGATTTGCAGTGGACAATGGGAATATCTATAAAATATGTTAATTCCTCAATTTTGGTGACTTTTCGACAAATAGAATGGAAAGTGGCGTCACCAGAAAACAATCTTGCAGGAAACAAGCACAGAGGAAGATATCTAATCATACAGTCTTGTATTTTTTTAAAACTCATATTTTTATTAGATTCAATATAAAATAGAAATCTACAGAATCAGTTGGATAACGCACTAAACTTGATGCATTTCTTGTCCAACATCACTCACTCAGGAGCTGCCAGCTGAATACTTGGGTCTCAGTTTAGTTAGAGGTGCTGGGGTTCAAGAGGTATGGAGATTACTGAGTAATTATTTTTAGAAGTACTGTATATTGAAGGAACACGAATATTTAACAAAGTTATGCCTGGTCTGGCCAGTCCGACATTCACTTTAACCTGATTCATTAAGAATTCTACTGCTTCATTATACATTATCCATAGGGGCTAAGTTTTACCTGCAACTTTTTTTCCATGGTTAAAACTCCCACATGCTTGCCCTTTTTAATTGCCCATCACTGGGATCACCTGACTGTAACTGGGTGAATGGGAGCTGAATAATAGTCTCTGCAACATGGAGCTGGCCCCTTCACCTGTTGTACAATATAAGGATCAACTACATGGTAGATACATTTTCTCAGGAGGCAGCTTGCAACAGAACAAGATTTTTTAAAATGCTGTAAAGTCTAGTGATGGGCGAATTTATTCACCAGGCGCAAATTCGCGGCTAATTTGCGCGATTCGCAAAATGCCTGCGAAAATTTGCTTCGTGAATTTTTCACCGTTTCGCGAAATTCGCAAATTTTTCGGCAAAGCAAAAAGGCGCAAATTCGCCCATCACTAGTAATGTCTCATGGATTGTGTAGAATCGATCTGGAATGCGTCTTTCCGTGCAGTTCACATGAATATAAAAAAGGAATTTACTATATGAATGCCTGTGCCAGCTGTTTTCATGAAACCTTCCCTTACCTCTCATGCTCACATTCAAGACTTTGCAAAGGCTGCAACCCTCCTCTGGAACTCTCTCCCATGGTCTGTCGAACTTTCTCCCAACCTTTCTGCTTTCAAGAAATCTCTTATAACGCACTTCTTTCGAGAAGCCTACCCTCACTCTGCTTAACTACCAAATGCAACACCACATACAGTACCACATTTCTCACCCACTTAATTCGATCTTTGCCCACTCCCACACCTTGTGTATTACTCCCTTCCCTTTAGAGTGTAAGCTCTTTCTGCATAGGGCCTATCCAAGCTCCCAGATGTGTGCACGAGATTATCTTTGAATAATGACAAATCCTCTGTTTTGTTCTCTTCTAGAGGACATGGGGGCAAATTCACTAAGCGCCGAAGCGCCTAACGCTAGCGTCAATTCGCTAGCGTTGGGCATTTTCGTTACTTCGCAAATTCACTAACGAATGCTGGCGTAAATTCGCTAGTATTACTTTGCACCCTTACGCCTGGGAATTTTCGCTACGGACGTAACTACGCGCGCAGTGTACTGAACGCTACCTTTTACGCTAGACTTCCTTCACCACCTCAGACCAGGCGAAGTGCAATAGAGTAAATAGGGATTGCTTCAAAAAAAGTTCACATTTTTTCTAAGTCCCAAAAAACGCTGGCGTTTTTTCTATATTATAGGTGATAGGCTGAAAAAGATCGAAAAAATTTTTGGGGCTCCCCTCCTTCCACCCTACATTTCCTAACTCATGGCAACTTAACTATACAGTGGGCACATATGTAGGGCAAAAAAAAAAAAATATTTGATGTTTTGAAGGTTTCCCAGGAATTTGTAGTGATTCTACGAAATTTGAATTTGGCGCCGTAAGCAAATAAACCATCGCTAGCGTAACTTCGCTTCGCTTAGCGAACCAACGCCAGCGCAACTTCGCAACCTTACGCTACCCCTGTGCGCAACTTCGGATTTTAGTGAATTTGCGGAGCACTGGCGAAACTACGCCTGGCGAGGTGTGGTGAAGTGCGGCGAAGTTGCGCCTGGCGCAACTACGAATCTTAGTAAATTTGCCCCATGGTGTCTCTGAAAAAAAATAAGTGTTTGGTTTGCACACGTGAGAAAACTGTGTCAGTAAAGAAAAGCTTTAAGCATGGGAAAAAGTATTAATGCTTTTCTGACTGAGGGGATCACCCTCCAAAGTGCTGCTGTAATGCTAATAACATTTAGAGCTACTGCAGGATCATTTTGGATGGAGGTGTTACACAACTGTTTATTCGAGTCATATTCCTCTGCCTGTCGTTTGCTCCTTGTGATAAAACCCTCCTCCGCTGTTCTCAGTTGGTTGGTAAGTAGTCACACGTTGCAAGCCAGGGGCAGCAGCAGCAGCATGATGGAGTCAGCAACCACATCTAGATTGTAAGTAGATGATTATGGAATTATAATATATATATATATAGCCTATATTCTCATGTTCCCTGTAATTAGCATTGGATAAAGGTGAAGAATTCTCTGAAACTGAACTGTGCAGGACCTAAGTGTATAATTTGCAGCATATACAGTATATATATATTTTTTAACACATAATCACCTTTAATTTATTACTGGTTTCCATGTGTCTGTTGGTGTGCTAAGGGATGGGATGTTACTGTCTGACTCCTGTTTTCTAGCATATGAACACTTTTTGAGAGAGAACAAGCTGGTGGTACCTGGTGCTGTGATTCTCATGGTGATTCGTATACTGGATTTAGAGCTTTCTTGTTTTGTATCATGCCACATAATATACATCCTCACATGTCCTGGGAAGTGTTGCACTGTCTGAAAGGGTTTTTAGGATTCAATAAACATAAATTTTCGACAAACCCACGTTTGGCAAACGCGATCTCTGATTTGCATTTTAGATCAATACTGGAGATTTTGTTGGTCACTGTATATGCTCTTGATCTGCTGTAAGAATACAGAACTTGACCCAGGTGCATCTAGAAAGCAGGCCGTGCAACTGATGGATGGGCCTTGCAGTTAAACGGGGTATTATCCAGTTTTGACCTTTCTGTCAGGTACAGGGTTAAGCCAGAATGTCACAATAAACATCCAGTTACATTCCAGGCAAAAAGTGGCTATAAAACATTCTCTGCCTTCTCGTGTGAGTTGGCAAAGTTATTGAAAACCTTTCTCCTCTTCACATCTTATAGCTTTTGTAAAGCTAATTACACTCCTAACTGTCCATATCCTGCACTAAAAGCATTTTCTAGGGCGTTCTGTACATAATATGGAGATTTTGTACTCGGGTTCATGTTGTCCTCAGGAGCAAGTGAATTGCACTTATAGCTTTGTTTTGTTGTCCATAGAAAGCACTAATAGTCAAACTGCACACATTATGTAGCTAAGGTTATATGACATTTAAGCAATAAAATTAAAACTTGCTTAAGCTGTAATGAGTTTATAAATGAATAGTAAATTACATGCTCCCACTGATCCAATGCTTTTATAAAAGTTACAGGTTGGGGTATAAAGGGCTAAAAATATAAAGGGCTAAATGCTTATATGGATGTTTAGGATAAAAATGGAAGTCCTTATGATAGAATAGTGTTGTAATGTAATATGCATGTTTTTAAAGGGGCACTAAATCCTACTGTACTGCACTTCTTAACCACCTTTACTCAGTTGTTGCTGGACTACAAATCCCAGCATACTTTTAACCATATTATTAAGGCATGCTGGGAGCTGTAGTCTATCAATCATGGTTGTTTTCCTTTATCTGGCTCTGCAGGGCCACTGGTCGCATGGATATTTAAAATATTTCTTCATTTCAAGTCCTAGGCTCCTTGTTCTTTCTTCCTACAACTGGAATTGCTAGCGCTGAACAAGTATTTCCTTTATTTCCATGTGACTCTGTATAATCTCTCTACAGCAAGATGAATGAAACAACATTCTCATTGGTGAATTTTCTTGCATCTATAATGAAGTACATTTTTCATTGGTGAATTAAGTTTTTGGCAACTTCTATAGAGAATAGAGTGCGCAGTGGGACAGCTTTACGGTTGGGTTTAGTGTCCTTTAAAGAGACGAATCATGTCATTGTTGAGGTATAGGTATGGGAACTGGTATCTTGAAACCCATTATCCAGAAAGTTCAGAATTACGGAAAGACTGTCTCCCATAGACTCCATTTTATCCAAATAATACAAATTTTTAAAATCGATTTCCTTTTTCTCTGTAATAATAAAACAGTACTCTGTACTTGATGCAGCCTAAGATTGAATTAATCCTTATTGGAAGCAAAACCAGCCTATTGGGTTTATTTAATGTTTACATGATTTTCTAGTATTAATTACTAAATATACTAAATAAATTAAAGAAAGCTCCGTTATCCGGAAAACCCCAAGTCCCGAGCATTCTGGATAACAGGTTCCATACCTGTGCCACCATATGGAAATAGTGATCTCATTGCTTAAGTCTTTGATATCACGTTAAACCCACTTTACAGGCCTATTAAGAGAAATGTCTGTGAGGCTAGTTTAACATTTGCTGTTACAGCCTTCTTTTGGTATTTTTGGCAAACCTGCCACTTCTGTGTTGGTCTGGTCTGGCCTTAGAGGGTGCCCAAACAGCTGCTAATAGAGACACCAGAATGTAATCCTGCTCTTTAGCCAGTGAATGGAGGGACAGGGTTAGTAATGAGGCGGCAAGCATTACTGTACCATTACAAACAAGCCAGCTTGCAGAAAACTTTGTGTCCCCTTTTGTCTTTTAATAGAACTATTTGGTGCAAATGATAGTGCTACAAATTCAACCCCACAACATCTGCCTCAATCTCATACTGCTGTGTTATCCCATTATAATAATTTTCAAGTCAAGGGACCCCACTCATAGTGATCAGTATTTGTTGTATAATTTCCACCAACAACTGGAACATAAACTGGCGGTTTTCATAACTCACACCACTGGGTGAAGCTGTGCCAGGCAATTGTGAGTCTAAGGGGATGCAATCTTAAAAGCTGGCAGATAACCAGACTGGACCTTTGTCAAAACAGCATTGAAATCAAACACCAGACCAACACACAAGAGGGCAAGAGCAGATATTGCATAATATTGTAGTCCCATATGTTGTGGGGATATTGTGCCAAATTTCGAAAACATGCTCAGATTTTTAAATTGCTAAACAGAACACCCTCGGCAAACATGTGTGGGTGCTATCATTGTGAAGTGAGTTATCAGTGAAATGCTTTATTCATATCTGTACTTCCCCTGGTATTGGAAAGCGATTTTTAATTATGTACATTAACTAGAAATACACAAATAATTACCGGCTTTTTCCAGAAAAATGCAAGAACTATATAAATGTAAATAGCAACACTTCAACAGCAGCAGAAAAGCAATAAAACCACTGATAAAAGTGAAAACAAATAAGTTCCACAGCCCAACCCCACATAGTCATCCCTTTTAACTTGTATTACATGTTGTTATGGCCTAAATGCTCCTTTATTGCTCCTTTATTACTCCTAGTTGTTATTTATATTTATACATGTTGCAACTGTATTTAAAGCAGTAGTTTACCTTAAAATTACTATTAAAGGGATACTGTCATGGGGAAAGAAATGTTTTCAAAATGAATCAGTTAATAGTGCTACTCCAGCAGAATTTTGCACTGAAATCCATTTCTCAGAAGAGAAAACAGATTTTTTTATATTCAATTTTGAAATCTGACATGGGGCTAGACATATTGTCAATTTTCCCAGCTGCCCCAAGTCATGTGCTGGAGTAGCACTATTAACTGATTCGTTTTGAAAAAAACATGTTTTCCGATGGCAGGATCCCTTTAAGTATTTGAACGCCACGTACAGTTCAGTAATCTTCTCACCACTACTGAGTTTTTCTACCCATAGGCAAGGGTATTAGTCATTTTACTGCATTAGTCAGATATACAGAAGGTATATGGCACATAGAGGAAAAACCAGACCTGGATTTACACATTGGGAGCCCCTAGGCCAGGACCATATTGCTTTGTATAAATGTTGTGTGGGAGGTTAGACCCCAGCACCTAAGCTGAGAATGGGGGCAATGACAACAAACACTGCTATGTGATTATTTCAGTGAAAATTCAAATATGAGTCTTCTAGGAAAATGTCATGTAAATGTATTTTTTCTTGCTTTGGTTTCTCAATCTAAAATCTGCATAGTTGGCATTGTGATTTACAGATCCTTTCCTGTATTCCTAAAGGTTTTTAAATCTATACAAGGAAGACAAGTTCATAAACTAATGCATATTTGTTATTGACATCTGTGTTATACAGGGCTTTCAAAATCAGTTGTATTTGTAATTTATGGAAAATAAGTTTACATTATCTCTATTATAAAACGTAATAATCAAAAACATTAGTGGGCAGATTTATCAAGGGTCAAATTGGAAATTTGAATTCGAAATCCAAATTTTCGAGTTTTTTTATAGCTAAAACTTGCTGAATTGCTGTTTAAGTCGATGGGAGGCGTCCTGGATTCAAATTTGATTCGCATTTTTGGGTTGATCCTATTCACCCGAGTTTAATACATTCGATTTTTTAATACATTTTGATTGGTCTAATTTTGAGTTCATGGGAGTTTATGGGAGTTTTTAATTGACCATTGATATATCTGCCCCTAAGACTCTTTAATGTTTTTATAATTCCATGGTTTAGATTTGTCAAATTTGGAACTTGAGCAGTAGCAGAACTAGTCACTCACATTCTTTAGGGCAAAATTTGCAACCTGAAATCTCCAAACCCATAAGCCACTGGAACTACCTGCCACCCCCAACCTGTGTTGTTGCTGTGTTATATACAGTAAATGTGTGCTGTAATCTTCTTTCCTTTTTTTCCAAGACTTGTCAATGCCAATGAGACCACACAATCCACTGCTGATACCTGTATGAAGTCCATTAGAATGGATCTCTTTGTCCATGTTTCACTAATTCCAGCAGTGAGTAATATTTTTTTACTTTTGTGTATATCTAAAATGAAAACAGAAACACCTTTATTGTTTATATAAATAAGCTGATGTGTAGCAACGGGGGCAGCCATTCAAATCAGAAAAGGCTCAAGTTACTCAGCAGATAAGCTCTGTAGAACATAATGTTGTCCATTATTTATACTGTGCCATATAGTCTTTTTTCAATTTCCGCCATTGCTACACAGCAGCTTGTTTATATGAACTATAGTAGTGATTCTGCAGCAAACAGCCCAGTTTTACCAGTGCACAGCAACACTACATTACGTTTTTGGTGTTCCTTTAATTGCTGCAGTATTGCCTGTTGCTCTTTAAAGAAAATTAAATAAGAATAGCAGGGGTTAGTGGGCACACAGGAGTTAAATGGGATGTACAAGAATGGGAATGAAGCAGGGTAAGGAGAATAATAGGAGCTGTAGGGAACAGGTGGGGCAAAATGTGGGCAAAATATCTTCACCATAAAGTAAGGGAGCCCTGAAAACCATTGACCTAAATGAAATACATTACAGGCAGCAGAGTCCTGATTCCCCTCTGCACTGATGCTTTTAGGGATTAGTAAATCACATATATGCTGAGAGGAGCTTCCCTGGGGGCATTTTAGTTTGGCATTCTGACACAGAGTCGATGGAAGACGAGTTGATAGGAATCTTAAACTCCTATACTGATGAATGTAAATATTTCATCCAAATTATTTATAAATATCTTGTTTGGTTTATAAAATAATATTATTCTATCTATATTTAGGTTCTCATCACAGTTCTTTTATCCTATGTACAACGCCGAGCAAGTCTTTTGAAAACCACAGATAAGCTTCCATTGAGCAAGAAATTTGGAATTGTTGTGTAGGTACTTTATTCAACTTAGTGTCATGAGGCATGTAATGTAACTGCCATGTATACCCAGCACAAAAAAACAGAAAGTACAAATGTTACAAATGTTAATATGAAATTCATCTTGCCTGCCTGAAGGCTATCCAAGGGATTTATGAGACTGCCTAAGGGATTCATAGACTTTGTTTGACAATTGACATAATTGTTTCAGGTGTTGCAAAAGAGAAGCTGGGTGGATTGGTGACATAGGTGTTAAGGTGACCACTGTCTACCTACCTCCCTCTAATATCATCCAGACTATGAACAAGATATACTGTGTGGTGGATACTATTGCTCCTGAACCATAAACTGGAACCATTCTGTAATTTACCAGGACTGGAGTATGTTCCTACTACTGAAACAGGGCTGTTGCATGTGCAGTATTAGATATTATTCAATTGTCCTCAAAATACATATGAATAATGTTAAAGGGATACTGTCATGGGAAAAATGTTCTTTTCAAAACACATCAGTTAATAGTGCTGCTCCAGCAGAATTCTGCACTGAAATCCCTTTCTCAAAAGGGCAAACAGATTTTTTTATATTTAATTTTAAAATCTAACATGGGACTAGAAATATTGTCAGTTTCCCAGCTGCCCCCAGTCATGTGACTTGTGCTCTGATAAACTTCAATCACTCTTTACTGCTGTACTGCAAGTTGGAGTGATATCACCCCCTCCTTTCCTGCCCCCAGCAGCCTAACAACAGAACAATGGGAAGGTAACCAGATAGCAGCTCCCTAACACAAGATAACAGCTGCCTTGTAGATCTAAGAGGAGCACTCAATAGTAAAAATCCAGGTCCCACTACGACACATTCAGTTACATTGAGGAGGAGAAACATCAGCCTGCCAAAAAAAAGTTCCATCCTAAAGTGCTGGCTCTTTCTGAAAGCACATGACCAGCAAAATAACCTGAGATGGCTGCCTACACACCAATATTACAACTAAAAACTTGCTGGTTCAGGAATGAAATGTTATATGGTGAATTATTTGCAGTGTAAACAGTGTAATTTAGAAATAAAAGCGACATTTATAAAAAGCATGACAGACTTTAAGATTTACTGCAGCAAGCACTCCTGCAGCAAAGCCTCCAAATGATGTTGTGCCTAACCAATAGCTAATGTACTACTGAACTCAATATTCGGTTTTCTATCCCTAGGCCAGTGAACTTTATAAGTAGCTACTCAAACAGATGGTCATTTGGAGCTGCATGTGGGGCAACAGCTACAACTGTTTTTCTTCTTTTCTTCAATGAGTATTCAAACTACTTCAACTTTACTGCTCCACCCTGGGCCAAAGGTATGGATGTGACTATTTGTGTATTCAGTTATTTATATTTATAGAGAAGAAGATCTTTAAACTACACTGGCAAAGCTGAAGGATCAGTGCCAACAGTTCTTCATGAAGTGCTAGAGTAAACCACACACACCACTGTAGGATTAAGCACAATCTAACCCTCTTTCAAAAATTCCCCAAGCCGCAGGTTTACTAATCAGATTGGCCTGTGAGTTGCAGGCAGTGCTACCTATGCCTACCTTGATTTCTGAGGAAATGCAGGGGTTATTTGAATAAACCAGTATAGTCAAATACAAACTTTCGAACCATATATAGTTACAAAGACATATCCTTGTTTTGCAAAAAACACACCGCTGCATGTAGTTTGACCTTAAAAAAAATAACAACCTTCCTAGTTCTGCAGGGTTTTCTCCTATAAATTGTTAAGAAGCCCGAGGTTCTGCACAAATCTGCCATATCTATCACTGTTTTCTCAACAACTGATTGAGGCAAACAGTGTTTTGTTAATGAAAATAGGTACACTTGGTGGAACAAGTGGCACGTCGAATAAATTGTACCATTCCTGAAAATTGGTTTTAAAGTACAGGTATAGGATCCCTTATCCGGAAACCCGATATCCAGAAAGCTCCAAATTACGGAATGGCTGTCTCCCATAGACTCCATTTTATCCAAAAAATCCAAATTTTTAAAAATGATTTCCTTTTTCTCTGTAAGAATAAAACAGTAGCTTGTACATAATCCCAACTAAAATATAATTAATCCTTATTGGAAGCAAAACCAGCCTATTGGGTTTATTTAATGTTTAAATGAATTTCTAGTAGACTTAAGGCATGAAGACCCAAATTACGGAAAGATCCATTATCCGGAAAACCCCAGGTCCCGAGCATTCTGGATAACAGGTCCCATACCACTGATATGTATATATGTATGGGACAACATATATAAAATTGTGTGACAACTGCTGCAATCCAGAAAGTTTATTTTACATTCAGAAGTTTCGAAATTGATTGTGTAATAAATACGAACAGGGTTTCTATATTCAAACCTTTAGGATGGTCTCAAAAGTAACGTGCAATACCCTGTTAATTAAGGGTTCGGAATGTTGGCTGGTCATAGAAGATCTTTAGATTTCAGGCCATGAACGGCCAGTACTGGTAACATTAGACAGTTCCCACTAAAATAAATGAGAGGCAGCAGGGGATATTTTGGAGGCTTTTCCACCAGCTGAAATATGCTGATGGAGAAAGCATACATATATCATGCCTTTTATGTTAACTTTGCAAAAGAGGCCAGTTGCAGCATTCCTGAAATGTATTGCTAGTTGCATATCTTGTTTTTTTTTTCATGGGACTGTACAAAGCTATTCACACTGGGTTTAACATGGGATCAGGGACATGAATAAATGTCCCCTAATTTTAAAGATGAGAATATTGGGATGAATGAAAAAGTCTTATCTTTCAGGTGTTGAGAAGGTTAACCATAAATTAGATTTAATTAGATTTAATTAAAGTAAAATCATGCCTGTTGTTTCCATTTTGTATCTAGCTCTTGTTTATCTACTGTCTGCTCTCGAGGTTGCTATGGATTATTACCCTTTCTTTGCCTGTCTATCAACTGAAAACAGAATTCTTGGTTCATCCCTAGGATTCTGCTACGCTGTCTGCTGGTAAGAACAAATGTGCAGTTTTGTTTTAATGAGAAAATATCACATTTACAAATGCCTGAAATGCCATGTCTCCAAAGATTAGATAGGAATTATGCTCATTTTATAATGACTTAAAGGGGTGAAATAGAAATAAGCTCAACATGAACCCAATAACCCCAAATAGAGGTTTTGATTGGAAATATGCTTTGCCTATTGTTTTATAATGTTAAAAATTATCTATTTTTCTAATAGCTAATACAGAAGAGGATGTCTAATCAAATTCTTTCTACAAAATGAACTCTTCCATATCTAGCCTGCCTACAACACAGTAGCATTGTTACTATGGAGCTCATTAATGTTCTTTAAAGCGGACCTGTCACCCACACATAAAAAGCTGTATAATGAAAGTATTTTGCAAATTAAACATGAAACATCCATACCTCTTATAAAGGTGTTTAAATATCTGAGCTGTCAATCATATATTTTCTGTCCCGCCTCTATGCCTGAGGCATAAAGTGGGGCAGTAAATTACTTTCAGTTACCAGTTAGCACTTCCTAGATATCACTGCCCTCCTCACACTAATTGTGTAGGGCACTGTGCGGTTAGTCCCCCATTCAGGTGCATACACGCATTTGGGCAATATACAGCTTGCCTTAAAGGACCAGTAACATCAAAAAATTTTTTAAAAAAACAAGGCAAATTATACTTTAAAATTGCAAATTCTTTATAAGAAATAACTTACCAAAAACGCTGCTTCTGCTCCTCTTCAGAAAAGGCGGCAGGGTGACGATCCATCGAGCGGCGCTCGATTTCTCCTCCCTGGCTATCTACTGCTGGATCCTTTAGCTCCCACTTTCCATGTTACTGCAGGTTTAGGAGTGAGAGAGAGGCTGTGTCAGTTTTGGATGGGGAGACAGGCCTAATGTTTTCTTGCTGTCATGGCACTTTGCTTTCCTGTATCTGGGCAGCAGCAGGCTTGGCGTAGGCCTGTGTTCGGGTACACTGGTGCAGCAGCGCTTCAAGCATGAGCTTTCTGCGGATCACTGTCACTGCTTATAAGAGTCAAAAGAAAAAGGGAGATAATTAAAAAAAAGTATACAAAATAAATAATGAAGACCAATTGAGAAGTTGCTGACCATTCTATAACATACTAAGGGGCCGATTCACTAAGCTCGAGTGAAGGATTCGAATGAAAAATACTTCGAATTTCGAAGTATTTTTGGGGTACTTCGACCATCGAATGGGCTACTTCGACCTTCGACTACGACCTTCGACTTCGATTCGAACGATTCGAACTAAAAATCGTTCGACTATTCGACCATTCGATAGTCGAAGTACTTTCCCTTTAAAAAAAACTTCGACCCCCTACTTCGGCAGCTAAAAGCTACCGAAGTCAATGTTAGCCTATGGGGAAGGTCCCCATAGGCTTGGCTAACTTTTTTTTGATCGAAGGATTTTCCTTCGACCGTTGGATTAAAATCCTTCGATCGTTCGATCGCAGGATTTGCGCTAAATCCTTCGACTTCGATATTCGAAGTCGAAGGATTTCAATTCGAGTGTCGAATTTCGAAGTATTTTTTACTTCGAAATTCGACCCTTAGTGAATCTGCCCCTAAAAGTTAACGTAAAGGTGAACCACCCCATTAAATATATTGTTTATTATTATTATACATTATGATGTTTCCTTGTAGCTTTATTCCATTGCTTAGGTACTGAAAAATGGCAAATTAATAAGGCATACAAGCTAGACAATCATAACTCTGAACAGTAAATAATTAGTTGGACATGCCAATTCATGCCAGCAATACTTTTGTCCACTTCTGTTAATGAATTCTAACTATCCGAATTACATACCACAAAGAGTTCTACCTGTCTGTATTCTGTCAGCTCTACATATGAGCACTGCATTGATTAATAAGATGCTTCTCACTTGAATACAGAAGGGTTGTAGAGGCCATTGCTTGTTGGCAATCATCGGGTAAGCTTAGTGTGCTGACACTGCTAAGCAAGCAAGCTTGTCTGTCTGTGAGTGATCGAGCTGTAGAGATAGTAAAAGTAGGAGACTGAGCAATCACAACGGTTGCTGGTTCTGCCCATGCTGTTATGTGCTTCAGTTTACATGGATATTAATTCCCCACATTCTGAATTTTAAATATGAACCAGTTTTGTGAATTGTTTAAGGGTGGTTTTGACCTATTGTTCAAGCCTGATTTTCTCCAGGTAGTTTAGTTTAGAGAGATGCACTATGGTCCCTACAACAGGTTGCTGACACCACATTATTTTACTGTAGCTATGGGTCAATCATTTCATGAGCTCTGCATAATACAGGTGTGTGGGATAGCAGCACAAAATATGCTATAATTTGCTATAAAGTATGAGAGTGACCCCGGGTTGATGTGGCCAGACGAGACCAAGAACACATGAAACTCTGCAGCCGCCTTCAAAAGCACTATAGTTATAGTGAAGCATGGTTGCGTTAGCATCATGCTCTGTGGTCCTGGGTATCTTGGTATAATAGAAGGAAGTATCAATGGGTCACAATACACTACAACATTTTAGTCCAACAAAACCTCAAGCTTTGGGAATAATACACCTTTGAGCAGGGCAATGATCTTAAACCCAAGGCTGAAGAAAAACTGGGTTAGGAGGTTAGGAAAGAGTTTTTCTACTTTCTACAATGGCCAATCCAGTTAAGAATCTGTCGCACCATATGAAAATTGACTTGAACAAGGGTGATCTGACTAAACCAAAGAATCTGAAACAAAAA
Organism: Xenopus laevis; assembly: GCF_017654675.1. Taxonomy (NCBI): domain Eukaryota; kingdom Metazoa; phylum Chordata; class Amphibia; order Anura; family Pipidae; genus Xenopus; species Xenopus laevis. Next base: position 61,740,011 of record NC_054376.1, read on the forward strand.
ATTGTATATACAGTACTTAACTAAAAAAGACTTGAAGTTGTCTGCAAAAGAAGGCTTCAAAATATGAAGGTTTGGGGACGGAATACATAGGCAATTTAGCAGATTAAATGTTCTATATTAACATGTTATCTCCAACAAATTCAAATTCAATAAAACAGATTCAGTTTTTGCAAATTTGCGCCGTGAAATTTGTGAAATGGCGAAAAATTCGATAAACTCGTTTCTGACGCCGGCAAATTTTCACCAGCGAATTTTCGCGCCCGTTTCGCAAATTTATTCGCCCGCGGCAAATCGCGCAAATTCGCTGGCAAATAAATTTGCACATCACTACTGGCTATATGTTTAAAGCAGGGTCCTACACTGTGATAAACACAGGGTCTCCATCAATAGTTGTGGGGCCCTGTGCAATAATAATAATAACAATACCCTAACATCCAGATTTATGTTCAAAGACAACCAATACCCAATACAAGAATTAAAGAGGGCCCTGTCCAAAAGAGCTTACAGTGCTATAAAGTTTGTAGGGCCGTCACCCAGAGAACCCCAATTACTAGCCCACTGGATATTAATCCTACAGATTGGTTATGAGTGGCAAATTATTTTTGCAATACATTATGCACAGTGAAGGAAGAGGAAGTAAAAAGTCATTTTTGGCACATACAAAAAATCTACACAACAGAGAGGAGAATTGCGAATAGATAAACTACTACAGGGGCAAACTGTTGATTCTCTACCAACTGCACAAAAACTTGTTATATTATAGCAGTTATCTTAGATCTTTATATTCTCCTTCAGGTTTTGTGTGCAGTTGGCTGATATGTTTGAGTGCCAGAAGATAACTCAGGTGAGTAGTAACTAATGGTTTGGTAAAAAATATATTATTGCTATAAATAAGTGAATTAACTTTGTACCCCTCCAGGAGTTTGCATTATGATATGATGTTATTAAAGGTTGTGTTAGAAAATCAGTATTCAGAAACAGGTGGAAAAATAAGATTAGTAACATATGTTAACATACTGTTTCTTTACAGGCGAAAGATAATGAACTCAGATTTAGACAGGCTAAGCTTTAGATAGCTAGCTTTACAAAAATATTTAAAGTGAAAAATAGTGACATGAGACAGTACAGATGCAGAGTGGTGAACATTTGAGAGGGAAATATAACAATGTTAACCAAAACACTCTCTAGATCCTTCTAGAACAGTAGTGGGGAATTAAATTAGTATTAGGATTACAGTTGTGATTGAATACACCTATTAAGAGGGGAAAAAAATGAGGCATTTTTACGTGTCTTACGTATTTTAAGCTAACGTGTCTATGTCTCATATACCTTTTCGCTAGGCTTCAACCATCCTTCTCCTCACTCCTGTCCCATCTCTAGTTTGCTGTCTGTTTCTGATTGGAAGATTTCTGCACATCTTAGTGAAAACTATGTTGGCTCTTCGCAGACCTGAGGAGAAACAGGTTGAGATCCTAATACATCCTTATATATATATATATATATATATATATATATATATATATATATATATATATGTGTGTGTACATACACTCTATATGTGTAATTATTGAATAGAAATCCTTACTCTGTGAAGCTCTTTCTGTCAAATTTTATATTTAATTTATTGTTAAAATATTGAGTGTGTACTATTTTTTTATTTTAAAACATCTTAAAACTACTAGCATTGTCAGACTGCAGCTCATAAGATGCAGAATGATGGCAATTAATTTGTGTTGATGGCAACCAAAATGCTCAGAATTTGTTTTGTTTTTACATTTGTTGTCCGTTTAATTAACTGTATGGTATAAAATAGCTTATGTATTCTTATATTTTGACTTTAACACAGGAACATGAGGAACCATTACTGCCAAAACATCTCACACACTACTTGAATTACCTCCTGAAAGGCTTTCCTGAAATGTAAGTTTCTAACTGATGAGGTTAAAAAATTAAGCCACACACCCACGTGAATATACCCACAGTGGGACACTGTCACAAATAACCTTAAATGTATGTATTTGATTTAGTAATTTGTCTTATGGATATAGACTGTGTATCTTTATGAAATCAGAGCTAAGACTTGACTAGAGGAAGAATTCCTGTCAAGCTGAAGATTTGAGCCTTAGTCAGGTTTTTGTTTATTTATACAATATTAAATGAGGGATAGACAACTTGAGGCTGATGTTTCCAAAAAACATAAACTGAGGATAAAAAGAATGTTTACTTGCTTGAAATATGACAGTTTACCATACCTTTCGAGGTAGTGCAGTAAGAAGTTTCTTTCGGCTTCTTTGGTTCCACAGTACTATGTTAGACTGGGCATAGCCCACTTAAGATGACAGAACTAATTAAACATCCAAATATGTGCAGAGGGTTACTTAACCCAGTCCTGTTGTTGCCTGCTCTCATAGCTCTCTGATAGCAATTGGCCTAAAGCAAAAATATATTTGTATTTAGGAAGCATGTGTTTTTAAAATGTTTTATATTGTAAGAATATGAATCATTTTCTTTTATTTCTTTACATAGAGATTCAAAGAGGTGTTGGCTGAAACAGAAGATTTATACATTTGACCCAAGTTTTAAGTTTCCAACCAGGATGATTGTAACAGCTGTGCTCTGCCTCATTTGTTTGTACAATGTAAGCTTTGCAGAACATTATCCTTAATTACCTGTCTCACCATATTCTGTATTTTGCGCATTGTATTCACACCATACAAAGCGGTACAAAATGCAGTGATTACTTATGTGCCTGTCAGCATGGAATGTAAATTGAGTTTGTTCTGGATTTACGACAAAGATATGGCAAACATTGATATGCTGGTCATTATTTTCTAGAGATTCAAAATACAGCTATAGTAAGGCTACCATATCTTCAAAGTGAAATCCAGAGAGACCTATAACAGTTTGGGGCACGAAGCGAGTTACACACATTTTCATTTAGCTTCCTTTAACTACACCCACCCATGGCCTCAAAACCTCTGTTTCGTAGAAAGTATGTTAGCATTTTATACTTTGCAGCTGATGTCACCACTGCTGTCAAGCTGTTGTTGCAGTCAAAGCAAAAGCAGCTCCCCAACATCAAATTGTTGTGCAGGTACTCCAAAATCAGGGGCATTTTTGAGGCAATATCTGCAGTTGCATGGGGAGACTTACCCCAATGACTGAGGTCCTGGAAATGAGGACTGATGGGAACCTAAGAATAGATATGGGAGATTATTATCCAGAATGATTGGGACCTGGATGGACCACCATAAAAATAACAAAAAGGTGGTATAAAGGTGATATCTTTATTGGTTAAATAGGATAATCATAGCAAGCTTTCAGAACAGTTTAGTTGCCTTTTCAAGCTGAATATAAATCTACTAAAAACATTTTAACATAGAATAAACCCAACATGATTGTTTTACCACCAATATGGATTCATGCAGCTCAGTTACCATCAAGTACAAGGTATTGTTTTATTATAACAGAGAAAAAGGAAATCATTTAAAAAAAAAAATAGAATTATTTGCTTAAGATGTACTCTATGGAAGATGAACTTCCCATAATTCAAAGCTTTCTGGATATTGGGTTTACAGAAAAGAGATTGTATACCTGTACAGGTATGGCCCCTGTTATCCAGAATGCTCAAACCTGGGGTTTTTTGGATATGGATCTTTTCGTAACTTGGAACTTCATACCTCACGTCTACTAGAAAATCATGTATTGTAAATCATTAAATAAACCCAAAAAGCTGGTTTTGCTTCCCATGAGGATTAATTATATCATAGTCTGGATCAAGTACAAAGTAATATTTTATTATTACAGAGAAATAGGAAATCATTTTTAAAAATTTGACTTGCTTATAATGTAGTCTATGGGAGATGCCTTTCGGTAATGCAGAGCTTTCTGGATAACGGGTTTCCTGACAACAGATCCCATACCTGTATTTAATGACAGTCCAGCAGACTCTAAAAGTACAGTAATTCTAGCCAAGTATTAGAATGTTGTTTTACTGATGTTTAAAACTCTTGATCTTTATAGGGTATTCAGCAATAAGTAAGTTTAATCATTGGTAGACAACAATTTAATATTTTATCTTCAGTTTTTTTTAGTAGATTTGTTTGTTTCACCCAAAGCTGTAAAGGGCCTGGAACATTGGGCGCTCATAACAATAAACCTATCCTATGAAAACCGGACTATATGGGTCTTAAATTTGCTGAAAGGTCAGTTTATCTGTGGCATTGTTGTTTGCAGTATTTTTTTGTTGTGCTGTTAATATTAAAAAGGGAACACATTTCTGCAATGATAGCAGTTTAATTCTAAGCAACTTTTTAATGCACATCAATTAAAAATGATCAGCCGTTGTAAAGTTATTAATACATTTATTTGCAGTTGAATGCATTATCTGTTTACTTCACTGCTGGTCCTGATTACTCGTACTATTGCAAGAAAGTATCAGTAATTTAGTAGACATTACAGTGGGTAAAATACAATCATGCAACTGAAAACAATGAGAAACTGCATACGTTTATACTGAGTATATTATATTTCCTAACAGAATATTTCACTTATATTTTTCCAGATAGCTGGTTTTATGCAACTTTCCCAGCTGCTTTTACAAGTGTTATTTACATCTTGCACTTACTATCCTGCTACAGGTAACACTGTCACATTCATCTACCGAGAAAGAAATATTCAATGACTTTCCAGCACTAATCACTGAAAAAACACAGTGATGGCCACTGCACATATAAATGTTTGTACAGGTTATAGCAAAACTAAGAATGTCTTCTTTTTTTCTCAGGGGATCCAATTTAAGTTTGGGAATCACAATTTACATTTTTTTGAGTAGTGCAACTAATTTTAATTTTAATTTTTAAACTGTAGGGGGAAATTTTATTTTATTTTGGGGAATGATGGCAGTCCATCCTGAACAGCATGATGAACCATTTTGGGACCCAACTCATAGGTTCAGAACCCCTGCTTAAAATAAATAAATACATAATAGATACTGTATGTGTCTTGTGTTAACACTGGGGTCATTTGTAACATGAAATGTTTATATTTTTCTAGGAAACAAATGAAAAAACTTTATAAAGGCACCTCAGACATTTCACGTCAAAGTAAACCTCCAGTCATTCTGGTAGGAAACATTTTCATAACTAACATGTGATGCATAAAACAGCAGATTTTTTAAAACATAGTACAGAAAGGTTCATTTTTATATAATCTACAGTTTGGTAGTTTTTCTATTAGACTAAATGTAAATTATATCCTTATAAACGGCGCATTCCTACATCAATACATGCTGTTTATAAGCTAGAGAGAGCTCTGCTCCCCTTCCATCTAATTCCCTGACTCAGCTCTTCCTTAACATGACTCCTACTGTCTCACTGTCTATCGGTTGCGGCCTCTTTACTTCAGTCTCAGGTCCCACTCTACCTGCCCCCACCCCCATGTCCTCTCCATTTGGCTCTCCTAACATGATGCCTCTTTGTCTCACTCCTCCTCCTCTCCACCCACAGTATTAAAGGGGTGATTCACCTTTAAGGGTTAGTTCACACTCAGCGTGTTTTCCCATAGGCTATAATGAAAACATGCATTTTCCATAGTCGCCCGAAGTTGCCTCACAGAGGCAACTTCGGGCAACTATGGAAAATGCATCGCCATGTGTGCTTTAGCTCAGGCGACTTTTCATTATAGCCTATGGGAAAACACGCTGAGGCAATTCGGGAGATTGTCGATCAGAAGACGAGGCGATTAGTCGCCAGGCGATAAAATCTCCCCGAATCTCCTCGTGTGAACTAATCCTAAAGGAAAAATAAAAACTGTGTAAATAGATATGCTGTGCAAAAAAAAGTTTCGAATATAGTTATTTAACCAAAAATGTAATGTATAAAGGCTGAAGTGACTGGATGTCTAACATAATAGCCAGAACACTACTTCCTGATTTTCAGCTCTCTAACTCTTAGTCAGACAGCAATTTCAAGTGGGGCCACGTGGGACATAACTGTTCAGTGAGTTTCAATTGATCATTACCATGTAGGTCACATTCAAAAGCAAACAGTTATGACCCAAGTCAAGTCGGAGTTATGTGACCTGTATAAAAGCACAAGGCCACTCGGTGACTAATAATATCTTAATAAATTACAGAAGGGGGTACATTATCCACAATATAATTTGCCATGTTGATAATCATTGGTTGGAGTTTATCCTCAGTAACTGGGCTGTTATGCTGTCTCAGCCTGCTGAGTTTATGAGATAAAACTCCCCACTAGTAGGATGACTCCTACTTCTTGTATCTGTTTTTAACAAGAATCATGGGCTTGAATCTTGTTGATTTTTGATGTAGATTGTAAAGAACACTTTAACCCAACTTTGAAGTGCTATGGAGGTTTATGTTCAATTTATGTTTTTTATTTGTTATCTGTCTAGTAGCAAGTAATAATAACATTTTAACATGTTAGTAGTTTTTACTTACAATAAAACGAACAGGACATGTAAGTAATTATGATTAATTACTTAACTTTTCAACCTTTTGCAATAATGCAATCACAAAAAAACACAGATTTTAAAGGGGACCTGTGGTCCAAAAAATATTCCAAACACTATTTTATGACATTAGTCAAGCAAAATAAACTTTAATTGCACTATATAAATTATTTGAATCTTGTTTCGTTTGGTCTGGGAACTCATAATTACAGCAAGCAGGCAGGTGCCATTTTGTGGACACTGTTATAAATTTTAAGCCGTGCATCATCTTAAAATCGAATCGGTCTATTATGCATCTTTTTGTTGAGTGCCCATCTTCATATTAAATAAAAAATTAGAACATGATCTTTTATATATGTATAATTTTTTGTGTAAGAAGTTTGTATATAAAAAATTGCCCTAACATGACTTGTTTTGTTTCAGGCAGCTAGCATTCGATACACTGGGAATCAGATTGCTTACTTGCTGTGGGGTAGGTTACTCATGATGGTGTATAGCTTGCTCACTTTGCATAGCTGGTTAGATCATTTTTATAGGAAGGTCACATTTATTTTCTAGCATAGATGTGTAATTTAGGCTATCAATTTCTCTATTAAACTTTGAACTTGTCCAGACCAACAAGATTGACGTTATGGAGTGGCCAGCCCATTCCCTGGACAATAATCCAATAGAAAACTTGTGGGGTGACATCAAAAATGTCTGTTTCTGAGGCAAAACCAAGAAATGCAGAAGAATTGTGGAATGTAACAGGTGCCAGAAGTTGGTCGACTCCATGTAAACACAGATGTGCAGCAAAATCTTGAAACATTTTTCAGATTAAACTGTCAATGTTTGAGTGCACATTTTCTTTTAGAGTACTTACTCATAGTTACCAATCTGAATTTAGTTTTATTCAGGTTATTTCATCATTGATATAACTGACAGTTGCATGGTTTGCTTTTTGGTTGAATAAACATCCCTGTTTTGTTAAAAAGAAACTATAATCCTGAATCCCATGGCCCAGGAAACAAATCACAATGTGGATAGATGAACCCTTATGAATTTGTTCTGTGTTAATGTAAATCTGTGCTGCATCTAAGAAAAAGTAATAATAGAATTTTAATGGAGTAATAATACTGTATTTTTTGTATCTCCTTCTAGGATATTTCCTTCTGCACATTCTGTTCTTTTTGATTAGTCTGATGATCACTTTCTGGTTCATAATCCCTATACAAGAGGGGAGGGGAATAATAATTCTACAAGGCCTAGGATATACAGTGTAAGAATGTTCTCTGACAATCTTCCTTTTTTCATTTTTTTTTACACAGAGGTGACATTAAATTTCCTATGCATATGGGTAAATTGAAAGTGACACTATGTCCTTGAATTTCCGTTACATATTAGTTTCATATCAGTTTTCATATAATTTTCATTCTATTTTTGTGTCTTTAGACTGGGTATTGTGATCATGGTAGGTGTCATTGTAATACAGATTTTGGCATCTCAGTTCTTCTTCCTACAAGATAAAATCAATCCAAAGGACAAAAGCAAACCACTGGCCATCAACAACAGGTAAACATCAGTCCCTCTTGTATTTCAGCCTACCCCTGTGGCATAGAAACATTGTTTGGAAAAGGGTGTCATGGTCTATTGTAGCTACAGTACCTTTGACAAACAGATTAATTTAACAGTGCATGTTGTTAGAATATATATCATGCACATTACTCACTAGCTAGTCTCCAAAAAGTGAGTTTGAATACTGCCCGCCAATAAATTATCGGTGGAATGCAATCACAACAACTTTTTTACAGAGAGATCAATTTGATGCAATTAGCTGTAAGGGTAAAGCATGATCTGCTGATAAATCCTCAGCAATGAGCATCACTGGAGAATGTTTGCAACCAATAAAGCTCACCTCCCACCAGGGCCGAATTTACCCTTCCTGCCCCCCTAGGCCCAGCTACTGTGCCGCCCCCCCCCCGTATTTTCTGGAAGTAAATCTTTGGCTGCTTGCACCTGCACTCTTGCCTGAACTAGCTCCCTTCCCAATCCTCTGGACTCTATTTCTAATTAGTCTGGCGCCGTGCGTGCCTGTGCGTGCGCCAAGTGATGTCACGATGAAGCGCGCATGCGCAGTTACATGGCGACGTCACAGAGCGCAGACCGGAAGAAGTGGAGATCTGCACTGACACCGCTTGCTATCTACTCTCTGTAGAGTAGAGGCAGGCGCACAGCGGGAGTCTACACAAGCTGCTACGCTGGGTCAATGTGGGGGGCGGGCGGTTGCTCTGTTTGGAAATGTGACGGTCACGGACCGCTCCGCTTTACTATGTTATAGAGAAGATGTAAGGGGGCCTGCTTGCTGCCCCTAACATCTTGCCGCCCTAGGCCCGGGCCTAGGGGGCCTCTCCCCAAATCCGGGCCTGCCTCCCACACTAACTTGATGTGTCTGAACACTGACTGAATTGTGCCATTCTACATGTGCTGCTGTTTCCTTTCTTAGGAGAGCCTTTCAGAACTTCAGCTATTTCTTCATGTTTTATTCTGCAATCCTTGGCTTTGGAGCATGTCTAATCCGTATAATGCTTAACGTATTCCTGGGGAGCTGGTTACTTGCTAGGATCGATCGCCCACTCTTTCCAAGAGGTTATGAGGGTGCAGATATGGGTAAATATTGTAATCATCAAATCTGATTTTTATAACATCTTAGAAAGTGAAATGACTATTTTTATGAAGCCATTATTATAGGAGTAGAACAGACACTAGCAGTGTTGGACTGGGATGCTAAGGGCCCACCAGAAAACCTTAGACCATAGGCCTACTTTCCAAACTATTATTCCTTCTCTCCTTAATCAACCTCTTTACTCTCCTAGTCTTTTATATCTACTTACTATACTTTATTCTTCCATAATTAAGCCTCTTTTTTCCCATAAAGAAATAGGGAATGACCGTGAAATAGGCCAAATAGCTAGAAGCAAGAGGGCCACTGACACCTGGGGCCACCAGGAGTTTTCCCGGTATCCCGGTGGGCCAGTCCGACACTGGACTAGGAGGCAGACTTATCAAGGGTCGAATTTCGAGTTCATAGGAGTTTTTTTAAAACTCCTATGAACTCCCATGAACTCGAAATTCGACTAATCGAAAGCTTTTATAAAAATCAAATTTTTGAAACACGGGTGTATAGGATTGACCCGAAAACCCGAATTGAATTCAAATTGTATTTGACAACTTGATTATCAGGAAGGCTGCAAACAACTATAAATTCATCCCTGGATTCAGCAGGTTTTAGGTGGCAAATATTCGAATTTGAGTTCTTAAAGGGCCAGAGTATGATAAATCTCGAAAATCTAATATTAATTTTTTGAAAAACTCTTATTGAATTTGAATAACTCCCTAGTCTAATTTGATATAAAAAAACATGAAAATTCATATTTTCAATATGACCCTTGATACATCTGCCCCTAGGCGTCACACGAACCCCTGGGTGCAAGGGCACTAAGAGGCTCAAGAGGACAGGGCCCTGATGCCAGCTGCACCTCCTGCCACTCTGTACCTTGCACCTTTGAATGACATGCAAGGTTGGGAGGGGGCACCTACTGCACATGCCAACCCCCGCCAGCCCCTCTTGAATCTAGAGTTCCTAATGCAGGAATCTCTGGATTCAAGGTGCATTTTCAGGTCCCTGCTCTCTGAAACAGAGCCCTGCGACTATTAGAATGCTTCATTTGGTGGACAAAGTGCAAACAAATGGCCTATTGAAGATTTTTGCACTTTGCACACTGCATGGGACATTAAAAATAACCCTACTGAGTCAAGACCAGGAGACCTTGCTTTGTTCATTAACAATGGGGAATCTGCAAAGGACATTGAAAGGAAAATATGGTAGGGGGTGCCTATTTTTCCAGATGGTTTAGATGGGTTATACCTATGATTGCTGAACTTTTCTCATATGAGGGGACAGTACATATTACTGCATTCTGTGTAAGTAAAATAAGTAAATGATGTATAGTATAGTAGCTATTGCTTGAGAGTTTTTATTTCATCTGGGCATACTGTTTCTGAATTTATAAGGAACAAACATAGCTGTAAATGAACAAACATTCATGAATAGACATGAAATTATCCTTTACTTTTTTTTCTGGCTAAAATTCAGAAATCTATAATATGTTAAAGATACATATATTCCTTATTTTTACATATAACGGATGAAGGAAGGAATATTGTTACGCTATTAAGATAACTGTAACAGTTTTTGCGTCAGCTTTCTGTTCAAATAATTTCCATGCACCTTGTAACTAATGGAGAATAGAATCATGTCTCTCTGGCACCTCGTAGTGGTCAGTTTAAGGATGTATGTGCATACTGTGCTTCATTTTTTAGCATACAATCATAAAAAGCATATTACTCTAATGCTGAAAATCTCAATAACACTGTGCCACTTCTAATGGTGTCACAACACAAATGTGCATTACTGTGTACTATTTAGGGAAATTTCATAGTAATATTATGGGGAGGTAGAAAATAGTTTTTGTATTTTCATTGCTTTTGCCATTCTCAAGTCTATTACTTTATATTATAATTCATTATTTTTGGTATTGCCCTGTCTTCTTGCCTATTATGATATTGTTTCCACCCCCCCCCCCCATTTCTGTTTTTTTCTACATAGTGCATTCCTGCTGTATTTTTCTCTCTGTCCAGTATTTGACTCGTGACATATATATGTGTGTGTGTGTGTATATATATATATATATATATACACACACACACACACACACACACACACACACACACACACACACACACACACACACACACACACACACACACACACACAGGGGCCCTCAGCCAATGAGGCAGCTCCTTCTACAGAATCGGTGGTGTGTATATATATATATATATATATATATATATATATATATATATATATATATATATATATATATATATATATATATATACTTCCTCCATTATGTTGTCTGTGTTTACTTTACAGGATACAGCACTTGGATTGGCATGCTCCTGGTTGACTTTCACCATACCAACCCCGTGGCCCTGTCCTTTTGTCATCTACTCTTACATGATTTGTCAACCAGTAAACAGCTAAAAAGCACAGGTACCATCCTAAGTAACTGAATAAAATGCCAATGATGCAAATAAAAAATGTATAGTATTAAGTTCTTTGCAACATTTATTATGGGGCAGATTTATCAAGGGTCGAATTTCGAAGTGAAAAAAACGTTGAAATCCGACCATCGAATGGGGTAGTCCGACATTCGAAGTCGAAGGATTTTTAAGAACGTACTCCGATCGTACGATTTAACTTCTCAAAACTTTGTCAAATACTGGCTATAGGTTCTAGGAGGTCCCCATAGGCTAACATAACAATTTGGCAGGTTTAAGGTGGCGAAGTGTCGAAGTCGAAGTTTTATAAAGAGACAGTACTTCGATTTTCGAATGGTCGAATTTGTGAAGTATTTTCACTTCGATTCGAAGTCGAATTTGGCCTATTCGATGGTCGTAGCACCCAAAAATTACTTCGAAATTCAAAGTTTTTTCATTCGAAAATTCATTTCGACCCTTAGTAAATGGGCCCCATATGTGTCAGTTTGTTGGATGACTGCCCCAGCCTCACACATAATGGCACCCTTTGAAACACCAGCTGTAGTAAAAAGAGTGTGAGATTGCAAAGAGCACAGCAAGAGTTTAAAAAAAGATGGATACAATTATCACCACTGCTGCCTAATATGTTGAGCTTCATCTCTTGTTGTACAGCAGCTGAAAGACCATAGTGTGGACTGTCGTATTTGATCTAAATAATGGGGAAACTTTTGAATATTAAAGGTATTGTTCAACTTTAAATTGAAGGGATTCTGCCATAGAAAACCATGTTTTTTCCCAAAATGAATCCTTTAATAATACTGATCCAGCAGAATTCAACACTGAAATCCATTTTTCAAAAGAGCAAACAGATTTTCTACATTTAATTTTGAAATCTGACATGGTGCTAGACATATTGTCAGTTTCCCAGGTGTCCTAAGTCATGTGACTTGTGGTCTGATACACTTCAGTCTTCACTGCTGCACTGCAAGTTGGGGTGAGGCAAAGAATTTAAAACTAAAAAAAAAGAATTAAGGCAAAAATTAAGGGAAATTGAAAAGCTGCTTAGAATTTGCCATTCTATAACATGCTAAAAGTTAACTTAAAGGTGAACAACCCCTTTAAAGGCCAAGCTCCCACCCAACCACACTCACATGCAGACATACCCCTTCAGGCCATTGGTCTATACATTTATTTTAAAGATGAGGCCACTTTGATTGATCTAGAATTTATTATTGTTCATTGAAGAGATTCTTAAAAAAAAAAAGCCCTAAAACTTCTAATTTTAAACTATAAATGGTATTTCCTAAAAACATAACTACAGCTCAGCTAATTTACATATACATCTAAAATATTGAGTATCTTTCTGAAGTAACCTTAGTTATATAGAACCCCATTATATATGGTGTGAAATTTAGCAATATATGGATAATTGTTTGATTGTATTAAAATAATATTTTAATTAAATGGCAATACTATGCTGTAACAAAAAGATATTGGCTGTGTTTATACTTGTTATTGTACGTTCCATAGAGCTTCTGGAATCACAGAAGAATTATTGATTGTGAATGTACTCTGTCACTCTGTAACTTTTATTTGTCCTGCATGTATGCACAGCATAGTTTATCAGGAAGATCGTTTCCATTACTATGCAAGACAGGTTCTTAGCATGAAGAATTGGATTGTAATACTGAGTTGTAGCCTAGCTCACAAAATATTCTGTGTGATATTCTCATTCTGCCTGAGCTCCATCCTGACCATTTTATCGAGTCATTTTTTTTTTGTGCTATAATACATCAGTGGAACTAACTAGATAAACAAGTGATACTGTTCAAAATTCATTTTCAATTTGCTAGCAAATCATGCCATCAGTAACTGTTGGTGTACAGTATTTAAAATAATTGGGGTAAGCTCTACCATTGCACTTAAAATCTTTCTTTTATTCAAGATCTTTGATTAAGTAAATCCTTCAAGCAAAAACATGTAGGCATTTCAGACAACTAGAATCCTTTCCCGTAGAGCATTATTCAGAAACACTTACTACATTCCCAAAATTACTACTTTCATTGTAACTGAATGTGCTAAAGGGCACCAGCATGGGGAGCAAACGTTGGCAGGGAAAGGCAGTGTCGGACTGGGATGCCATTTGCCCACCAGAAAGCCTTAGACCTTGGGCCCACCAGAAAACCATATACAGTGGACCTTTCCAAACTATTATTCCTCCTCTACTCACTCAACCTCTCTATTCTCCTAGTCTTTTATATATTCTCCCATTATTAAGCATTTTTCCCCGTAAAGAAATAGGGAATGACCATGAAATAGGCCAAATATTTAGAAACAAGAGGGCCCACTAACACTTGGGCCCACCGGGAGTTTTCCTGGTATCCCGGTGGGCCAGTCCGACACTGGGGAAAGGTGTTTGATTGCAGCAGTTTCCATCAGCAGAGTACAATGATCAAAATGACTTGTGCACTATAACCCTTACCACAAGAATGAGTGTATTCTCTATCTGTTTTCCTTTCAGATGCACTCCATGATTGCAAGAAAAAACAGAGAAAAATAAAATGGCACTTAGCCTATACTTTGATTAACAACCCCGTGCTGATCCTAAGCCGGAAGCAACACAACTGCTCCTCTAGCTCTTTGTCCCTAAGGCAGCAAATGTTAGAAAGAATAAGGATTTGTGCTGTTCACTCCCACTTCCACAAGCAGACACTGGCACTGGCAGACAATGACACAGAGGCATCAACTACAGAAAGTTTGGGTGAGGGCAATCAGATCTAAATGTTCATAATATGAGCAGACAATGAGATGGTCAGTAGTAGGAATTGGGAGCAGGTCCATGTACAGCTTGCTGGAAAACAAACCGAAGGGGCTATTTAGCAAAAGGGATACGTGCACAAAATTGGAACAAAAGTATTGCAAAAAATTTTGTTTACTGCATTCTTTCCTAAACAGTTTTTGTAATAGGTATATGTCAATAATATTTGCATTCATTTCTGCAAATTATAACACTATCTTTCACTGGCACAAAGACACTATGTCAGGCTATATGAAGATAGTTGCAGTAAACTTGTCTGGTACGTGAACACTATATTGCTATAAGTGGCATTTGTAATGCAATAAATATTATATAAACGGCTTGAGACATGACAGATGAAGAAGGGAAAGTATAACAATGGGATGGCCAGTGGTTATGCATGTAGCAAAAGTTAAGACATTTGTATTTAAACAATGTTTTTTTTTTTTTAAATAAAAACATGGTGTCAGCTTTCCTAAATCACCCTGCATTAGTGGCAGGATTAATTTCAACTCTTGCCCAATGTCAGTGCTCACATTTGCACATCTTTCCCATTGACAGCCATGGGTGCAGTAGGGATTTCAAGTGCTTTAGCGCCATGTTTTATACAGGAAATATATGACAATGAAAAGGGCCAGATGTTGCTATGTGTGCCATAAGCAGATGGCCTATTTATTCATAGTTTTAAATAGACACAGTGATTGCTAATGCACAGTAGATATTGTCCATTGTCATCTTAATAGTATTGCTACACACACCTCTCATATAAGCAGCCAAATGAAGCCTTACTCATATTTTCTTAGTGTATCTTTGTTTTATCAGTCTGTGCACTATAATTATAATCTTATCAACACATGCTAAAAATAGTTTCTTATTTGGATAGAGATGCACTAAATCTTTATATATTTAAAATGCTCACAGCCTTGTTTTTGTTAGACCATTACTTTTGCTAAGAAGAGGCAGATGAATACCAGAAATGACACTCCAACAAGCCAAATATGAAGAAATACAACTGGTTCTAAACCACTTGACACATTACCATTATTTTTAAGCAGAAATAAACCCACTGTGTTTTGTCAGTAGTATCACTATATTTTAAAATTCTACGTTGCAAAATAATTAATATGCTGTACTTTTAATAAAAACGTGTGTTCTCTGATGCATGATCTGTTACATAAACAAAACACCCGGTCATTCAGTTTACAGTTTAGCTTTAAATCATACATGTTTCATGGCTTGGGCTAAATAAAAGTGGAAGTGAAATAAAGACATTCTGGAAGCGTGGAATAAATGTGCAGAATTCATAAAGAAACTTTGTGCTGAACCAATACAGTTTTGTAGATAATGTCATGTTTCTTATAATATCTATTTTACAATTTTAAGGGCTCTCATGCACAAGTGTTTTGTCCTGTGTTCCCTTGCAATGGTTTTTTATGTGCACACCATAAGTAAATACATGAATTTGCGCAGCCCAGTGTTTTCTATAATGTCCATAGTCACTGCACCTCACAGAACATTGAAAGCAGCAAGTTGCAAAAACTTTTTACTGTGTTAAAAGTCCCAAAAGGGAACAGTCACTTTTAGTTTTTGAATTTTGATGTTGTGACTATTTGTTATTCTGTTTGGCTCCATAGACTGATTCCTAGAATGTTACTTATATTGGCATTTGTCTTGTACTTTTCAATAAAGACAATTTATTGAAATACACTAGAAGTCTTCATTGATTATCAATATCTGTAATCTCTCATGCCTGTATGTCAAAAAAAGACAATGCAATGCAAATTACATCAAACTGTAATTATGCCAGAGGAGAAAACATGATCTCCTTTCTTCTGCGCAGATGGGTGGATTCTGGCACTAAAAGGCTAATGCCATACTGTACCTATTTATTATTACACAAGGATTTTGGGGCAAAAGGAAGTGGATCAGTGTTTTCTCTAGTGCTGCCACCTTTGAATTCTGCAAAAACCGGAAAAGGGATGATGGTATTGAGGGTGAAGCAGTGACATAGGGGGGTAAGGTCAGGCACAGATTTGTGGAAAGGCCACCTAGGCCTGGGTCTAGGGCAGCAGGATTTTAGGGGGGTGGCATGCTGCTCAACCACACCCACATTGGTTCAAAAACACTGGGGATGCGCTGGAGATAACAAATTTCTAAATTTCAACTCCACACACATTTCTTTTAGGCATGAAAATTGAGACCATTAATTCTAAACTATCCCATAAATTAGCCACACATCCTGACAGCAGTAAGATCTCTTCTAGCAGCGAATTGGAAACGACCACAATTGCCTGGTTGACAATCACTGATAACCAAAGTAAACTGGATCCCAGCAATGGAATCTATCAGAAATATACTTCTGGACAAGAGCTACGAGAGGGAGCTGGAGTGGTATCCGTGGGCCCGACAGCTGGAGGAAACCCAATCTGAGTCTAACTCCCCTGAATCTGGAACTACTTGAGCAATGCAATGGGTACGATGTCATCTGGTAAAGATATATTGTAGTTATAATAACTCTTAAACTTTCCTTCTCCCCTTCTCTTTTCTCCCCCCTTCCCAATAACTGTTCCTTCTTCTCCATCTAAAAGCCAGCTGCATGAATAGTACTGAAATGGAATAGCCCAAGAGGTCATGGGCAGGGTCGGAGTGAGGGGCTTGGGGCCCACCGGGGCTACTGCCCCAGGGCCCCCCCTCGCCTCTCTGGAGCACTGTGCCGTGCTTGTCCGTACACGCGCGCGGTGCCAGGTTTCTAAGTATGCGCGCAGAGACCGACAGAGATGGGTCCCGCCACTTTGAAGCGGATCTGGGCCGGCGGGGCCCACAAGAGCCCGTGGCCCACCGGGTTTTTTCCAGGTTTCCCGGCAGCCCAGTCCGACACTGGTCATGGGAAATGACCGGATACTGGGAATGTTCCACAAGGAACGATATAACATATTTAGACACGGACAAACTTGCAGCTGAATACATTTCAAATATAAAAAAAAAAGAATGATCATTTCTGCTTTCTGTTTTGCCTTCATGTCCCCCTTACATACAGAAAAATATGATTATTTTGTTTTACAGCTTCCATGGCGGCTGAACGCAAGGGTGACCTTGCCAAGGTGGTTCTTTAATCCCTTTTAACTGGAGCCTGTGTATCATTTGTCAATGCATGCGTATGCAGGTAATAACTATAGAGTATAAATGTTAATGTTAATATATAGAGTCCTGCTGTCTGAATAATAATGCAATTGTGTCTTTTAGGAATTTTATATATGTAGCCCTTGAAGGATTGAACTCTGCAAAGATTTATTGACAAATGGAAATTTTATTAACGAGACAAGTTCAAATTTTTATACTTGCTGCAATAATCTTTATGATAGGTTAGGTCAGGGCCGGAACTAGGGGTAGGCAGAGTAGGCACGTGCCTAGGGCACAAAGCCCAAGTCCGGTTCCCTTCTCTTCCCAACTCTGCATTATTTCTCGCTTCTTTACACTTCTGCGCATGCACGCGAGCTTGAATTTGCGCATGTACACGCGAATGCAAATTAGTGCAGATGCCGCGACTGCCGGGCCTGCCTAGGGCCCCTGCCCGGCATGGGCACTACTTTCTGTAATTTTACATAGTGACAAATTTTTTTGACCAAGAAAAAAAAAATAATCTGCCTTGTATAATATTTTTATACAAGGCAGATGGTTCATAACGCAAATATTCATGACAGTCGATAAACAGTAAGGAAAGTTTTATTAAATGGGGAGATTTGAAACTGATTCCTTCTGTATTCCAATTTTAATGTTAAATCCTACTGTATCTACTGTACTGTAGTAGAATTATACCAACATAGTAGAAGTGCTAGAAAAGAGTGATATATCTGCAAGTAAGTAGTTTTTTTTTTTTTTTTTTACAGAAGTGATACAATAGTAAACGCTATTGTCAAGATAGTGCTTTATGTACAAGCACCTCCTTTTGTGGTTTAAGAACACTTGTCATTCTTACATTCTACTTTGTGGCACAATTCTTTTTTTGATAATTTTTTTATTGTAATATTTTTGGATACATTTCTGGCCTGCTCAGAATTCAGTTTGTTTAACTGAATGCCCAATATGGTTAGGTGCGTCTTGCCTTCGTTTCCGATTAGCCAGATGAGTCAAGACAATTTCTCAGAACATCAGCTTTATCTAGGACACATTTTGTGAAACTTTTTTTTAATTTGACCCAAATTAAGTGTGGGAGTTCAGAAGCGTTTCTGAGGCTGCTCCTGAACTGCCGACCCCCCTTACCCCCTAGCGGTTACCTTTCCTGTGCAGTGGGGGGGGGGTGCGGGAGAAACCACATCGCTGGTGAGAAAAGCACAATGTCCGCTCTCTCTCTGCCCTGGTAACCGGCTCGGCACTGCTACCTCAGGCCAATTTTTCCCCTTATTGGAGCAGCATCCCTTCTATTAACCCAACATTTGTTTAGAATGACAAAGGAACTACTTTAATTTATTGTATTATTGTCCCAAAATGTTATGATCTAGAGGTAGGATATGCATTATGAATTTGTGCAGTGCAAATTCAAAGCTGTATTCTGCCCGTCGCAACCAGCCAGGAGCTTAAATTACAATTTTGATGAAGGGTAAGCATAAAAAATAAGAACTTACTGCAGTCAAAGTTATCTGTCAAATACTAAACATTCATTTTATCAGATTTAGTTCTTAAGACATGATTGTAGCAAATTAACTTTTAAAATAATGTTTTAATGTCACTTACCTTACACTGTCTGGCCATTTAAAATGATCACAATACATGACTAATGGAACACTATCATTCAGAGATGGATGGGAAAACTTGCCTAATGCTATCTCGGGTGTTGAAAATTGCTGTATGTTTTATAACAACACTGTGCAATGCTTGGATATAAATATTTATGGAACAAATGGATCAGCAAGACAAGAGGACTGCACTAAACAGTTCAATTCATTTATGCATTAACTTCCTGCTTTTGTGCATGCCACACGGATTGCATTAATCGAATGGAAAGCAAGAACTTGTTTTAGATAATATTTTGTTTACCCATTACCTTCCTCTTTGTGGAGAAAGCATGTATATGTGAGTGTTCTTAACCAAACTTGGAAAAATGGACCCAGTTAACTTGCTGATATCTCAGTGTTTCATGCGGCCAAGAACATGAAGAACCAGATAAAATGTGAGGTTTCATGCTAATACTAGAAGACATCTTTAAATGGACAAATACAACTGTTTAGACCAAAGAAGGCAGATAGTCCATATGTCATCAGATTATATTTAAAAATACAAGAGGTCCTCTGCACTCACTCAACTGATCGTTTTTGGCCGAGAGGGCTGCTTTTGTAAGTAATTGTTGATTGTTTGAATTGTAATTGTTTGAAGTTCCTAAACCTGAATGTTTTGTCAATCTGACTGTCCCTTTTCAGTCTGTCAGTTTCTAATGCTAACAGACTGCTGCTGCTGCACAAATATGGCAGCCCCCTCATAGCGGAACATGGGGGATCAAATAGGTAATATAAAAGCATCAGACCAATGGTTTTATGATAAATTTCATGCACAGACAATGTTATGATAGATTTAAAAAATAGTTTAATTTATGGTGTCCATATCCCTTTAGCTACAAAAAATGCTTTAACTTTTAAACAAAACAGGGATTATTTGTCCATATATTGCAATATATTTAAGCTGTTATCCCTGGTATGACCAGTCCTGCACTCAAATTGCATCTGATTCATTAAGAATTCTATTGCTTCAGTATACCTTTTACACAGGGTCTAAGTTTTACCTGCAACTTACTTGCTGCTTTCAAAGAAAAAGTCCCAAACTTGGTTGTCTTTTTATTGGCCATCACTGGGGTCACCTGACTATAGCTGGGAAGGGTGGGAGCTACAACATGGAGCTGCCAACTGCTTCTGTATAAACTATAACAAACAAGGGACAACTAATTTTTAAAAACATTAAGCAGGGGTGCAATCAGAGGTGCTTCGCCAATGAGGCAAGTTGAGGCTGTCGCCTCAGGCGGCAGCACCCCACTAGGTACCAGGGGCAGCAAAAATGCTGCTCCTGGTACTTTAAAAGGGAATTTCCGGGGGAGGGGGGCAGCAGCAACTGCTGCTGCCTCAGGCGGTGGAGGGGCCAGGATCACCCCTGGGTGCAATGAGGTTGTGACCACAAAATTCACATAAAAATACAAGTCCTCTGCCTATATATATATGCATATATATATATATATATATATATATATATATATATATATATATATATATATATATATATATATATATATATATATATATATATACAGTATATATATATAAAGTTCCTATGGGGCCGCACTCCGCCAAACTGTTTCAAAGTCCGGTGCAAGGTAAAATAGATTACATAGTACAAAAAAGACCAGCAACACCGATATATTTTGTGCAAAAATTCAAGTGTATTGAAGATGCATGTACAGCCAACGTGACGTTTCGGTCCTCTCAGGGACCTTTCTCAAGGCAACCTTGAGAAAGGTCCCTAAGAGGACCGAAATGTCACGTTGGCTGTACATGCATCTTCAATACACTTGAATTTTTGCACAAAATATATCGGTGTTGCTGGTCTTTTTTGTACTATATATATATATATATATATATATATATATATATATATATATATATATATATATATATATATATATATATATATATATATATATATATATATATATATATGCCTATATATATGCCTATATATATATATATATATATATATATATGTATATATATATATATATATATATATATATATATATATATATATACCCATTGCTCTAAACATACACTTAGCCTGACCAATTTTCACTTAACTGAGCATGCTCGGTTAGTCTGAGCAATATATTTAATGTATTCCCTACAATAATTTAAAAAAGTCACATGTACAGTTTTTGAATTGCAATGTTGTGTATTAAAATTTAAAAAAAAAAACATTTAAGGGGATATAGCTCACTATTAGGGATGGGCGAATTTTTTCGCCTTGTTTCGACACGGAAATGACGCCCATAGACTTGTATGGCGGCATGCATCAAAAAAAAAATCGGCATGCGACAAATTTTTTTTGACGCCCATAGACTTTAATGGGCATCGGCGACATATAGCCGGCGGCTAATTTTTGGCGAAATGAAACGGGTCAAATTTGCCCATCCCTACTCACTATACCTAAAATATTTGCCCGGGGATATGTTTTTCAACCCTCAAGGGAAAAAAGCAACAACGTAGGTAAAAAAATATAAGTTGAATTCTGGACATTACCTAAGAAAAGTTCTACATATTCCAAAATGTAGAATCCATTTTAAGCAAATAATTCAAATTTTCCTCTGTAATAATAAAATAGTGCCTTCTACTTGATGGTAACTAAGCTGCATGAATCCATACTGATGGCAAAACAATCCTATTGGGTTTATTTAATGTATACATTTTTGTTGTTGTTGTAGATTTACAGTATGGTATGGTGACTCATTTTATGGAAAGACCCCTGATCCAGAAAACCCCAGGTACCAAGCCTTCCTGATAATAGATTCTATACCATAATATGATAATAATAATACAATAGCACATACGTAAGAAGTATAGAAACAGAGGCTTTTGGATTGTTTATCCCTCTAACAGTCATGCCACACAGAAAACTTCCACTTTATAGTTCTTGAAATGTTGGCACAGCACAAAGTCAAGTACAGGTATGGGACCTGTTATCCAGAAGGGTCGGGACCTGGAGCTTTCTAGATAACGGATCCTGCCATAATTTGGATTTTCATACCTTAAGTCTACTGGAAAATCATGTAAACATTAAATAAACCCAATAGTTTCTGCTTCCAGTAAGGATTAATTATATCTTAGTTTGGATCATGTACATTATGTTTGGATCTTATTACAGAGAAAAATACAAATTTGGATTATTCAGATAAAATGGAGTCTATGGGAGATGTAATTTGGAGCTTTCTGGATAATGGGTTTGGAGATAACTGATCCCATAAATATATGTACCTGATTCAGATCAATTTTAGTGTGTTTGCTGACACTTCCTATTCTACACTATTATGGATATGGTTATGACGGGAATCCAATAACCTCTGATGAATGCTCCAAAAGCTTATACAAGTAAATTAGGAGGCCGTCAATTAGAGATGGTTTAGCATTTTTATTGCACTTACGCCATAGCAGGTGAGCAGACAATGAGTGAACATTTCTTTATCATAAAACTGGAGGTGGAAGATGTACCAGTGGAGGCAATAGCTTTGCAAAATCTCTGCATTATCACATTACAGTGTGGCTCCTAAGCACCACGGCTAACAAGGGATACACTTAAGAGTTGCAGTTCAATTTAGCAAGATTGAAGTCGAAGGATTTACTGCATTTTCTATGATTGAATGAACGAAGGAAAAAACGTTCGATTGAAAAATTAAATCCTTCGAATCGAACGTGCAGTCTGGATTGTCAGCAGCAGCAGCAGAATGAATCTAACCATCACTTATATGTAAGGATATGTTGATTACTGGGAAATAAAATATGTAATGTTGATGCATTAGCTTGCCAGAAACTTGATATAAATGCTTCCTTCAAATTAGAACCTTGCTAGGGATGCTTATAATTGGTTATAAAATGCATATCATTGGAATGCATCAACATCTGTGCGGTTGTGTATGATATGGTGAATGGGATTGACCTGCAAACTCCAATCAAATTTGAATCAAATACGAATCAAATTGAGTTTTTTCACCAAACAACTCCAAATTTCCAGGACATCCCCCATAGGCTAAAACAGCAATTTGGCAGGTCTAAGGTGGCGAATAGTCAAATTCAAATTCTTAAAGGGCCAGTACATGATACATTTCAAAATTCTAATTGTTTTAAAAACTCAAATCAAATTTTAACTATTCCCAAAGTCGAATTACACTAACATAAACTTGAAAATTCAAATTTTTTAATTCAAAATTCTAAATTTCACTTCGACCCTTGATAAATCTGCCCCATACAGTAAGACTGATGAGTATCTGTTTGCAATTTGCCCACCATGAAGGGCAACATTCTTACTCTGCATTGTAGTGAGATGACAGTTTACACCTTATTCTCCATACCAAGCAAATAAGGGGAACGCTGAGACAGTGTCAATGTTGTTTATTCACAATACAACTGGAATATGTAGGAGTGCCTATAGGAGCAAAATATTAAGTGGACCATGCAATTAATACTTGTGCTGTACCTTACTGAAAAACAGTGCCAGTAAAGAGACATAATAGTAAACACAAATGGCCTGTGCTTGTTGGCCTGTGCTATTTGTTGGCATGCAAACAAATATACACCTGGACTATGCCATACATTCTCAGTTCTATGGCACCAAAAGAGTTTATAGCTATCGTATTGTAAGATGTGTATGTGACATTCCTACTAACTTGCCATTTGAAAGCAGAAACTATAAATTCAAGCATTTGATTTAATTCCTAATCTGAGAAGATCCACCCAAGAATAGAGTATTCCCTGAGCTTTTCTAGACAAATTGTATTTCAGTAGCCTGGGCACCAAAGAGACATATTGTGTGAAAAAGAAAACAATGTCAGTGGATTATACTCTTTAAAATATAGAAGGAATGTGCTTTAAAAAGGATTTTTTCTGGTTGATTTATTGGAAATTTCTGCAAAAACCCTAATAGTTCCACCTATATTTGTCACTTCCAGCTGCCACCTTTCCCTGGCCATACATGGGACCTGGTTGCACTCAACACATTGCGCTGTAGGATAGGAACCAATCAGCAGCTAGGCTGACCTGATAGGGAACTAAAGCCCCTCTTTGCTTGTGTGCCTGCAGGGCTGTGATTGGCTATTCCCCTCTTACTGTGCTACTGGCAGGAACTGTTAGGAAACTAAGACAGCAACTGTAGCAGATATATAGGGAGCTACAATAAAGGGACCATTTTTAATGATAATAATTTTTAGCCCAAAGTAAAACCAGTACCATATAGTATTCATTATTGCCTACAATATTAGGAGGGTTGCCTCCTTTAAAAATCCTTTTGCTGATGGGCTACTAAAATAAATGTTTTTTTATGAAAATGCAATAGTCTGAAACAGATCCTGAAGCAGAAGAACTACAGGGTACCAGGGAAACTTGATGCCACAAATCACAGCTTGTTCCAGCTAGTATAACTACAAACACTTTTGTTTATGAACAGTTTGATTTGCCAGTTTTCTCAAATACACTTTGTGCTGTTCTATCAAGAATAAATTGCCATTGTGATACATGAATGCTATTTTGCATTTCACAAGTCGTTTTGAATTTTGGTGGACCCACACTCCAATGTGTTGCAGGGTATCCTCTCAACAGAGTAGCAGCCCCATCCAGCCACAAAAACGTCCAAATCGGCTTATGTTGTGAGAAATAAAAATACACTGAATTCGCTGTGTTTCTCCAGAGTTCATTTTTAAGCTTTTTTTGCATTTCATCTTCTAAATGTTCCTGACTAAATGGAACCACTCTTTTCAGCAGAAACATAAAATATGTCCATAGCCAGCCTTCTCTGTAGAGAAATGATCTCACTGCAATTCTTCCTGATAAACTTTATTCATAAAGAATCCATTTGCAGCACTTTACAAACAAAGTTAAACAATAAGAAAAGACAAATGGACCAACTAGTTTATCAGAGCTAGAGGTCTAGAAAGCTGTCAGAAAACATTGTCTTGGAGCAGGAACGGGAAATGAAATCAACATCTTCTTATGAAAGAAAGCTGAGGATGTATTTCAGTTTATAAATACACAGCTGGACACTAACACTTTGAGATTAAATGGATATTAGCTTTCAGTAAAGGGGTTAATTAGGTGTAATATGAAGCTGATACAAATGTATAATAAGACATTAGTTACAATAGACAATTCTCCTTTGGGGAAGCTCAGCCTCATGTCAGCTTGTTATTCAGGGGCAAATAATTTTGCTCCTCTATGATTAGGCTCCAGAAGTTAATACTGAATAAGGACTCACTATGGGTGAGGCAATACCAATAAGAATGAAGGCACCATTGCCTCGACTAAGAGTGAATGTTCATACAGTAATCTCTGAGACAGAGATATGTGTGGTTTGCTGTTACCATTTTATATTACTTTATACTAAATGCATTTTCCCCAAGGTTTAATCTTGTTCATCCACAAGAAAAACAGTGTAATTGGCGGCTGGACAGAGAAGCTGCACTAGTGCAGGGCAGTGGGGGTTAACCACTGTAAGAGCCAATTCATGGCCTGGAACATTAATAATTAGCATTATTGTGCTTTATTATACATAGTGCCAACATATACACTTATTGCTAAACTCCCTTCCCATTTATTTGTCTGACTTTAGGACATTTAACATGTACTAAGGAGACTGCAAACATATAGGGGGTTATTTATCAAAATCTAAATTTTTCAAGTTAAAAAAGTCCGACCAAACTAGAATTCATGATTTCTCGAAAAGCTCCATTTTTTTTATTTTTGCCTAAATAGTCTAATTTTCGGGCTACAGAAACTTCCAAATGGGATAAGGACCTATCCCATTGACTTGTATACAACCTCGGTAGGTCTGAGTTGCCAGATTTTCGGAATCAGACTTTTTGCAGCTTCGGGGTTTAAATAAATCCAGAAAAATGTGAGTTTTTTTCCCAATCAAATTTTGGATTTTATAGTAAAAAAAAAACCTCTAATTTTTCAGGTTTTTGGCATTCGGGCTTTGATAAATAACCCCCTTAGAGACAATTATGAAGAAGAGGAAACAAGAAAAGAAAGACTACACACAGCAGTATGTAGCGTTTTCCTATCTAAAAATATCAACCCCTGACACTGTATCCATGTATGCGTCTCCATAAGCTTCAAATAATGTCCTCAGTGAAACAATCTTGTATACCACAGATTTAGTCATGGTATTAGTCTCTTAACTGAAATGAACACTGAATAAACATATTTAAAAAAAAAAAAACTATTTCAAAAAATGTGCAAATACAAGCATGCCATTATCAGAGGTGGCTTCAGTAAATCAGGCTAAAGCACCCACAAGCAACACAAGAATATCAGTCCAAACTTGAGACAAAGTGACTGTGTGCGGTGCATTTAAGGCAGTTCTGAAGGCACAGTATGGGACCGAGTTGGATAACACTGGAAAAAAAATTGGTCGTAATGCGTCAACAGCACAAATATATTCTACAAATCCTGTCATCAGAGATTACAGGTTCTCAAAATAATATTATTAATATGTGACTTCTCTACAAGTGACTTTGCTATTTGTTTTCAGTATTGCTTATGTAGTAGAGAGGTGGTACCTCTGGTGTTTGCCAGTAATGCATTGCCAGTCAATTTGCCTTTAGTCATCTAAACACACCTAAATCCTATTTTGCTCCAGAAATATAATTGCCTACAGTCTGGTCTTATACAGTAATCACTTTCCAACCAACAAATCCTTATAGTTTCAGTACAGAGTATAATAAGCAAACCCAGTTGTTACACAAGTCCCCAAACAATATTTTACTGCACACATCTCCGCTCTAATGCAGAACCTAAAAAAAGAATTGTTCTGATGGTTTAATAAAAAGAATTTAAGTTCAAGAGAAATGGGCCCAACACAAACCAACCCATCACTTTTGGAAAAGTGTTAAGTTAGTGCTGGAGGGCTTGTATATGTTATGTTGCAGAGATGGGTAGAGTGCAGAGCAGATGCAGGATCTGTATAATTCCACTTCATTTCTTCTTTGCTACTGAGGCAAACCCATTATTTTGAGATATGGGCTTTAAAAGGTACATGAAGGTACAGACTGAACATTAGACTTGGACATTTGGGATTTTGGAATGAAAAAGGCAAAGCAGCACTTTGTGGACATTTCAAGCATGACACAATAAGCACAAAGAGACTATAATGTGGAATTGAACACAGACTAAATGGATATTAAACACACTGTTATATATATATATATAATCACAGTGTCACGCTGAGTTGAAGGCAAATTGTAGGTTACACTGTGACTGTTGGATCAGGTGACCGAGTGCTTACAATGTGGTTGCTGAGTATTCTGATATAAAATGGCATGTTGTAAAATGTTTTTAAAATTGTGACTATGGAAAACTGCTCCACTGGACGTGTTGCTTTTTGTAATGGACAGTACATGTAATATGAGATCCTTCAAACAGGGTATGGGAGATTTACATTCAAAAATTGTTATCAAATAGTCTCTAACACTGGATGAATTTTGGGCTGAGCAGTTGTTTTACGGTTATCTTCTACCAAGGCATGGAGACATGTTTGAATTTCATTTTATTTTCTCGGGAACCTAATAATGTAACCTTTCACATTCAGTTAAAGGAAAAAAATGTATTGTTTTATAGCAATGTACAGACCTGCTGCACTACTTGCCAGATGGAAGTAAATCATTTGTCTCTAAATATCCCAGCTGTATTTAAAGGGGAACTGGTTTAAACAAAAAATAGACCTCAAATTCAGTAGATTTCTAATGCATTTTTAGCCACAGCTGTTATTTGTTGTAGTTTTTGAGGCAACATGGATTTTATAATATTTTGCCATTGAGCAAAGCAGGGTCGGTGACTTATGCTGCAATCAGTTTGTTAGACAGGTTGAATTCAGTGACATTTGCTCAACATTGAATAATTTAATATCTCAAAGTCAAGTAAACATGGGAAAGTGTATTTATTAAACAGCCACTAGAACCCCCTTTAGAATAGAGCAGTAATACTCCTTATACATATATATCACCCATTTAGCAAATGTAGAGTAGATTTATTAGCATGGGTAACTAACATGGGTTCTGATTGCTAAGTGCAGTTGTCCACGCCAACCCAGGTTTTTGAATTTATTTTCTATCTTGAAGTAGACTGATGACAACCACATTTTCACTGGTAGCTGATGCTACTTGTAACAGTGTTACTGCAGTTTAGCTCCTATGTTATTAGAAGTACTAAATGTTCATTCTTAAGCGAAAGATGTGCGCAAGCTCCCAAGTCTGAATCATCCCACTTCAAATTGTTTGTTTTCCTTCTGGCTTTCCTATAATGTCCTATTCCTATTATGTTTATTTCAGTTGACTCTCAAATGGCAACTGAACTGTCTATGTCTCAAGGGCGTAAACAAGTTCTCAAAATTGTGGCATCAAACATAAAGGGTAAATACAGTAATTCATCTCAGAAAATGAGATTACATTAGTTTGGAAATATTATTTTAAATAAGAAAAAGTACAGTATGAAGCAAGACAAGCAATTCGTCTGTGATTGCTTAAGAACCCAGTACACTGCATTACCTATGTATGGAACTATATTGTTACTCATCTACCCAAACTAGACTGTTATTTGAACGTTTGCTTGAAGATTTAATTAAAGGTTTCTTCAGCAGTAGGTACTTTGTTATCTGGAAACCCGTTATCCAGAAAGCACTGAATTATCAGATGGCCATCTACCGTAGCCTTCATTTTATCCAAATAATCCAATATTTAAAAATGATTTCCTTTTTTTCTTGGTAATAATAAAATAGTACCTTGTACTTGACCCAAACTAAGATATACTTAATTCTTATTGGAAGCAAAACAACCTTATTGGGTTTATTTCATGTTTAAATGATTTTCTAGTAGACTTAAGGTATGAAGATCCACATTGCAGAAAAATTTGTTAAAACCTCAGGTCCCTAGCATTCTGGACAACAGGTCCCATACCCGTACAATAAATGACTGATAGTGTACCTCCCTCCTCAGACTATTATCAAGGTAGTTATCATATGGTGTTATCATCATCTGCAAAGTGGTATCAAAATTATAATAATCAAGATCTTGTTTCATGTGAGATACAGGTGGGTCCAAAGTTATTGTATGGTGCAATATGACCATAATAACCTTAGTTTTCGCCAGTGTGCCCACACTTAACATATGAATTTGTAATGTAGGGCACCCTTGTCCAGAGTAGAAACCATGGACCCATCTATATTTTGCCAGTTGAAAGTTTTAAGCAATAAATTGAAGCAGCACTTGGTTTTTTACAGTAGTTTGTGCTTTTTTTCTGTTTTTGTCTCTAAAAACAAAGCTGTCAATATAACGCCCAATGTCAGCAACGTTGCTGCAAAGGCTACATAGAGAGCATATGTCTGAAGCACCCAATGATTTACTGGAACATATTCATTGGAAAAACACAATAGGTGATCTGTGCAGCGATACTACAGTTCATTAATACATAATCAATCAACAGAAACCGGTTGTTTTTCATTTCCAAACATAGGTTGCCCAGTTACTTTTGGGTTTCTGCAATTTATGCACTCAAAAGAGAATCAATATCATATGTTGATTTAAATGATGAAATATGAATTGAACAGAAAACATGAGCCGCGTGTTCTTATACTGTTACAAATTGTACTACTGATTAATGTACATTTATCCTGTTATCTCTGGAAAGCAGTGCAGTTTTGCTTTTTGCCCTAAATGATCATTTTGATGTTTTCTGTATATGTTTCCTTCCATTTGCAGCTTATCCAGCGCAAAAAAAATACTTAGAATATCCCAAAGCTCTCACGTACAGTACCTTATGGGATCACTGAGTAAGTGCAAGTTCTGTGATCTTTGTCCAAACCAAATGCAACTCAGCACACAAGGCTGTCAACAGCCAACATACTTCACCACATCAATGAACAGTATCTAGGATAAGGACGACTGGCAAACTGAGTTTGTTTAGTAGATAAAATGTTGAAAATCCAATAAGTCTGCACTGATGACATATTAATATGCCTCTGTTTTGAGGTGTTATTGGGATTTTGCAGGCGTCATGGCATGGTTTCCTTTGGTTTTGGCATCTCCTGTATCAGTGGCTTTTCGTGTAATCTTAGGGCTGACACCCACTTTTCTGGCAGTCTGTGGGCTTGCCAACCCCTTTTTTTGTATCTGTGGACTGGATTGACCTGAGGAGGTTTTTCTACTCATGATAGGACTCCTTGAGGCCTTTGGTTTGGCTGGAGGCTGAAGGCCTTCACTGGCTTTTAGAGATTTTAGCCCAAGCATTTCACAGTAACGATTACATTGGTGAACCAAGGGAAATTCATCAAGCACAGAGGGGAAGCAGCTCTCCTTTAGGCCTTGGTATCTAGGATAAGTGTAAATACAAAGTTTAGTGTGTTTGTTTGTATTAAATTATCAGTAATTTGATGTAACACCTAACATGCAAAGTTAATATATCACAGTTCTATTCCTACTAGTACTTCTTGTAGGCTGTCAATATTGTACACATTGTTTGGACACAAATCATATCATATAATTTCTTTGTACTTATAAGTCAAGCTATATATTTAAATTATATCAGAAATGCATACTCACCCCTTGGATTTTGTGGCAATTCCAATATTAGTTAATTTCCATCCAACTCCTGTAAAAAACACAATATTCATTCTATCAAAACACTATTGGGGGGATGTAATATCAGTCACTAAGGCAAAAATCGCTTGCAATGCAAATACATGTTTGCAATGTGAAAAACGTCGCCTCTGCGAACACCTTGCCCCTCAGCATAGTGATTGCGAAATATATAGGTGGCTCTGTGTATGCAATAAAACATGATGAAGTTGTTACGTTTGCTCCAAAATTTTGTACCACCTTCAAGCACTTCTTAAAAGATCGCATTTCACAATTAAGATTCGCAATGCAATAAAAGCCTAATGAACAGTATTACATTGCGACATGCAAATATTTATTTGCAAATTTGTTCTCTAATTCCATTTCTCCCTATATATTTCAACATTATTTCAGCATTAACTAAACTGTTGCTAGGAAATAAAAGAAATAATAAAATTCCCTTGTTCATTCATACCAGGTGACAATGTCGGTATAAATTATGTCATTGCAGTATGTCTAAGTACAAATAAATATTCAATGAGGATAAACTTTGTGAATCAGGACACATAACAGTTTGCTTTTGGCAAAATACAGTTATACTTTATTCTGACCTTCTAAAGTTGTGACCAGCATATTTCCATTGGTCCACTGGTAGACCCAGTGCTGAAAAGTGCAACATTTCTGTTCAGTCTCTGATGAATTCTTAATGTGTAGTTTTCCACCTTGATCTCTGATACAGTACTTTTGAAAACGGCCTTCTAAGTCCTCTTCAATTGTAGCATAGGGTATATTGTTGGCAGGTCGATAAATTACGTTCAGAGGTACAATTCTAGATGAAACATAAGGGTTTCTTTTAGGTGCCATTATGTTAAATGTTACAATATCTATTGAGACTTTGCTCAAGAGGACTCAACCCAAATAATCAAAACATTTCATATAGTGACATTTCATATAATTCTAAACAACTTTACAGCATATATGAGTTCATTTTTTTTTAATGTTTATAAGGTTATTTTATAAATGTTATTGTTGTTGAAAGCAGATTGTCTAGATTTCAGTTCTCTACATTTGTTCTGTCTATTTAAAGAGGACCCGTCACCACAAAAAATATTCAAAATCCTATTTTATCACATTAGTCAAGCAAAATGAACTTAAATTACAATGATATAAAATAGTTCATAATGATAGCAAGCAGGCAGGAGCCATTTTGTGGACACTGTTATTAAGGCAAGCCTTGCATCATCTCAGAATCTTGAATAGGGGACCCGATGTCCATCCCCATGCCCTGGCTACACAATTAAATGGTGAAGAGAACGGGGGAATGTGTGGAGAGCAGTGACATCTAGTAAGTACTGAATATAAAGTGAAAGTAGTTGTCTGCCCCGCCTCTATGCCTAAGGCATAGAGGAGGGGCAGACAATATTTGATTGACAGCTGAGATTTTTAACTGAGATTACAACAGCTATGAATGCTGTAATAAAAAATAGACATTTGATTTCATGTTTAAAAGGACTTTTATTATACAGATTTTTAAGCCTGGGTGACAGGTCCACTTTAATTAATGTTGTAAAATCCAGCTCTCCTCCATTCAAGACTCTGACTCCCACAATGCCTTGCATGCTTCTTCACGTGTTTGTTAAATACAGAATGACCAAAGCAGCTGGAGCTGGAGTCTTACATGAAGAAGAGTTGGATTTTTCTACATATTTTTTAGTCAATAGAAGCAGATCAGAGAATAGAAAGTGGTACTCCTGTCAATGGCAGTTGCATGCACAAATCATTAAAAATTTTTAATTAATGTATATTTTCCTGATTTATACAAAATGTTATTCTTTTTATTATTTGGGTGGTGTTATCTTTAGAAAAAAATAAGAATTCTATTTGCTTTCAATATTTACACTATTTTCTTAATATGTAAAATATGTTGAAATGATAAAGTCTGAGAAAACCGTAAGCATCTAAAGGATGTAGATGTAAACACTGCAAATCTAGCACACATGAAGTGAGTAATGAAATTGAGAGGTGTTAAAATCCATTGTAACCATCTTTTTTCCTAGACTTTAGAGGGGATATTTAGGGTAAAGCGGTTACAGAAAAAAATAAGTGATTCACAGATCATTTGATCTTACTCTGGGACCTGTCCAAAGCTGGAGACTGCTCGGCACTCAGCAGCAAATATCTTGCAGTATTCTCTGGTAGTGTTCTGAATTTTACACTCCTGCAACACAAAGTCACAAATGTTGACCATCACGTAAGTGTTGGTAAGCAATCCTCCAGCTTAATACTGAAAAACCAATATAACTAACGTTAGTACTATTTTATACACGACTATGTGCAATATAGAGAATATTTTCCACTCTTTTGAAATGTAATGACATGTGACATGCAAATCATGGAATATTTCAAATATATATTAACATCCAGGTTTACTTCAAATATTCTTATATTTCCAAATAAGGTTTATGTGGTGTTTATACAAATGGCTTGTAGATGTCACTGTGACTTATACTATGCATACTTTCTATACAGCTTGTGGTGTTAGAGTTGCTTACTGTTGTGTAATGGCTGCATGAGCCTGCTAATAAAGCAATGTTATACTGTAATCATCCTCGGCTACCAAAAGATAACAAGTTACATTATTACTTATCATACATATATTTCAAAGAATATTTGGAAAATGACATCACAATGTGCCAATTATAACTGGTGCAGTCACTAAGCAACATTTATAGGATATGTGTAAGGTCATAAGTTAAAACATAACTTCAACCAAACTCTTACTTCAATTATTTTGCTTACTTTGTTCAAAACTATCAGTTATATATCATACAAGGTTATACACACCCTATAAATGATTATACTCTAATGATTAAGGATTCTAGTTCATAGTTTCTTGCAAAAAGTATCTTTTCTCAAGTATTATGCCTTGAAGGGAAACTACACCCAAATTATTAAAATGACGGCTTATGAAAGAAAATGTAATTATAAGGAACTTTCCAATATACATTACATTAAAATTTCTATGATTTGAAAAAGTAACTGCTATTGTAAGCAGTATCAGTATTTTGCTGTTCCCTGCACTGCTGGTGTTGACTACATGTACCACTGAAACAATTTCCCCTGAAGCCTCCAATTTGGAGGAGAATGAAATCTCAGGAGTAGCATTTTCTTTCATTGAGCAAATGTTTAATTTTTTCTTGAGTATTTGGCTGGAGCCTCATTAAAGGCCAAAGAAAGTGCATTGACAAATTCAGATCTCTCTGGAAAAACCATGGTAGTCAAAAACACTTTTTCTCCTACAGCCTCCTACCATGTTTTTGAATAGAAAATGTTCTAGCAACTATGGAAAATGCTATGGAAATTCTATGGAAAATGCTAGCCCTTTGAGATAGAAAATGATTGGGAATTTTGGAACATTACAGAATGACCTCAACTGAACAGCACCAGTGTTTGCTACAGGTATCCCTTACTGGGGAGAAGCTACTGCTTTTAACTAACTATTTTAATGTAGTGGTCTTACTTTTACCCAACAACAAGAAGCTTTTGATATTTAAGAAATATTTCCACTTGCCTGAATTGTGATCTCGTAATTCTTCTCAACCAAGGTACTTTCATTCTTCGTTCCAAATGGGATAAGATTTTTTATTTTGATTATACATGTTTTTCCAGAGTCAAATATTGGTTCCAGCCCGTATATAGCCTTGGCTCGGCATGACTTCCTCAGAAATCCCTCTCCAACATGCGCATTTTCCATCATAATCCTTCCAAAAAATTTGTCCCCCCAGTAACTTGAGTCACCTAATCCTTTTGCAAAAACCATTGGTGTCATCTCTATTTCTTCCCCAACTGAATAAAACAACAAAAACAATGGGAAACAAAAGTGATTTAGCAATGAATAATATGCCCTTGCCCCACCAATACCACATACCCTGTGCAAAGTTAGTTTTCTGGTTACATAGGAGGGGAAAATGAGGACTGACATTTTACTGAATAGGCTGTCTGCTTGTATAGTAGTATACATACAGTATATTTTGTCCATTTCTAATATTTTCTGGGTATTACCTTCAGCTTCTTCTTTGCTGATGAATGCGGACAAAACTGAAAGACAAACAAAAATAGTTGAAAAGAAATGTTAACCATTGTTGCATAGACAATATATTGTGTAGTTTAAATATGCTTAATTAGATGGCAATAAAAATGCCTGCTTACAACTGTACCATCCAGGAAAAATGATAGTTACTTCCAGGGCCTTGAAAAATCACGTCACCCCACACAGCCACAAGGTTTACCCTACCTATCAAAATGGCACTGAATGTAACACATTGTATGTTTCTTCTACTTTAGGTTATATCATACTTAAAGGAGAACTAAAGCTTAACTAAAGAAGTAGGCTAGAAATTTACTAAAAAAATTTCTAAAAAATTACTAAAATCCTAACATTTCTCACTATTTTCTTAAAACCACTAATAAATCTCGAAACATTCAAGAATTATGTTTTTCCCCTTTAAAATGCAGACCAGAAAAAAAAAAGTTTAGTAAATAACCTCCTAGGTTTTGGGCTTCTGTACCAGCCCTAGGCAACCACAGCCTCCAAAGATGCCCCAGTAGCTTGACATTTTCTTTTCTGCTAATTCACTGCACATGCTCTGTGCTGCTGTCACTTAATGAGCTTAGGGACTAATTCACAATATACTGTGTACACAAAATATAAATGTCACAATATAAGGCTGATTAGTAATTAATACAGATAATTACTACATGGCAGCATAGAAACCAGTGCAAATAGCATCAGAATTTAATAATCAGCCCTCTAGCATCAGCTTAAATTATAGACTAACCTCATTTTCTGCTTGATAATTTGCAACAACCCCTAAACCTAGCTTCTCAACAGCTGCTTAGAGCCCACCAGGTCTGGACTGGGAGTCAAAATAGGCCCTGGCATTCCAAGTACACAGAGGCCCAAATAGTCCTCCACCAGCCCACTAAATAATGACTGTCTATGGGACCTTACAGCAGCCCCTCTGGCATTTGCCAGAACCCACAAATTGCCAGTCCGGGCCTGGAGCCCACTGATCATGTGAGTGTCGCAGACACTTTCCAAGATGGTGACAAGTCCTGGATCATTGCTGCTAATAAGAAGCTGGTGCCATAGGTTAAGTGTATAAAATATGGCCATATTCATTGTTAGGGTTTAGTTCTCCTTTAATGTAGTCATGAGTGGGTTGCAGGCAATGGTAAAAGTAGAGGTTACTGTGCCCCATTGTGCAACAAAAGTTATGGCACTTGGACATAACAAATGTGGAGCTTACAGTACACAGCTGATCAGTGTGAGAATACACTTTTTAAAAAGTGTACATGAAAGTCATCCATTGGCATGTTCCAAGCCTAACAAACCATGCACAAGTTGCAAGGCAAGATCGCCAGAGGATACTAGAATCAAGAGGCTCCTTTCTTTGCACCCATGCAAGCTCAAGCTATGCTCTACACTTTGTATCACACTTTTTTATCAGCACAAGATGCTACA
This sequence comes from Xenopus laevis, assembly GCF_017654675.1. Classification (NCBI taxonomy): domain Eukaryota; kingdom Metazoa; phylum Chordata; class Amphibia; order Anura; family Pipidae; genus Xenopus; species Xenopus laevis. The sequence goes on from NC_054376.1 coordinate 61,776,230, forward strand.
TGCAGCTTGCACAAAGGATAAGAAGGGGTGCAATGTAACATGCATGGGTTCTAAAGAGTATAAATTATAGCTGCATAACTTGTGCATTTGTTTTAAATCATCTGAATTGGCTTGATACTAGAAAAGAAATACAAATAATACAAATTGCAAGGACAGAAGACAGATAAAAAAATTTCATGAAATGTTCAAAGATGGAGTGGAAGAAGAAAGAAGAGATAAAAGAGTGGAAAGAACAAGAAAAGGTTATAATATTTAGGGGGAAAAGCAGAAAGAAATGTGGAATACAGACAGAAAGAAATGTGAGCAAGGTGGGGTAACCAAAAGGATGAAGATGAAACATTCAGGGGCACATTTACTAAGCTCGAGTGAAGGATTCGAAGTAATAAAACTTCGAATTTCGAAGGTTTTTTTGGGTACTTTGACCATTGAATAGGCTACTACGACCTTCGACTGCAACTTCAATTCGAACTTAAAATCGTTCGACTATTCGATAGTCGAAGTACTGTCTCTTTAAAAAAAACTTAGACTACATACTTCGGTAGTTTAAACCTACCGCGGTACAATGTTAGCCTATTGTGACCTTCCCCATTACTTTTCTAAGGTTTTTTTTGATCGAAGGAAAATCCTTTGATCGATGGATTAAAATCCTTCAAATCGTTCGATTCGAAGGATTTCATCGTTCATTCATTTTTCCTTCGATCGTTCAATCATAGGATTTGCGGTAAATCCTACGAATTCGATATTCGAATTTGTAGGATTTTACCTCGAGGGTCGAATTAGAGGGTTTATTAACCCTTGATATTCGACCCTAAGTAAATGTGCCGCTCAGTGTAGTGACAAGGTGAGAAGAACTGGGCAACAGAAAATACAATAAATAGAGCATAGGAAATATAAATATGAAAAGAAGATGAAAATAATAACTCCATGGGACATCCAGTTCTTCAATGAATTTGCAACAAAAATTACACAGAAAAACTGACTTAAATGAACAGTCAAATGATTGAAGAGATGTTCTGATTAAACCTTTACAGGCTTACAGGTTTGTCATAGAGGAAAGACAGACAAGACAGACAAATCACATGGACATACAGAGGCAAAAGTATAGAAATGATTTGATGGATGTAGGTCAATACAATGTTTGAAGGTTACTTACTCTCTGCACTTAGAAGGCAGTCTGTTGAATCTGTACCATAATCATTATCAATTGTGCACTGATAAACACCACAGTCTTTCGTTGATGCCTGAACAATGGCAAGTGCCACCTGGCCTTCATCACCGCAACTAGTGAGCAAGAAGTGTATACAGATAATAATAACAACAAGCAAAGAGCAATTACATTGAATAAAAAATTATCATAGCTGAATCTGCAGACATATTATTTATGGCAGGAGTTTTGCTATTTTAAAATGGCTTCTTATAATTATATACCCAACCTGGAAAAACAGTAATTGGTTATCCACCTCAAAAAGCAGACCTAGGACTAGCACATATGAATCGTTATGGATGTGTTGATGCAGACCTGGAAATCTAGAGTTAATAAGAACCTTATCATACAGTATATCAAATACAGAAACCAAAACCTTCTCACTGTATTAACCTCATATCTAGAAAATCATGTATATATAAATAATAAAAAACACACTTCAATCTTGTTATTTCACTGTACCCATATCTTATATTTCCACCTCTGGAAATAGACTTTTTGTGGGATTCCAATGGAGTTACAGGGGCTGATTCACTAAGGGTCGAATATCGAGGGTTAATTAACCCTCGCTATTCGACTAGGAATTGAAATCCTTCAACTTCGATATTCAAAGGATTTAGCGCAGATAGTTCGATCGAACGATTAAATCCTTCTAATCGAACGATTCGACGGATTCAAATCCAACGATCGAAGGAATATCCTTCAATCAAAAAAAGTTAGCCAAGCCTATGGGGACCTTCCCCATAGGCTAACATTGACTTCGGTAGCTTTTAGATGCCAAACTAGGGGGTCGAAGTTTTTTTTAAAGAGACAGTACTTCGACTATCGAATGGTCGAATAGTCGAACGATTTTTACTCCGAATCCTTCGTTTCGAAGTCGTAGACGAAGGTCGAAGTAGCCCATTCGATGGTTGAAGTAGCCCAAAAAAACTTCGAAATTCGAAGTTTTTTTTTACTTCGAATCCTTCACTCGAAGTTAGTGAATCGGCCCCTAATTCTATGAGGGTCACTGAACAGTGGTTAACTATGGGGTGCCGTTTGTCCCAAATACATTCTGTATACAAAACTATCCCTAATACACAGAATGAATGTCTCTCGTGTTATATAAGTATTTGTGACCATACACAGAGAAAAAAAATATACAAAAGACTTATTTCTATTAAAGAATAAAAACAAAATCTGGTTAGTGCACAAAAGGATGTCATTATATCACAAACTCCATTCTGTACAGTTTAACAAGCAATCTGTCTCACAAATGTATAACCTCCATGTAAGGGACGCACTTATGTGCAAAGTTACTTACAGAATGAATTATGTAAAAACAAAGTTGGACATAATATATAATAGTGTAACTAACTAGTGCTTGTCAAGCTAGATTTGACTGACAAAATAGATATCTGTGACAGAAAGCAAGATTTTATAGTACAGGATTCATTCTTTCCACAAAATGACAGTTTTGTTTCACAAAACAGATAAAATAACCATTCTGTGAAGCAACACTGACAGTCACATTCCTGAACCAATAAGAACAAAGCTTATTGCCATATACAAACAAGATGAGAAGTGGCCAGCTCTACTCCACATGGCTAAGGCAAAGTATCTGACCTGCTATAGAGGGCGCCCTCTAATGTCCCCTGTGCTGCATAGTAATAAACATGAACAAACATTTCCTAAAAGAGCTGCTGTTAAACACTACAGGTTCATGAATGGAAGTTTTTACAAATGGCCGAGAAATATAATGCTGCACTTATAATGATTGTAGAGAAAGAAAAGTATGCAAAACATAAATATGATCATTTTAGGTGATATGGCTATTCTTATTGTAGTAACCTGCTTGTGTGACCATTTTGGTTAAGGGCATTCCTGCTGTTTTGCCATGATCTTATGACTCACTCCTGTTCCTCTTCCTGTCTAAACTAAGAGCAATAATGGGACAGGCCACACCCACCTGCCATCTTCTATTAAATGTACCAGAAGTTACTGTGCTTGTCTGGCTGCTTTGCCTGATTCTCAGAGAAAGTTTTGTATATGATAGTTAGACTCCAATGTCTCCTCCTAGCTGTAATCTTGCACCAATTGGCTTATAGTAGTCTCTTAATAATGTGCTTAGCTATAGTTCAACTACTACATAATAGATTTAGCCAGAGACTTGGGACTGATCATGTGCACACATACCTCCCAACTGTCCCTTTTTCAGAGGGACAGTCCCTCTTTTGACAACTCAACCTGAGGTCCCTCATTTGTACCAGAAAGTCCCTCTTTTCTCTGCACTGAACAGCCAGAAAAAGAAACAAAGTTTTGAACTTAATTGGCTTTTGGCAGAGAGGCCAGTACGGCTAACAGGGGCAACTAAGATGCTTTATAACAATTTTGAGATAAGAAAATAAGTACATTTAACAGTTTAGATAATGAGAAATATTTTAAATTTTTTATAACCTGCTAAACTTTGTAAAGTGAACATGGTAATTAGGGGGTGCGGCCACAAAATGGGTGTGGTCAAAAAATTGCTGCACTACATGCAAAAAAAAAAAATTTTGTCTCTCTTTTTATTTCCAAAATGTTGGGAGGTATGACATACCTCCCAACTGTCCCTTTTTTGGAGGGACAGTCCCTCTATTCTCTGCACTGAACAGCAAGAAAAAGAAACAAAATTTCTAACTTACAAGAAGTCATCTGTAGTATGGGTACTTCAATGTGGTAAACTAATTACTCACCACGCAAGGGAAGTGGCCCAGGTGCACTGCCCTGAGCACTCAGCATAGGGGGCGGACGAACCGAAATGTAAAAAGGAGCAGGCACCAATTCAAAGTGTAAAGATCTTTATTGTGTCCAAAATTTCTAACTTAATTGGCTTTTGGCAGAGAGGCCAGTACAGCTAACAGGTGCAACTAAGATACTTTGTAACAATTTTAAAATAAGAAAATGAGTAATTTTAACAGTTTAGATAAGGAGAAATATTTTCAAACTTTTATAACCTGACAAATTTTGTAAAATGAACATGGTAATTACGGCGTGTGGCCACAAAAATGGGTGTGGTCAAAAAAATTGCCACGCTACATGACAAAAAATTTTACTTCCAAAATGTTGTGAGGTATGACCACGCATTCTCTATAGTATGATGTGTAGGTTATATGAGCAGCCACTCCTGAGTACTGTGTGTAAACAAAAGGGGGTCATTTAGGCAGGGGCAATTTTAGGGGATCATAATCTAGTTATATAGAAGCAACAAGCTATACAATGCTTTATATTTATTTATAACAAAAGACTCTAATCCTCTAACCCTTTCACATCAGAGTAGGTCGAGGGGGGCACAACACTAGAGCAGAGAGCACAACTGTGCCCATGTCACATGCATGTCCAGGGCCGCCACCAGGGGGGGGACAAGTGTTCCGGGCCTGAAGGGGGGGCACAGAAGTGCTGCATTTTTAAAAGAGCCGGTCCCCTTTATGAGCGCCCGAGCCGTGCGGCCATTTCACATATTACAGAATGCGAAAGTGCCGAAAAGACGAAGCTGAAGTCCCGAAGCGGCGAAAAGACCCGAATTCACGAAAGGAGTTGAAGTCCTGAAGCCTTTTGTTTACACACAGTACTCAGGAGTGGCTGCTCATATAACCTACACATCATACTATACACAATGTGTGACATGATCAGTCCCTAGGGTTGCCACCTTTATTAAAAAAAATTACCGGCCAGTGGGGGGCACCAAAAGGGTGCGGTCCGTGACTCTAAAGGGGGCGGAGCTACGCAGGGTGCCGCCGAAAGGGGCGGAGCTATGTGGCGTGCCACAAAATGGGCGGAGCAACATCGCACAGCGCTGGAAAAAAGGTAAGTTATTTTCGAATTGGGGGCAGGCCAGGGGCTTTTTTTAAAGGGTATTTCAAATTACCGGCAATTGCATTGCTGGTAAATTTGCAATACCGGCCCTGGCCTTGGCAGGTGTTTTACCGGCTAGGCCAGTAAAATACCAGCCGGGTGGCAACTCTATCAGTCCCTAGGGTTACCACCTGGCCGGTATTTTACCAGCCTAGCCGGTATAACACCAGCCAAGGCCAGGGCCGGTATTACAAATTTACTGGCAATGTAGCTGCCGGTACATTTGTAATACCCTTATAAAAACCCTCTCGGCCCGCCCCCAATCCCCTGTAAGACCCTTTTTCTTCCCACCCCCCCACCAACCGGTAACTAAATTACAAAAAGGTGGCAACCCTATCAGTCCCAAGTCTCTGGCTAAAGCTATTATGTAGTAGTTGAACTATAGCTAAGCACATTACTAAGAGACTACTACAAGCTAATTGGTGCAAGATTACAGCTAGGAGGAGACATTGGAGTCTAACTATCATATACAAAACTTATAACTTATAAGCAGCCAGACAAGCACAGTAATTTCTGGTACATTTAATACAATATGGCAGGTGGGTGTGGCCTGTCCCATTATTGCTCTCAGCTTAGACAGGAAGAGGAACAGGAGTGAGTCATAAGATAATGGCAAAACAGCAGGAATGCCCTTAACCAAAATGGTCACACAAGCAGGTTGCTACAATAAGAATAGCCATATCACCTAAAATGATCATATTTATATAAGTTTTGCATACTTTTCTTTCTCTACAATTATTATAAGTGCAGAATTATATTTCTCAGCCATTTGTAAAAACTTCCATTCATGAACCTGTAGTGTTTAACAGCAGCTCTTTTAGGAAATGTTTGTTCATGTTTATTACTATGCAGCACAGGGGACATTAGAGGGCGCCCTCTATAGCAGGTCAGATATTTTGCCTTAGCCATGTGGAGCAGAGCTGGCCACTTCTCATCTTGTTTGTATATGGCAATACGCTTTGTTCTTATTGGTTGCTTCACAGAATGGTTATTTTATCTGTTTTGTGAAACAAAACTGTCATTTTGTGGAAAGAATGAATCCTGTACTATAAAATCTTGCTTTCTGTCACAGATATCTATTTTGTCAGTCAAATCTAGCTTGACAAGCACTAGTTAGTTACACTATTATATATTATGTCCAACTTTGTTTTTACATAATTCATTCTGTAAGTAACTTTGCACATAAGTGCGTCCCTTACATGGAGGTTATACATTTGTGAGACAGATTGCTTGTTAAACTGTACAGAATGGAGTTTGTGATATAATGACATCCTTTTGTGCACTAACCAGATTTTGTTTTTATTCTTTAATAGAAATAAGTCTTTTGTATATTTTTTTTCTCTGTGTATGGTCACAAATACTTATATAACACGAGAGACATTCATTCTGTGTATTAGGGATAGTTTTGTATACAGAATGTATTTGGGACAAACGGCACCCCATAGGAGACAAGTTTTGGTTGCATAAAAACCAGGTGTACTGCCAAACAGAGCATCCTGTAAGCTGCCAGTTCATATAGGGGCTACCAAATAGCTGTGTGCACTCACACACAGCAGAGCTGAAGCTGAGGTCAGCCTGGAGATGCCTCCTTTTGCGTATTTGGGCTGATTTTAGCTTCAGCTCCGCTGTGTATGAGTGCACACAGGCTGACCGGATTCAAATAAATAGAGCAGGGGCACTGAGCAGATCTGCTTCTCTCAGCCTGCAAAAATACACAAGGCTGGCAGTAGCCAGAGCCTTTAGCCTGTGTGCCTGTAGCTTAAATGTACTCTTTCTAGATATACCAATTACTCACTCCTTCTGTGTATGTTCCCCAGACCTGCATCTTATGTCCCCTGCTCTTTTTATTCTACACTACAGCTGTAGAAAAACAAATCTACTTTTTTGGATTCCAATATCATCTTTTTGCAGATGATATCCATATCTTCCTATCTACTCAAACTCTCTCTCCTTCTGTACTATGCCACCGTAGATTGTCTTTTCACTACCTCCTACTGAATGTCACTGCAACACCTAAAACTTAGCATTAAATCAATTTCTATCATCTTCTTGTTTAAGCAGTACAGTGTGTATAAAGGAATTACCAGATACCATTCCTGTATAAAGAATTTGATTACACTATTGTATAGGCTTTACTCATTAACATTACCTTCGGTTTACTTTAGCAACTTGAACTTCATCTTTATACCATGTTATAATAGAGTCGCTTAAAATGTTGAAAAATTGACACCAAAGTTTAAGATTTCCAGATGCATCAGAAAATTGCTCGGCTCTTATCTTCCTTATCACTTGTGGAGCTGAAAAAGTACAAATAATATTTTGTAGGAGAAAGAAGTTTAAGCACCCAAACATGGAAACACCTATTATTTAAACTTTTTTTCACAGTTGCTTGGTATATGCCTGATTCCTTTACAGATCTGAATACACCAAGTGCCTACTTTTACTTCTAGAATGGTTAGACATGTTGCTACCTTTATAGCATATTTAATAAATTAAATTGTATTTTCCTCTTACCCACATCCCCAACCTCAACCTGTAGCCCAAAAAGCTGCAACAGGTTTTTCGAATTAATATCTTTTAAAACACTTTAATAAATATGTTAATTTGTTAAAAAATGTTTTGACTGTCTGGAAATTTTACCAAACAGTCAGGAAAGTTATGCTCATAAAAGAGATGGAACTGCTGGGAATCTTTCAGAATTTCCCAGAACAATCCATAATAAATCTGCCCCTATGTGTAAGGAAAGGTTGAAAGGGAAAATCATACTACTTTAAAAATAATGAAATATAAAGTATTAAAACCACATGCATTTGGGAGACATTACCTTTATGAGGATCATTGGACTTTTTAGGTTCAACTGGCTGTATATCATCTTTTGGCAAGATATCTGAATCTTTAGTTTGCACAGAATGGTCTTCTGAGCTCCCCTCTTTCTCAGCACATTCTTCATTTATCTTTGGCACTTCCAACTTTGTCATCCTTCTAGCCATAACTGGTGAACGCTTTTCAGCTTGCTGAGGCTGAGAGGACAGCAAAGAAGTATTCCTTCTAGTCTGGCCAGGAGAAACACTAGGGCTTTCTCGTTTAGAAGGAGGTGTAAGTGAACCGGTACTGCCTGTTTCTTCTAATTGCTTTGGCTTAGCAATGTATATTTTGCGACGTGCCCCAGAGGCCAGCTCCTGTGGTGTTGCTGAAGGAATAAAACTTACGTTTTCAGTAGACCTCCATTTGCGACAATTATCTTTCTCAAAATCAGAGAACAAATTTCCAAGGGTCTTTTCAGCAGGAAGGCTGCCAACAACTATAGAAGGCACAGATAAAACAGAAGGAAATTCTGCATCAGCGCATATTTTCCCTGCAATCTTTCGTGCAGTGGCAGGACTAAAGCTAAGATCGTCTTTGTTCAACACAAACTCTTCATCTAAACCCCTTGAACTCCTGGAGATTGCTGGGGTCAGTGGGGCACTATGTACCTCCTGTGTTATGCCTTTTTTAGAGGATTCGCTTGCTTTTCTGCATGTGGTAGGAATTGTTTTCAAAGAGTCTGCATTTTGAGGGATGTCCACTTCCAAAGTTGGAGATACTTTTCCTGTTGTGGAAATCTCTGCAATCTTTTGAAAGTGATATTCATCTGATGTCAGTGTTTTACTAGAATTCATGGGACTTACATTTCCCTCTATAAAAGACATTTCTTCAGGAGTTCCAACTTGAATTTCACCAACTTTGTTTCTTTCTTTGACCTCTGAATTATGATCTACATCATCTGCAGGTTTTATATGAAACAACTTTAACAAAGAGTTCTTCAAAGTAGTTACTAAACTGTGATCTTGCTTACTCTGTTCTTTTAATATCATTTCACTTTGAGCCTCTTCATTTGTTTGATGCTCTGGAGATATTGGAACCTCAATGTCTTTGGCAGATTCTTCAATCTCAGAAGTGATTGCTTGGATGTTTACGGGTATGGTTTCAAGCTCAGGTACCACAGGGTGATGAATAATATTTTTCTCTTCTTCACTTGATAAAGGCAGCATAGGTTCTATAAAATACTCTTCTGGAGAAGATATTACAAGTGGAGAAAGCCCTGAACTAGAACTGGATTCTGAAGGACATTCTACATCTTTAACAATCCCTGATTCCAAAGCGGCCTTTACATCTCTTAAAAGTGTAACCACAGATTGGTTAGTGTCCCCAGCCAATAAATTTGCCACTGACGTGGCACCTGGAATATTTGTTTCTACAATATCTTCAGAAATACTTAGTTCCTTAACATCATCTATGCTTTCTATACAAGGTTGGGCTGTAATGGAGGGTGGAATGCTTGTTTCCATTTTTGTCAAATCCACATCTAATAATATTAATTGATTAGTATTTTCGAAGGTGGGTGTGATAGAGAGAGTATTTGAGTTTTGTTTATCAGATGCTAGTATTTCTTCTAATTTGGTTTCGTTTTTTTCATCTACTTGTTTTGTTTCCTTTATACCCTCCATCGTTTCCACTTTAGAGTCTGACAATCTTGGGTTCTCTTCACCATCTTCATGTGAATTGGCACTGGGTTTATAAAAATTATCATCATCACCTTCAATGTTCGTTTTTTCCTCCTGCAATAACTTGAGTGGAAAAAAATTATTCTCTTTTACCACTTTTGATTCAGGTTCAGTCAAGCAAACATCCTTATTATCTAAACCTTTCTCTGAACTGCATTCCATTAAGAATTCTGTAGAATGTTCGGATAATAAGGAGGAAACTAAATCTTGATTACTTTCATGATCTACTCCTTCCTTTTGAGGAGTAGCATCCATTTCTGCTTTTATGGCTTCATCTGTCTCCATGAATACTGGTGAATTTAAAGATTCAGCCACATTGCTCTCATCTCTGATTTTTTGCATTTCCATTTGATTCTGTTCAGAGATGAGGATTTGCTTTTGTCCAATGTTTTCCTGCGATTCTGTGACTTCCTTTGTCTAAAAGAATAAATAAAAAAAGATTATGTAGTTTTTGTAAGGTTGTAATAACTTATTACCATTGGTTCCAAGTCTAAAGATATATTCTTGTTTCTTTATATCCCTTAGCAAACACTATAAAAAGGCAAACATAAAATGATTAACAAACTTCTAAATTAAACTGGAATTGAACAATAAACTACAATTATCTAAAATGGTACCAAAAGGGATAACTCCCTGCAGCCCAGTAAACAAATATAATAGTTTATCTTTCAAAGTTTTAACATGAGTAAGCCATGGAATAAAATAAAATGTTGAATTATTCATGAGGGCAAAGGAGCACTTCAGTGTCATCGTTTCTATTCTGTCGATGCATTTTGAACGGTCAGATCTTAGTTTACAAACATAGGACTGTAGTTACTTTTTTCACGCACCCAGTTGACCGGTTTTCTGTTGACCTGAAACTTGACACATTTTGCTTTCTAGAGTTCATTACTGTCTAGTTATAGGGACCTACAGGCTATTAGCTGTGGAACCAGAATTACTACAAGACTTTTGCATCATACTGTTTTCCTGCACCAGGGTTTCCCCTATTTGGCTGGGTTAACTTCAATCAACACACCATAGGGATGTATATTTGCATTTAGACTATAATATGTTATCATATGCCATCATATCCACATTACGCTGTGCATTTTGCTGCCCATCCCGCTGTCCCAGATAGTTGCACAGATGTGCCTTTAAGTATCCTGGTCATCTTCTGGTCTTAGAGACTTCTTCCAGCACTCTTGCCTTTGCTTCAGGTCTTCTTGTCCTTTTACGGTGTAGTTGTCTTCAGGTCTTCGGTGCTTTGGGTCTTCGGATCATCTTGGCTCCTTACAACGCGCATTCTGAATAACCGGACAGTAAATCTTGCGCGATGAGACATAGCTGCTAGTGAGACCATTCTGATTGGACATGAGCAAGCTGTGCTCCTGCCCATTAACTGCTCTGCACTGTTCGGGAAGTAAAAAGCTGTTGCTGCTGCTTACTTTTTAAATTCTGGTGTGGATCTACACTGCTTTTGTAAAAAAAAAAAAAACACAGCTTGGTGAGTTTGCCCTGATTGTGAAGTTTTTGATAAATTAGTTCTGCCACATACAGTCTGTGCCAATGAGTAAGTCTGTGGTAGTGGCTTAAGCATACTTGAGCTGTTGAGCAGAGTACAGAAAGTGTAAAGCTGGCTAGATTGTGTATAAATTAAGGGTATTTGAGATCAGACTTTTCTCTTAAAGGGGTGGTTCACAATTAAGTATACTTTAAGTACGTTATAGAATGGTTAATTCTAAGCAACTTCCCAATTGGTCTTCGCTTGTTAGCTTTTCAGTTATTTGCTTCTTCTCCTAACTCTTTCCAGCTATACATGATAATGTAACGATTCATTAGGGGAGCAGTTGTTGAGCTGTGTTATTGGTGGAGTAGAGGGTCTGTCATGAAAAGCTGGCACCACAACATGCCATTAAATGCTGAGATTCAGCAATGCTCCTGCCACACTGAGTCTATTATTGGCCACTTTGTCTGCCTTAAAATGCTAGTGCATATTGTGCATCTGATGTTGCCATTACAACCAAAATAAAGGGTGTGTTTTTGTAGGCATGACTTTTGGGGGGCGTTAAATCGTTCTTATTCTCAAGTGTTGGGAGGTATGAGTTCCCTGAAAAGGTGAAAGCACTTTTAAAAGTTTGCATCCCTACAATTCCAATAAAATAGTTTCCTTGCAATAAAGGATTAAGGCTGTAGTACACATGGTACTTGTGATGGTGATCACAGTGATACTACCCTCCACAGGTTGCTGAAAAGTGCTATACAGCTGAGACAGAACTAGGTGCTTAGACACCCTATGCAAATTTGGAACTGGTGGCACCTCCCTGCCTCAGTTGTTGTTGGGAATAAAAAATAAGAGACAGAAGCTTGGCATTTGGGTGAGAGGATTGGTGTTGAAAACAGTACCCAAGGCTCCTGCCTCATCTTCCTACCCCTAATAGGTTAGAGTGAATTAAAAGTGTTTTCTTTTTGCAAAGACCTGTGCAGGGGCGCTCCGCCAATGAGGTGAATTGAGTAACTTGCCTCAGGCAGCAAAGCCCCAGAATTTCCGTTTTTCAAACTTCTGGCGCAGAGAGTGAAATTATGCTCTCTGCGCTAGCGTCCTGGCCCTCTCGACCGCCCTTGCGGACCCCCCCCCAGACCAAAAAGAGAGAGCACACTGGGGAAGGGGGGGCAGCATCAACACCAAGCTGCCTCAGGCGGCGGAGGGGCCAGGCTCGCCCCTGGACCTGTGAGTGCATAGCAATTGGGTCTATTTTACTCTAGCACCCAGACATTTGTTTCCTTAAATGGAGTACAATCTTTATCTGGTGTTTGTTATATACATCTATATGTAATAGTTGATTACATGGTAGATTTTGTTTGGGGGGGGTTTAAACGTAAATAACCCCTATATTGTTGGCTCCTGGTGCTGTAACAAAAGATAAGAAAGCACATTGTTACCTGCTACCTTTGCCCCTATTGATTGCCCCTTGTCTCAGCATAAGCCTTGACATTTTCATAATGCTCAACTAACTATAAATCTCATACGGCTACTCTGTGAATCTGATATTTGTATGTATAGTAAGCCATTCAATCCCTCTCTCACATTTCGCCCAGTGACTGTGAGTGATATGAAAATGAATGCTGCTGCCACAAATGTAGACATTTTTGCACAGTTGGTGAATATTTCTGTTCAACTGATTTCTGTGGTTTCAATCAACCAATATACTGAAGATCATTTACTGCAAACTGCATCATGCCCTTGCCACCAAAATTTCTTTTTAACAGCTATGAATAAATGGCCGACTTTACGACTAATATTTATATTGTTACATATCCATCAAAATACCACTTTTTATTTGTATCATATGTCTTATTTGTATATCACTTTACCTTCATCTGTTCTTCAGTCTTCTGATTTAGCTCAAGTTGCTGTTGCAGCAGGGCATAAGCTTTCTGCAAAGACATATACTCCATCTCTAAGATCTTCAGTTTTTCAGTTGTTTCTGTCTGGGACTTTTCCTTAAAAAAAAATAGTACTTGGCAATCAGAACTTACAATGAATAGTTACTTGTTTTGTCTCTTAAATTTAAAAATATAGCCTTTCAAAGTTTAATAGCACTTTTCTATAAGCAATTCTTTCTACACTAACCCCTATATTTCCCTGATCTCCTCCTACTTCTTCAAGGATGGGTGGTGTGGGATTCCAACTAGCACAGTATGGTAAATAATTCAGAAAGAAATCAGACATACCCAAGGTGCTGCATGCAGTCTCTGGTTCCACACACAACAAACAGTGTCAACATTGGCACATATTTTTCAAGAGCCATTGCTTCAAAAAACTATTCTAGTGTGCATCCTTGAATCAAAGCACAAATATTGGATTGTTTTGGAAAGCAAACACAGGAGCAAAGTGAAAGAAATTGTAAAACATTGCTTGCATTTTATCCCTAGTCACAAAGGTATTTTTACCTCTACAAGGTCATTGCAACGTGCATCTACTACCAGTGTCTAGGTCAGCCTGATTTGATGAAGGGCATACAAGAGTATAAAGCACATGTACTCAAGGGAACCCTGCAATTATCATTTGTCATGGGGTGTTATTTTGCTCCTGCATTTTAAGTGCATCGGTCTATGCTATTTTATAGGCACTTGTTATAAAATTGTAATTATAATATTTATACATTTTGTAAAGCACCAACATATGCTGCAGAACTACACAATTGGAAATCTGGGGACAAAAGTTAAAAATTGATTAATGTTTAATATTTTTCCAGTCTTGCCCAGCAAACAACAAGTTTTTACTACATGTGCAATTTGACTTTTTGCTTCTTGTTGAAATAGATTTAGTAAAAAACTAGGCAAGAGATTGTTCATAGATAAAAAAAAAAAAGCAATTCCACACTATACTGTCTTTCTCAAATGTTATATTCCTATCTATAAAGTGTCTACCTACATTGTTTATTGGAGAGTTTGCAATGCATTCACGTTTCGGAGAGTTTATTTCTCCTTTAAATGTATTTTTACATGAACAGGATGGATGTTGCTTTATTAAGTGGAATATTTCCCCATGTGACACAGAAATGATCTCGTCAGATACTGCAGTAGCCACACAAGCCGTCTGTATTAGGTTTGACATGCTGCCCGGCTCATTTAACATGCCTTTGCTATTAGACAATTTGCTGCTCCCTAACTCATCCAGTGTGTCACTGTTACTAGGTCACTTTGTTTTTCTCCTTGTTATTGCATTATTATTGGACAATAAGGGGCAGATTCACTAAGCTCGAGTGAAGGATTCGAATGAAAAATACTTCGAATTTTGAAGTATTTTTTTGGTACTTCGACCATCGAATTGGTTAAATTCGTTCGAATTCGAACGAAATCGAACGAATCGAACGAAAAATCGTTCGACTATTCGACCATTCGATAGTCGAAGTACTTGCCCTTTAAAAAAAACTTCGACCCCCTACTTCGGCAGGTAAAACCTACCGAAGTCAATGTTAGCCTATGGGGAAGGTCCCCATAGGTTTGCTAACCTTTTTTTGATCGAAGGATTTTCCTTCGATCGTTGGATTAAAATCCTTCGAATCGTTCGATTCGAAGGATTTAACCGTTCGATCGAACGAAAAATCCTTCGATCGATCGAACGAAGGATTAGCGCTAAATCCTTCGACTTCGATATTCGAAGTCGAAGGATTTCAATTCGAGGGTCGAATTTCGAAGTATTTTTAACTTCGAAATTCGACCCTTAGTGAATCTGCACCTAAATATTATACCTTTAACAGTGTAATTATATTAAAACATGCATGTAAAATGCTCCCAGTTTTGACTAATGTCTATGTGATATCAGATGTTAGCCCTTTTTTGAGTATTCCTTTTTTCCTTCATAGAGAAGCCAAAGTAAGAGCTGATGAAATCTCTACTGCTTTTTGTGTACGTGCATGTTGTTGGGCAATATTTGCAGAGCCAAAAATGGCAATGGCAGAGCAGTGTCAGTGCTAAGAGTAGCAGGGAGTGAGGTCATCTCCTCTTTATAGACACTACAGCAGCTCAGATGATTGTTGCTATACAGAAAGTCCACTTATCACACTGGTGATAGTTACTAATAGACTAGGGTGAGAAAACTGCTTAAAGGAGAAGTATTCTGATGAAAAGGCATTATTTTGCAACTTGTAACAAACAGCTCTTGTTCCATTAAGAATTCAGGTCAAGGCTAAGACTGATACTCACACAGGTACAAGGAAGCATTGTACTTAAAGGGATACTGTCATGGGAAAAAAAATTCTAAATAAATCAGTTAATAGTGCTGCTCCAGCAGAATTCTGCACTGAAATCAATTTCTCAAAAGAGCAAACAGATTTTTTTATATTCAATTTTGAAATCTGACATGGGGCTAGACATAGTGTCAATTTCCCAGCTGCCCCAAGTAATGTGACTTGTGCTCTGATAAACTTCAATCACTCTTTACTGCTGTACTGCAAGTTGGAGTGATATCACCCCCTCCCTTTTCCTCCCAGCAGCCAAACAAAAGAACAATGGGAAGGTAACCAGATAGCAGCTCCCTAACACAAGATAACAACTGCCAGAACAACACTCAATAGTATAAACCCATGTCCCACTGAGACACATTCAGTTACATTGAGAAGGAAAAACAGCAACCTGCCAGAAAGCATTTCTCTCCTAAAGTGCAGGCACAAGTCACATGACCAGGGACAGCTGGGAAATTGACAAAATGTCTAGCCCCATGTCAGATTTCAAAATTGAATATAAAAAATCTGTTTGCTCTTTTGAGAAATGGATTTCAGTGCAGAAGTCTGCTGGAGTAGCACTATTAACTGATGTGTTTTGAAAAAAACATGTTTTCTGATGAAAGGATCCCTTTAAAGGAAAACTATAGCCCCAAATACATTAATACTTAAGCAACAGATAGTTTACACAATATTGAGTAGCATATCAAAGAATCTTACCAAACCAGATTATTGCCCTTTTACCTCTTATTCCTTGAGCCCCCCAAAAATTAGGAATGCACCGAATCCTGGATTCGGTTTGGGATTCGGCCTTTTTCAGCAGGATTCTGATTCCGAACCTTGCCCGAACCTTCCTCACCCGGCAGGGAGGAAAATTGTGTGAAGTTTTGTCACAAAGCATGGCAGTAGAAAATGTTTTCCCCTTCCCACCCTTAATTTGCATATTCAAATTTGGATTCGGTCTGGTATTCAGCCGAATCTTTCGCGAAGGATTCGGGGGTAAGGCCGAATCGAAAATAGTGGATTTGGTGTATCCCTACCAGAAATACTACAACTGTAAAAGGAAGACATGTTGAAGCAAAAGAGAACTGTCTGTTAACTGGCTCATGTGACCTAACAAGTATGGTTTTTTTGTGTGTACCGTGAATTATAGAATCCCAGGGGGGACCCTTATCTTTTAAAATGGCAATTTTTTATTTCGAATAACCCAATGGCGCAAAATACTAAACGTATATTATTATGACAATTATTTACATGAAGCAGGGTTTTTGAGCTGTTTTATGCAATATATTTCTATAGAGACTTACATTGTTCAGAGAACAGTTTTTCTTTAAGGCCTGCTTTTAGACATATAGAACATTTCATTGAATAAAATTTAAGAAAAACAGTATGCCTTCTGACCTAAGCCAAATGTATACATTAGATATTTATAGAGCCTTTCCGGTAACGCAGTAACATATTAAATGCCAGATTATAGACTATAAGATAAATGCCATATTATGTAATGTAATATTGAACAAAAGAAAAGTACCTAGAAGTGTAAGGGCAGAGCTAAGGGCAGAGCAATATATTAGCTGGAGTTGTGCTACCCTTTGCACTAATGGGTATTTTATCATATAAAATTGGGTAGTGCCTGAAATAAAAAATATTGTCACTATTTCTAGAATTATAAAGAAGAAAGGGGAGCTGCAGGCATTTTGAAATGTGGAATTGTGGTTTGTTCAAATAAACTGTATGTTTTGCATCCAAGTCAAAGACACTCACTGCAAATGGAAAGGATGTTTTGATTCCTCTGGATTTCCTTAAGATGGCTATGGTTATGTGCCTTAAAGTTTACTTAGCCCCCCATCCACCCTAACCCCAGGGTTTGCTTTATTTGGAGCTGGTCAGCACAAACCAGAACAAACTTTTTTGTTTGTTTTGCATCACATACTCTATGAGCACAAAAAGGAGTTGGTAAAAAAGTAGAATGCACAACAAATTTGGCCTCTGAGAGGTCTCCCCAGCTAGTTATAAATCTGATTTCTCTGAGAAATTGTCCTTGCGGTCTGCATACATGTAATTAAAAAGTTAATGGTTCACAACGAGAAGCTAAGCAAACACGCTGGTAGTTTCTAAACTGCAGTGAAGGCAATCTAGGTTCAGCCAAACTTTCAGTGCATATTTAAAACATATTTGTAACTTAAAAACCACAGGTGCATCAATCAGCAGCCCAGTGTCATATCAAGCACCTCCCTTGGACAAGTTTAGATGAGCTTTAGAATGTAAGACCCCTATATAAAAGTCAGATACAGTATCTTTTTGCCCTTGAACATGTTTATGGAAATACTGAAGGACATAAGGAAACTCCAATGCAGTGAAAGTCAAGGGATGAAGAACCACAACACCTGCTTACAAGCCGCTTCAAATACATTTATGTTTATGCCGGCACAAGCCCATGACTACTTTGAAAGATAAAGAGAGTTCACTTCCATGACTTTATTATATTGGTATGTAAGCATATTTCTGGACTGTAACCCCTTGTTGACAGCACTCTGACAGCAAAGAATTTAATGATTTATCAAGTCCCAAAAGGTGGTAGTCAGCAATTAGCTACCTTTCATTTCTACTTTATTACATTAATCTACAAAGTGGAAACTAGTACTCCATTTGCAGGTTTCTCCAACTTTCTAACTTTACAAAATGTGCAAGAATTGGGGTTATTTTATTAATTAAAAAAAAACTGACTAGAGAAAAAAATATTTTACATTCAAAGGTTTGGTTTTGCATCCACAACTATATTGTACAGTAGAAAATTAGATCTTGTGACATTTTTGATTGTAAAATGATTAAAATCTCTATGCAATAAAATATAAAATGAATAGATTAAGCCATCCAGTCTATTAATAACAATGTAGCATGTAACTTATATGGTAAAAATGTGCATAGCAGAAGGTATTTTGCACATTATTATTTACACAAAAGAGAGGCATGAAAGGTATTCTGTTTGCAACAGCCATTAAAAAAAGTCATCATGGCTGTAGGAATCTATCCAACCCATGAATGCCTAAGCTATAATTAGGGCCCTTTGCGTTATAGTCTGGAGATTAACTGATCTGGAAAAAACGTTTGCATGATGTAAGTAAACAAAAAGATAAAACTTACTTCAGGAAGGTCTTCTGAGGCTATTCTGCTCTTATTTAAGACATCTGGTTCTTGGATTTCTCTCTCAGGCAGCCTCAGAGATGGAACTTGTTCCAACTGCTTTTGCTCAGGAATGTCAGATATAGAATGTGATTTAATGGGGGAAGAAGGCTCTGGTTTGCTTTCTACAATGGGTTGCTGTAGAACTTCACAAACAGGTTTTGCCTCCTGACTCCCTTGATTATCTAAGGTGCTACCAACTGAAGCATCATATTGTGTGCTTGCTTTTTGGGGTGTAGTACCTGAAAGCAGTTCTCTTTGTTCTCTGGAGCGTCTTGGAGCTGCTTTTGGTGGCTCACTAACTTGTGTCTGTATTCCAAACTTTGTTGGAATACCTCTATCTTGTTTAACGCTAGAGACTTTTATTTCAGCATTTGACTTCTGGACTACATTAGATGGCCTGACATCTTTTTCCTCTTGTGTAACTTGCAATGACTCCCCAAAATACATATCCTTCAAAGAAAAGATACCATCTGTCTTTGGTGGCAGGGGATCTTTCCTTGAGCTGGTGGCATCTGCTACCTTGATTGGTGGTGCCACTGATTCTTTTGGTTTCTTTGTATCTTTTGATATTGTCTTCCCTACTTTCGGAAGTGCAGTGTTAATGGCAAACCTTCGGTTTGCTGTAACTACTGGCTGAGTTGGCTGAATTTCCATTTTTTCATCTGCTGACATAGTATGATCCTTGTTAATGCGAGATCTCCTAGGAGCTGGACTTATGCCCTCTGCTTTCTTTTGAATGCTAACAGGTGCAGCCTCCTCTCTCTTGGTTTCTGCTTTAGAAACAGGAGGATCATCCTCTTTTTTTTTCTTTTTTGCATATGACTCTTTTGCAGTTGGCTTTTTTGTTATTACTGCCACTGTTTCATAGACATAGGCCAGGAATTCTTTACCACTATCCTCTACATTCTCAGGAAGTGTGTAACCATTTGTGACTACTGATTCTTCTTGAGATTTATCCAGTTCTGTGAACCCGTTAACCCCATTCTGTGGTTGCTGCACTGTACTGGATATGTCCTCTTGCAGTCGTGAGTTTGGGTCTGGAATATGGACCTTTATTAAGTCTTCTTTTTCTGATTCAGCAGCAGCAGCTTCTTGCTTATTTTCTTTTGAGAATCTTCTCTTTCTCTGAATTCTTTCTGGGCTTAATGCCCTTATTTTTTCTCCTTCCTCTAAATTCTCTTTCACCCGCCTCCTGCTCTGCTCAATCTCACGCATCTTTGCTTCAGCTTTCCTTTTGAGTTTGGCGAACCACCTTTGGTGTATTTCAAATTCAGTCATTGTACCAACTTCCAGCACACCAGAACAAGACACAATTCCTTTGTTGTTTCTTGCTGAAGCTTGGTATATGGCAGCATCTTCTTCCAGACAACTAGGAAAAGAATACATTTTCTTACCATGGGATACCAAGGATACAACATAGAGTAAAACAGCATATAAAAGAAAAAAAATCATTGCATGAAGCCATCCCCTGTGCTTACCTTTTCTGCATCAATGAGGGGGGGATTGCATATCATTGTTGGGCTAGGATGTGTGGGGCCCACTGAGGTGCCATCAACTCATGGCCCACCTAGGACCATTCTAAACCCCATCCTGGGGGAAGCAGGGCCCATGAGGGCCGGGGTTAATAGCCTAGCCCAACCCTGTTGTGAGTGAATATAGTGCAAATCTGAGATGAACTTCTGTTTTAAAACCCCAAATTTTGGTTCTTAAAGTTACAAGGGATTACATTTTTCCACCTCTGGTAACTTGCCACACTCTTCCTCCTTCACTTTGCCTTATGGCAGGAGTGAACTTGTAAATACCTCTCCAACTTAATTAATCATTACTTTGATTAATTTTTATTTATCCTTACACAATTTTAGTAACCATATTGTGATTTGTAGCTAATTGTTTGAAACCTTCTAAAGATATGGGGGCTTGGGTATTAGGTGCTAAGACTCTTTGTTGGGCAATACTTTTTTTACTATAGTATTTACCTACACTCAGCATGCATATTATGTGATATAATGCTGCATTACACATAGCCCTATTACTTAACAGAATATCTGTTTGTGTGAATGTCCCAAGTGGAAATTAACATTAGATTTATGCTTATTAAACTGGTGCAAGCCTAGAAGTTTAGCTCTGGCTAAGCTGGGTCAAGGATGGGTCACTGGTGGTCCCACAATGTGACTGATACAGTGGCATAACCCCTAGGATGAACAGCTTCAGCTGTTTACCCTGCTCGATCAATAACTGACCTTTTCTGGAGATTCTGCTAATATGCTGTCTTGCAGGTAACAATCAGTGTCTCTGTCCAGACGAGTGTTTTCCAAATTTCGAACCATACTTATCTGATGAGGGGAAATGTGGTTGCATGCTTTGTTTTTATACTATTAGCTGTCATTTCTACATATTCTGTAACTTATTATATGCTATAGACCAGTGATCCCCAAGCAGTAGCTTGCGAGCAACATGTTGCTCTCCGACCCCTTGGATGTTGATCCCAGTGGCCTCAAAGCAGGAGCTTATTTTTGAATACCAGGCTTGGAGGCAAGTTTTGGCTGCAAATAAAAATATTTTTTTACATCTCAATAGCAAGAAAATCTTTAAAAATAAACTATTTATTTCAATAAGATAAAAACTACAGACAACTTTGCTTCAAAACAAGGTTTTACAAGGTTTCCCAATAGGAACTTGGATTTCATTGAACAGGCCTATACTGGCAATCTGTAGATTTCGGCAATTGCCAAAGGGGTTGCTTTAAGATCATATACAGCTGTAATATACAGCTACTGTTTATTGAGCCTCTATGTATATGAAATGACAGGGCCTTTTTTGAACCCCAGTCCGGGCCTGTCATTGAATGTCAATCACAATGGGCTGTGATTGGCCATTTAGTAGCCCCATGTGGCTTGTCAACATACATTGAGGCTCTGTTTGGCAGTGCACCTGTTTTTTATGCAGTCAAAAATTGCCTTCAAGCCAGGAATTCAAAAATAAGCACCTGCTTTGAGGCCACTGGGAGCAACATCCAAGGGGTTGGAGAGCAACATGTAGTTCACAAGCTACTGGTTGGGGATGACTGCTTAATGCCATACCTCCCAACTGTCCCGTTTTTAGAGGGACAGTCCCTCTTTTGACAGCTCAACCTGCAGTCCCTCGTTTGTACTGGAAAGTCCTGTTTTTCTCTGCACTGAACAGCCAGAAAAAGAAAAAACGTTTCTAAATTAATTGGCTTTTTGCAGAGAGCCCAGAACAACCACAGCAGTAGATAAGATACTTTTGTAACAATTTCAAGATAAGCAAATAAGTAATTGTAACAATATAAGATAATAGGTCCCTTGGGAAAAGTTAGACTCACAGCTTAAAGGGCAATTCACCTTCATTAGCAAAACTGTTATAACTGAAAAAAACACAGAAATATGTTCAAACTTTCATAACCTGCCAAATTTTGTAAAATGAACATGGTAATTAGTGGGTGTGGCCGCAAAAATGGCCACATTTTTGCTGTGCTACGCCCACCAACTTTTTTGTCCCTTTTTTTATTTCCAAAATGTTGGGAGGTATGTTTATGCTGAGGGCAATATGAATATCTCGCCATTTTAAATATGTTGCGCAAATTTTACTAGCCAGAGTCAGTGTATAATTTATCATGTGTCATTCTTAATACAATTTATTTATCATTAAAATGAAAAACTCACTTGTAAATCTGTAAGGTGTGCTGATTTCCGTTTCGGAAAATCTCATACTTCGGCAAACCACAGTATCTGTCCATCTCCTCATCATCTTTATACCAGGTAACCTCAGGCTCTGGATATCCTGCAGAAATCATAAAAGGGCACATTTTATAGCTATCTATGACCTCTGACATTAAGGGGGTTATTTACTAAAATATGAATATTTTTCACTATTTTCTTAAAACCACTTCGATCAAACTCCCATGCAAATTTTTACTGTATTTATCAATACATTTACTCGAAAAATTTGTATTGTATGATTTTTTCAGATTATCGCCTGAAAACCCCAAATGTTTCAGATTATTGAACAAAACCCAGTGCAGATCATGATATTTTCTAATTGCAAACGGAACATCCATTGACTTCTACATGACCGCAGCAGGTTTGAGATGGAGTACTTTTATAATCAGACATTTAACAGCCTCTGAGTTTAATAAATCTTGACAAATTTGAGGGTTTCTTTCTCCAAAAACAATTGTGTTTATCTCCTTTAAGTCCGACCAGAAAAAAATCAAACCCCAGAAAATTTAACAGCCCCAAAAAATAGGGCAAAACAAAACCAACTCAAAATGACCACTTCAAAAAAAGTAATAAATGCAATGGGAGGTATGCAGGGCTGGAGCTAGGGCTAAGCAGAAGACATATGTTCCTAGAGCACAATGCTAGGGGTAGCTCCGCCTGTACTTCCTCTGTCTTCATTCCCCAAATGTTCACTCCAGAAACCATTTCTGCCAGCACACAGATGCAGCAGCCGATACAAAGTACGAGTCACGGGTGTATGTGTGTGGAGTGTGAGTGGAGACCCTCTGCATGGCTGGCAGGGGTCAGGGCAACCAGCGCAGGGTCTTGTCTTGAACCCCCTATATGCCTGACAATGGAGAACACTGCTAATGGACGGTGCATAAACAACCTAATGAACTCTGACTGCAAAGCTGTGACATTCTCTGGAAAAGCATTCATTCCAGTATATTAAGATAAATAAAATAAAGTGACCCATTGCAAGTCATAATGTATAAATACATGCCCATAAGGAAACATGTAGGGATGCACTATATCAAAATATCTATTACTAAAGTGCAGAGCCAGACCAAAGGATTTTGCCTCCTGAGGCAAACTCTGCACACCCCATGGTAATAACACATCTTCACCCATTATTTGGCACTTTGGCTGGCACAAACCAACTTAAACAGGAAGGTAGAGACAAGGAGCTGTTGTTGGTAGTTCAATGAATGTGCAATAAAGCAGAAATAATATTCAATACATATTTTCTGCAACTGTACCCCTCAATACCCTTTCCCCAAATTGTGCTCCAAGCAAGTGATTCTGCTGCCTACCTCTAGTTCAAGCCCTGCTAAAACTGTGGTGTTATTCAGTGTGTGTGTATATATATATATATATATATATATATATATATATATATATATATATATATATATATATATATATATATATATATATTAACAAGGAAGCACTCCCTCCTGATAGATGAAACCAATATGCAGCTCATGATAAACTTGATGTTTTTAAGAGAGGAATAGTGCATAAGTTAACCCTTTATGTAACTCAGATGAAGCTTCTGTAAATACATGTTCACCTTAGTCTAGACTCTTGAAACTTACTCTTTTATGGGATTCCACTCAACCCTCTTTCTCTACTTTAGCCTGTCCTATATGCTGCTGTTAGATGCGCTAAATTCATAAATGCCACTATTCCTTCTTACTCACTTACGCTATTAGCTTCCTTTTTCTTCAAATGATATTCACATTTTTAACATCAAAGCCTTTAGCTCACAGATTGTTTCTTAGTGCATTTATTCAGATGATTTTGGTTTCTTCAAACCAAAAACCACCTATTGCAGAGGGTTATCAAGCAAAAAGTAAAAACAGCTGTTCTGACCCATATCTTTTTCTGTCATAACCTCAAATCATTCACAGACGCAAGACTTTTCTGCAACAAGACCTCTTATACCCACTTGTTTTTTTCCCAATTGATTAAATATTCTGTTTTATTTCTAAAATATTCAAATTACTCTTCTCTATCCCCAACTCAGCAATCTGTCTCAACATGCAGCTTTGTGCTGGAATCGGTTATTTTAAAACAGTTTTAATAGGCAAAGGCAACACAGACCAATGCATTTGTCCTAACTGTCCATCAAAATCTGACTCCTGTGCAAAAAGAGACAGATTGCTGAGAAGGGGATAAAAAGTTAAAATGATTATTTCAGAAAAGGTACAGACTTTTTAATTAATTATTTTAGAAAGATTCCTTATTTCCATGAGACAAGTATTCAATTTTCATTTTCATGATAGTTTATCTTTAAAGAAGAATCTATTCTTTACAATTTTCTTCCTAAAGAACTTTATGTTTCCCAGTACAAGTAGCACGTTGTGCCAGAAGATAAATTATTTGTGGACGTCAGTGATTGAAAGCTGAGCTCCCATCACTTCACACAAGGTCCCTGCCCAGCCCTATCAATTACCCTCACAGCACAGAAGAACCAGAAATTGCATCACTTCATACTCTGGCTGTCCCAGTTAGATCCTACATGTACCATGATTTCAATTTAATTCAAAATGACATAACTAGACGGCTTTAGGGCAGAGACACACGCTGCTTTCGGGAGATTAGTAGTTTTCCAAAGTCGCCTGAAGTTGTCTCATGAGGAAACTTCGGGCAACTTAAGGAAGTGGAGTGTATCTGCAAATTCCTAATATTCCTGTTCCTAAGCAAGCCCTGTCTTATAATACAGGTATGGGACCTGTTATCCAGAATGCTTGGGACCTGGGGTTTTCCCAATAACAGATCTTTCTGTAATTTGGATCTTCATACCTTAAGTCTCCTAGAAAATCCTGTAAACATGAAATAAACCCAATAAGCTGTTTTTGCTTTCAATAAGGATTAATTATATCTTAGTTGGGGTCAAGCACAAGCTAATGTTTTACTAATACAGAGAAAAATGAAATAATTTTTAAAAAGTTGGATTATTTGATTATAATGGAGTCTATGGGAGACTGCTTTTCCGTAATTCAGAGCTTTTTGGTTAACATTTTTCCGGATAACAGATCCTATACTTGTACTAACGTTTTTCACTGCTAGCTTGTTCCCCATTTTTGTGTGTGTTTTTTTTCTTTCTGAATAAGTGCTTGGACGATGATCAGACATTGGCAGCTTGTTCCCCCATTTAAATAAAAGGGAAGTGGGTGGGCAAGAGCTTGGCACACAAACCACACGGACAGCCTTAAACTTTAACAGAAAAAAGAAAAAGAAAAAAATGAAACTCCTAATGTGACAGTGATGCAACAAGTGATAATCTGAAAGGGGTATTATACAATGAGAGAATCCCTGTAAGTGTTACCTCCTCCTTGCTTACCTGACACCATGCAGATAAATTTAGCATCGCATCCCTCTGACACTGCTTTGGGTTTCAGAGTGGTTTCAAAACACGGCTGTGTCTCCTCAGTCAGCTGAGAGATGATGCTGCAAAATGTGGTCCTGGCAAAAACAGTAACATCACTTGGTAAATGAGGGGGGGCGTCATAGCAGTGCATTGTGAACTAGACTTGTATGCATTAATCTGACTCAATAGCTGTAAATGCACGGCCATTGCACATATGTACTGAGAAGTTAGGTGTAAGCTGTAACAACAGTTAGTAAAAATGTTTTCATCATGGATAAATAAATACTTTCCTTTTTTTACCAGGTAAGTGATAGCTCCTATGCAAATACTAAACAAAGTCAAATAACCTTCTGCTCAATACTGGTCCCAAAACTGTCTGTGGAGATGATCTAAATCTTGACGAGCAGCCCATCAGCCCAACTTTTAGATTTTGGCTTTGGAATTGCTTCCCTCTGAACAGAGCACAGTAGCAGAACTGGTTCAGTATGAAAAGTCATCTGAGAAGCAAGCAGATATTGCTACAGCTGTTGGCAAACCTTATATCTGATGATAGATATACACTTTAGTTTAGCAATGGGT
This sequence comes from Xenopus laevis, assembly GCF_017654675.1. Taxonomy (NCBI): domain Eukaryota; kingdom Metazoa; phylum Chordata; class Amphibia; order Anura; family Pipidae; genus Xenopus; species Xenopus laevis. Next base: position 61,802,440 of record NC_054376.1, read on the forward strand.
CTGAAGGCAAGTGACAAAAGCTGCAAACCATGCTTAGTCCTAAAGGCATGGAAATGTTACACTTAAAACCTAGGTGTTTTTATAGGGGACACAGGATTATTTTGTTAACACATTAGAACTTATACTAGCTCGAAACAGTATAATTTCCACTTATAAAATATGTGCAATAAGTGGAAATTATACTGTGTTTCGAGCTAGTATAAGTTCTAATGTGTTAACAAAATAATCCTTGTATAAGGAGGTATAAAGTTTTCATATCTATTAATCAAATAATTTGCCTTTGACAATAGAAAATTGAGTTATTTACAATAGTTTTCCCACCCAATCAGCCAGACAATGAAGCAGGGTCATTACCTTCCTGGTGTATAGCTTGAATACCGACTGAAGCTGGAGCGACTGGAGCAAGCAGAAAACCGGCACATTTGGAAAACATTAAGCAGGAAAAGCATTAGCAAAAGAACAATTAGGGATATATTTCTAGCTGTGTGAACGTTAGTGTAAACTACAAAAACAAACAAAAAAAAAAGTTTTGTTGCTGTCCTTGGGAACCATGCATTACACTCCATAATCCATAACAAAGAGATAGCTGACTTTTGTATAAAATTTTATAAAGTTTGTATTTTCTTTAACGACAACTAACTTTTATGCCACCTCAGGCCACGGGCATACTCAGGTGGGGAACATTTTCTGTTGTGCTATAAACTGCTGTGTTATTTAACAATGGTTTTTATGGAGCTGTTTTCAAGTTAGCTCCTCTTTCTATAACATAATTTAAACTCTGCCATATATAAACAATTACTTAAGGGTTTAGAAATATATGAAAGTTCCATATAATTATTTGCGTGTGTATGCTGGTCCATCGATGCTGACCTATTATCGTGTACTTTGGATATTGGCCAGTCTGAGGATTTGGCAGGTTTAAAAATGTAATTTGCCAATGCACCATCTCGGCCAGTGCATGGTATAGATGGGGAAGTAAAGAGCAGTTGCTGCTGGGCCCATGTATGGCTGCACAACAATGCATTCAAATGGCAGTAGGATAAAGGTATGTATAGTAAGTAAAGGTAAAGTACACAGGAAAGTACACACCTTTATAAATATACTACCTAGTATAATTTGCTTAATATAAGTGAAATCCAAGAGTCAAGTTATGTGATGGATTTCCATCTCTGTTGTACTTTCACATACCAATTTCACATAAAAGCCAAGATGTTCCTTTTAAGTAGGAGATTGAAAATAAATATTAAAAACATAGGGTTTTTTTCAGAACATCTGAAAGACTTTTGTGGTTTAAATGGACACCAGCATTTGCAATCATTCAAGTGTGGGTTTTCAACCCTTTTTCAAATGTGCATTTCTGCAGTCTTTCTAGCTCTATATATTTAGCTATATCCTGTACAGCTTTTTTCTACCATTACATTTTAAGCATCTGTCTTTAAAGGACATGTTGGCATTACCCATTGATGGGTGCACTAACAAAACAAGACCACATAATCACACTAGGGACTTGATATTGACTAGTTTTGGAATTTGAAACCATAAATGATTTATTTAACTAAAAAAGGTGTCCTTGCTTGGAAAAAAGCTCTGTTTAAGGTTATTTTAAGGTTGGAGGCCCCATGGGCATCCAAAATAAGAACTTCCAAAGCAGAATAAGATAATGTGAAGGGCCCAATTTACAGCATGCAGGAATTAGGGGTAATGGTGGACTGAACTTATCTGGAGACTAATACATGATTTTTGTAGTTTTGTTTAAATAGTTTTGTTCATATTTTAGAACTATAACAACAATTGTTGTCCTAGTTTAAATTTTGTCAGGGGCTGAGCCCTTGTAAAGCCCACAAAAAGTATGCTTACAATCAACATTGCTTACTAATTTGGATTGTAAGGGCCACTTTCAGAACAATTTCCAAAGCATAGAGAAAAACAAAAACGTACCAGCTAGCACATGCTCCCATGCATAAAAAGCCTCAGGCACTAAGACTTAAGTTATCAAAATGTGTCGTGAACTTGCTGACTTTTCCTTTGATTACCTTCATTATATTATAGACCACAAATGGGGTTATGTAATAAAAGGCACTACGTTTGCCTAGCGGCAGTATCCCCTGGCAACCAGTCAGCAGGTAGCATTTACTGTCACCTGTTTAAAAGCAAATATCTTATTGGTTGCTATGGGATACCACTCATGGGCAAACTTAGCCCCTTTTTTTGCATATGGGGGAAAGTATATTTTATGCCCTGTATGTAATAGATGGCATAACGTTTGTCCAGGTGCAGTAACCAATAAGATGCTTGCTGTTGAATAAGTGACCAGTAAATTGTGGCCTGCTGATTGGCTCTTATAACCTGTAGGACTTACACTACTCCACATGTATTTCACTCTCCATTCCTGAATCCTACATTTTGGCCTTTCCATTTTTCTGCATCTTCTGTACCAACCATATTTTCTCTTTTATCTTTACATGCGTCTCTCTTAGCACCTCCTTATTTGCATTGCCACAAGTCTTACATTTACATAGTCTGAACAAATATATTTATGCAAGATGACTTTCCAATTATCCACACTAACATGACTTGTTAGAGGGCAAAAGGTTATAACAATAACAATACAGTGGGTCAGTCCCTTGCTATTACCAACATTCCATTCCAGCATTTTCCTTCCTTATAGTCCAAAATATAGAGGAACACTAATGACAAAATAGCATTGCCCCACACAGAAGACATCATACCAATCCTGCAATGTGAACACACCCCAGAGAACGAAATAAACACAAATGGAACAAATAGTTACATATTAGTGAAGTGGAGAAATAAATGAGTCACTGATGCAAAACTCAAACATAACAAAACACAGGTTAGAAGTACCAATGCAAACAAATGTATATATATATATATATATATATATATATATATATATATATATATATATATACATATACAGTATGATATTAAAATGGACTACAAATGTGACAAAATGAAGTAAGTAAGTAACAAATAATGGAAACAAAATTAAGAATTAAAAACTGGAAATAAAAGGAGACAAATTCATATTAGTAAAGTCATCATTATACAGTATACTTCTTGACATATATTGTATAGTATAATATATATATACAGTGCATATATATATATATATATATATATATATATATATATATATATATATATATATATATATATATATATATATATATATAGCAAATTTGAGTACAGTGCACACGGATAACCGAAAAAAGCAATGCCTGTGTGCTGGTTACATGTGTCAATAGACATAGGCAAGAGAGAAAAACCGCACCAACAGGTCTTTATACAAAAATAGAAAAACTTTCTATTCTAAAATAAAAGGATTTCTATTTTGTATAAAGACCTGTTGGTGCGGTTTTTCTCTCTTGCCTATATATATATATATATATATATATATATATATATATATAGTACCCGATATTCATAGCTGGTAAATTAAATTATTCAAGTAGGGATGCCAATAAAGGTTCTATATTCAAAGTACATTTTGTGCAACCTTACTATCTTTATTTTTTTAATTTGGAAAGTAATGCAGGGCTTCTAAAATGCAATTTCTGGTTAGGGGGATGATAAAGTGGAAGGTTTAATATTTAGCCACCAGCTTCTACATCTAAACACAAAAACTAATTAAAAATAAACAGGGTCATAAACTTACGTTAGTGTGCAAATTTAAATTTTGGCTGAAATTTTACATGTTTTGTAGCCACAATGCAGTATTTTCCCCCACAATTCCAGAGTAATTGTGGGCTGGAGGGGGAGTTGCCCTTATCCATCTGATGCAATCGTGCCCAGTGTGTCAAAACGAGCACAATGTTTACTCTGTGTTAAAAATTTTCCAAGTTCAGATGCCTTCATTTCTAGCACTTGTACTAAATGTCTTTGCGTGATTATTTTGGTATAAGTCTGATGTGCGTATTGGTACCAGCCGCAGTGGGAACCCTGAAGTTACCGGCAGCTTGAGTGTGTGGGTATATTTTATAGAAGAATATTACTAAAAATTAAAAGATTTTGTTCCAATTCAAGTGTTCCCCAAACTCCAAAGACAGACAAGTCTCTTCCATCTCCAACTTGAAATTCCAAATCCACATATGAACTTTGTGTGTTGATGTCAGCTGACCACTCAGGACGCTGACAAAACACTGAGCGCAACAGAGATTTGTTGCCAACTGATATGCGTTTTTTAAAATAATTGTTTGTAAGTGCAATCTTTTTCATAATTAAAATATTTTAAACAGGTCCTTGCACATGTCACTTTCTATAGTTAAAAAGAAAGTCAGAGGGAACTATCCTGTTTTTAACCTTTGATGTACCGGATGCTTTATTTGATAAGTCTACTAATCAGTTAAAGGAGTGATTCACCTTTACGATAACTTTTAGTATGTTATAAAATGGACACAACCCCTTTAAACTTCTGTGAGCACAAGTACATCGGAGTTTATATGTGATTCCCTATTCTGCCTAATGAATTTTAGAAACGTGTTATTCTTTCTGACTTTATCACTGATGTGGTAGTTTTATGGGCCTATTTATTATGCTGTGTAAAACTAAATTTGTTGAAAAAACGGTGTAAAAGTTTTGTAAAATGGCAATGTGTGGCACATTATTCCACCTTTTTTACATAACAAATCTGTTAATAAATCTACTTCAACTGATATTTGCACGGTACAGTTTGGTGCTACAAAGAATAGTAAAGTACTGCACTATTATTATTTTTGGAGGTTGTTTTTTTTCTACCCTGCTCTATTTTTGGAGCTATTTCCAGCAACAGTTATAATTGGAATTTCAAGTTTGAAGAATATTGGGTGGTATGGCATAATTGCTCTTGTATTGCTATGTGAAGGACCAATCACTGGAATATATCAAGCATCTTTATCAATGACCACAGAGCCTTTTTTCTAGCAGAGAAGTGGCATTTTCTTAACAAACTCTGCTTCATGGGGAGGCTCTATGAACTTGCATAGGATTATTGTTGTTTAAAACAGTTTTGCTTGCAACATAATGTATGTCTTTAGATTAATATAATGCTATGCTTTTCAGCCCCATTTTAAGAACCAAAATGTATTGGAAGATTAGAAGGGAAGCTTAGGGAATTCCAATAGAGCAGGAATAAACTGAACTATTTAGACTTGGCCGTAAACCTGACTCCTTTACTGACCCCTTCAAATCAGGGGGTGACCCCGCTCCTGTTGAAGACGCCAAGAGGCTAATGTATACATCATGATACTATACTTCTAATTTCTATAGATAATTTCTGTAGTAGCTTATAGGCTTATAGGCTTGCTGCATAAGCAGTTAGCTCCCTACATTGCTTTACTACTCATAGAAGAACTGGATATTTTAACTGGATTTTAAAGTACTCTAACTTAAGCCATTTCAACATTACCACATACCATTTCTCATAGAAAGGATTTGTTTTGGTCATTATTTTTCTATTAGCTAAATTATATACTGTAAAGGAGGTAAAATGTCATTGCATAATACATTATCTGTAATACTAAATGGGGTAGGAAGCAAGATGAAGGGGCACATTTGCTTAGTTCGAGTGAATGAATAGAATAAAAAAAACTTAGAATTTCGAAATAATTTTTTTGGCTACTTCGACCTTCGACTACGACTTCGAATCGAACGATTCGAACTAAAAATCGTTCGACTATCGAGGGTTAATTAACCCTCGATATTCGACCCTAAGTAAATGTGCCCCGAAGTGTAATGAGTGTGCCTATTTCTTATGCTACTTCTTGCTATCCCAGTATAATCTAGCCTTGGCTCAGTATTGTCCCATGTCCCACTTAGAAGCTAAATCGGAGAGAGCACAAGGTGTTTTCCAAATCCGTGGCCTCAAGTAACCACCCAGATCTGCCAAGATCACAAATCCCTTTCCTGCATAATGCATCAATACACTGTAAAGTTATATAGCAACATATGGTTTCGCACAGCACATCTGTGAACATTTACAGACTGATAATAGATTGAACAGTGTAAGTTAAGGGTGGTGGCAGGTGGGGAGATTACTCTCCCAGCCAAGCAAATCACTTTGGATTTCCGAAGTCGCCCGAAGTTGCCTCAATCCTGCCGGCAGTTCATATTCTTGCGGACAGGAAGGCAATTAGTCACCTGCAGTAGAGGAGATTGGTCGCTGGACAACTAATCTCCCCGTCTGCCACCTCCCTAAAGATTAAGTTGCAGAGGCAGAAAACAGCTGTGGCAAATGATTAACTAAACCAGTTCATCTGAGGCGCAAAGTAACCTAATGAGTGACATGTTTACTGCAAATGCAGTTGATTATTCAGCTCTTAAACCATGTTCAAGAATAGGATATAAGTCATTGCCTTAAAGCAGATACCTTACAGAAGATAATTCTAAAAAATGCTCTGTAAATAAGAGAGGGAGAGAGTTTTATGTCTCTGAATGAGAACACTGCTTCCTGCTTTTCAGCTCTCTAAATCTGATTTAGTCAGCGACTTGAAGGGGATCACATGGTACATTTCTGTTCAGTGAGTTTGCAATTGATCCATAGCATTCAGCTCAGATTCAAAAGCAACAGATATGACCCATGTGGCCCCCCTTCAAGTCTCTGATTGGTTACTGCCTGGTAACCAGGGTAACCAGTCAGTGTAAACCAAGAGAGCTGAAAAGCAGGAAGTTGGGCTATATTCTGTTATGTTAGACATCCAGTCACTCCAGCCTTTATACATTACATATTTGGCTAAATAACTATATTAGAAACATTTTTTATTTTGCACAGCCTATCTATTTACCCAGTTTTTATTTTTACACTGAACAACTCCTTTAAAGCTCATTTGAAAAGATTATATTCCTTGTCTTTCGATTCAGCAGCGGCTGTCCAAGATTCAACTTGGATGTATGAAATCTCCCTGTTTATGTTCCAATGTGTGATGGGAAAAACAGCAAAAAATCAGGGTAAGGTGAGGTTGTACAGGTTTCCTGTATACTACAATATTCAGGTTTCCTCCTCTTTAATTCATATTTCACAGTCCAAACACGTTATTTTGAGGCATTTCACATCTTCTCTTGTGAACAGCATGCCATTGTCCACTGAGTTTCCTGGGGTAAGGTAAAAACTAGTTATTTGAGTGAATCAAGATTAAGCAAATCTGGAAACTGTTTAGAGATCACATCTTCCATTGGAAGAACGATTGCAAGTTTAATAGTTTGCACCAATGGACTGTGAATGCAGAAAAATTTAAATTTGCAATGCAATAACTATCTATTAAAGAATAAGATATTGTGAAATGCAATGTTTTATTCTTATTTATGAATTTTTTTATTACATTTTCCCCTAAGTGTTCAGTGACAACTGGAACCTCATATATGCAATGTTATGCATCACTGTTGCTGATGATGCTGACAATTGCCTTAAATGTATATGGGGGTCATATAGGCATGGGGTGGCTTTCCAGTGGTAGAGATGGTAATAAAAAGCTGAATTGATGACACTGACCTTTTCAAGCTGCTGCAAGCAGTCTAAACCCCTTCTCTTGTAACTGCTAGTAGGATGCACTCCCTCTGAAATAGTCCCTATGTATCAGAATCCCTGAGTAGTGTGACTACCTTTAATGATAGTCTTATGTGTGCAGCTCCACTGTGCATTTTGTTTATCTGCAGACAGTATGGTGTCAATTGGGTCCTTAGTAAGTTGTGTCAAAGCTTTTCTCTCTCACATACTTAGGTTGAAAGGAAAAGTTTTAACACTAGCTAGTAAAGCTGACACTGTAATATTTTTAGCCTCATCTACAAGTATGTTGTTGTGGATATAAGATTCTATGGGGCAAATTTACTAAAGGGCGAAGTGACTAACACCGGCGAGAATTCGACAGCGTGACGTCATTTCAGAACTTCGTCGATTTAATAACGGGCGCTGGCATAAATTCGCTAGTGAAGGAGATAGACTCTAACGCTACTTTGCACTCTAACGGCAGGCGAATTTTCGCTCAGGCGAATGGACGTAACTACACAAATTCACTAAGATGCTGATTTTACTGAACGTTACCTCTTGCGCCAGACTTGCCTTCGCCAGGAGGCCTCAAAAAAAAGTTGAAAATTTTTCCAAGTCCCTAAAAACGCTGGCGTCTTTTACTTTTTACGTGATAGGCTGAAAAAGATCGTAAATTTTTTTTTGGGTTCCCTCCTTCCCCCCTACATTTCCTAACATATGGCACCTAAACTATACAGTGGGCTCATGTGTAGGGCAATATAACACCTCTATTTTATTTTATTAAGGTTCCCTGGCCTTATGTTTTGAAATGTAGTTATTGCAACATATACAACCATTGTACTTTAACTTCACGCCGTATGCTAATTAGGCATCGCTAGCGTAACTTCGAACTGCTTATTGTATTATCACTAGCGCAACTTCGCAAGCATTTGGAACCCTGGATGTAACTTCGGATTTTTGTGAATTATCGTTGTCCTGGCGAATCTACGCCTGGCAAAGTGCTGCGATGTCAGCGAAGCTGTCGCTGGCGCAATTTTGGAGGTAAGTAAATTTGCCCCTATGTTTGTTGCTGAAACCACCACTGTGACATACTGTTGTGGCATGTAGAAGTTTAGACCCTTATTTAGTACCTACTTCTCTCGCTCTGTGATTTCCTTGTCTGATAAGTTATATACCCACATATCCTTGATGTTCCCTGGGATGTCGTGATTTTCTTTCCACCTCAATGTTAATTTGTCTGTTCTCAGGATAGTAGAATGGTACCTTGGTATGCTGGGCTAGCCATGCTCACTTTGTGAAGTCAACCGCACTTTGTCATAGCAGGTTGTTTAACTGCCAACCTCTGTTTCAATGGTCAATCTTTAGATTTAGCACCTCAGTGGAGAAGCTGCTCTGCTTCAATTGTTTATTTAGTAGTTGTATATGGGTTTTCTGTAGGATAATCTTGAACTTTTACTAAGGAATCCAGGCGTAGACAAAGTGTAGATGGTTCCTGTAATCCACAAGTTTTCTGGCCATCCTCTGATTTCCGTGTACCAGTTTCAGGGTACTTCAAAAATTAGCAAAAATGCCTATGAAACTTTTCATTCATCCAGGTCATTATATACTGTAATATCCTTAAGAGTCTTAAAATGTTGGAGAATGTTCCACCATAAAGAAACTGCATAAAATGAGTGGTCAAATGTTTTCATGATTACTCAGCAGGCCTAGTTGCTTTAAACTCATTACTAGATATGGTTCATCGTGACTTTGTATTAGGACAAAGTGATTGTATTTTTGACTAAGAACTAATGTGCAAATACTATTAGAGCCGAAAGGGAGCATTTATAGTTTAGAAACACGTAGAGGCAGATTTATCAAGGGTCTGAGTGAATTCGAGGGAATTTTCGAAGTAAAAAAATTCAAAATTCTAAGTAATTTTTTGGATACTTCGACCATCAAATAGGATACTACGATTCAAAGTAAAAATCGTTTGAATATTCGACCATTCGATAATCGAAGTACTGTCTCTTTAAAAAAATTTCGACTTCAATAATTCACCAAATTAAACCTGCCGAAGTGCGATGTTAGACTATGGTGACCTTCTAGACCATTTTTCTAAGCCTTCACACATCGAAGTAAAATCGTTCAATCGTACTCTAAAATCGTTCCAATAGAACAATTTAATCGTGCGATTGAAGATTTTACTTTGATCGTTTGATGGCCAAATTCGGTGAAAAATATTTCGACTTTGATATTCGAATTCGAAGTATTTTAATTTGATGGTCGAATTTCAAAGTATTTTTTACTTCGAAATTCGACCCTTGATAAATCTGCCCTGTAGTGTGATAATTGCCGAACCTACAACTGCACCGGCAAGGTCCAGGAAATGAACATTAAAGTCAGTGGGGAAAATTACTAACACTTTGCTGCCCTCCATCTAAGCTAAAATTTGAGCAGGTGGCAAATGCAAAGAATCCCCCCTGTGCCAGTGCCATAAAGATAATTTTGGAATTATATGGCAAAAGTAACAAGAACTCAGCAAAAATGTAATTAAAAGGCATTTCAATCAGATATTCAGTGTGCAGGAAAAGTTCCAAAAGAAGAAGCCTAGCATTTTTGGATGTAGATGTGGATGTAGATTTTATGTATACTCTGTATAATCTGAGGAGAAAATCTTTTTAATTACAAGACATAAATGAGCTTTTTATCATATATACATTTTATTGGATAGCTCATTAATGGCAGACAATTTCTACCAAATGCATAAGAAATCAAGTCTTCCTACCTGTTCTCAGGTCTCACATTCAGCAGATAATTTCTACTATCTGGTCGGGGACTGTATGCAGACCCATTACTATCTTCACTTTCACTGGCACTGCCGTTGCTGCTTCCTAGGGAGTCATAGTACCTCCCATTTGTAGATGATGTACGGCTCATGGGTCTTCGGGTACCCATCCTATATATCTTTTCCTTTGTTTGGTCACGAAAAACGGAAGGCTACAGTCTGAAATCTGGAGATCAAAAGAGTACAGCCTTTATTTAGGATTGTTCTCGTTTTAGTAACAGAAATATATTTCAATGGTCGTTATTATTGTAAAATACAATATTGTTGCAAAATTGGTAAGTTCAAACTACCAAGATATATACAGACCACAATGTTCATCATAAAAAACAATCAATTAAATATAATATTATACACATTTCAGAAGTTTTCATACTCTTTGCCTTGTATTTTATATCTGCCTTCAGAAGGCTTTCCCTCTGCCCCAGCGATTTCACTCCTATCTGGCACCAAATTGTGCCATGCATTCTTTCTCAACATAGATCAAAACTGACCAAGCAAGACATCATTATTTATATACCAATGCCTGGCCTGCCCATCTCTGATGTCATCAGTCATCAAGCAAGCACAATTATATAAATAACCCAACAGCAGGCAGCAGGCAGAATGTCTAAGGGCCACAATTTTTCAACTGTCAGAGGGGCCAGAAAATATTGTTGTGTTTCACAGCATCTGCAGCCACTGTACACATGCCTTTTCCAACTTTGCTTCCCCCTAAGACATTAAGTTATTTTTATCTGATCCACAAAATATTGCCCTGCAATAGCACAAGATTTTGTGGGATGTTACAAAATCTGATCCCCAGGGGTGCTGCACCAATGAGGCAGGCAGTAGCGCCCCAGCAGTTACCAGGGTTGGCAAAGAGCCACTCCCAGTAACTTTAAGAGCTGGATTTCCGATTTTCAACCAGGAAATTTGGCTCTTTAATAGATAATGTGTTTTGTACAACGTACATTGCCAATGCTTCCTGATGCTGTGGTGGTATTTAGACAAACAACAGTGGTCTGCAATGATAAAAAAAAGGTAAAATAGTGCATAATTAACTTTGTGGTCTTTTCAAACATGAACAATTCACAAGGGCACATGAAGGATGCCCAATATGAATTAAAGTCTGTTTTATATTACTCTGTTTCATGGCAGCAATTTATAACTAGATAGATCATTAATGCATTGATGCCTTTATCCAGGGTTAACAGTATGGCATACTGGTTCCACAACTGCTTTGGGGCCCAGTAGTGTAAGGTATATATTGGAGGGCCCTAAAATGATTTTAGTGTGGGCCTATTAACTTGTACTTACATCTCTGCATTCAGCAATCTCCATTGTCACCCCTGTTACTTTTAGTGCTGATAACTTACAGTGCATCATGTATTTGTAGTATCTCAGCACATGGCAGTGATGAAAAGTTTTAGTGTGAAGCATTGAGTGATATGACTGAATATCCAAAAATACCAAACTGCATGTTCTATCTGCCTCTGCTACACTCATGTGACAGTAGATTGTAGTGGATTGTAGGATTTGTAGTTTTTCCAAGCATGGCTATTTAATAGAGTATATTGTTATATAGTAGTCTGAATAGTGCAAAAGGTTCCAGGTCTTCTAGCTTCAACATTGTTATTATACAGGTTTGGGCCTGTTATCCATAATACTCAGGACATATAGTTTTCCAGATATGGGCTCTTTCCATATTTTGAATTACCAACAATTTAAGTCTGCTTAAAATAATTTAAAAATGAATTAAACCAAATAGTATTGTTTTGCCTCCAATAAGGGGTTATTATATCTTGGTTCAGATCAAGTACAGGGTACTGTTTTATTATTACAGAGGGAAAAAGGAATCATTTTTAAAAATATGAATTATGTGATTAAGATTGAGTCTTTGGGAGATGACCTTGTAATTTTGGACTTTCTTTAGAGTAGCAGTGTTGACTATTGGACTATCATAGGTACTAAAATACTTACCTGTGCAGTTGCCAATAGCAATAGTCTACTACAAGTTATAACATGAAGCACATATCTTATTTGTTGCTTTATGTAACTGCACTGGAGCAGTGCAGGCTGTGTCTTAATCCTGTAATTTCTAATACTTGGACATACTTGCATCTACCATTGTCTTTTGATAATTCTTGTTGCACCTGGACAAAAAGTCATTGTCAGCTTTTTCCCTTTTTCTCTGTAATAATAAAACAATACCTTGTACTTTATCCAAACTAAGATATAATTAATCCTTATTGGAAGCAAAACCAGTCTACTGGGTTTATTTAATGTTTACATTATTTTCTAGTAGACTTAAAGTATGAAGATCCAAATTACAGACAGATAAGTTACCTGAAAAACCCCAGGTTCCAGACATTCTGGATAACAGGTGCCATACCTGTAGTTATGTGGCTCCAGCCTATGGGTTGCCATTTGTCCCACATACATTCTCTTTATTAGAGAACACCCTCTACAGCAGGCCAGATAGTAACCTATATGTTAGCGATAATGCAGCCATGTGGAGCAGAGCTGGCAACTTTTCATCATGTTTGTTATAGAGCAATAAGCTTTGTTCTTATTGGTTCAGTAATGTGACTAACAGTATTGTTTCACATAATGGATATTTTATCTGTTTTGTGAAACTATATTTTCATTTTGTTGATAGAATGAATCCTGCACTATAAAATCTTGCTTTCTTTCACAAGAATCTATTTTGTCATTATAATCTATCTTAGCATGCATTAGTTAGTTACACCATTATTTCTTCTGTTTAAGTTTTTGTTTTACATAATTAATTCTGTAAGTAACTTTGCACATAACTGAGTCTGTAACGTGGATGTTATACATTTATGAGAGAGATTGCTTGTTAATTGAGTTTGTAATGTAATAATATCCTTTTATGCACAAACAAAATTTAGTTCTTATTCTTTAATAGAAATAGGTATTTTGTACATTTTTTTTCTGTGTATATGGTCACAAATCCTTAGGTACTCTGGGAGACATTAATTCTGTGTACTAGGGATATTTTTGTAAACAGAATGTATTTGGGTACCCCATACCAGCCCACTTCCAAGTGGCATTCCACAAAAAAGTAGCCCACTTCCTAATGTTTGATTTTGGAAATGTCCTTACTTTAATTATAATTGCATCCAATGAAGGTAAAAAAAACACAAAATTACATGTGAGGCCAATGGACACTAAACCACAGGCTGAGACACAAGAGGACTCAGGGCAACAAAATTAGCTCAGCACGGTCAGAAGGAACTCAATCTGGGGTTCAAACATTTTTAGCAATCATAAACCACTTGCATGCTACATATGTGAAACTTATTATAGAACCATGGGTATTAGGACAATAAATAAACACCTCGAACTTTTTATTTACAATAACTTTAAAAAATAAACAAGATAATTATGAAAAAACAGACTATCACTGCAATGCAAAAATCCAACACATGCAATTTTACTGTACAGTATGGAATTTTTCAAAATTCAAAGATGAGATAAAGTCTGAAATAATTGGGTACGCAACAGCACAGATTGGAAAGGTACTAAAAATAAGTCTAGTGAGCGTGACAATCCAACTCTTTTCTGTAGCTATTATTAAGCCACCGCCGGATCGAATCATCAGAGCTCAGCTAACTTGCAACCTACAGATTATTGGTAAATATATCTCCTATCACCAAGTTGAAACTATGTCTTTCATGTTGTGGGTCATAGCATACCATCAAATGCATCCTTATAATTCATTTTATATCACAGTACCCTACATTCAGAATATGCATTTATCCACATACCTATTTTCTGGCAAAGATTCTAAAACTTGACAGCAATCAGTTTTATATGTATACATATATATACATAGTCACACAATTAACTAAGCTAGCGCATTTTAACTGATGCACAATTGCAAACCCTTTTAAGACAAAAACTTGGTAAAAACTGAATAATCCCTAGTATGAAATCTATCTTTAGATCAGAAAGTTAACTCAAAATTGACTCAAACAGTAATATTATCTCATAATTGGCACATAAGGCCCTTGGAAAATCAGTTAAAAGTCCTGCAAGTGAAACACTAGGAAACCACTGTAATTAAAGTACAATGGAAAGCACAAAAAATATCTGGGTCTGTCACCAGTTTAGGGCCTCCTAGGACACACCACAAAACCTAACAACCAATACGCACTTTCATAACAATTAGATGTAGATAGTAGTATATGGTATGTGTTCACATTGCATTTGAAGACAAACTTTGGTAGATTGTAATATGTATCTATGCTGGAAATAAAAATGAACTAATGTGATTGCATTGGCTGGGTTCCATTAGGGCCTGGACCCCCAGAGAGATCTGGTATTCTGGCAGGACAGCCTAACATTGTTTGCCACATTTCTATGCCGTAACCCTAAATATTATAACCTAAGCACACTAAATAAAGGGAAATGAAACCAGAAAATGGTACAAAAGATATCTAGGGTGCATAAGTAAATAAAGTTGTTAAAATAAGGGATATCATAGCATAATAGTATGCTTTTAAATAGTGTTGGCCGATTGGTGAACAATAATAGATTGGGAATAGAAATTTCTCCTACATACCTTTTTCAGGCCATACCTCATCCGTCAAACAGTACTGTTATGACAGATGTATGCCACATGTCCTACAGTTCTGCCCTGCAACTTTAATTTTTCATAAGTGTCCTATCCTGAAGGGAAGATACTCAATTTTGCCACATTTTTTAGTTTACAGGTGAATTATCATGCATAATAATGCATAATAGTGATATAAAAACTTTAGAAAGACTGTAAGCTTTACCTCCTGATTTATAGTACAGACTTTACCATGAAAGTACTTGTTTGTAAAAAAAACAGGAGCGCATATCAACTGTAAAAATAGAACTGCTAGCCATAGCAACACATGCCAGATCATTCAGGGCTGTTATTGCATAAAATGCTATACACATATACATGACAGTTATGACATACCCATTCATATGACAGCCATGTGATGGAAATAAAGGTAATTTGTAGCATTCGATGGTCTCAAATGGAATGACATTTAGAGAATTTTCCTCTGTTTATATATGTATGAATAAAGTTAACACTGAGGGGCAGATTTATCAAGGGTCGAAGTGAATTCGAGGGAATTTTCGAAGTAAAAAAATTCGAAATTCAAAGTAATTTTTTAGATACTTCGACCATTGAATAGGATACTACGACTTCGACTCGAAGTAAAATCATTCCAATATTCAACCATTCGATAATCGAAGTACTGTCTCTTTAAAAAAACGTAGATTTCAATACTTCTCCAAATTAAACCTGCCGAAGTGCTATGTTAGCTAAGTTTTTGGAAGTCGAAGTAAAATCGTTCGATCGATCGCTGAAATCCTTTGAATCGTTCAATTCAAATTTTTACTTCGACCGCAGGATACCCAAATTCTAAGTCAAAGTATTTCAATTCGATGGTCGAATTTCGAAGTATTTTTAACTTCGAAATTCGACCCTTGATAAATCTGCCCCTGAGTGTAAGAGATAATGAGGGAGACATTCTAATAGATTAATTGTTGGTATAATTATTGAGATAACACACACCCAAAAAGAAATTTTGAAATCCTGGCTTGGACGTTAAAGTTGGACAAGTAAATTCAATAATTCCAAAAACATACGAGCAGAATGGTTGATTCATGATAAAATGGTCCCTAGTGTCTGCATTGTAGGAACCTTAGACTGTAAGCTCCACTGGATTCCTTCAATGCAGACACACCAATGTGACTATTGAAGTCTCCATAAAGCACTGCAAAATATCTATGTGTCTAAATAAAATATAGATGGTGCTATTATTGAGTACATTCTCTAAATAATATAAGGTGAGCAAACTTAAGTTTGTAGCACAGAGCCTTCTGGAACCCACATGGGCCTGCATAATTAAAACAAGGAATCTTAGCATATGACACTGAGAAATATTTTTTTTAGATGAGTCAACAGTAGAACAAATTACAGAGAAATATAGAGCTTCATCACAGAATTAAGCTTTGAAATCCTTAACATAGAGATGTACAAGAGATAAGGAATAGATATCAAGTACAGTAAAACCCTAATCCAGTACTCATTGGTTACACTGACTTATATAACCAATGCCTAGGAAAAAAACGTGGTGGATTTAGGGTCACAGAGGGAACAGCTAACATTATCTAACTCTCAATAGCAAACTGCAAGCATTCCTCATTCATATCTTGGATGAAAATGTATGTGGCCAGGCTTTAGATGTTGCTCAGTGCAGTCAACATTCTCACAAATATTATTGGAGGAAGTTGTTTTAGAAACACATTGCTACACCTTATGGTAACTCTGTACCACGTGAACATCTACCCAAGAAGGGGCTTCCTAAGAAGACTAACAGCAGTGTCTTATAGATTATGTCTCTACCAAACTTGCAAAATGGGTTTTTAATGCAATAAAAGTGTGACTGAACCACCACCCAGACATTTCCAAACAACAGGATACATAGCGAACAAAATAATAAGAAACAAAAATAAGATAAAAAAATAATAATAATATTATAATATTTTTTATACAATGCACTGTACCCCATTAAAAAAGGGCAAGAAACATCTTTAAACTTGTTGGTATGGTTAATATTTAGGCAGCCTTCAGTGACCAAAAACGTCCAACCAAAGATGGTGCTCCTTTCCTATTCTCTCAGTGATGCCTTGTGAGCGCAGGGTGGGACCATATTCGTTACAGTAATTTTTCAAACATAACTGTACCACACTTGTCTAGCAATAAGCACCTAGAAGAAGGAAAGAACATGACAGCATGGAAAATATTATGGGCTGACAAGTTTTTTTTTTAAGAATAGGAGCTCTACCTGAGGGTAGAATGTAGAAGTCACTGGCGTCTGCCATCCTCCACTGATTTTAAATTGTCTCTTTTTAATAGATAAAAGGCATTTAAAAAAAATATTATATACAGTTTTAAAACTTGTAATGCACTTTAAAATGGGGTAGTTCTTAATCCTTATGCCATTATTTATTTTACTGGCAGACCTTAAAGAGACACATGTCACAAGATCTCTGAATTCTACGGCCATATATAACCTAAACCTGTGAATTGCTGATTAAAAAAACACCAGTCTGCTCAAGATTAAAGGCTCATACACATGGGCAATTTACATTTCAGTTAAACACACATCTCCCTATTTTATTGTATTACAAATGCAAATAAGCATCAATAAGCTGATGTGTTTGGGTTTGCTCAACCATATATCTGAAGCACACATCAAACATGCAGAAACACCAGTGTATATTAGCCCTAAAAGTTATTCAGTCTATTTAGTCTGGAGATATTTATAGGCTTACATACTGACAGTAACAAAGTAACAACAAAACCAGGATTTTCTGTAACAGAGAATCTAACTAATTCCCCTTCTCACTCGTAGCAACCTTAATAGCAGTCTTACCAATGCTAAAGGAAATAAATACAGGGCCAGCTATGTAGAATAGTCCAGCATTGGCCCAGGACTACATCCTCCACGGGACAAGGGAATAAATTTGCTAACTTCAGGTGCAGGAGGGGTTTGTGATGAGAGTAATCTAAGATGTGTGCTTGTGCACTCAAACAAATTTTGCAGTCACTGCATGCAACAAATTGTGATGTGCACAAATAATTTTGTGTGGAAACATTACATTTTGCACAATTTTAAAAATAAGCTCACACGTTTAAAATAAAAATGGGGCAAGTGTCTATGCAAATTCATAGACACTTATGAAAATCGTTAAATTTTGTAAAAAGAATACTAAAGAAAAATTGTGAAATCACATTCTGCCATCATTTTCAATGAGTCTACCACATATTGAATTGAACATGAAAACTTGCTTTAAAAAATAGCTTAAACTTTCCTACTACAACTACCATTATATGGACTTACCAGCTTTTACATGCAAATTTTTAATTCAATTCAGAAATTCCAATTCACAGTTTTTTGCCTCTCAAATCTTGGAATTGAAGCAAAAACTTAAATATTGCTATTTCTGACCCTAGCGTCAGACAACAAGACAAATAAAGCATGCAGGCTCCTTGACTGCAAAGGCTCCTAGTTACTTCACTCTTGTGATAGGAGTGTGGTAGAGCCCACAAATGTGGCATTAAGACTAACTTCAATTTAAATGGAACAAAAACTGTTTGTTTACGCTAGAAAATCATTAAACATAAATTTATAATCAAATGTATACTAATTTAAAGCAATTTAACCAGTTTAACTCAATCTTTATGCATTTCACATTATTAAAGAAGTTGTTCACCTTTAAAGTCACTTTTAGCA
The DNA here is from genome assembly GCF_017654675.1 of Xenopus laevis. NCBI lineage: Eukaryota > Metazoa > Chordata > Amphibia > Anura > Pipidae > Xenopus > Xenopus laevis. Next base: position 61,821,035 of record NC_054376.1, read on the forward strand.
TGACACAGACATTGATATTCTGAGACAATTTGCAACTGGTTTCATTTTTTATGTTTTTTCAGTATTTAGCTTTTTTCTCATCAGCTTTCCAGTTTGGAATTTCACCAGTTATCTGTTTGCAAGGGTCTTGTTTACCTTGACAACCAGGTAGTGGTTTAAATTAAAGCCTGGAATAAGAAAAGGAGAGGGACTGAATATAATTATAAAAGGAATAAAATGTAATAATGATAAAATAGTTTTTTGGTTGCCAGTGACCCTCATTTAAAAGCTGGAAAGTTGTAGAAGAGGAAGGCAAATAATGCAAAAAATGATACAAAATAAATAATGAAGACCATTTGCAAAGTTGCTAGGAATATGGTATTTTATAACATGCTAAAAGTTAACACAAATGTGAATATCTGATTAATTAATTACAACTGTGATTTGTAAATAAGTGACCACTGTTTTTAATGCTCTATAAATATTGGGAATTTTTTATATAATTTTGGGGTCCTGACCACCTTTTTATTTATTTAAACTATATGCAAATATGTTTTATTTCTCTCGGAATCACTGTAGTTTTTTGTGCTTTAGGTTCCAAGGCTGAACTCTACAAGGAAGGGGATCGCAGTCAACAAAAAATCTTAGAAGCACTTTATAAAAATAAATATTCCAATAACATCAGCTTCACAATATCATGATAAAAAATAAAGGGAGAAGGCGCACACCCTTAAATCGAACTACAGGGTGTTCTAATCCATAGGTGACTCCCCATAAGGGTCTCCATAACGAATTGCAAATATTAAAGATAATGGATAGCAATATCACAATATCATGATACTTGTCAAAGAACTGTTACAGGTGAGTTTTCCAGCACTTAGTACATCTCATCTAAGAGCTCCTTATTGTGTAATCATTTCCTAGCTGGCTTTTACACCCAGAGCATGAGTGGGAGGCATCTGACCACTATATGACTAAGCCTGTTGGACCATATGAGCTGAAAGAGGAACAGCTGTAACACCAACAAGGAGCATTTAGGTCATGACATTTTAATGACAATAATATTTTTTAGACACACTGAACATTTCTAAAAGCAATGTATAAACTGCCATCTGTCTGTGTCTGTCATGTAAGCTGTAGATTCACACTTCTGTCCTGGGACATTGGGACAAAAATGGTCGTATATAAAAAGTTTTCAGGCTTATGCACAAACTTTAACGTTATCTTGTTACCTATCTTCATAGAAAAGCTAACTGCTGATTATTCCCTTTGGGTTACAAGTCTCCAGGGGAAACATTTACTTTGTTACATAACTGTTTATTTATTGAAGAGAATCAACACTTTTATGTTCTGTTCCCCTGCATTCACATGTATATACTTCCATAAGGAAAAATTATCTTCATAATTAGTCAGTTCCTTTCTGGAGACCTGGTTTGTACTGCAATGTGTGTGCTGTCTGCACAGCTGAGTTCATCCATCTTTTTACTGTTGTCTAAACTCAGTCACACTCAGTCTCTTGACATGACTGCATTTATGTGAGCTGCGGCACTAGGAACATATGATTGATGGCACCTCCTTTCTCGCTGCAACCAGAAGTGTGCAGACACAAGTAAATTTGCATCTGGGAAGTAACCACTTCATGGAGTAGCTTTGTTCAGTCAGAAAAAGTTAAAAGCAAACATTGGTTAGCATAGGTAACTGGGTTAGTCAATAAGCCTTATTAGTCCGTTCGCTCATGCACAGAGCCAATAGCAGAGATGTTGTACAAAGATGCCAAATGTTTATGCAATTTGAGGAACAACAAATAAATTATTTTGTCCTCTGGCAGTCCCTGATGTTGCACCATAGGTACTGGCTTTCAAGTACTTATATAATAAACATGACCATAACATCTAAAACATGAAACTAGGACTAACGTTAACTATAAAAAAAAGATTATAGTGCAAATGAAGATTATAGTGAAGATTATAGTGCAAAATGTGTAGACTAGTTTAACATCATGTGTAGACTAGTTTAACATCATGTGTTCCTTTAGGTAATTTCCCTGTCTTTATTTCTTTCCATTATAGGGCATCTCCACCAAAAATAAAAGCAGCTCTTGTATCAATACAGCAAAAGACTGTTCTCCTCTGGCTTCTACTAGATTGTTTCAGGAGTCATAATCAGCAGTGCAGAGAACAGCCAGTCAGATTCTCCTTTTAATAGTAATTGCATTTACAAATAATTATAAAGCCATTAAAATGTTTAATTACAGTGGTTCTGCATAATGAAAGAAGTACCTACCAAAGCAACTTTCAAAATCTAGTTTTAATATTTCCATTGGAAATGGATAAGAACAATGGAGACCATTAGAGCATATCTACAGGGCAAGGGATATTAAAATGAGCTGTTATGGCTTCTGTGGGTGGAACTTGAGACAGCACAAACAGGACCAGAATGACTTATAGATCTAGCTTCTCTGTACTTACCCCCTGACCTTTATACTTATCCCCCCCCTTCCCTTACGTTAGTCTATCTTTTCTTCATTTCCCCCCTTAGTATATTGCAAAGATTGGGCAGCATTAACCCCATAATATATAATGAGCAAAAGAGGGTAGTGAAAATAAAGTAAGCAATATGTTTATCTACTTAATATACAAGCATATAATGTATATCGGGATTAGATATTTATCTATAAATGCTTACAAATTTGAAATGCCAATCTGAAGTTATGTGACTGAAATTAATTTTGGAATAATATTACCGTACATATGTAAACAATGTGCCTTTAAGAGTTATTGAAGAAAAATAAAAATATTTCCAGTGGCTCATTCTACATATAATTGCAATCAAAAGAAGCATTTGCTTATCCCTCTCTGTTCTCTGGTTTCAATTCATTGTTCAGTTTTCCTTCAGCCAATGCTTTGGCTACATGTTACAGGAAGCAGTAGTACAGATATTGTAAACAGACAGATACTGCTTTAAATAGCAATTACATCTAATTGTACCATATATTGTAAAGTTACTTAGAGCTACATTTTTTCATTACACATATAAAAACATTTTGTTGGGTGGAGCTCCTTTTTAAGATGCACTGAATTATTAAGTATCACTGTATCTGCAGTTGTAGCTGCAAAGATATGGATTAAAATGTAATCTCAGCTTCCTGGGCCAGTCCCAAAAAAACTGTATACTGTCTAGTGAGACATGAGACACTGCAAAGGGCTGTGAACTGTCAGAGTTAATTGTGCTTCTAAGGCTGCTAACATTGCTCTAAGGGATGTAGAAAATGGTCCATCTCATGTTCAAGTGCCTAATTATAACAACACAATAATATTGTTACATGTTTGTGGGACATTTGGTGCTGAAAAGTATAATATGGTCACACATCGCAGATCTGGCAGATCAGTCATTCAGTGAAAATGTAAATAATCAGGGTATGAATTTCCAGGTCACAGCTAATTAAAATACCAGGAGAACTAATTTATGCCACATTGCTCAAGAGTTATAACCAGCTCTGAGTCCAGAGAACATTAAAGAATAAACAAATATTTCTTTCAATTATAATTAAATATACAAATAACCTTAAACCACTGAACATGTTGTTTCTATTGGAAAGCTGCTTAGAATTACAGTTTCTTATTAACCAAAATTCACTTTATAAGTGGAGATCCCTGAAAAGTAGATTAAGAAACCCTGAATGTATCCACCATGGTTAAATTATAGAATAGTATAGTAATACAAAAGAAATAAATGCATATTGATATTGCAGAGAGGTGCAGTGCTGTATATATTTGCACCATTCCAGTTTTACAGGATTGCTGTTTAAAGGGTATTTCTGTCCAAAAACTGATTTTTTTGCATTATAAAAATATTATTCTAAGGAACTTCATCATCATACCTTAAATACACAAAGGGGCACATTTACTAATGGTCGAATATCGAGGGTTAATTAACCCTCGATATTCGTCCGTCGAAGTAAAATCATTCAACCTTGAATATTGAAGTCGAAGGATTTACCGCATTTCCTACGATCGAACGATTGAAGGAAAAATCGTTTGATCGAACGATTAAATCCTTTGAATCGAACAATTTTCCTTCGATCAACCAAAGAACCGATAAAACAATAATCAGATACTGCTTTCATTTGCAATTACATTTACAAATATTTTTTAAAACACTGCCATTTGTAAATAAATATATAATGGAAAGTAGCTGAGACCTGACTGCTTTGTCCCAAAGAACTAGCAATAAGTAGTACTTAAACATCATGGAAATAGTGTGTTGGCAAGTATTTTCACACATTTTAATGATGAAATACTCACAGAAAAAAAATCAATGCATATTGTTCCTGATTTGACCCATCCCTTCTTCCAATAGTTAACTGCTTGAGTAATGACTGTTGAACAGGTGCTCTATCATTTTACTGCATAAAAACCCAAACTAGAGTGGTTTCCAAAAAATATCTCCATTTAAATATTGTGCATTTTTTATGCACAACCCAAAGAAAGCATTTGTCTACAATCTGGGGAGAATGATTGCATGGGACAGAGGCGGCAGCCTTGACAGCTGCGTGCTTAATGCACTAAATATAGCTTCAGCAGGCTTCCATTTAGGAAACAGCTAATAACCATTAAAAAGTAAAAAAATAAAAAGTTAATGTTCATTGAGAATATGTCTCCTAACTTATAGCAAATATTACCCCAAAGATTACCAGTTTCATATATTAAATAGTTTAAAACCAGTCCCATAATAACTGAAAATATTAGGAACAAATGGCATTAAAAGAGTGAACAAAAACCAAACGAATGTAAACATTTAAAACTCCTGCTAAGTTATAGAGCTGTGACAATTAGAACTGAAGCAAACCCCCAAAACTTACTGTGCAGGAAGGAGAGTGTCAGCTCCTTTGACAAGGAGGAATTTCTGGGGAATTGGGTAGATACTGTGTGTTTGCCGAGTCTCTTCCCCGGACTGATTCCTTCCTGGCCCTGGCTTAGTCTTCAGGAGCAGCTGTCACTCACACCACAGGCTGGCCGCTGGCTATTTATAGAAATCTTCGTATGGGGACAGTCACATTTTCCAAGAGGGCTCGTTGATGTGGGAAAGAACTGGACATAACTGGGGGAAGGGGAGAGAGAAAAGCAGTCCCACGTAATATGTTTTGGTAGCTACCTTTTGTTTACTGTATTTAGATAGCCCTCAGTCATCTGGTATTTATCAATGTACTGCACTACTTTTATTACCCAGAGTAACAATATTTAGTAGCATGGTTTAAAGCAGAGCCCATGATTTAATGAGTAGATTTTTTTCTGTAAGGTTTAAGCACTGCTTTTAACTTGCACATCTCAATCCAAGTTCAACAAAAGTGGGGCACAGACAATAGAAAACAAAAGTGGGGCACAGGTCCTAAAAAAAACCTAAAATCTGAGATTTCCAACAAGTAACCCTGTAACTTTCTTTGACAATTTCCAGTATTTTGTCTTTTAGCAGTACAGAGCATGCTAGGATTTATAGATGACCTGCTACAGATAAGATATCCAATTGGTAACCCATTATGTCAACATATTATTTGTACATTTACTAGAATATTTCCTGACGAAGGGCCCATTTGAGAAGCGGAGGCTTAGGGTAAATGATTCTCTGTTTTATCATAAAAACTCTTTCTGACCTAAAACACAATTATTATTATTCATTTTTATCCATTATTCTCAAAGGCTTTCAGGCAATCCTTGAATCACCTGGCAAGGACTTTTCTAAGGAAGATGGTAAGAAATGCTCTTTCACTTTAACTATAAGTGGACCTTAATTGCAACTGCACGCCCTGGTTCCAGCAGCCACAACAGCTGAACCATCTTGGCCAAGGTAACTTACATAATTTACATAAACGTTATATATATGCATTAAATAACAACACTGTTAGAAATCCTACCATATTCTGTAGCCATGGGGGTTTGCTGGCCTATTCGTAGTCATAAATCTGTATTGTATACCAAACACTGGAGTCCACTTCTTGCCATTTAACTGAACCTTTCAAGAGGACCTGTAGCATCCTAGTTATTGGCACTAAATAACTCTGGCAAATGGGAAGTTTCCATATGTGCTCAAAATTGTTTAGCTGATTTTTACATTACTACCTTACTTAGTACAAAATGTATTCCATATTGGTAAATACATTGTGTTGTATTGTTTTTGTGGGAGTGTAATTTGCTCATTTTATTAGTTGTAATTCATTGGCATGTGCCACACACAAAGGGAACCTTGGAGCATGTCTTGATGTAAGATAGCATTTGGATTATCAAAGAATGTGACCTTGGGTTTGATGAAGATTATTTAGCTGAATAACACCGCAGTTGACCCATGAATAGCTGGCTGCCTTTAGATTACTTGCAGCTCTGGCTCTCTAGGAAGTAACATAGCAAACCCGTGCTTACTTGGGTCCTGCCACACATTTTTATACAGGAATACCAGATTTATATCTCAAATAATAATTCTATAATAACCAGTTATAGGGTCCCTGTTGCTAGGTAGTATCTAGTATGCCAGCAGTTCTGGCCTATTGCTTTCTGCTTACTATTCTGCTTACTATTGTGGCCTTATAGTCCTGCCATTCATCAATCATTAGACACGGGGGTTTAAAAACACAGACTGAAACCACAGCTTACTTAACTTATGCCCCTAAATATAATTAAATGTAACTAGTTGTCAACAATAAGCTGAACTATATATGTTAGCTCCAGGATCTCAGCAGTCATTATAATTTAACAAGAATTGCCAGAGCTCCAGTGCATACTCCCACATGGCAAGTATCGGGTAAATTTTTTCATTTGGAAGAGTTGAACTAGATGTCTTTTTTCAACCGGATTTAATTATGAACTAATGCCACCCCCCACTTTGTTCCTGCACACCAGTGGCTTTCCCTGCAGCCAATTACATTACCAATACATGATATTTTATAAAACTGTTCCAGCAGAATAACTTTGAAGTCAGTGCACAAATGCACTACTTTTACCACATTGACAAAATAATGGCATTCCTCAGTTAAAGTGCTTCATTAAAATCAGATTCTTTCATGGTGAAGCCATGCCAGACTACACCAGTCTGAAAACAAAAGTTAAGACACAGATCCTGGAATGCAGCCATATATCTTATCAGTGTTCCTAGAACATGAGAAGTTGGCTCTAGTGACATGCACACGCTATGAATCTGCATGCTGCAAAACTGGCTGTGGAATTTGCAGATATTCTTACAGAGCCCGCACTTAAAGTATCTAGCATTCTCCAAAGCATACCCCATACAGCAATATGAGTGACACGCCTCAATGGGTTCTGGTTAATCATCAGGAGTGCAGGCATTTAAATGTACTTTTTGACCAGATCTCGGCTTAGATTCCTTAGTCCTCTGCTTGGTGGAAGGAAGAAACAGCAAAACACCACTAAAACAATATGGATGATCTTCCGTGGGATCCTTTCAAATGTTTACATGGAACGGTGTGTGGGACGTAAAAATAGCTAATATAATTATAATAACCAAACAAATGTATTTGGAATGAAGTGGCTTTCTTTAAAAAATACCAGTAAATTTGTATAGCCTGGTGTATATAGTTAAATGGACTTCAATATTCTTTGCTTCTTGTTCAGACTACTATTGAAACACTGGAACTGTGCTTTGAATTGCCGTTTGGCTCTCTGCATGACTGAGCAAATTGACTATAGATCTGTACTTTTTAAATTAAGGTTGAGTGGTCCCTACTGCAAAAATCCAATATAAGATTTGTTCAAGACAGATATGACGCAACTATACATTTAATTTCTGTAAGTTGTATGCAGCTTTCATTTTGTACCATTGAATCTGATCTTTGAAGTGAAAAACACTTCAGTTATGGTTACATGAAAATCCATTTCTGTACAGACAGATCAGTGTTGCAACTCCCTTGGGTGCATTTGATATCTTAGAGAATGCATTAGACTGTGTGGATGTGACTAGTTGGTTGTAACTGATCAGAAATGTAAAAAACACCAAGGCACAGTAGGTCCTACCCTTGCAACATTTGGTATTTATCAAAAATAGCAAATAATTGTAGCTGTAGTGAAAAACTTTACAAAATAAGTACTATAGGGATAGATTTTAGCAATGGTCCTAAGTGGAGATCAAGTTGTTGATAATTTTGGGTATAGGTCAAGTATCAATATTACTTATAATATTACTATAAGTAGCTTCTGTTACAAGGTTTGGTTTATCGGTGATTTACATTGCATATTCATTAATAATTGGATTTTTATTGTCCCTGTCTCCCCCAAATTGGACTTGCATTCTTATTTGGAAATATTTTCCAGTAGAACCTTTCCACTCTAAATATGTTGATATGTTATTTCATTTTTTGAACTGTGCATTTAGATATATATCTTGGAATAAAGCTGTTCTGTTTAATATTGGCTTAGTCTGTTCACATCTATATTCACCATGTGCTTGTCACTTGAAATATCTGCATAATTAGTCTGTGTTAATATTGCTTTAGAAAGAGGGGGGTCGATGTTGCATCTGCCATTCCACAATATATATTCTAAATTATATATACTGTATTAATGAATGTAGATTTATATAGGTATCAGATAATCCTGTTAATAAGTCAGAGGATCCTTTGGAAAACCCAAAGTCAGGGACAGTACAGAGTGCCCCAGACTTTAAGGACAAATCTATTTTTCATGGCAAACTCTAAGTGGTGTAAACATGGACTGACATTTAAATACCTTCTTTCATTACAGGCTAATCCCAGACACATGGTGACTATAGATGTGAACAGACTAAGCCAATATTAAACAGAACAGCCTTATTCCAAGATATCTAAACGCACAGTTCAAAAAATGAAATAACATATCAACATATTTAGAGTGGAAGGGTTCTACTGGAAAATATTTCCAAATAAATATGCAAGTCCCTACATGGCAGACGATTAAAAATGCAACTGATAGAGGGTTGCTTTCAATCTAAAATCCATTTTATTAAATTATCCATTTATTAAATTATTGCTTTTGCCAGAGAATTGATAAACACATATTTTGGCTCCCGTTTTATTTATAAATAAATGTATAAATATAACCTTATGCTTTGGTTCAGAAGCATTTCTAAGAGTAAAACTGCTTTCTATACAAATAAAAAACAATAAAGGGGCAGACGCCCTGTGAGGGAGGGGATGAAAGTGCATTCATTTTTATTATTGATAGAAATTTTCAAAAATATGTTTAGAGACTGGCTTTGTACTACAGGTAGGATTCACTTCAGATTCTAGAGCCTGTCATTAAATATTAACAAGGCTAAGGTCCAGAGAGATCATTGGTGCACATCAGACTTATCAAAGAAATGTATGTAACATTTTGGTGCACAGTTGCTCTTTCACTATAAATGATAATGTGCACTAATATGTCACTTTATATTTTTTGTATTGTTTACAGTTTTTGTGTCTTACAGTGTTTGTCTCTCTGTATCAAAATTGCTAACTGGGAAAGTGAGCAGGGGGACAACTACTACCATGAGAATTTTTTTAAGCAAACCCAGACCCCCTCATAATATTCCTCCCATCTTATAGTATAGTTTCTGGATTCTACCACAATAATCAGTTCACATCTGCTACTGACATTAAAGTTTATGAATAGATCAAAAGTGGTTGAAAAATTAATGCTCTTCTACTATTATGACCATGCAACTATTATATAACAGCATATATCATCTATGCCATTAGTAAGCATTGACACCATGTACAGTGTATTGAAAAGTTCAAAGAGAGGGCAATAGTAAGGTTGAGCATAAAAAGCCAATGTAAAATTTGCATTCTGTTTACAATGAATGTGGCTAAAATATGCCACAGGGAAGGATTTGCTTTATTATGGTGTTGGTTGTATTTATGTGATAGGAACAACTCATCTTTTTATGTAGCAAGTCAAATGCCAATAATTGCAAAAAAATTCTAATTTATCAATTTCACCTGTAAAGGGGAATTCAACCTACATTCTTTTGCATTATAAACTTGTAATTATAGGCAATATATGTTATACTAATACTAGACAAATATGGCTTATATTTGCAAAAACATTTACAAAAAACTAGAGGTAGGCAGCAGAACCACTTCCATAGGGCATCATATGTCTGCACTACATTGTGTAGGGACCCTGCAGGGTTAATTTCCCCTTTAGTCAGAGCCTCATGGTATATACAGGGTTTCCTAAGGGGCAGAGCCCTTGTGATTGGTGCAGCATGGCTGATCCCAAAGGCAGCCACAAGGTGTTGCTGTACAACAATAAAAAAGGAGATGCCATGTGCTCAGTCAGCCATTACAGATGGATTACAGTTTTACGGTTTTGCTGCTGAACCTTGTTCACTGTGGAGATAGTGAATCCTATCCGGCAAAATGTAGGCAAAAGGGAATTTGATAGGCCTGCCAAGGCTGGGCAGGATCCTTCAGTGCCTGAAAGCTCAACCAAGGAGAGTTTGGATTTCCGGATTTGTATTTTCATACTATGGAGAGTGTTGAGAGCTGCAGTTCAGCAATGGATGTCGGGAGAGCTCACGCTATAGACAGTGTTGGGAGCAAATACCTGAAGGATTCAAGCCTTGGCATGTGCTTGACTGGGAGAGTCTGGAGCCTATAAAGAGATCATCGCTGTGGTCAGCTCTGTATGAGATTACCCGTCTGTGTGACTCCTTTGGGGTGAGTGTTACCTGAGGGAAGGGGTAGGAAAGGATAAGGATCCAGCGATCCCCTGTTTGGAGAAACAGGCTGTTTGTGTGCCTGCCACATGGGAGCAAATACTTTCCATCGGGAAAGGTATTTGGGCAGGTAGCGCTACCTAGGACTGGTACTCTTTTGGGGACAAGGGATGGAGACTCTTGGGCTGCCAAAATGGAGTTGCGGGACTTTTACTGGCAGGAAATTACCAGGACTGGACTGCTACAGGTTCCTAGGGTAGTGGGTCATGCTTTGAATGCATTTGTGTGTATAATGTTACAGTTTACTTCCCCTTTAAAATTGCACTTCTTTGTATAAAGTTTATATTTTCATATAATAAAGTGTGTGATTGATTTGTTTCCTAATGGGACTATCCTCAGGTGTATTCCGGGACCCCATTAGTTGGAGGCACTGCCAGAGAGGATTTCCCAGTACCTTTCACTTAGCAAAGGGTACTCAGGACCTGCATCAGTAAGAATTATGTGATGTACCACCTTGGTACCAGGGGGGTGGCCAAAATGTGTTACAACTGTATACCTTTTAAAGGGATACTTTCATGGGAAAACATATTTTTTTCTAAATGCATCAGTTAATAGTGCTGCTCCATGACTTTTGCACTGAAATCCGTTTTTCAAAAGAACAAACAGATTTTGTTATATATAATTTTAAAATCTGACAAGGGGCACGACATATAGTCGGTTTCCCAGGTACCCCCAGTCATGTGACCTGTGAGTGATATCATCCCCACCCAGCAGCCCATCAGCAGAACAATGGGAAGGTAACCAGCCCCCTGGTAGCTATGAGAACAGTACTCAAAAATCCCACAACAATAGCCTATCAGAAAGCAGTTCCATAGTGCAGCACTGCCTCTTTCTGAAAGCACATGACCAGGCTAAATGACCTGAAATGGTTGCCTACACACCAATATTACAACTAAAAAAAATATACACTTGAAGGGTTAGGAATGAAATTTTACATGGTAGAGTGAATTATTTGCTGTACATGTATGAGACCTGTTATCTAAAATGCTAGGGACCTGGGGTTTTCCAGATAAGGGATCTTTCCGTAATTTGGATCATTATTCCTTAAGTCTATTAGAAAATCATAAACGTAAAATAAAGTCAATAGGTTGGTTTTGCTCTTAATAGGGATATATTATATATTTGTTTGAATCAAGTACAAGGTGCTGTTTTATTATTACAGAGAAAAAGGAAATAATTTTTAAAAATTTGGATTATTTGATTATAATGGAGTCTATGGGAGACAGCCTTTCTGTAATTTGGAGATTTCTGGATAACAGGTTTCCTGATAACAGATCCCATAAACAGTGTAATTTAGAGAAAAAAAACAGCACCATATAAATCCTGACAGAATCCCTTTTAAGTAGTTAACGATTAAGATAACTTTTTGGGGCCGATTCACTAACTTCGAGTGAAGGATTCGAAGTTAAAAAACTTCGAATTTCAAAGTTTTTTTTGGGCTACTTCGACCATCGAATGGGCTACTTCGACCTTGGACTACGAATCGAAGGATTCTAACTAAAAATCGCTCGACCATTCGACCATTCGATAGTCGAAGTACTGTCTCTTTAAAAAAAACTTCGAACCCCTAGTTCGCCATCTAAAAGCTACCGAAGTCAATGTTAGCCTATGGGGAAGGTCCCCATAGGCTTGGCTAACTTTTTTTGATCGAAGGATATTCCTTCGATCGTTGGATTTAATCGTTCGATCGAACTATCTGCGCTAAATCGAAGGATTTTAATTCCTAGTCGAATATCGAGGGTTAATTAACCCTCGATATTCGACCCTTAGTGAATCGGCCCCTTAGTGTATTTTAGTAACTTTTAGAGCACAAATCAAAATTTTGGCTCTTAAAATTACCAAGAGCTGCTTTTTGCAGCCGCTTTAACCTGCGGGCTGCTGCTGCCTGAGGCAAAGGTTACCACAGGCAGCAAGAAGCAGCTCCTGGTGATTTTAAGAGTCAAAATTCTGACTAAAAGTGGTATTTCAGCCCTTCTAGCAATTTGCCCCCTCCTTACCCCTGAATCGTACATAATAAGTTCATAAACAATTAATTTCTTTATATCTTACCCAGTATCTACATGGTAGAAAAAATTATTACATTCCAACAGTTACACAGTTTTCACTATATAAAGAAAAGCACATTCATATCATATCTTTTGGTTTAGAAAAGTTACAGCTTTTTTATCATGAATACTGTGTTTTTGCCATTGTATTATACATTAATAATGTTCTTAAAGATGATACCTGATTATTTATAATCATGATTACATGCAAAGCACGTTTTAATTTCCATACCATGAGTTTTACTGAAACTAAAGGGAAATTTAAGACATGATGGAAAAAATGACCTTTCAAGGAAACGGTTTGTTGGATTATTCAGCATTTGGTATTGGTGTCTACAAATGCTATTAATGGAACAAACACAGTGGAATGTTTATTTTGCCTTTAGCCAGGAAATATGTAATTCTATACATAGGTATTGTGTGGTAAAATGCAAAGGCGGTTCAGGTTTGTAAAAACACCTTCAGTAAAAAACTTAAAATGTGTAAATTAACTCATCATTAATAAGGCTTTAACATTACTTGTAGGAAAAAAGACTTAGGTGACATTTATTATACAACTGCCCTTAGAGCTGCAATAAACTCCTCTGGAATTATCCACTTCAATATTTTCTTGCTTCTTAGCACTAATCTGTACCGCTCTCTACTATTCTCCCTTTGCTGCTTTGATTGTACCCCACCATTAAAAACTTTTTAAGGAACATGGGAGCCCCATTTAGTGGTTTTCTTGCCTTACTTTCAATACCTTTGCTTTGCCGATTCTGTCCCAAGCTTTTCTAAATTAAGTTCTAATTTATCTGTATAGTGCCTTCATATTCGCACAACCCCTGTTCTAGTGGAGATTACATTCTAAGTTCCCTACCACACACACACACACACACATTCTATGGTCAGTATCATCATCATCATCATCATCATCATCATCATTTATTTATATAGCGCTGTCAAGATACGCAGTGCTTTACTGCAGTTATAGCAAACAGGGAATAAATGGTGGATAACAGACAAGGATTACAGAGTACAATAGGGTTAGAAGGACCTAGAGATTAGAGTTTACAAACTAAAAGGTTAGGGTACAATTGAGACATAAGGATTATATAAACACTTTGTCATTTTTGATACAGCAATGATTAATTAAGGTACATCGAATAGGCCTCTTTAAACAGATGGGTCTTTAAGGAGCGCTTGAAAGTTTGGAAAGAAGGAGAAAGTCTGACAGCTTGTGGCAGAGAGTTCCAGAGAAAAGCAGAAGCCTGAGAGAAGTCTTGTAGACGAGAATGGGCAGAAGTGACCAGAGGAGAAGTGAGGCGAAGATCAGAAGCAGAGCGTAGGTTTCGTGAAGGAGTGTATTTGGAGATTAGAGATGAAATATAGGGAGGGGTTTCATTATTAAGGGCCTTGAATGTGAGTGTAAGTAATTTGAATTTGATTCTAGAAGAGATTGGGAGCCAGTGAAGGGACATACATATGGGAGCAGCTGATGTTGAGCGGCGAGCTAGATGAATGAGTCTAGCGGCCGCGTTTAGAACAGATTGGAGTTGTGAAAGGTGACTTGTTGGAATACCTGTGAGGAGTAAGTTGCAGTAATCAAGGCGGGAGATGATGAGAGACTGAATCAGTGTTTTAGTTGATTCTGAACTGAGATAGGGTCGTATTCCAGCAATGTTGCGCAGTTGAATACAGCAAGATTTTGCAAGTGTTTGAATGTGTGGTGAAAAAGACAGATGAGAGTCTAAGATAACTCCTAGGCAGCGTGCCTGTGTGGTGGAATGAAAGGTGGTGTTGTTTACGGTGAGTGATATCTGAGGGACAGGGGAAGATCTTGGAGGAAATATAATGAGTTCTGTTTTAGAAAGGTTCAGTTTCAGGTGGCGCTGTGACATCCAGGAGGAGACAGCAGAGAGACAGTCTGTGACTTGGGAAAGGACAGAATTAGAAAGATCAGGAGTAGACAAGTAGAGTTGGGTGTCATCAGCATAAAGGTGATACTGAAGTCCAAATGACTGAATGAGTTTTCCTAGTGAAGTTGTATAGAGCGAGAACAGCAGGGGGCCAAGAACAGAGCCTTGAGGAACTCCAACAGAGAGTGGGAAAGTAGTAGAAGTAGAGTTAGAGAAGGAAACTTTAAAGGAACGGTCAGACAGATAAGATGTAAACCATGAAAGAGCAGTGTCCCGAATGCCAGATGAGTGTAGAATGTCAAGGAGGAGTGTGTGGTCAACTGTGTCAAAGGCTGCAGAGAGATCTAGAAGGATTAGAATGGAATAATGACCTTTAGACTTTGCCAATAGAAGATCATTGGTTACTTTGGTGAGTGCAGTTTCAGTCGAGTGTGATGGGCGGAAGCTAGATTGCAAGGGGTCGAGGAGGGAGTTGTGAGTGAGATGCTGGATCAGGCGTTTATAAACAAGCCTTTCTAGTAATTTGGAGGCGAATGGAAGAAGAGAGACCGGTCGATAGTTAGTGGGAGAGCTGGGATCAAGGGAAGGTTTTTTGAGGATAGGAGTGATTAGTGCTTGTTTGTATAATGATGGAAAGGTACCAGTAGAGAGTGAAAGATTGAATAGGTGGGTAAGTGCAGGAGAGAGTGTATCAGAGATTGGGTGGAGAAGGCGAGAGGGTATGGGGTCAAGGGAGCAGGTGGTGGGTTTTGAGCTGGCTAGAAGTTTGCTGACTTCAAACTGTAATAAACTTTCCTTATGAAAAATCATAATAGAAAAGGCACTCAAAGAGCAATCCTTCAGGAAGACTTGTAAAACCAGAAGTAAAAAAAACATTGACAGCCTTAGCCTATGACTAAGTGTTGTGAGAACGCGCAACGAGGAACACTGTCAAGGTTTTTTGCACTTCAATAAACACCCACTTTTTACAAGTCTGCCTGTAGGAGTGCCTGCTCTAGAAACAAATATTTCTGCTCCCTCAAGCTGAAGGCTCATGGCAGAGCACCTGGGCCCCCTCAAACACTTGGTGAGTCTCAAGAGAAACAAAATATCTTAGTGCCTATAATAGAAAAGGCTTGGGATGTCTATTAGTATTTATCACAGAAATAAATGTGTTAATAGGAATTGCCAACATTTAATGAATACCCCTGGTCTGATACATTTATGTTGTATGAAAGGCACAGCCCTTTACTGTACAACTCTTCCCACTAGATTCAAATAAGGTTTGGGTGAGGGGATTAAAAACCCTGCTACCGCATCTGAGATGTACCACATCTTCTGGACAACTGTACATCCAGTTTTATTGTGTTAATCTGTTATCCATGTAAATTGTGTGAATCTGTCGTCCAGAAAATGCGCTATTTTATTTTACTGTAATTTACGTGTTCGGCAATTCTAAATTCAATCATTTGCAATATACAAGCCTTGACAAAACGCTAGTAGTTGTATATGATGATGGTGAATCGTGCAGTTCTTAGCTGACGACATTTAGAGGGAGAAGGCCCTCAAGGCGAGCTCGTGACTACAGGCATAGTTGATTGATGGTAGGGACTTCACGCTGAGACACTTTACTTCCTGTTTATCCTTTAGTTTCACTTTCACTGCGGCCTCCCCCGCTATTGGCCAGTCTCAGAGCTCGCATTCCTTCTGCGACACACTTGAGCCAACGAGGAAGTGCTTGTTAGTGAGATAAAATCATGGCTTTTATTGAGCGCTTCCTAAACGAGCAGCAGGCACTGCAGAGCCAGGGATTCCTCAGATGAGTTCTTATAATTCTTACACACAATCCTGCTGCTATTCTTCCTGCATAGACTGAGGTAAGTGGGATATAGCCGGTGTACAACTGCCATGATTTTATTCCTGCTCAAACACTAGTCTGGATTAGACAATACTGTGACTGCATTCTGTTGGGACACTAAGTGCCTTATTTATCAAAATCCAAATTTATTTTAATTAAAAAAAGTCTGACCAAACAAGAATCCACAATTGGACCTTATTTATTATTTAAAAGAAAGCACAATTTTTTCTGATTATTTTAATTAAAAAAGTCTGACCAAACAAGAATCCACAATTGGAACTTATTTATTATTTTAAAAAAAAGCACAAATTTTTCTAATTATTTTAATTAAAAAAGTCTGACCAAACAAGAATCCACAATTGGACCTTATTTATTAACAGGGACAAACACGAAAAATCGAGTGAAAATCCAAATTGTACGATGTTCTTTCTTTTCCAGAATCACAAGATTTTTTTCAGGCTTTTCCCCCAAATTTTTCTGAATTTAGCACCAAAAGCCCAAAATAGTCAAATGTTCAGGCTAATTCCAGCACAGACCACAGAAACTTCAAAATAGGATAGGGACTAGTCGAGAATTTCTCAACCCGCACCCGACCGCTTCCTACCCGCATCCAACCTGGGCCCGCTACTCCTCTTTATTTATAGACACGCGCCCGCCCCGCCCCACAGTGACGTCACAAAAGGGGCAGGGCAGGCGGAAGTCTATAAATTCTTGCACCGGAAGCCAGCAGTACTAGGTCGCACTGACCCACACATTTTGTCCACGGGTCGGCCTGGACCCGCGGGCCTCGGGTCGGCACGCACATCTCTAATAGGGACCTCTCCCATTGACTTATATACAGCCTCGTTAGGTCTGAGATACCAGATTTTCTGATTCAGATTTTTTCCATCCTCGGCGTATAATAAATCTCCAAAATTCAAGTTTTTTTTTTTCCACTAGATTTGGATTTTATATAAAAAAAACTCAAATGTTTCGAGTTTTTTGCATTTGGACTTGAATAAATAACCCCATCGATATCAAGTAGACTGGCTTGCCAACCATCTTAAATATCCTAATAACTTTAAAAATTACGATTTACAGTGATGGCAGAAGAATACAATAGATACTGTGTAGCCACAGGGCTCGGTTTAGGACAAACAGATAGACTTTAAATAAAATATTTGGACTTTATGATGTTAGTTGCCCTTTAAATAACTTTTAGACTATCTGAGGTGACAAACATTTAGGTTGCCGACTGATAGCTTGCCGGACAGAACTGCTTTAGACATTTTTTTATATGAAGAGCAGGATCGTTTTCCATAAGGTGGTCACAAAGCAGAGACGCTTCTCGTACTTCTGTCCTTATACAATAATTATATTCTATCAATTGAAATGGCTGTGGGCAATTAAATGCCATCTGTATGTTTGTTTCCAAATTGCTAATGAATGTGGATTATTATCCTCTATAGTATAGCTTTTTGTTTCAATAAGACTGTATATTTTGACGCTCTCATAATACTGACTCAGTAGTTACCATAACTGATCCAGTAAATAATATTCCCAAGCTACAGTATATAGCCATTACATTCTCCTTTATCTACCATTTAAATTGGTGTATGGCATAAAATAGCTTAATTTATAATACATGTAAGTGCTGCTATCATAAAAAGCACTCTATAGCAGTGGAATAGCTGTCCCCAGCTGCTGATATCATTCAAAACAGTTTTGACATGTAAAACCTGAGACCATAAAAATCACTTCAAAATCAAAATTTTGCCCTATTAATAATTCTGCCAAAGTTATTGCATAGTAAAAGTAAGTGGTAAGGTAATCTACCCATTTAAGGAAGAACAGAATCCTGAAAATGTTCTAGTACATGCATGGGATCCATTAACTGAAAACCTGTTATCCAGAAATTTCTGAATTACAGAAACGCTGTCTCCCATAGGCTCCATTATAATCAAATAATAAAAATTTTTGTAATAATAAAACAGTAGCTTGTACTTGATTTAAGCTAAGATATAATTAATCTTTATTAGAAGCAAACCCTGTCTATTGGCTTCTTTTAATGTTTACATGATTTTCTAGTAGACTTGAGGAATAAAGATCCAAATTACTGAAAGATCCCTTATCTGGAAAACCCCAGGTCCCTAGCATTCTGGATAACATGTCCCATACCTGTATGACATAATTTCTGTAAGCTAGAAAATATAATTGAAAGACAATTTTCAGCTTGAGAAATGCTTTACAAAAGAATGTCATATGATCCAATACTGTTAGTTCTCTGTAGCTGCTTTTATTTCCAGGGGTCACCGTGATGTAATCACATCAGAGACAAGTGCAAACATCAGACAGTTAATATTTACACTAATAAACAGGAAGGAAAGGGGGAGGTTTTAAGAATTACTTCTCCATTTTTTGTTTACATTAAACATGAATGAATAGTTGTTGTATATTATATATTTCCCATGACCTTGATAATTCCTATTATGATTAATGAATTAGAATAGGGGAGAAAGTCTGTTTTTGTCTTGTTTGTGTCTTGTTTGGTATCTACAAACTATTGTCAGTTTGTTCAGGGTCTGGACTAATGGTGGCCATAGACACACAGATCCTATCGTACGAATCGAGGATTTCGGATCGTGTGTGTGGCGTGTGCCGACATCTTTCGTAAGATCACCTTCTTTCATACAAAATACCTTTACTAAGGCAAACTCTCCAAACTAGAATGAATCACCAAGGCAAAACATTCTTTTGGGTTTACTGGTTTTACAGTTCCTAGAAAACTGTTGAATAGCTCCTAGAAAACTGTTGAATATTAAAATGTTTTATTGATTTATGTGTCTATAACAGTTATATTGAACAAGCACTGTTGTAAATCAGTCTGCCCTTACAGAGCAGTGATGGTTATAACGATTAGATTTTGCAAAAGTGCACTTTTGCCTCTTAATGGACACATATAGGATAAATGAAAAAGCCCTAATTTTGTATGCAGTTGTGTATAATACATGGTGTTGGGTTCACATTGTGCTAAAAATTCCATAACTCTGTGCTGTTAGTTATATATGCATTTAAATTCCAGAACACAGCCATAGTTGAATATATTAGTTTGAATATTAGCTATAATTTTAGTTGTTTTTTAATATGTTTACATGGTCCATTTTTCTGTTTTCACCCTTACTTTTGCAGACAAATGTCACATTTCCTTGTATATATAAAAAAATTAATGAGAAAAGCCCCTAAATATCGTGCATACCACTTTTTAACATATTGTACGGCAGACACAAAACATTCAGTACAGCCGATTATGTACCCCGGGTAATACTAGTCTTTGTCATGTATGAGTAAAGTAACATAGTAACATAGTAAGTAAGGTTGAAAAAAGACACATGTCCATCGAGTTCAACCTTTTTTTTTTTTTGTTTTTTTTTGTTTATTAACTACCTATCTGCCAGTTGATCCAGAGGAAGGCAAAAAAACCCATCTGAAGCCTCTCCAATTTGCCTTAGAGGGGGAAAAATTCCTTCCTGACTCCAAAATGGCAATCGGATTAGTCCCTGGATCAACTTGGACTATGAGCTATTTCCCATAACCCTGTATTCCCTTACTTGCTAAAAAGCCATCCAACCCCTTCTTAAAGCTATCTAATGTATCAGCCTGTACAACTGATTCAGGGAGAGAATTCCACATCTTCACAGCTCTCACTGTAAAAAACCCCTTCCGAATATTTAGTACTGTAGTTACAACACTGTTGAGCATATTTGGAGAGCCCTTATGATGTTTGGTTTCATAACCAGAGCTAAAATAAACTTGTGTCTAAATTTAAAGTGTAATACATGTGAAGAAGCCTTCCATGCATGTAACATACCTATAGGGATGGTAATCCTTGTGTATATATATTTATAGATACAAAAAAAGTACCGCACTTAATAGGCTGTTAAGTGTGGTACTTTTTTGCTGTGTTTTTTGTTTGTTTGGTGAGTGCTCCTCCATGTTTCATTTATATCTATAGAGAGAGAGAGATTACAAAAAAGACCAGCAACACCGGGATATTTGTGCGTCAAAATAAAAATGTATTCAAATTGTGCATGAATAGACGACACAACGTTTTGGTCCACGCAGGGACCTTTCTCGTGGCAAAGGTTGATCAAGCCTCCTGTTTCATGCCTTTGCTCCTGTCTGTTCCTGTTGCCTGATCCTTTTTCTTGTATTCTGTAAGTCATGTTCCTGCCCTGTCCTCACTCCCCCATATTCTGACTTCCTGGTTTTGACCCTTGGCCTGATATTTGACTCTGCGTGTTTTCTGCCTGCCCTGACCCTTGGCCTGTCTCAGGGGCTGTGTTTTGATTGCCACCTGCTCAATCTGTTCCTGAACTTGTACTTGTTCTTTTGACTGCTCCAAATTCTTGCTGCTTTGGTTTGTCCTGTAAGGAAATGCTGGTTTCTAAAGAGTCAACTGATTAATAACCACTTTCATTAAAGAACTGAAAAGGAAACAGGATTAGGCAACAGAAAGATGAACTGGAGCAAGGACATGAAACAGGAGTCTCGGTCACCACAATGAGCTTTATAATCCGGCCCAGGTTATTGGCGGTGGCAGGCTTAAAAGAAGTAAACCCTCATACTAAAATCTAATATAGTATTAGGGTGCTTTCTACCTACACATAGCTGGGTGCTCATTGATAGTGGTTTCTCCTGCAGCAATCCCATTAATGTTCAAAAATTTACACTCACAGCAAGTCCCTCACCCCCTCCCCATGCAAAGTGTCTTGGCAATTGGCCAGTACACGTGTGCAGTTTTTTCTCCGTTTTTTTAAGGCACACACAATGACTTGCTAGAGAACTTGTCCTTTTTGATGACACAGTTGTTTGCATCAGTGATGATGTGGTGTATAGAAAATGGCTGCCTGGGTAAAGCACCACTTGTATTTAGGAAAACAGGACAGTATAGGCTAACGGGGGGGGGGGGGAATATATAAAGAAAATGATGTGGTTCAGGTGGGGAATAGATGCCCAAGCTACAGACATGGTAAACATATAAAGGCTTTATATATCCTTTAAACATTAATCGGAATATTGTCTGCAGCTGAAACACAGAAAGAAATTGCCTGGGCTCTAACCCACGCTGCAGCTGGATTGAGGGCTTGGACAAGGGACTACAGACTGAAGAAACAGTCATTGATATTATCAGCCGGTCCTGAGTTACACCTCCTGTGGCTTAACCTGGAGGAACAGTGGCCACTATACACCAGATATGAGACATTTGTATGAGACACTTATAACAGGCATGCTACATGACATATTACATTTGGCTCTAAATGTTACAAGAGGCGGCTTTTTGCCGCTCCTTGTAACTAGCCACTCGCTGCCACCTAAGGCAAGGTTTTCAACTTGCCTCACATCAGGAGCTGCCTTGCTAGTCAAACAGTCAACAGAACTCAACAATTATAACACAGGGTCCAGGTGCACATGCCCCAAACAGTCAGCAAGAGGCGGTGCTCTTGAAATGCCATGTAGTTGTCATAATATAATAGAAAACCCTTTATTTACATGATAGCAAGCTATACTACCTAGAAAATATTTGCAGACAGGAACTTTTTAGCACTGTTCAATACATGCATCTAGTGTTGTTTCACCCATGAGATAATAAGGTTAGAGACAAGGTCAAATTAGAAATTCAAAATTTCAAATATTTGCTGTCCAGGTATGGGATGTGTTGTCCAGAATAATTTGGATCTTCATACCTTAAGTCTAATAGAAAATAATTTAAATATTAAATATACCCAATAGGCTGGTTTTGCTTCCAATAAGGATTAACTATATCTTAGTTTGATTAGGTACAATGTACTGTTTTATTACTACAGAGAAAAAGGAAATCATTTTCAAAACTCTTTTGATTAAAATGGACTCTATGGGTGATGGCCTTCCCATAATTCAGATCTTGCTGAATAACAGGTTTCCACTGATGCAAATTTACAACCAGTATTGAGAACAGTAAAATGAGGGAAAAGTAAAATCAGGGGATATAATTGAGGTTTCACTGTACTTTATTTTCAGGTGCATTCCAAGTAAACAAATCTATTTGTGTGTACTTGAAGCCACTTGCCCTTCCTTATTATAATCCATCAGTCCCCAATAGTTATATAGCAATAGAGTTATAAAGCTATTAGTAATAAAGAATTACTGACTGTAAAAAGTAATTGCAGATATGGAACTTCTTATCCAGATTGCTGTGGACCTGGGGTTTTCCTGATAACAGATCTTTCCATAATTTGTTTCTTAATACTTTAAGTCTACTAGAAAATCATGTAAACATTAAATAAACCCAAGATGCTGATTTTGCTTCCAATAAGGACTAATTATATATAGTTTGGATCAAATACAATCTACTATTTAATTATTAGAGAGAAAAGGAAATAATTTTTAATCATTTTTAATCATTTTTTATTATAATGGCGTCTATGGGAGACAATGTAGATCATTTTTTAAGAAAATCACACAGACACCATATTTGTTGCAGGTGGGGAGTTTACCCCTTTTATTGTGACCACCTGTGCATCTATAGGAGACAGCTATTCTGTAATTTAAATTATATGTGCAAATGCTTATAGACTATGAACAGTAACCAGAAGCATCTTCCCATAATAATCATATGAATTAAATGTGTTTCTTTTTGGAAGAAAGTTTACAGACTTATAAGAAACATGTTTTCCTTTTTAAGTTTTCTTAAATAGGCAGCATGTAATGAAAACTGCATAAATACTTGGAGCTCCATTTGTAGATTGTGGATAAGACATTTTGTATTTGACAGTGTTCAAACTTGTTTACATTGACTGATGTGTGCAAATCAATTAGACTAAAATGTTTTGATCCTCAAAATAAAAAGGTACATGTTAGAAAAGATTCATTGACACAGGTATGGGATCCTTTATCCGGAAACCCATTATCCAGAAAACTCAGAATTACGGAAATGCTGTCTCCCATGGACTCCATTATACTCAAGTAATCCAAATTTTAAAAATTATTCCCTTTTTCTCTGTAATAATAAAACAGTTCCTTGTACTTGATCCAAACTAAGATAGAATTATTACCTATTGGACGAAAAGCAGCATATTTTATTTATTTAATGTTTACATGATTTTCTAGTAGTATGAAGATCCAAATTACGGAAAGATCCGTTATCCGGAAAACCCCAGGTCCCAAGCATTCTGTTTAACTGGCACCATACCTCTAATGGTAAAGATTGCATTTCTAATAATTGTGTTACATACAGGAACACTTTCTTTCTTTCGTTCTGCTTTCTGTATTTTATATTTTAAATATTTATATATTTTTTATTTTTAGATTTTTGCAACGTCAGTAAGTATGTGATGTCATCTCGGTCCAGCTTGGGTCACCAAATGAGCAACTATGTTAAAAGGTGTGAGTTCTTTGTTTTTAGTATGATTTATTAAATTATATGGGTTTTTTTTAATTCTAAGAAGAGGGAAGAGTATTAGGTAGAAATTCATGATAAATCTAGGATGTCAGATGAAGCATGGAGAAAAACTTTCTTTACATAACACACATTATTGATGCTATCAAAAAAAGATGTTAGAAAGAGAAACTCATCCATCCACCTTCACACAAGCCAGACAGTGAGGTATTGCTAAAAATTGAAGTTGAGCTGAACCAGCTAGTCATTGAACAAGTAAGTGCTTGGTCACAAATGAGTGCAGCCAAATAAACACATGCATTTCAGAGTCAGCTGATTCTGTCACATATATGGACTGGTGATCATGTAGATGAGTGAGAATTTAATGAATTTCTGAAAGTCTCATGACGGACAGCTGAAGAACACCCATAATGATTATAGTTCACTGAGAGCAACGTTCCATTACAAGTAGTTATACCATGTATATGAAATCAAGCCTACATGTGGTGAAACTTTCTCTTCTTTTTTTTGTTTCTTGTTCTGTGGCTTAAATTAACATTACTGTTTACTTCAGTTGAAGATTTACAACTATCACGTCTGCATTCATTACTGCCAACTAAAGGTGGCCATACACAGGCCGATATAAGCTGCCAACAGTCGGCAGCTTATTGGGCAGTGGGGCCCTCTCATTGGCTTCTCTAATATCTGGCCAAAAGTCGGACAGATGTTAATAAAGTGAGTTAAAAAAAACCATTGGCTCAAGCACCGCGTCTGTTCGTTGATGTGGTCCTCGATCCAACCGCCCATATACTTCTTGTTGTGATCCACTTACTGCGCCACAGGGCCCATGATCAGATCAGCCCGATATCAGCCACCTCAAGGTGGGCATATCAGGGAGAGATCCGATCGTTTGACGTATATATATATATATATATATATATATATATATATATATATATGTGTGTGTATATATATATATATATATATATATATATATATATATATATATACATACACATATATATATATATATATATATATATATATGTGTGTATATATATATATATATATATATATATATATATGTATATATATATATCTTACACACATATGAAGGTACTTGTTGGTTCCATTAACTAATACATAATTATTGTATGTGCCTGGCATGTGTTCAGACCAATTTTATTTTATAGGTTTTGATTCACAGACTTGTTAGCATAAGGGGAAAATAAACTTCCTGTTTCTTTGTTTGCAGACATCGTTATTACAGAGCAGCCAGTGTGTGCCTGTGTTCCCAGGGACTTCCCCCTCACCCTGCGCTGCCGGGCCCAAGGCTCTTCATTTCTCCACTATCAGTGGTTTCTGTATTCTGAGGTGATTCTTTCTCACACTTACTTCATGCCCAGTGTATGTTTTACTGAATGAATGTTAAAACACGGACTTGTAGCCTTCAGTGTTTCTCTCTGCACATCTGTCTTTTAACACAAAATGCCTACAAACACAGACCCTTTGGTGGTTACCCTTCTTCAAGTCAAGCTTCAGGGGCCAGATATGTGTTATATTCAACAAATGATCCAGTGGCAACAAATGAGCAATTAATAAATCAGACCACTACAATTTGGGAAATGAAAGCATGTTTGTTTGTTACGAGCAACTGCACCTATGTTAATAAAGAATTCTGACCATGTGTTCAAGGCAACATTCTACCCACACTGCAAAGCTTCTTATTTCCTTAAGATGGCCAGTACCGTATACAGTAAAGTTACATGTCAGTCTCTTGGAACTGCCTGCAAAATCAGGCCATAACATTCCCTACTATTTACTTGCTGTACAAAATCATAAAAACATAAACCAGATTAATATATTATAGTACTTCAACAGGAAAGCATATACTAGCTAGCTGCAAATTGGCATTTTATATTTGTCTTTCTCCAGACTTTTTGTAAAGAAATTCCTGGGGCAAACCAGCCTGATCTGCACATTGTGGGACAACAAACGCAGTTGTATGTCTGTCGAATAAATGATCAGCATCGCCACATTGCGTTCAGTCATTGGGTAAAAGTCAAAGTCCTGAAAGACATTAATAAAGGTAGGACCTTCATTTATCAAAAGCTAATTTAATAAAAAGTTAAGATAACATTTTCCAGGAAATAGAAAGCTTTCAAAATCGCATACTGTATTCTCTTCCCCATTTCAAAAAAATGTGAAAAGTGAACTGCTAGCACAGCACGAAATTTTGTTGGTGTAGCCAAGCCCTTATAGTTTCTCGTTGTGGAACATAACATAGTGCATCCCTTTCATGTACAACTAAAACAGGAAGGGATATTTCTTGATGTAATATTCATAGTTGTTTAAAAGTTTTCATTTTCTGATTTACAGATTATGCACCACCTGGATGGGAGGGTGACCCTGTCTTCATAATGAACCCAGTCCCTGTTCACTTGACATCCCAACAACCAGTGCAATTCCAGTGTTGTGCCATAGGGATCCCAGCCCCCAAGTACCAGTGGTACCTGAATGGACAGTGCTTGCAACATAGAAAAGGGAGGAAGATGCAGGTGAGGAGAGCAGATATTGTATTACAAGTATGGAACCTGTTATCCTGAATGCTCAGGACCTGGGGCTTTCTGGATAATGGATCTTTCTGTAATTTGGTTCTGCTTCCAATAAGGATGAATTATATCTTAGTTGGGATCAAGTACAAGGTACTGTTTTATTATTATGGAGAAAAGGAAATCATTTTTAAAAATTTGGATTATTTGGATAATATGGAGTCGTTGGGAGATGACCTCCAACACATGTATTGTTATTGCTACATTTTATTACTCATCTCACTATTCAGGCCCTCTCATGTATTCCAGTCTCAAATCAGTGCATGATTGCTAGGGTAACTTGGACCCTAGCAACCAAAGTGGAAAGCTGCTGAATAAAAAGCTAAATAACTCAAAAACCACTAATTATAAAAATTGAAAACCATTTGCAAACTGTCTCAGAATGTCACTCTCTACATCAGTGGTCCCCAACCAGTGGCCCATGAGCAACATGTTGCTCTCTAACCCTTTGGATGTTGCTCCCCATGGCCTCAGTTATTTTTGAATACTAGACATAGAGGCTACTAAATGGTCAATCTCAGCCCTTATTTGGTACCTCCAGGAACATTTTTCATGCTAGTGTTGCTCCCCAACTCCTTTTTAAATCTCAATATTGCTGGTATAAAAGGTTAGGGACCCCATCATGCTAAAGAGTTAACTCAAAGGTGAGCTACCCCTTTAAAAAACATAGCTGAACTTATTATATTCTAAAACCTTTATGAAACAACAAATGATGGGGCATGGCATACAAAATGATGAACCATGTTACTTTTATTCAGATAAAAGCAGTAAAGCCCAAAGACTGTGGAAGTTACTTGTGCTGTGCCACTAATGCCAAAGGGGAGAGGTGGAGTGAACCTGTTGAACTCACACGGGGTAAGTACAGATGAAAGTAGGCTTGGAGAAGGCAAATCTAATGATTATTGCACTACCTTGCAAGACTAGTAGCTGCATTTTAAGGTCTAAAAACGTACTTGATGAAATGTGTTTTTGTATTAAATGTTTGTATTGTTCCAATGTTATGTGTATATATATATATATATATATATATATATATATATATATATATATATATATATATATATATATATATATATATATATATATATATATATATATATATATATATATATAATATGAGTAATGCAAATAAAATGACTGATTCTAACTGACCTCCTCCTGTTGGGCCATTTATTAAAGATATTATTAGAAGTTAAACAACAGGACATCGGATTGAACATATAAATATTAGTTCCACAGTATTGGGTCCCAGCTTTTCTGTAGGTCTCATTGTCCCCACATTTCTAAAACCTTTGCTATTATCACACAGAAAAACATCTACATGTTCCAGTGCAAGAGTTCCCAATGCCACAGAGTTGCAGTATGTCAAGGCCATTATTTTAAATACAAAGTATCCATGGTTTTTTAAGAATGTTATTTTTCTTTTTCTTCATCTCATCAGGAAATAGTCCTGCAAGAGAGAAGAGCATTTATCTTGGTAAGTAAATACATCCCTATAATATAAGTATGATTATTTCTGTTTTGTATGAGTATAACTATATGAAAATTAGATTTAATTAATCATAAAGTGTACTGTATTTAACCTTGTGCACTTCTAGCTTACTATACCTTTATCCTCTTGCAGCGGCAGGGAAAGTGGCTTTGATAATTGGCAACAATTGTTACTTGAACCATCCCAACCTCCTGGCCCCAGTAGTAGATGTGTGTGAGCTATCCATTCTTCTTAGCAAGCTGGGGTTCTGTGTGATATCACTGGTGGACTTGGCCCGTAGTGAAATGCTGACAGCAGTTAACAAGTTCCTACAGTTTCTTGACAAAGGGGTGTACGGTGAGTATTTAGAAATTCGTTCTTTAAAGCTGATTTACTGTATGACTGCATTATTTAATGCACTTGCAACATTGCTTGCTTTTATGCTTCTTAAAGCCAGCGAAATGTTATGTTTGCCATACCACAGCAGGAAATTGTACAAAATGTAGTAACCTACATTTAGACAGAGGCAAACACTTCTTCCATGCCTTCAGTGATTCAAAAAGAACAGCATGGGTTTTGCTGCCAATAACCACACCATGTAACAATAAGGTAGATAAGCTGAATAAGCCTTGTGGTTGTTCATTGATTAGCATATTTCCAGTACCAAGTCCTGCATTTGATTCCAGCCAGGTACTAAAAGCAGTTTTCATATCCTCACCTGAATGTGTGTGGGTTTCCTCCAGTTTCTTCTCTGTCCAAAAAAGATACAGTCTGGCTCCTGATTAAATTGGAGCTCATGTGCGTGTTGTGTGATAAGGTCATTACACTTTCGGGGGAGATTTAGTTGCCTGGCGACTAATCGCCTCTTCTGGTCGACAATCTCCTCGAACTGCCTTTGTGTGTCTTCCCGTCCTCTATATGCCTCACGAGGACACTTCGGACAACATCGGAAAACGAAGCGTCGTGTGTTTTAGCGTAGGCGACTTTTCATTATAGCGGATGGGAAGACACACAAAGGCAGTTCGGGGAGATTGTCGCCCTGAAGAAGAGGCGATTAGTCGCCAGGCGACTAAATCTCCCCGAATCTGCTTTTGTGGACTAACCCTTAAAAGCATTACAGGGGTAGGGACTGATGTCATTGACGAGCAATCTCTTTGAAGTGTTGAGGAATATGTTGCCACAATATTAAGGAAATAAAGAATGATAATATTAAAGCAAGTATGTCAGTAGTAAAATCTCAGGGGATCCCCTGCCACTCCTATAGCTTTACCTTGTGAGGAGAGGAAATGCTGAAAATCCACATTCGGCTAAATCTGGCCATGCTGGACTGAAAGTCTGATCTCAGAGTAAAAACAAACAGGCAAAAATAGTGTATGTGTTTCCTAAACACAGAAAGATCTCTCGAGTTCTGCCTGCCCACTCGCAATTGCAGATATATCTAATCAGAAGCTTATGGCTCCAGACTGCATTCTCAATCTACCTTTTTTCCACACAGGGCTATTTTACTATGCTGGCCATGGCTATGAACGCTCTGGAAGAAATTACATGGTTCCCATTGATGCCCCGCAACCCTACAGGCCTGAGAACTGCATAAGTGTACAGAAAATTCTACAGAAGATGCAGGAGAGGAGAACAGCTTTGAATGTTGTTCTCTTAGATACGTGCAGAAAATGGTATGTGAATCTGCTGCTGAATTAGCGGATAACTGTTTATTAAGTATGAGCATACAGATATATCGGTTGTGATAAGTTAGTTGTGCGGTCTAAGTATTGCAAAGTACTGAAGGCTTGCCACAAACGAGCTAACATTAATTATGGTTCAAAAACAGCCCAATAAAGCTCTTAACCAACATGATAAACACTTGATGTTATTTAGAGTGGGCCATTTATCAAAATTCGAATATGTAGATTTTTTTTCTACTTTGACTGAACTCACAATTTAAAAAATAATAATGTTTGCTAATTTATGTTACTCTTTTCTAGAGAGTAGCTCTGTAATAAGGCATGATTCATATTAATTATTCATTTATATTAGGGATGCACCGAATCCACTATTTTGGATTCGGCCGAACCCCCGAATCCTTTGCGAAAGATTCGGCCGAATACCGAACCGAATCCGGACCCTAATTTGCATATGCAAATTAGGGGTTGGAAGGGGAAAACATAGTAAGTAACATAGTAAGTAAGGTTGAAAAAAGACACATGTCCATCGAGTTCAACCTTTTTTTTTTTTTTTTTTTTTTTTTTTATTAACTACCTATCTGCCAGTTGATCCAGAGGAAGGCAAAAAAACCCATCTGAAGCCTCTCCAATTTGCCTTAGAGGGGGAAAAATTCCTTCCTGACTCCAAAATGGCAATCGGACTAGTCCCTGGATCAACTTGGACTATGAGCTATTTCCCATAACCCTGTATTCCCTTACTTGCTAAAAAGCCATCCAACCCCTTCTTAAAGCTATCTAATGTATCAGCCAGTACAACTGATTCAGGGAGAGAATTCCACATCTTCACAGCTCTCACTGTAAAAAACCCCTTCCGAATATTTAGGCGGAACCTCTTTTCTTCTAATCGGAATGGGTGACCTCGTGTCAGCTGGAAAGACCTACTGGTAAATAAAGCATTAGAGAGATTGTTATATGATCCCCTTATATATTTATACATAGTTATCATATCACCCTTAAGCGCCTCTTCTCCAGCGTGAACATCCCCAATTTGGCCAGTCTTTCCTCATAGCTAAGATTTTCAATACCTTTTACCAGCTTAGTTGCCCTTCTCTGTACCCTCTCTAATACAATAATGTCCTGTTTGAGTGAAGGAGACCAAAACTGTACGGCATATTCTAGATGGGGCCTTACAAGTGCTCTATACAGTGGAAGAATGACCCCCTCCTCCCGTGACTCTATGCCCCTTTTAATACAGCTCAAGACCTTATTTGCCCTTGATGCTGCTGACTGGCATTGCTTGCTACAGCCAAGTTTATCATCTACAAGGACTCCAAGGTCCTTTTCCATTATGGATTTGCCTAGTGCAGTCCCATTAAGGGTCTAAGTGGCTTGGATATTTTTACATCCCAGGTGCATGACTTTACATTTATCAACATTGAATCTCATTTGCCACTTAGCTGCCCAGATTGCCAGTTTGTCAAGATCCTGTTGCAAGGATGCCACATCCTGGATGGAATGAATTGGGCTGGATAATTTTGTGTCATCTGCAAACACTGATACATTACTTACAACACCCTCCCCTAAGTCATTAATGAACAAGTTAAATAAAAGTGGACCCAATACTGAGCCCTGGGGGACCCCACTAAGAACCTTACTCCAAGTAGAGAATGTCCCATTAACAACCACCCTCTGTACCCGATCCTGTAGCCAGTTTCCTATCCATGTGCAAACGACTTCATTAAGCCCAACAGACCTTAGTTTAGAAAGCAGTCGTTTGTGGGGCACAGTATCAAACGCTTTGGCAAAATCCAAATAGATCACATCTACTGCCCCCCCACTATCCAGAATCTTACTTACCACATCATAAAATGCAATCAAATTCGTCTGACATGACCTATCCTTCATAAAGCCATGCTGATTGTTGCTCATAATGCCATTCATTAGGACAAAATTTTGAATGTGATCCCTTAACAAGCCTTCAAATAATTTGCCCACCACAGATGTCAAGCTTACTGGCCTATAATTGCCAGGCTGAGATCGTAATCCCTTTTTAAATATTGGAATAACATCAGCTTTTCTCCAATCCATAGGCACCATACCAGATGACAGTGAATCTGAGAAAATCAGAAATAAGGGCTGGTCTAAAACTGAACTAAGCTCTCTTAGAACCCGGGGTGTATGCCATCAGGCCCTGGAGCCTTGTTTACATTAATTTGTATTAAAGCTTTTTGAATCATATCCTGAGTCAGCCACTGACTAGATTGAGCTGAACCATTCGTGCAGTTATTAAGTGAGCCTGTGAACCCAGACTCCTCTATTGTATACACTGAAGAAAAGAACTGATTTAACACATTTGCCTTATCTGTATCTGCTACAACCATACTGGTACCATTATTTAATGGAGCAACACTCTCAACCTGCATCTTTTTACTATTAATATATTTAAAAAACTTTTTAGGGTTAGTTTTCACCTCCACCGCAATTAACTCTTCATTTCTTTTCTTAGCCTTCCGGATTGCTGATTTACAACATTTATTACAGTGTTTATATTCATTAAATGCAGCTTCTGTCCCTACAGATTTGTAGTTTTTAAATGCCTTTCTCTTCTTTCCCATTAACATCTTTACCTCTGTATTAAGCCACACAGGATGATTCTTAGAGCTTCTACGTTTAGTCCTTAAGGGAATAAATTGAGAACAGTAATGATTTAATATCATTTTAAAGGACAACCATTTCTGTTCTGTGTTTTTAGCTGAAAACCTAATGCCCCAATCAATGCTCTGTAGGGCAGCCCTCAAGGCACTAAAATTAGCTTTGGCAAAATTCATGGTTTTTGTTGCCCCAGTATATTTTTGTTTTTTGCACCAGACATTAAAGGATATAACATTATGGTCACTATTACCCAGGGGTTCAATGACTTGCACATTTGCTATAAGTTCTGGGTCATTTGAGATCACTAAATCAAGAATAGCATTTTTTCTGGTAGGCTCCTCAACAACCTGTGCTAAAAAATTGTCGTGCAATAAGTTTATAAACTTGTTCCCATTAACTGATCTAGCAGTACCGTTGCTCCAGTCAATATCTGGGCAATTAAAATCCCCCATTATCATTACTTTACCTAAACTAGCAGCCTTTTCTATTTGCATTAGGAGCTTTGTCTCTTCCTCCTCACTTACATTAGGGGGTCTATAGCATACTCCTACAATTAATTTGCTGGATTCTTTACAATTGGTGAAGAACTCCACCCATACGACTTCTGGCCCCTCATTTTCTAACACAACCTCCTCCTTTATATGAGCTTTTAAATCCTGCCTAACATACAGACATACCCCTCCTCCTTTTCTATTGCCTCTGTCCCTCCGAAACAAAGTATAGCCACTGATATTTACTGCCCAGTCATGCGACTCATTCAGCCATGTTTCGGCCACACCAATCACATCATATTTTCCTTCCATCACCAGCAGCTCCAGCTCTCCCATTTTACCAGTCAGACTTCTTGCATTTGTAAACATACATTTAATACTGAAAACATTCTTTACTTCCTTGTTTTCTGACAAAAAGTCACATGATTTCCCTCCCCGCCCCTAATTTGCATATGCAAATTCGGATTTGGTTCGGCTGGGCAGAAGGATTCGGCCGAATCCTGCTAAAAAAGGCCGAATCCCGAACCGAATCCTGGATTCGGTGCATCCCTAATTTATATGAACAAGGACATTTATGTTTAAATGTATATGTATTAATTTTTTTCCCACCATATATTATTTGCAGCTATAATTTGTTTTTCTTGGAGAATGAAAGCTTTTTAAATTTGCATGAATTATTATTTGTATATTTGGTTCATCCAAGTTTGGGTCAGTATCTCTTATTTCTCTCCAGGTATAATGCTGACTGTGCCTTATCAAAGGTGAATCCCCTTAAACCATTTGGAAACACTGTCTATGGCTACGCCACGTAAGTAGTTATGTGCACATACCATGGCAGCAAAAAGAGATTAGGACCTTAGCCTAGTAACTTCATGGAGTTCTAAATGATCCAATGAGAATAAGATTGGGGCTTGCCAGTGCAGGGATGGATTATTTAGTTTAATAAAGTAAATATATTGCATTATATGATTTTGATCAAAGTTGAGGACATTAACTAAAAAAAATATAAAGGCTCAGTAGTCTCTCATTTTGCAAACTGGGAAATTATATTTATATTTGGTGTATGGGAGAAAGAAAATAAGACCTCTGGTCATATACATGAAAGGTTAAACACCCCAGAGAAATATGCTATGATAATAAACTACAACTTATTTTGTTTATTACAATCATATAAAATAATAGTTTCCATAAGACCTGTTTCCATAATTATAGTTTGGTTATGTTTAATAGGAAGTAAACTACATTGATTTCAGATCAATCAGGCTAATTTCTAAACAAGCTGAAAAGTTTAACATGTTCTGTAAATTTTTTCTTGTGGGATGAAGACCTACAGTATGTAATAGCATGTATTAGTGAACCAAAAAGTCAACCTGGTAATTGGCACCAACACTAAGCATTATTCAGCTCCCCAGTGCAGAAAACTATTGTTATCAGGCATGAATCCTTGTAAAGATGCATTTGCTGGTGCATTTAAAGGAGCTCCTATTAAGGCAGAGTTACATCCTCTGTAGTTCTGTGACTGAACCTCAATTTTTAACATGTTGTATGTCATGCTCTGTTAGGTGTGAGAATGCAGAGGCCTATGAGGTACAGGATGGAAATTCCAGCTCCGGGATATTCATGACATATCTAAAGAAATATATTCTAGAAGAAAAGAAGGTTACCCACATGCTGGAAGATGTCCTAGAAGGTAAAGTTAATGGCTAAAATGTAATGTTCCTCCTATTCAGCACTCTAACCTACTTAGTTATTCAGCGACTTGAAGGGGGTGCCAATAGGACAACCAAGACTAACTGTTTAGTTAGTTTTCTTTTTATCCGAAGTATGCAGGTCAGATTCAAAAGCAAATGAATGGAAACAGACTGGTTACTGTCTGTTAACAGGTTAGAAAGCTGCAAAGCAAGAAGTAGTGACAGTCTTTATAGATTACATTTTTGGCTAACTATATTCGAAACTTTTTTTTTTTTTTTTTTGCACAACCTATCTATTTTTTTTATAGTTTTTATTTTTACACTGAATAATTCCTTTAACACCACCCCTTTATAAAGCTGGTGTTAAGCCCAAACCGTCTCTCTATAACGGTGGTGATCCAGGCTTTAAAAGTTATGCACAGGAGCTCACCAGCTTGCATTTTATTAGTAATGGCAATGGTACTGTATATGCTCAGTGTGCTCTAGGCTGCCGTTGAGAGGCTCAACTTAGGAGTCATCGCATACCGTTAAGCAGAACTGTTACTCAAAGTAGAGTCCTGCGCAGGTCCAGTTGGGCTGGTGCTGAACCTGCCATCCAAGTTCCCCTACCTAAACCCGCTACCCAGACCTGCTTCCAAATAGTTTACTTACCTTCCGACCTAGGACCCATGAGACCAGATGTGATGTCACTGGAAGTGACATCACACCGGAGTTGGTAAGTAAACAGATTTTGCACATACCTTAGGGGAGGGCAGAAGGTGCCAATCCTGCGCCTTAGCTGGGTATTCAGGAGGAGGTTACCTGCAGAATACTTGCATGATCATGGAAACTTTTTGTCCAAAACCCACTTTGGTTACTCAGCCTGATGCAGGACTATAATTCAAAGCAGTGCACTGGTTTCTGTGCTGAAGTGTAATAAAAATCTGAATGGCTTACTAATCAGTTTTGCATTGTGCCTATTATATTCTACATACTGTATGCAGTACATTGTGAGTTGAATCCTAAGCTCAGGTAACAGAAGCATAAATCATGTGAAGGAAAAAGAATATAGGGAGCTACTGGGGGCATATACAGAAACACAGATCTTCACTGTTAAAGGGCAGTGGATGCCTTGGGCTAGTATAGAAAAGCCAAGAACATAATATTCAGAATTTCTACTTGCATTTTTTTGTGCCTAACATTCCCAAAGTGAGAATGAAGAAATGTTTGAATACCTTTTTCTTCCTCTATCTGAGCAGCAACTTTAACCAAACAAGGAGAGTCGCATTGGTAGAAACGCATTTAGATTTGAATTCATAGCTAGCGCTAGCTGCCTCCTGACCCATTCAGTATCTACCTTCCCCCTCCCCACCAGATATTGGAAGAGACCCTTTGATAACAGGAAAGCAAGTCATGGAAATCAAACACACGCTAACAGAGTCTCGAGCTTTGACTGACAGGATCTGCAGCCCACAAAGTGAGCGCTTAAACAGAAAAATATGGGACAAGGATAATGGTAAGGCATGGGCAGAATGTCCATCAGTGGAGATAATGCTGTGCATATTTATTATTTTTATTCTGATCTATGAGGTTAAATCAATCAAAGAGTAGCTTTGGTACTCTTTTCCATCTTTGAAATCAGTCACCAGAATTTTGACATAAGAGGAGTTGTTTACTATTTCCTGGGCTGGTTACAAATTGTGTGCGTTTTTTGCATTTCCCCTAATCCCTGTAGGTAGGAGAATTGTTGCAGGTCTCTGCGTTCCATTTCATGCATCCCATCATCCATCATTATTGGTTGAACCATTGCTAGAGATATACTTGTAGCACTCTATGCTGTTTACACAAGTATGTAATATGCAGGGCTGGAGAACAAGCAGGGTTTTACTGCTGGTCTCTATTGCAGCTTTTCAGTTTCATTTTTTTAAATTCCATTTGAAGTTAGTTCAAGAGGTACAGAGTTCATGTGAACCACAACAGCTCATATCTGTGTCATACAAAGATTATTTAGGAAATTGTGATTATAAGTCTTTTTGCTCAAATACCACTGGCTCCTGCACAACAGTACAACCATATAAATAAAGTACAACACAATGGATAAAATA
Source organism: Xenopus laevis (assembly GCF_017654675.1). Lineage (NCBI taxonomy): Eukaryota > Metazoa > Chordata > Amphibia > Anura > Pipidae > Xenopus > Xenopus laevis. The sequence continues at coordinate 61,857,592 of NC_054376.1, forward strand.
GAAATCCCTTCATATTCAGCTGTGTGTTTTGTATGGTTCTAATAAAAATAAATTCTAAGTTGTATATTCATCCAAATTTGGGTCAGTATCTGTAAATGTATACTCTCTTGACTTTCAGAGATGCCCAAACAGATATTGTTGTTCCCATGTGGAGTTAAGGTAGAAGTGAGCTTCCAGTCTGTATTCTCCAACCTCATCCACGTTTTTGCCAGGTTGATCCAAACTCCATCATACTTGACTGACATAAGGACCATTCTTTATAGATCCTCTGTAAGTAAACTTTCTATTCAATGCTTTTCAGAGGTAGAGTGCAAGAGAGCCTGAAACTGTTATAGCCAAAACAACTGTGACCTGAAAAGTCCAGTGTAGTTGCTTCCCTCCCAAAACTGGCACAAAAGTATTTGTGCAGGTTAGTAAATCACACACAGTTGCCATATTGATGACAAATTGAGCATGACACAGGCGATAACACAGGTAAAATATTTATACCCTCTTGACCAGGGAGCCTTTACACTTGTGTAAATTCAAGAGCTCTTTTGCACCTCTGCATAGATCTTGCACCTAATGTGACAGTGAGTGTAACATTTAACAATTAAATGACTTGTGATGTAATTAATTATGTATTTCAAACACAAAAGTGTTTTTTTTATGTTTATAAACTGGTGATCCTGTGCCTCCCTTTGGGGCCTAGTGATTAGTAAGCATGGTTTTTGGGGTCAGTCTATGGTTTTAACTGTGATGTAGTAAAGTGATTTTGCTTACCTTTAAAGTGTGTGTTAAACAGTGTATTTCTAAAAGATTTATTTTACATAACCTGTTTGGCCTTTAAATGGAATGCCTCTTGCAGCTAGTATATAATTTACAATAACCTGGACAAGGGGTGCTTGGGAATTTTAATAAGTGTAGACTTGCAACTAGGGTTGCAACCTTTTCTGAAAAAAATATTGGCCTCCCTATACATTTATATTTCTTCCCCATGTAACATTGGGATCAAGCATAATATTTACTAGCCAGGGCCATGTGGAAACCCTAATTGCAAGCTTTTATTCACCTAGTTGTTGCACCTGTGATACTAAATGAAGTTCATGATGTTTGTTTTGCTCAGGACTTGGCAGAGCTTTCCATACCCAACAGCTGCAGACTGGGCCATGAGGACTCTCTTCTGGCTATGGGAAGTGAAGGGGAAGAGGCAGACTGTATGCTGAGACTTCCAGGATTACAAAAATGTCAGGTAGGATGATATCTGTATCCTTCAGCAGAATCTGCTGAATAAGGAATACCAAACGTACTATGCTGCTATTATCCATTACAGGTATGGGATCTGTTATTTGGTAACCAGTTATCCAGAAAGCTCCGAACTACAGGAAGGCAGTCTCTCATATAGACTCTCTATTATCCAAATAATCCAAATTTTTAAAAATGATTTCCTTTTTCTCTGTAATAATACAGTACCTTGTACTGTATCCAGACTAAAATATAATATATATAATTTTGAAGGCAGAACAATCCTTTTGGGCTTAATTACTGTTTACATTATTTAAGCAGACTTGGTATGGAGATCCAAATTACTGAAAGATCCCTTATTCGGAAAACCCCATGTTCTATGCATTCTGGATAAAAGGTCCTATACCTGTATCAGCTTTCCGACTACAGTGAAGTGCAACATCTAGCTTGGCATTTTAGCAGGCAACCGTGAGAAAGTTGCTTCACAGATACCACTGGTATAGGCCCGGAATACTAAGATAAAAAAGGTTAGCAACTATATAAAGTCTTTGCATCATATTTTAAATTTTAGCCTACCATTATAGGTGACTTTTCCCAATAAAGTATTAGTGTAATTCTCTACAACTGGCAACCTTCAACACTGCATCTGCTGCAAAGTAAACAGGGTCATTCTGTGAGTTGGATTTGCTCTAATTGAAGCAGTAGAGGTTAGTGGGTCCTATCTCACTTCAGTTCTGCTAATCTTCTCTGCATTTCAGAATGACATCTTCATCAAACTTGACCTGCACTGCACAGACATGGGCACAGGTATCCGCTTACAAGAGAGCCTGGAGCACAAGATTCCCAAGCCTTGTGTAACAAGATTATTCAGCCAGAAAGACACCTCTTTGTTGGACTGGGATAGTGCTGCTGGTAGCTCTGACAGTGGGTCTAGACAGAGACTACAGAGCAGCACAGACTCACATAAGAGAGAGCCAGCAGCTCATACACTGGGGCATGCAGGTGGAATATCTTTAGGAGCTCAGTCAAAGTCAAGCAGTGAACCTGAAGAAAACGATGAAAGTGACCTTTTTGCTGCTTTATGAAAGGTCCTGCTAAATACATTATCTATGTATGTTCCAAACACACAGACTGGATTATCATATAAAGACTCTGAAGTTAGTACATCAAAATCTGCCAATTTTTACCCAGTAGATTACAGTTATATGTCCTTTTTTTTTTTTCCAAATGGAACAGACCTTAGTGCAGAACCTTACATACCATTTACTTAAGTGGGGAAAAGGCAATGATGCAGTTAAGTAAGTTCTAAACAGAAAAGAGCTCCCGTTATTTGCTTTCCGAAAAGGTATATGCTTGTTGATGAAAGGGTTGAAATAAACACAGTTCTGAGTACTGTTCTTCCCTCCCTGAGTCTGTAACATGTCGCTGTTCATGGAGATATCCAATGTGGTGACTAAACTGATTTACACTAAAGAAATGCCTTTTCAGCAAGTGAACTGTAAAGAGGTTCCAGACACAATGTATTTATAGGTCTATATAGTCAGTTCTCATTGGAAAAAAAACTATGGCCCTTGCTTCCTTCATTTAAGGGACTGTTGTTTGTGCCAGTAGATATACTAAGGTCTGCTACATCTTTAAGTCTTGCGGTGCAATTATTTTCTACCATACTGGTACATGTCTGTATTAAACTGAACTCAGTCAGTCAGTTTGAAAGATCCATCTTCAAAAGTGTTTGGTAATCATGCCCTAACAGTATGTTACTAGGGTATGGTACAGCTGGACTAGCTATCATTTTTTTGCTGACATTTCATACATCTCTACAGAAGGCTCCAGTTCTTCCTCTGGGTAAATATTTTTGAAGAAAGTTCTCTTTATTTTTGAATTGTTCTCACTCGTGGATGTCCATGTCAAGTATTTTGCTGGTCTTACTTCTAGCCCTAGGCGTAGACATCTGTCTTGGTGCAATATGGCTTTTTAAATCAAAAGATTCTAATTTTTAAATGGTTAATGGTATATACAGACAGCACTACCAACTATGAGTACTAGCAGAGGCCAAAAATCCCAACTGGTGCCCCGCAATAATGAGAAATATGGAATGTTTATAAAGTCTTGCAGACAAAATAGAATAATTTGAATAATCTGTGTAAGGTGACTATCTGAAAATATAGATTCCCTAGCTCCACCCCCTGAAATCACACTCATCCAGTCACAATATTGCATTTTAAATTATTCACACCTCCAAACAAATCAGCACCTTCCAAACACTTACGCAGCCAATCGCAAAAGATAAAGGAAATATGCAAGGCTAATACCAGGAACAGTGAGGGCTGAGTGGTCAGAAAAAGGACCTGAGACTCCTCCCTGCAATTTGCCATGCTACTACTGCAGGCAGGGAACCAAAGGCATTAAGGAGGATTTATCCAATAATTGTCTGTTGCCGCACCTCCCTTCCTCTCCTATGATTCTCCTGCCTGGTGGTGCTGATCCCTCTAGAGTAGACGGTTGGCACCGTCAGTCACATGAAATTCACAAGTTTTTGAAGAAGAGTCGCACAACACCAATATTTGCCGAACTTGTAGTTCTCTTGTTTCCCACCCCAAACTGTATCCATTATAATAGGTCATTTATTCTTTCAGCCTGTGGCCTTGTGCCTTTTTTATGACCAGGGAAATACTTGAAGATGGCTAATATGCTTGTGTGTTACAGAAGGGGATACATTATCCTTAATACGCTGAATCAAGGTTGGCCCAATGTGGCATCATGTTGGCAGCATGCTCTGAAAATGGTTGTTTTTAAATATCCAGTTGGATTCAAAAAGCCTTGTGAAGCATTGTGTTTTGTCTCTTTCCACATGGAGAGCAAGTATTGTGCACTTAATACTAAATGAAAGTTCTCATTGATTGAATAATAAAATAATTTATTGAGTTGGCTTTGTATTTCATAGCAATAAATGCATTCTCTCTTTGTTTCCTGTTTTTTGTTTTTTTTATATATTGAATCTTTAGCATGCAAGCCTTAAGGGCCAGGATTAGAGACAATGTTTTGGGGCAATGTTTTAGCAAGGGGTTTCTCTAGGAGTGTAGGTACAGGCAATGCCCTTTCTGCCCTGCAAACATAAATGTACAAAAGTAATGAATTGCCATACATTTTCGTAGGCATTTACAGCTAGCATAACAACTAGCAGGGTATTTTTCAAATTCAAGGGAGTCGTTTACGCATAGTTGCAAGGTGCAAGTAGCAGAAAGTAGGAGCAAAGATTTTGACCCATACATAAAGGTTTGCACCTGATAAAAATAGTTTTGCTGGCTGTCATAACTTGAATGTGCCATAGTAAGACGCAGCCCATGTTTATGGACATCCACATTCACTCCCCTTTACTTGCATGTCATCCTCAAGCCATAAGAAGAAGCATATCAGAAAGCCTACAATTACCTCCTGTTTAGAGCCTAGTAAGTGTAGGGATCCAGTGCACTCCTTACACCACTCTGCTTTGTGGCATATGTAAAGTTACAAATAGTACAGGGTGCAGAACACACTTTGTATTGTACCCCCAACTGTTACAAATGCCAAGCATAAGTTAGATAGACAAATATAGCATACCTCCAAATATTTGAAAATGTAAAGAGGGACAAAAACATCTGGAGCCTATTGTATGGCCACACCCCCTAATTACCATGTCCATTTTACAAAATTATGAACAGTTCACCACATTTCTGGGAATCTTAGGGCCACGTTTTATGTGTTATAACAGTTTTGCTAATGAAAGTGAAATTGCCCTTTAAGCTGTGAGTCACAGTTTCCCTGAGAGACCTGCTTATCTTAAATTGTTTCTTTGCTTATCTTAAATTGTTACAAATGTATCAAAGTACAGCTGCTTAGTGTTCTGTGCTCTCTGCCAAAAAGTCTCCCTAATTAAGTTTCAGAAACTTGTTATGGTGTCAGTTCAGGAGATCAAAGAGAAACTCGTGATATTTCAGTAAGAGGGATCGCAGGCTGAGCTGTCAAAATCAGTTTTGGAAGGTATGATATAGATGATAGATATAGATAGACTGCAGCCTTCACTGCATTTAAAGTAGACATATTGTGTAAAAACAAGAATCTGCCAGTGCATTATTCTCAGGGTCGGACTGGGCCCTGCTCTCTGCATCATACCAATTCCATTGCCCCTACCTCCCTTCAAGCCCGCCCGGTCTTAAGTGTAGTAAAGAAGGTGTGCGTGGTATGCAGAGGCTTTGCAACTGCCGCAGGGGGCTTGGGTGCGGGCCCCTGAGGCAGCAGCCCAGTTTGGTCCCAGGCCCCCTGGTCCGACACTGATTATACTTCTCTAAGTATTGAAGGCATATGCTTTAAAAATATGTGTTTAGTGCTGATTTATTGGAAACCCCCCCCCCCCCCAAACCTATCTAGCCTTTCCCAACTGTTTCACTTTCTGTCTGCTGAACTCTCTGGCTGTTCAGGGAAGCCAGCGGCATTCAGCACACTGCACTGTATGATAGGAACCAATCAGCAACTAGGCTGACCTGATAGGGAACTGAAGCTTTGTGTGACTGCAGAGTTGTGATTGGCTATCCCTCTGCTACTGTGCTTCTGCCTGGGGCTGTTAGGACATGCCCACCCCTCATTTGAAACATAGATCTATAGGGAGCTCCAATAAAGGGGACATTTTTGAAGAAAAAATACCCTTTTTAACCTGCACTATGTATTATTCATTATTGCCTACACTTTCATTTTTGAGCTTTTTTGTTTCCTTAAAATACATGTAGGCCAGTATGATACATTTATTTGCATTTACCATGCCTTTGTGTGTGCAGTGCCAGTCGTTTTTTTAATTACGACCACAGGATGGCAGCATTTCTTTCTTGAGTCTATTTTCTTTTCATTCTGCAGTATTTTGTAGGTTTGAATCCATGATTCCAATGAATAAGAGTAATGCTTCTCCTTAGGCTACCATGTCATGTACATGTAGTGTTAATCCTATGCCAGCAAGCAGTGTGCCGGTCACTGCTCCATGTGCTTCAGGCACCGCATATTCCATGGATTAGCAAGGAAAGCAGTGACAAGAGGAAAGGGGTTTTTAACCGATTGGAAGCAGTAAGGGAGATGGACACAATATCTATACACCTATATCTGTTTAAACATTCACCTCTTTCTCACTGGCCTGTGATTTCCCCAAGCAGCAAATGCTAGTCAATAATTGGGAACAAGGTATATGAGCTGTAACGCTATTTTGAGCTTAAATAGGCTATGTGCAGCTAAACAGTAAAGTAAGGGTCCTTACTCATGGGCGTTTAAAGCTGCGCTCCCCTGTATTCTGGTTTAATGCGTTCAGCCGCAGGGGAGCGCAGGAGTAGACGCGCTAAATTCTTTTCAATGCAGATGTACTCACACAGACGTCTGCGTGAGTACATCCGCATTGAAAAGAATTTAGTGTGTCTACTCCTGGGCTCCCCTGCGACTGAACGCATAAAACCGGAACACGGGAGCGCAGCTTCAAACGCCTGTGAGTTAGGGCCCTAAGGGTTACACTTGAACTACAACACACATAGGCATAAAATAAGGAGGTTATTAAGGTATTAACAGGTGTTAAATATGCAAGGACAGTCTAAGAACAAGCTGCGGGCAACATCTCCCAGAAATACCTCTCCATTGCTGGTAACTGAAATCGGTGGCGGTATATCCAACATATCACTAAATTGCCCAATGTTGACTCTGGAGGAAATTATTATTAATCATCTTTCTATCCAGGCCCTCTCCTATTCATATTTCAGCTACTATTAAATGGGCTAAAGCTGCATTTGCCCAGGGCCCTTCAGCAATTCCAGTAACTCTTTAAGATATCAGTTAATTGCAGTAAGAGAGCAAGTGTGCGGCAACCCTGTACTCCAGGAGCAGCTGGAAACGTTCCAATTGCAGGCTAGGCAGAGGGAAGCAGCACTGAATTCAGAACAGACCATTATATAATGACATTTCAGAGGGAGACAGATCACAGCGTGACAACAAAACTACTAGCCTGAGCTTTGATTTTTGGATTTTAAGCAATTATTACTCTGTTATCCTTTCCTCTGTCTGGTAACATTTCATCTCACCAAAAGAAGATCTTGAAAAAAGTCAAGTTAATTACCATCTTCTCTTATTCAGACATGTCTCTTGAAACTGCTACACTTCAAAAGACCCCATCTCCCCCCTTTCTTGTACTTTGTGTGATTGGAAGGCATGTTGATCTAGTCAATGACTCTTTCCTCTGGCAAATCGGATTATGATCAGTGTCCCGTTACTAATTCCTATAATTTCCCCAGTTTGTTAATGAAAAAAGTCCAGTATCAACCACAAGAGGCTAAGATTCATGAACTATAGCTTCCTTATTAGCAGTTATTAGTTAACCCTTCTATCTCATTTCTTCAAGCCATCCCTTCTGGTTTTTTACTTTGCTATAAAAAGCCCTTCATCTTCTATTTAAATAACCAGATAATCCTGTGTATACCCACAGAAGTCTGAATGACTGGATAAACCGGAGAAGTTATTTAGATAAGGCCAGATTACCCCAAAGTTTCTTTAGGGCAGAGACACACGTGGAGATTCGGGGAGATTTAGTCGTCCTGCAACAAATCGCCTCTTCTTCGGGCGACTAATCTCCCCGTACTGCCTCCCGCTCAGCGCCATTTCTGTATGCATTGCCGCCTGAGGCGGCTCCAGTAATGCCGCCCCCCAGCCCGATTCGATTTCCGGGGGGGAGGCAGCAACGCTAGTGCGGAGAGCGCAATTGCGCTCTCTCGCCCTAGTAAAGCCGAATTTCCGGTTCAAAAACCGGAAATTCGGCTCTTAAAGGCACCAGGAGCGGCTTTTTGCCGCCCCTGGAAACCTAGCTGGCGATGCCGCCTGAGGCGAGCGCCTCAGCTCGCCTCATTGGCGGATCGCCCCTGCTCCCGCTGGCTAGAATCTAAATTGCCGGCAGGATGGCACTCGGAGCAATTTGTTTTCCCAAGTCGCCCAAAGTTTCCTCGTGGGGGCCACTAATCTCCCCGAATCTCCAAGTGTGTCTCTGCCCTACAGGGATTGTTCACCTTTGAATTAACTTTTATTAGTATGATATACCCAAAATACCCTAGCAACCATGCATTAATTTGAATAAGAGACTGAAATATGAATAGGAGAAACCTGAATAGAAAGATGAGCAATAACAATAAATAATAATACATTTGTAGTCTTTTTGGCCCCTTTAAATGGGTGGTTCCGCTTTGAGTTAACTTTTAGTATGATAACAATAGAATTGCCTCGCAAAACAATAGTTTCTTGCTGGGGTCAGTGACCCCCATTTGAAAGTTGGAAAGAGTCAAATAATTAAAAATAAAAAACACTAAATAATGAAGACCAATTGAAAAGTTACTTAGAATTGGCCATTCTGTAACATACTAAAAGTTAATGTTAAGGTGAACCACCTCTTTAACCATTTTTGTGATGAAACGCAAAGCAAATACAGTAAGTCATCTCACCAAGTTCAGCGATTCTGTTATCAGAAGCTGTTTTGTCATAGGGGTCATTTATTTCTTATCCACCATTCAAGAATGATAGGGGCATATTTATCAGAATGTGATAAAGGTTACCACAGTCCACCAGAGGTAAAATTCCACCACCCTCTAGTCTTTTGTATTGGACTTTGAAGCATATTAAAGAGTGAACTCCCATTTTTCACCTAATAATCCCCTAGAAATTAATAGAAAGCAGCAGGATTTCATCTCTGGTGGACTGTGGATAGCCCTAATGTCAGTAAAGTCATTTAGGAATTCAAGTTAAAGGTGATGATGATGATCCCACTCAGTGTATTCTGTTAGAATTAATCAAAAGAAACTATTTTGCCACAGGGATCATTTATTTTCTAGAGTTCGGGCTCTTACAAACAGGCATTTAAAGCTGCGCTCCCCTGTGTTCCATTTTTATGCGTTCAGCCGCAGGGGAGCGCAGGAGTAGACGCATTCAGTTTTTTCAATGGGACAGTACGTACACAGGCGCATGTAGGCGCTGAATGCATGTTGAGATGCAACATGCTGCATTTTTCCTGCGTCTGTGCGAGTACAGCCCGATTGAAAAAAACTGAATGTGTCTACTCTTGCGCTCCCCTGCGGCTGACCACATAAAAACGGAGCGCAGCTTCAAACGCTCGTCTGTAAACGCCCTTTAAGAGTTGCCCCTGATTTGATGCTGCAGAAATCGAATTGGCTTTTCTGTGCAGATGGAGCCAATTGAATAGAGTATAGGGTGATATCAACTAATTAATGTCTTGAAGGATCTTCAAATGGATTTAGGCTACATACTTGAACACAATTAACTTCTTTTACCAATTGGGGGGGGGATTAATGTAGTAAGGGCTCTTATAGATGAGCGTTTTTAGCTGCGCTCCCCTGCATTTCGGTTTCATGCATTCAGCCGCAGGGAAACGCTGGAGTAGACACACTGAATTATATGCAATGGGGCTGTACAGACGCATGTAAGCGACGAACGCAGGAAAAATGCAACATGCTGCGTCCCAACCTGTGTCCGGCGCTTATATGCGTCTGTGTAAGTACAGCCCCATTGAAAAGAATTCAGTGCGTCTACTCCTGCTCTCCCCTTCGGCTGAACGCATGAAACCGGAATGCAGGGGAGAGCAGCTAATAGCGCTCGTCTGTAAGAGCCCTAACACATAGCTTTGACACTTTTGGCTCCTTCCAGCACATATCTACTATGATTCAATTTTATATTCTACATTGATCCCTTTACATGCTGTGTTTGCCATGACACAGGACTTGGAGTTATGCACCTCTCATATGAGTGTTGGTAGCTGAAATGAAAAAAAAAGGATTGGGTGTTTGTATGTGGAACAGATTAGAAATGTCCGCTGGCACAATAATGTCAGAATAACCAAGATCGTACCATTCCTCTCCCATTGAAATATGTAAACATGGAGGAGTAAATGGCTTCACCCTGTGTCTCTGTGTCTTTTTACAGGGAAAGAAGAGATACATTTTTATCAGATTTAATATTTTATAAGCCTCTGCTGAAATGTCAGCGCATTGTGTCTGTAATTTTAATGAGCCACTGAAGCAATGACATTGTATGTGCAGTTTGCATTGAGGTTATGAGTGTTCCTCCAACTGGCCGTGCTGATGTATTCCTGACATATCATATCAGCCAATCTGTCAGCTTCCCCAGAGTCCTGCAGTGAAGTGGAGTGATTCACTATAGTGTCACACTTACAGAGGTCATTTGGAAATGGAGGAATTAAAAACACAAAGAGAACGAGATATGGAAAGGTCACAGCAAGTGATAAGAGGCATTACAGAAGGCTGTTCAACCTATCAACACTAAGAGCTCCAGCTTGATTTTTGCAGTTATTAGGGCTCATTTATGATGGCTAAATGCAGTTGTGGTTGCACAAGTTTGCCACAGACAGTTGCTTGGAAAAATTCCATGAATGAAAGGTTACTCCTTGTACTTCCACATAATTGTCCTTGGTGCCATTTGGTTTTAGTGTAATTCAACTAGGGAATAGTCTAAATTCTAAAAAATTGAAATTTATCATGTAGTGAATTCGAATTTGACAAAAACCTACCGAATTCTTGTTTTAACCTATGAGGGACCTCTTAAAAACAATTTAGAGTCATTTGGTGGACACTTTTGAAAATAATTTGGTGGAAAAAACTTGAATCGATTTTTTAAATAAATTTCGGTTGGTCACTTTTTTTTCAAATTTCAAGTTGATGGGAGTTGATGGGAGTTTTTAGAAACTCCTATAAACCTGAAATGTGACCCTTGATAAATCTGCCCCCTAGTATGCCTATTGATGTAGGGGAACCTTTTTGGAGTTGGTGGTTTTTCTGGGGTTTCTGAAGTTATTGTGTGTGTGGGGGGGGGGCATGGTAATATGGCACTTTGAACAAGTTTTGGATGGTGCATGGGCCCTACTGTGTGGCTTCAACCGTTGAAGTGGCAGCAAAGCAAAATGTTACATTTTATTTGCACTTAGCGCCGCACTCTTTACAAACATTTTGTGCTCTCTCATTTTCGGGACATTTCCTGGGGGGGGGGGTTGGGGGATTAGTCTACCTAAAAAAACTATACTTTGTGGGGGGGTTGTGGGGGGTTTTGGAAGAACCTGAGCTTTCTAAATCTGTTTTTGTGTATTTTCACTTTTGCAACAGGATTTAGAGCTTTAATATCAAAAAGAAAAAACCAACAATTCCAATGTATCAGGATATAAGTATTTATACCAGAAAAAATGTTATTTTATGCACAAAAATGAATCTGATTAGGAAAGCCATGGTTTATGGAGATTACCGACTTCTATAGATGACTGACATCAGTAAATTACTGAATTTTCAAAGCACTACAGTAGAATATGGCATACTTTAAATTCAAAAGCCAATAAATCCTGGAACAGTAGGTTTACCCCTGAAAACCATATATTTTTTAAAAGTACACATTCAGCCAAAATGAGTTTCCCCACGTGTAGCTATAGATATTGTCTTCAATTCCATTCATATCCCTTTTGTACAACAACAAAGTTATTAAACTGTCAAAATTCTGATTTATATATCTGCCAACTATAGTGTGACGCCAGAGAATACCACTTCATTATAGACACTCTTCAACAAAGAACCTATTCTAATTAAACCTCAACATAATGAATCAGGGTCTGCTTAATTCCCTGTGTAGCCTGGGGAATACTATGGGGCCGATCATCGCTAGTGTACATTCGCACTCTATTGCCAGGCGACTTTTCGTGCTAGCGAATGGGCGTATTTTTACTGAACATTGCCTCTTTTGTCTGAGTTTCCTTCGCCACCTCAGATCAGGCTAACTGCTAAAATTAAGCTAAATCTTCCTCAATCTTATGTCAGTTACATCATATCCTGTGTGCTGGAAATACATTAAAGTTGCAAAAACACTGGCAAATTGGCCATTTTTGCAAGAGACTTGCCAGCAAAAGTCCTAACTATTGAACTTTTGTGTGTTAACATTTTTCCCCAGACATTTGAGGGGCATGGAACATTCATTTTAGGGTGGGCTCATGTGTAAGGCATAATAGGATCTCTTTTGTCTTTTTTCAGGTCCCTTGGACATTTGTAATAAAAGTGGCCACTTCAAGCTGTAGCTACAAAGTAGCTATAAAGGTGGCCATATACAGGGAGATCCGCTCGTTTGGCGATGTCGCCAAACAAGCGGATCTCTCCCCGATATACCCACATTGAAGTGGGTGATATTGGACTGATCTGATTGTGGGTCCTAGGGCCCAACGATCAGATCAGAATGGAGGCCTAACAGGCGGTTGGATCACGGGACCGCATCAATGAAAAGATGCGACCGTGTTCTGACAAGTTTTTTTACCTTCTCAATCTGCATCTGGCTAACTTTCGGCCAGATATCGATCGGGGACACCTGTCGGATGGCCCCACAGACGGGCCAATAAGCTGCCAACTCGGTCTGTCGGCAGCTTTTGGGGGTCTTAAGAATGCTGCGACCAAACCAGAGAGTCTAACTTATCAATATTATTTCAAAGATATTTTTTCACTGGCTCCAGGTACCATGATGACATCTCCTAGTAAGCTGGTTTCCTGAGCAATCAGCACAGCCTGTGTATAAGATATTGTGAGATACATGCCATTTACACCATTCTTCAAGGGCTTATGTACTGTCTTAATGTCCTTTAATTCTGTATTCTGATACAGGTGAACTAAAGGAAGTCCACCAATGAAATAATGAGGTATAAAGTGAGGTAAATCTATGAAGTATTCTAGCAGTTCAACATTGAAAGTTTATTATAGTATCATATTCTGCCCCTGCAGGAAACAATATGGTACCTTGGCTCACAAAAGGCCTAATATGTCTATATGATAATCAAGTATATATATATATATATATATATATATATATATATATATATATATATATATATATATATAACAAGGGAAAGTTGTGCTCACCACTAATATTTAAAACCATTAGGCGGGGGTGCAATGAGGCTGTGACCACAAAATACATATAGACACATACAAGAGTCCTCTGCACTCAACCCATTATCAATATATTTAAGACAGAGACATTTTGTGCATACTGCTACTAAAAAATGCCTTACTCTTTTAACAAAACAGGGATTGTTTTAATTCATCTAATTGCACCCCCGCCTAATGTTTTTAAAAATTAATGGTGATCACAACTTTCCCTTGTTTGTTATAGTTTATACAGGAGCAGTGACCAGCTCCATGTTGTAGCTCCCACCCTTCCCAGCTATAGTCAGGTGATCCCACTGGTGTCTAATAAAAGGGCAGCCAAGTTTGGGAGTTTTACTTTGAAAGCAGCAAGTAAGTTGCAGGTAAAACTTAGTCCCTTCGTAAAATGTATAATGAAGCATTTGAATTCTTAATGAATCAGATGAAAATTGAGCATAGGACTGGCCAGATATGGGATGAATTTGACGTAGTTGGCCAGCTTAAATATATTGAAATATATGGACAAACAATCCCTGTTTTGTTAAAAGGGTAAGGCATTTTTTAGTAGCAGTATGCACAAAATGTCTCAAAATATATTGATAATGGGTTGAGTGCAGAGGACTCTTGTATTTGTCTATATATATATATATATATATATATATACACAAGGGAAAGTTGTGCTCACCACTATTTTTTAAAACCATTAGGCGGGGGTGCAATGAGGGTGTGACCGCAAAATACATATAGTCAACTACAAGAAGTCCTCTGCACTCAACCCATTATCAATATATTTTGAGACATTTTGTGCATACTGCTATAAATTATATATATATTTTTTTTAATACACAAGCTTTTAAAAACACAAGTTATACACTACTCAAAGCACATATCTAGCTGTCTGTATCCAGTAGATGTGGAATGCTGGGGTGGTGACACCAATTGCTTTAGTTTCCCCTGCCCTCTATTTGTTGCTTCTTGACTCACTGCAATTGTATTTACAGAAATACAGACATTTTCTTTAAGCATGGAGTCACAAAATATTAATTGGGAGAAAAAGATTATGTTTACAGAAATGGAATCTTTAAACAGAGCATAACTTTATATTCTCCTCACTTTAGCCTAATCTCTAAACATCTGAAAAATCCTCTTTGCTCATCTGCAATTCAATGAGCTGCTTGCTAAAATAAAAGATATACACAAACTCCTGCCACTTGCACTGGCAGCTTTGAAGTAACCTATTCAGAAATATGTACATCCCTGTTATCTTCCAGAGATATACATACGTAGGTCTGCAGACTAAATCAGTTTCTAATGAATTATTCTGTCTGCCTAGAACAGAAATGAACAATTTCCCCAACTTGGAAAACAAAGTGGATGCTGTACTGAATACAGTAAACCATGGGACTTGAACTCTCCAATTGATGGTTAAAATGACAGCTCAAAGCCTATAGTCATATGATACAGATGGGAAGTGGCTGTTCATCTCCCCTAGTTACGGGTGATTATGATATCAATAGCAATGACAAAAATACTTGCACATCCACCTGTATTTTGACCGTATAGCCAGCTAGCAGATACTGTACATGTAAAGGCACTACTTTCAAAGGCCAACAGTGTTAAAATCTATAGTTGTCTTGTTAATCTGAGAAGCCACCCATTTAGATCAGTTAACAGCAAATTTTACTGATAATAATTTTTGGCTGCTATAACCCAGTTTCCAAAAACGTTGGGACACGTGAAAAAATGTTAATAAAAAATGGGTTGATTTGCAAATTAAAGAAACCCTATATTTAATTGCAAATAGTACAAACTGAGACATTTTATTGTTTTCAGAAAAATATATGCTTGTTTTCGATTTAATGCTACTAACATGTTTAAAAAAACTGTGTTGCATCACATCTTCTTTTAATAATGCTCTGTAATTGCTGTAGTTTTCAATGGAAATAATGTCTCACTTTTGCTGGATATAGGATTTCAGCTGCCACAGAGTGGTGTATCCATCCCTATGTTTACTTTTCTTTTTTTACCCAGTCATGTTAGTGACCTGTTACCAATTGGTGAGATGTTTTATAGCTAGTTTCTTTGGTGACATCCAGCAATTGGGCTACAGAACAACCATTGTGGAAAGCTGAAGAGAAAAAACAGTTCAGTGTAGAAATAAAAACTGGATAAATAAATAGGCTGTGCAAAATAAATAAAATGTTCCCAATATAGTTAGTAAGCCAAAAATGTAATGTATAAAGGCTGCAGTGACTGGATGTCTAACATAACAGAACACAACTTCCAGTTTTTCAGCTCTCTAACTCTGAGTTAGTCAGCAACTTGAAGGGGGGGTCACAAGGGACATAACTGTTCAGTGAGTTTGCAATTGATCCTTTGCATTCAGCTCAGAATTAAAAGCAACAGTTAAGACCCATGTGCCCCCCCAAGTCTCTGATTGAACAAAGAGAGCTGAAAGTAGGAAGTAGTGTTCTGGCTATTATATTACACATCCAGCCATTCCAGCCTTTATACATTACATTTTTGGCTAAATAACTATATTAGAAACACTTTTTATTTTGCACAGCCTATTTACCTAGTTTTTATTTTTACACTGAAAAATTAATTTAAATAACTTTTACATCTCATAAAATACCAAGTAAGAGACATGAATGGTTTGGCTAACCATCTCAAAATACAGATTTTGAGATAGGTTAATTTCTAGTTACACCCTGGCCCAAGTTCCTATCCATTCATTTAATTTCAAAAATTTAAATGTAGCACTAGAAAAAAAAATGAACCAGGAAACGTAGATGTACTTGAGATGATATATGACATCTGAAGCATTATACTAGATTATATACCCCAATCTTTTGCTGTCCTTTCACTGCCCTTTGAACAGGATGTATTAAATGTTTTAAATCACTACAATCATGAATGCGAAAATAAACAATGTATACTTTAAAATTACATCTTAGACTTAGAATTCAAGATAACAACAATGCAATGTAAATGTTTTTGACAGTGGTAGAACAATAAATAATAAGGGGCCCAGTAAGGAAAACGCTGCACCACTAAGTTAACACGTCCAATAAAAATAATGTATCACCCAGGTTGCTTGCATTTTCAGTGTCATAAAAAAATAAGCAAGCGCTAGTACAATGTACAACGATAGCCCTGACTTTTACACCTAATCAATGCCAGTTGTAAAGCACAGGGGTCCTTTGTGCCTCTGCATGCTGAGCCTTATTTACATTAATAGGCACAACAGTTGCATTGGCACTAGGCACAAAAAAGTTTAGGAGCAACCGCTTAATGTGTGGCATTTAAGTACCCAACACTTGAGTAAGTAGTAAAGTGCTCTTCTTATAAATGATTGAACATTGTCTCAAATTTGTCAGCAATATAACTGAAAAATAATATTAAAAAAAAATCAGTTTTTTATTTGACTCGCTATTTTCTATTTAATGGCAACAAGCACAAATAGTAAATGATTTCATGTTTGGGCTGATAGTGGATTTGATCTGAAGTACAAATATAACGAATTCACTCAACATATAAACAACGTACTTTAGTGATGTTTTATAAAACACTTTTTTCTTTAAAAAAAAAAAAACCTATTAGACTGTATGTTTTTATAATGTGGATACTCTTAGAAAAGAAAAACCGGCACTCAGGACTCCATGCAAGCGGGCCAAGCTTTGCGTGTTTAATGCATTAAACACACAGGGCTTGGCCCGCTTGCATGGAGTCCTGAGTGCCGGTTTTTCTTTTCTAAGTGTGTTAATCAAGGGCTGCAGATCCCTTTTAACTGAGTACCGGACCAGCTGTATTTCGAGAGGCCAGGGTGTGCTGGTGGGTCTTTGGAAATTGGACTGTTTATAATGTGGATGACATACCAGGCAGTGTGGAGTCTGAACATGCTTAATCAAGCAATACAGTACATATCTGTAATCTGAAAAGAAATAGACACTCAGTACATGGTTTGCTTAGTATCAGTATACATGGAGCATGATTTCTAAAATTCAGAAACTTTTATTTCCTTCTAAAGTCCGAAACGTTTTAATAATAATTAATTTTAATAAATCAAAGAACCAGGATAAGTGGATTTGTTCATTCAACAGAAAGGGAGGGTGTCAATATTTTCATGTAATAATGGGATTAAATAACAGTATTTTATTTTGTAAGAGATAAGTCAAATTAATAAAAGTTACCTACACTGCTATACTGCATAGGGTTAAAGGGGTTCTGTAGCCTTTTATAACAGTATATTTAAAGAAAACAAAATATATTGCAATATAGCATTATACCTATTTTGTGTCTGTGTACATGTTCATCAGAAACAACAATTACAAGTCTCTAATCTGCATCCACCTCTCAGCAATCTATCTATCCATGAGATGGAACTTAACAAGCCTGATACCTGATTAGCAGACAAGCACATCATTGTCTGCTAAAACTACAACAAAACACCAAGATGCTGTCTCATCTTCAGTGAACTACTCTACCTGCATAGACAGCATTCCTGTCCACTCCAAGAACATGGTCTACGATGATATGCTGATAAAGGGGCTTGCCCCGAAACTTGCACGTTCGCAAGGGGTAACCCTGCACTTTAATTGCCTTGAGTGCCAGTGTATTCCTCTACGATGATATGCACCTTCCACCCACTCTGCTCCAGGTGTTCCTGCAGCTCTTGTGATCTGCTTCTTTTACCACTGCAGGCGAAGCCACAAAACACAACTAGAGGCATATCTTCAAATGGCCTGCAGAGGAATGTAAGTGGAAATCTTTGTGATAAATGATGTGTCATTTGCAAATATATGAAATTATGGCAGATATATATGTCCTTGTGTATTCTTAAAATATTTAGAGAACCTTAAATAAAAAAGGAGGCAGAAAGAGGGGAATGTAACCCTGAACAAAGTATATTACAGTAAGCACCCAAAGTCTGGCAGGCACATTCATATCGATGATAACATAATTCACAGTTCGGTAGCATTAAGAGAATAAATGAATAGAATAAAACGGATAACATTTAAGGTTCAAAGTAATACAAGAAGATGAAGGAGGCCCTGCTCTTTACAGCGTACAATCTAAAGGCAAAGTGCATGTGCTTCCTTTGTTTAACTGACCAATTAGAAAGAAAGCAAGAGAGATGTGAGAAAAGGTGTATGCATCTTCAACAATAACAATACCTGTTGATAATTCCATGTAAAAACAAATAATGAACAGATAAGAGTCTCACGAAAAAGAATGAGAATTAAGGGGTTGTTCACCTTTAAATTAACTTTAATTTGGTGTAGATATTCTGAGACAGTTTGCAATTGGTTTTCATCTTTTATTATTTGTGGTTTTTGAGTTATTTGGCTTTTTATTCAGCAGCTCTACAGTTTGCTGTTTCAGCCATCAAGTTTCTATGATCCAAAGTACCCTAGAAACCATGCATTGGTTTGAATAAGAGACTGGATTATGAATAAGAGCAACTTGAATAAAAAGATACATAGCATTTGATTTTTTGATGGGGTCAGTGAAGAAGGCAAATAATTCAAAAACTACACAAAATAAATAATGAAGACCAATTGAGAGTTGCCTAGAATTGGCCATTCTACAACATACTAAAGTTAACTTAACGTCTGTGTTTACTCCTTGAAAAGCACTGTGTGCAGTTGTGTTGCTAGATAATTAAATAAATGCATAAAGCCTAGCATTACCGGATACAGCAATGTGCAGGCAAATGCTAACTTACAAATAAGGAGAACTCCTTACACAGATGTCTATAAATAAAATGCAACTAATTGGACATTTGTCACAGATCATAGCAGTTGTTTCCTCTAAACAGCTAAAGCACTTACATGAGGGAAAGCAATGCTGTGGTGCAGTTGTTAGCATTGCTGATGTTTATCTGCAGAGGTTGGTTTCTGAAAAGGGCACTATCTGCAATAAAGGACAATGGATGTTGTGCCTGAGTTTGAGTTTCCTCTAATTACTGTGGTTTACTCACACATTCCAAAAAAAACATTTCTTGATTAAACTGACCCTAGTGCATGGGTGTCTAAGGAACCTTAGACTGTACTCTCCATTGGGGCTGATGTGAATGATGAACCCTGTAAAGTAGAGGAGACTCTTTAAGGAGAGGACCCAATAAATCCTAGGGGGACTTGGAAAGTACTGCCTTCTCCAGCTCAGCTTTCCATATTCCATATTAGCAATAGAAAATGGATAACTTTACTGCTTATCAAAAATTGTAATGCAGCTATGCTAAAAGCCAAAACAGGACAGGGGGTTTGTTCTGTTTCAATAGTGTTAACCCTTTTATGTTGTGACAAGCAGCACCCTGCAATAGCAGTGCAAGTCCCGCCCCTGTCTCTGCTCCTGCATGATCAAAGTGCCACAGCTTGTGAGAGAAAGTAAGCCTAGTAGGTAGTCACATATAAGCACAGGCTGACACACTGTACGCTGGAAATAAGATACATAAGGAACTCTCATGTTATCTAGCTCTATGTATCTTATGAAAAGGGTGGTTTATCTTTAGGTTAACTTTTAGTATGTTACCAGTTCTAAGCAACTTTTCAATTTGTGTTTATTATTTATTTGTTTATAGTTTTTTTTAAATGATTTGCCTTCTGACTCTTTCCAGCTTTCGATTGTTGGACACATACCCCATCTAAAGAACAAATTTCTATTCAGACCCTCTCCTATATTCCAGTCTCTTATTCAAATGAGCGCATGGCTGCTAGGGTAATTTAAACCATAGCAACCAGAGTGCTGAAATTACAAACTGAAGAGCTGCTAAATAACTCGAAAACTACAAATAATAACAAATGAAAACCAGTTGCAAATTGTCTCAGAATATCACTCTCTACATCATACTAAAAGTTAACATTGAGAATGGTTAATATGCATTGTACACTAGCATGCAATGACACTATATCTGATTTGTTTAGGGTTTTATTCATTTTACGTACATACCCTACTTCCTGTGCATACAAAATGCATTGTTAAACTATAACTGTGTACACTACAGGGTAATTTAAACGCTTTTTTTCAGAGTACAACAATTTGTGGCCTCCCAAATCAATATATTACTTTCTGTTTAGCAGCGCTGTGTTCATTAAAGGAGAACTAAACCCCCCTTTAGCCAAAAGTCCCTGCTGGCCCCCTTCCGCACCTCCCCCTGCACAATCTTACCCCTGAATTGTGTCTCACTCTAGAAATACTGATCGCACATGCAGAGTCAGTGCAGCGGATTTCACGGGCGCAATCTTGTGGCGCTTCTGTATTCTTCTGGGCCTTTTGGCAATTTCCGTTACTTTTGGCACATGCGCAGTTGTCAGGAACCGGAAGATTGCTCCAAATGCGCATGCGCAAATATGCCGTCTTGCTGACTCTGCATGTGCGGTCAGTATTTCTAGAGGGAACACAATTCAGGGGTAAGACTAGGGAGGCAGGGAGGGGGCCAGTGGGGACTTCTGGTTTAGTTCTCCTTTAAAGAGATACTGACAACAAAAATTAAAGACATTTTTTTTATTTGTCATAACATTTTCTTTGCATGCTATTTATAGTTTTGGGGTTCATATATATATATGAACCCCACCAGGGACAGAGTTTATCAAATGCTTAAAGGATATCTAATTTACTCCACACCAAAACCCACTAATACTTTTATGATACAGAAACTTCCGATTTGGGTTAAAGTTGGTAGACTGGTTCCCCTACTGGTAGGAATGGTTGAACACTACATACCGCTGTGGGATAATAATTTTGCCTGCATGTTGTACAATGCAGGATACCATGCACTGGAAATAGAAGGGCATCTGGTGCTTAGGCCAAAACTGGAAAACTGTACTATCAAAACATTTGAACAACTAAAGTCAGAATATAGTCTCTCCAATCATTATCAATATTTTTTGATATTTATATACCCTACTCTTGAAATCTGCCCTTATATTAATGACATTCAAACACAGATCTGTGCTCTCACACTGTACTAAAAAGATCTTGATCTCTAAGACAGAATTGGTTCCTTTTCCCCGATCCAACACCATAACATCAACTATCCGTAATTCAACTATTACCCCTTCTCCCCAGGCCAGTGTTTAGGGGTTATACTGGATTCTGCCGTGGCAAATGTTGTACTTTAGTAAATTAGCTGTAATACTGTATATATTCAGCATTATTAAAGTTATTATTTACAGTTTTGTAGAATGTACAGGTATGGAACCTCGGGTCTTTTGGATAATGGATCTTTTCGTAATCTGGAACTACATCTACTAGAAAGTCATGTCAACATTAAAAAAAACTAATAGGCTGGGTTTCCTTCCAATAAAGCTTAAATATGTCTTATTTGGGATCAAGTGCAATGCAGTGTTTTATTATTACAGTGAAAAGGGAAATAATTTTTAAAAATCTGGATTATATGGACAGAATAGAGTTATGGGACACAACCTTTCTCTGACAGAGAGATGTTACATTGTATAAACACTCAGGGCTTGTCCTCTTGCATGGAGTCAGTAGAGCCGGTTTATCTTCTTTCTACACAGCCTTTCTGTAATTCAGAGCTTTCTGGATAAAGGATCCCATACCTGTAATACACTGTGTTGGTTTCACATTGTGCTAAAAATTATCTTGAAAAAATGGCCCCTTTATTGGAGCTCACTATAGATGTTCACTGGTCCCTGTTTCTGTTTCAAATGAGGTTTGGGTATGGATAACAGTTTTCCCTGTTAATGGACCCCAGACCTGTACTATTACAGAGATTTGGAGATAATATAAAAATATAGAATTATTAGCTTCAAATGAAATCTTTGGGAGATCAGAATATTGGATTTCCAGATAAGTGATGCCATATTTGTTCTATAACAACCACATGAGGGGTGTTTGTAAGATGTTTGTATAATGTGCTATACTGTATTTCTTTGTTTCATTTACTTTTTCCATTATCACTTTAAGCTGAATGCTGATATATCCTGCATTAGATATTTTTTTACAAAGACCTGACATCTCTTAAAACTTTGGCTTAAATATAGGAAAGAATCTAGCTGTTATATGTTTTCTGTGTATAATTTGGCACATTCGCTATATGCAAAAGATGAGCCACAGATTAATATTTTAATTATTAAACTGAAAGATATTTAACAATTTTCTTACAAGATAGAAATATATGTAATATGTTATAATGTACTATACATCAGAAGAAAACATTACTATAATATGCATAATGGCTCATGAGGAGAGATCTGTAATTCTAACTTCACACAGCATGTTATCTTTTATGGCTTTTTTGTGGATGAAATTCTACAATCTCCTACACTTACAGAGTTAGCAGTACATTTTCATTATGATTTCATGGCCTGGCAGACATCTACACTCTTTTATGCAATGTTATAATCCTTTGCTCATTGGAAAAAAAAACAAGATTTTCCAAAAAATAAATAGTATTTTTTTTTGAAAAAATCTTAAACATTGGAATATTTGTTGCATTTGTAAAGTGTTTTGCTTTATTTTATCATGAACAGAGTATAATTATTTTTTATTATTGATTTTAGAATGCACAAATTCTTTAACTCTTTTTTGACTATATTTGTTGTTTTATTGCAAAAAAAACCTTTAATCTATCAAGATTATATAAACGAGCCACTATAGTTTAGTAACTATTGATGAAATTATATCAGCAGGTAGCATATACTGATCAACAGTAAAAATCTCTTTGGTTGCTTAGGGATATTGCAAATTCTTACCAACAGTTCTAAGTACAGGTATGGGACCTGTTATCCAGAATGCTCGGGACCTGTGGTTTTCCGGATAAGGGATCTTTCCGTAATTTGGGTCTCCATGCCTTAAGTCTACTAGAAATTCATGTAAACATTAAATAAACCCGATAGGCTGGTTTTGCTTCCAATAAGGATTAATTATATCTTAGTTTGGATCAAGTACAATGTACTGTTTTATTATTACTACAGAGAAAAAGGAAATCATTTTTAAAAAATTGGATTATTTGGATAAAATGGAGTCTATTTGGAGCTTTGTGGATATCGGGTTTCCGAATAAGGGATCCTATACCTGTACAAGAATAGCTGCATAGCTGATCATACTTACCTAGGTTTTCTGTTACTTGCACATTAGTAATAAACGCTGGGTTGTTAAAGGTCACTTGATCCAATATTAACAACTGATGAAGCCAAACGGGTAATTTACTGCAATGTTGCTTTTTTGCTAAATCAGTGCCCTTTTACTAAGAGCATTTGTTTACAACTTTTCTCAAAGTGAACTCTGCAGGTACAGAGTTTTTGCTCCACTAAGGATGAATTATGTATATCTTAGTTGAGATCAAGTACAAGTTACTGTTTTTATTAAAGAGAAAAAAAAAACCCTTTTTTTTAATTTTAATTATTTTATAAAAAATTTTAATTCACCCCGGCAGCTATGTCCCTTTTCCTGGATCCATTGTAGTTTAAGGTTTGCCCAGTAGGTGGCAGTGTTTAAAAGGGAGCCCACATGCTCAGGGCTCACTTTCTGGATCCCACCTTGTGGGGGGGAGGTGGGTACTGGAGTGGGTCTGGACAGATTCGGACTGGCCCACTGGGATAACAGGAAAAATTCCAGTGGGCCCAGGTGTCAGTAGGCCCTCCTGCTTCTAAACATTTGGCCTATTTCATGGCCATTCCTTATTTCCTTAACAAAGAGGCTAAATAGATGGAATAATAGATTATAGAATGTAAAGAAAACAGACTAGTAGAATACAGTATGAGTGAGGAGAGGAAGAATAATAATACTGAGAGTGGGCCCCTGGTCTAAGATTTTTGGATGGGCCCTGGTGTTCCAGTCCAACACTGTCTGGACAGTATCGGGCCCCAAGTTGAGAAATTTTATTTATTTATTGATAGGAGTTTATGTTATAGTCACTCTAGGAGTGAAAGTTAGAGGCAGGTGTTTAATGAGCAGCTTTCTTGCTCCAACAAGGAGAGTAGTTGGGTAAACACCCTTGTGGTGATCAAGCCGCCAGACATAGACAGTGAGTGAGCTCAGGAGCAAGATACCTCATGGGATCCCTAGATCCCCTGAGAGGGACCTCCTTGCCATATCTTAAGGTGTGATGGTTTTTCTCTGATTGCTGTGAATGTACTTGAAGATCTATAGTGCCTGATTGCTGCCTGACTTATTCCAGCGCAGACCACATAAACTTACAAATAGGATAGGGACCTCTCCCATTGACTTATATATACAACCTTGGCAGGTCTGAGATGCCGGATTTTCGGATTCTGTCTTTTTCCATCCTAGGTTTTAATAAATCTTGAAAAATTTGAGGGTTTTTTTTCCACTAAAAATTCAGCTTTTAAGGTAAACAATGCAGGGCAGCCTCGGTCATCCTATTGATCTTTCTCTGATATGTATTTATGTTTTATTTATTGTTTGTTTTCCCTCTGTACTGTTAATGCATTGTAAAAATGTAGAGGGCTGACTATATAAGTAAACACTTTCTTTTATACATACCATTCATACAGAAAGCGCAATGTTTGGATTTATGAGTAAAGAATGGCTTTTATTCACAGTTTTCTTTAGAACACTAGTTCAAATGGCAGAAAAAAACACTCGGTACATATTCTAAATAGATGATGCTTTTTACTTTAACAATTTTGTAAAAAAATTACTTCCAAAATCATTGTATGAACTGAAACACTCAGATTTTCATAAGCATTTTATGGTTTTATTTGTAAACAACAGCCTTTGGAATATGTGAAATATGTAGTATATCTCAGGCACAAATAGATATATTTTTGTATGTACAGGAGAAACAGTGTCTTCGCTACTTCTGAGTCGTTTTAATATAATCATCCATGATCTTCTTTAACATCCACTAGAAAATAAAACAAAATAAACTGGTCATTATAGGACAAGCACTTGTCTGTATAGGCTTTATTGTTTTTGACAGGATAATAAAGGGACATTGTAGTTGGCAACATGCAGGTAAATTCAAGTTCTGCTGGCTATTCCTGACAATTATTTACTTAGATGGTGAATTGATTTCATTTGATTGACATGCTTACAGGTTACTATTAAGTTTTTTTACGTACTTTTTTATATTAATAACATCTACATACACACACACAGTTGGGTTTTATAATCACAGAAAATGAATTCTAAGCAACTTTCCAATATATATTCAATTCAGTAGTTTATTTGTAAATATAATTGCAGTTAAAAGCAGTGTTTGTTTATCCCTCTCTGTTTTTAGGTTCTGACTATTGACTCGGCTACACTCTGCAGCTAAATCTGCAGCATCTACAGAAACAGCTTTTAAATAGTAATTACTTGTATAAATAACTTTAAAATCATTGGCAATTTTGCTAATATAACTGATTTGCCCTTTGTTGTTTGTCCAATATAAGAATCCAAATGATATGGGCTTCAAGGGATTTCTTATCTTTGTAATGCCTTGCAAGTAGGCAGATTATTATTATTAATGTAAAGAGAGATACCATAAGTTTTGGAAGTATAGGTATTTCTATAAACAACAATTTATTAAAGGAAAACTCTACCCCCACAATGAATATTTAAGCAACAAATAGTTTATATCAAATTAAGTGGCATATTAAAAAAACTTACCAAATTGGTATATATATATATATATTTAAGTAAATATTGCCCTTTTACATCTCTTGCCTTGAACCACCATTTTCTGATGGTCTGTGTGCTGCCTCAGAGATCCCCTGACCAGAAATACTGCAGCTCTAACTGTAACAGGAAGAAGTGTGGAAGCAAAAGACACAACTCTGTATTTTAATTGGTTCTATTCTAGTTAGGATTACCAAATGGCACATACTACTAAAAAAAAGTATATTATTATGAAAATGGTTTATTTACATGAAGCAGGGATTTACACATGAGCTGTTTTATGCAATATCTTATTATAGAGACCTACATTGTTCAGGGGGTATAGTTTTCCTTTAAGAAAAAATAACTAGTTTAATCTCCCTAGCCATATCATATTAGGGCTTTTTCCTTTGAAATGATATCCACGAGTAGAACATGTAAATATGTGGGATTAAGTAACGTAGTAATGGTATCCCATTGTACTTGGTTGCCTCATTACTGTAACCAGGGTCTGATTGGGCCACTTGCAAAAAACCCTGGTGGGCATACCAACCCTACCCTGATCCCAGCCTGACCTCCCCCATCGATCCACCACTGCCCTCCCTCACTAAAATCGCAGCAAAATTAAGTATAAGGACAGTGCGTGTGGTGGGTGAATGGGTGGGTATCAGGATCCCTAGAGGGGGGTGTGGGGAGCCCTCGCAGCCCTAATGGGCCTCGCACACCGCAAACTGACCCTGATTATAACAAGAGAATATTGCTCTTTTTATAGTTCTGTTTCGATACAGAGAAAAAAATGTATTGTAACATTACATGGAATTATTATGGAATATAGGTATAGAGTCAGATTGGGGCATTCAGTGCCAACAGGGACGGCAACTTCAAATATCTCCCATGTGAACTAAGGGGCCCTCTTCCTATTATACAACCTTACACTACTACACCTCCTCTCCCCATGCCCCAAAATGTTTCTTCTACTTGATTTTGCAGCTTAATTTGAGCAGAGGGGACAGTCCAGGCAGCGGAGCGGGACTCAGTTGGCGGGGCCCATTAAAGTGATACTGACACAAAAAATGTTCTTTATAAAATATTAATGTACATCAAAAGTTACCTATAGGTCATGTTGATCGGTTTTCGCTTATAGTTCTGCTTTTGTAAGTAATTGTCACTTAAAGTTCCTAAACCTGACTGTTTTGCCAACCTGACTGTCTCTTCTTAACCTGTCAGTTAGAGTTTTTAATGTTACCGGACTACTGCTGCACAAATATGGCAGCCCCCTCATAGAGGAATATGGGGGTAAGAAAAGTAATATAAAAGCATCAGGTAAATACTTTTATTGCATAATTATAAATAGCATTCAAAGACAATGTTATGATGAATAAAAAGGTTATTTTCTGATGTCAGTATCTCTTTAAAGGGGTGGTTCACCTTCAAACAACTAGTTGTTTTCAGATAGATCACCAGAAATAATGTATTTTTCCAATGACTTTCTATTTTCTATGTATGACCATTTTTCTAATATTGAAGTGTCAAGTGTCTTTTTTCACCTTCTGAAGCAGCTCTGGGAGCGGGGGTCGCCGACCCTGTAAACTGTTCTAAATGGATACATTTAGTTGATACATTTCTTGTCTTTGTCCCTGCTGAGCAGAATCTCTGGGTTTCATTACAGGCACTTGTTAGAATTGATACAATAGTTGATAATACTCCAGAGATGCTGCTGAGAAATGTATCAACTCAATGTAGCAAAATTGTAATAGTTCAGAGTCTGCACCTGAATACTGAGCTGCCAGACTGAAACACCAGAGACACGAACATTCAACTTTAAACTTAGATTTTGGAAAAACGGTAAAAAATAAATAATGGAAAGTAATTGAAAAGAGTGTTTGGAAGGTGAACAACCCCTTTTAGGCCAGTATGACACTGCATAGGTATGGAAAGAAGTGGAGCAAGGATAGTAGCAAATGTAAAGGAGACCAATGAAATAAGGGTAATGATTTTTGGTGTGGATAATTAAATGTTGTCTGGTTCCCTGGAGGAACGTGCGTTTCTCCAGTTGCAGTCTTTGAGGTTTATTTACCCTTCACATGAATGTATGGTACTGAGACTTTAAAGGAAAACTATACCCCCCAAACAATGTAGGTCTCTATAAAAAGATATTGCATAAAACAGCTCATATGTAAAATCCTGCTTCATGTAAATAAACCATTTTCATAATAATATACTTTTCTAGTAGTATGTGCCATCGGGTAATTATAAATAGAAAATTGCCATTTTAAAAAATAAGGGCCGTCCCCTGGGATCGTAGGATTCACGGTGCATACAAACATACCAACAAACCATACATGTTAGGTCACATGAGCCAATTAACAGACAGAGTTGTGTCTTTTGCTTCCACACTTCTTCCTGTTACAGTTAGAGTTGTAGTATTTCTGGTCAGGTGATCTCTGAGACAGCACAGAGACCATCACGAAATGGTGGCTCAAGGCAAGAGATGTAAAAGGGCAATATTTGCTTAAATATATATTCCAGTTTGGTAAGATTCTTTAATATGCCACTTACTGTAATATGATATGAACTATCTGTTGCTTAAGTGTTCATTTTGTTTTTTTTTTAGTTTTCCTTTAATGAAATATAAACCCTCAAAAAATGTATGTAAAAAGAGTGCTCTTCTCTTTTCAGCCAACAGGCTAAAGTCGGCTAACCATTAATTTGTTGAGAAAATGAACTTTTTCTTCTTAATTAACGAGCAGAGAAAAGTAATTAGATGTTTCTCTGGTCATCACAAGATCTTACTTTAAAAACCGCTAATATCTTGAAAACTAAAGAAAAATTTAAATCGCAAAAGTGCTTTTAAGAGTGGTCTGAAAAAATGTACATTACTATGTTATGAGGGTTTACATTTCCTTTTATATTGTATAAATGAAATGCAGGGGAATAAATTATACAGCATATGTGTTAAAACATATGAAAATATAATAACTATTTCATTGCTTTATTAATGTCAGGGTTAATCTGGAAGATGGCTTCTTTAACTATGGTACATAGTAACTAGAGTAGCCTAGGTACAGCATGTGCACACAGGTCCCCTGCTGCTCCCCCACCATTCTTGTGCCCCTTGCACTGCGTAAAAAAGCTCCCCAGCCAAATACCTTTTTTGCGACTCCAGCAGGCCCATACCCCAGGTCACTGATTTTAACTCCAATTTTATAGTGATTTCAACAGTCATTAAACTTCTATGGTATTGCAGTTTTTATGTTTGTTTGTGGTATCAACTCTCTGACTGTAAAACTGACCAGACCATAATCTCATATTAACACCTTACTTAAAGGGAACCTGACACCCTAAGAAATAATCCATATCCTATTTTATGATGTTATTTAAGTATAAAAAAAAAGTCACTTACACTATTTAAATTATTTACATATTTTAGTCTTAGAATTCACAATCACATCAAGCAGGCAGGCACAATTTTGTGGACACTGTTATTAAGCTTTGCATCATGCATCATTGTGTCTACACAATTAGATGATGAGGAGGGAAGGAATATGGGGAGTGCAGTGACATCAAGGAATCGCTGAATGGAAAGTGAAAGCAATATTTGACAAACAGCTGAGACTTTTAAACAAGTTTATAACAAGTTTATAGGTATGGATGTTTTAATTAAATAAAATTTGGGTTTCATGCTTAATTTGAAAAGGGCTTTTATTATGCTGCGTTTTATGTCTGGGTGACAGGTACTCTTTAAGTGTACAGTAGTGTGAAACCCATATAGAAAATAACCCCAGTAAACATTCTACCTGTATTTCATCTTGCTTTCTGGGCGACAGTGCTCTAATCGGCTCTTGCCGGAAGGTGCCTCTTATCATTTCAATGATTCTTGGACGAAAGTCTTCTGAATCCATGTCCTGTTCAGATGGATTATATGTGTCTTGCAGGCTCTTTTTACCCATGAAATGCCCTATGAAAAGTTATCATATTACTTTTAGAATATATGGAAACCACATAACACATGTTGCATTTAACCTGCTTTTGCCACTTACTGTACATGCTACTTACATGCATCTGTGTGAGTACAGGCCCCTTAGAAAAAATAAATTGCCTTTCTTCCTGTGCTCCCCTGTGGTTGAATGCTTTAAACAGATTGTAGGGGAACGCAAGGTCAAAAGCTCATCAGTATGAACCCTTAGGCTCTGCAAGGGCTTTTACATATTGGTAGATATAGGCAAATGGAGTATTATTTGATGACAGTATAATATATCATTAAGTATGGTGTCAATTAGTTTGTACTAAGAATCCCATATTACTATAATGTAAGTCCTCAGGGAGCAGAGGTGACAGAATTGTCCCTGCCCCTACTCAATGTGACTTGAAGATGTCGTTGTAATGTAATAAAAAGTCTTAAGTTTGGCCACATAGTAACCCTTAGCAACCAATCAGATGTTGAGTTATTAAACCAGTAACAACCTTAAGACCAATGACTACATGACCCCTAAATGCCAAGGTCTTGCTTATTGTTTGTTTCCCAAAATAAGACACATTAGTTTAGAAATCTCTTAAGTTAAGTGCATTTATGATGAAAGCATGCTATTAAAGGGCTGGTCAACCTTCAATTTAACTTTTAGTAGGATGTAGTCATTGGTACTCTAGTAGGATCCAGTTGATAGTATTCTTTGTGGGTTCTTTTTTTACAGAGGATAAGACTGATTCAGTGGTTTTTGGTGGGCCCTTAAGTATTTCAGTGACAAATTAAATTTTTCTAAGGCTGCTAGGATGGCACAAATTAAATGGCAGCATGCAACCCAACTGCACCTGAAGATGGGGACACGCAGGGCACTGGGGTCTAGGAGAGCAGGAGATGTCTGCTCATAGTGTTTCCTGTGTAAGACCAAAGGGGGCATGGGACAGGCTCCCTGAAGAAGTTGGGGCATTGGCATATATAAGAAGAAGAAGATTCTGATAGGGTACATCTAGTTTTAATCTCTTCTATCTTCATCTATTCCCAATTGTCTCTGGGGAATAAGTTGGTTCATAAATATCTGAACCTGAATCATTATTCCAAAGACAAAATAATAGACAAGCCAGGGGCGTAACTATAGAGGAAGCAGACCCTGCGGTTGCAGGGGGGCCCAGGAGTGTAGGGGGCCCAGTGAGACCCTAATTAATTAGCAATTTTAATATAGCTTGGTAAAATAGGCCAACTTATAAATATTTTGGGGCCCTAAATTGAATTTGCTATGGGGCCCAGTAACAACTAGTTACGCCACTGAGACAAGCAGCCCTTTTTTTCAAACAGCAATGTTAAAAGGAACAGCTTTATTCTCATTTACTGATCCTAAACCTGTATAGGCAAATTATTATATTTTTACTTGCCTATGACTAGTAGACTAGTGTAAATTTCCAGAACCATTAATACAACAGATTTATAAACCTCCTCCAGTATATTATTACATTTTTAGGCATACTTTCAAGTTTTGACTTTTGTCAAGGCACATATGTCTACTAGAAGAACAGAAAAAATCAGTTATTCAAACTATATATACTATATATATATATATACATTATATTTAAGAGCATAAAGTGGACCACCCTAAGCAACATGGGGACCAGAGCCATAGGTTAAGAATCCCTGCCCTATATGATTATAGGTGTTTTGGTCAAAATGTATTTTTTTCTAAGTGAAAATTCATTAAAATGAATTGACAGTACTAATAGCATTTAAATTCACATAGTCTGATGAGCTATGTTGTACTTTGCAGCTATGTGTATTGTCTTAAAAAAAAGCCAGTAAGTCTTATGGAGTTATAATCAGAGGTTCAGAACAGCCAGTATCCTTACTGCTTATTCTTATTGCTGGCAGTGGGAAGTGAGCTACAGTATGTCACTGATATTCTCAATGCAGCTACAACTAGCTGCAATTATAACAATTAGTTTAACCTAGTCCTATAATCGGCAAAGAAAAATGTTCTGGTGCTAGGGGCTTTAGTTGGGTACATTTTCCAGATGCAAAATGTTGTTATATACATAAAACATAATTGTACTCCATAACCAGGCATCCAGGAAACCTATATTGTAAAATAACTCACACAAGTTTATGTAGTACCAGTAATGGTACTCCTGGTTACTCATCGGTGCATGCTGTCTGACCTCTGTTGTACATGGCACCATTATTGTTTTTGTTTTTTTTTTTACAAGTTAGAATGTCACATACTATGTCACAAATGTTTTCACCTTGCAGGATAGAAACCGTTTGTGCATGACAATTGTAAGAGCAGAGCTGCATATTTTCATTAATGTGGTAAAGAATCAGAAATCTGAATAACATTAGCTCAAAATATGACAACATCCACTATCCACACAAAATTTTGACAATATGTCGTAGAAATGATTACAGTGAAAACAATACAAGTTTTATCAGTGTTTGTGGCTTTACCTAAAGGATTTGTCTTGATTTACTGAGATGCTGTTGCTTCTGAAAATGAGGGTTAAATTTACAGTAGTGTAATACATGTGATTCCCAGAAGCCATGTCAAAGTTCGCCTGATCTGCAACAGGCGAATCAACTGACAGAACCATGGCTGAGAAGCCATGGTTCTGTCAGTTGATTCGCCTGTTGCAGATCATCCCATAACACATTAGAAGTGAGTTAAAATAAAAGTATCAAGGCAATGGATATTGTTTTGTCTTTTAAGCATTTACTTACCACTTCCTTTAATGCTGCCACAGTTATTGTACATGACTGACACTACATTATACAAGTCTCCATCACTGAGCAGCTGTGCACTTATTATTGAATTTGTACTTACCAATTGCCCACTGATTTCCTCTCCTGATTTTTTCTATATTTCTAGCATCTTCAGAAAATTCCATGCAAAAATAGAGTGGAATGAAGGAGAGAAGCAGCAGGTGAGTGAGAAACCTGAGCGGCAGCATCCTAGTCAGAGGCACAGCAGACATCTCTGTGCGGTTAGCAATGTACAACTGGTGAGTCTGGGGATGTCTGTGTTAATGTCTTCTTTCTGCCCTTAGCCACTTTATATAGTATGTGCTCAGGGAGGGGGGTATATACGTGTCTGCAGCGTGTGCATGCTTTAACTCTATTCTGCCCATGCTCGTGGTAGGTTTAAGCTGTGCAGGTGGATTTGAAGTGCTTGATATGCATGAAGGAGTAGGGATATTGTGCTACAGGTGCAGCTGGTGACCTCCACACAACACACATTAAAGTGATGTAACCCTTGAACTGCCAGAATTACTTGGAACAGATTAGAAAGGTTGAGAGTAACAATTATACAATGTAATATATGATGAAGAGCAATATTACAATAGCAGATCAGTATAAGGACCATGTAAAAATATTGCCTAGATAAATACATTCTATTATTTGCTGGGAGGTATTTGTTTTTTTACTGTGAGATGTGTACAACATGGCACATTTTAGATTTTTTTTTTATTGTTACAATTTGTAATCAGGTTTTCCCTGTTACTTATGCTTGTCCAGTATATCTTTTTTTGTTGTTTTATGATATCACATTGATACCATTATTCTAAGATGGTTTGCTACCTTTCATAGCTTTTAATTAATTCTCCTCTGTTCACTGAAACCAATGCAGAAATGATTCTCCATGTGCAATATTTTCTGTTCTGTGTGCAGCCTGGTATCCTGCAGTTTGTTTTCATGGACTCTGAGTGGTTGGCCCTTCTGCCTGATGTTATGTGTGTTATGTTGGCAGTGTTGTATTACACAGTATTCCTGTTTTCACTGATCAGAATGTGGATGGCATTACTACAAAGCAAGAATACTATAGTCATGTTATGTTGATCAACGTGTCACTGTAAACATTCAGCAGGAGGGCTGACAGTGTATTATTTTTGTGCTTGGTGCTAAATGGAGGTGATACTATTTTTTAGCATTATCATATTCACTGTATAAATTAAGGAAGCCTTCCTGCATTTTCAATTAATACAGGGAAGAACTGTTGGCACTGGGACATGTTCAGAAAAATAGGGATAGTACTAAAACATATATATTTTGCTGTTTGCTCTCTATTTGGTATCATACCCCATTAGAAGTTTCTCTTGCCCCCTAATCAAGATTCTTATATAATATCTCTAAGTTGACCCCAATATCACTGCTGTGTACTTTTCTACTTTTACCCCCTTTCTATCATAATGTCAGATTGCTAATTTTTGGCCTCGTACTCCCAGTTCTAGGGATTTGTAACTACTATGATCAAGTTTTTTTTCACTGGGGCAAGAAAAGTCAAGTGGGGCACACTGGGCGTTGGTTCTGTTTTATAAAGCTGCTCTGTCTCCTATTATGAATAGACTTATGGACTGACAAAAAACACTGAAATTAAGGCTTCAGCTATTTTATACATTTTATAAACTTCAAGGCAACAGTGGAGGCAGAACAATTACATTGTTGTTTTTTTTAATTAAAATGTAAATATTCCCTTTTATTGAAAAGGTGTAAATAGGGAATTACTGACTCCTGGGATTTGGTTGTGTATTATCACACCGCTTAATGCAGGGTTTGGATATGTCTAAATTGTATGTATTCAGTGGAACTAAATCTGTATCGGACAACTGGACCATTGACAGACCATTTTTTGTTCAGAATTTATGCATTTTTTATTTTACTAATGTGAATATGTAAATTAGGGTTTGGAGTTGGTTTCAGATTGGACCAAATCGTTTGTGGAGGATTTAAGTTTCCATCCATATCCGAAAATTATGGATCTAGTGCATCCCTCACAGCAATAAACACAATTTGCAAGACATAAAATACAATTGTACAGTTTTGCAATACAAGAAATGTTGCTCATTTTACACAGATTCACCATTTTTTTGACTGATATGCATGAGGGCAGATTTAGCAAAACGCGTACAACTTTTTTTCTCAAATGACAGCTTATGTAAGAAAAAACAGACAACATAAAAAAAACCTTCTGAATATTTAGCCAGAACCTCCTTTCTTCTAATCAGAATGGGTGCCCAAGTGTCAGCTGGAAAGACCTACTGGTAAATAAAGCATTAGAGAGATTATTATATGATCCCCCTATATATTATTTAGACATAGTTATCATATCACCCCTCAAGCACATCCAGTGTGAACAACCCCAACTTGGCCAGTCTTTCCTCATAATTGAGATTTTTCATACCTTTTATCAACTAAAGGTGGCCATACACGGCCGATAAAAGCTGCCGACAGACCGAGTCGGCAGCTTAATGGCCTGTGTATGGGGCCCTCAGACGGGCTTCCCCGATCGCAATATGGCAGAAAGTCTGTAAAAAAAAATGGTAAAAAATGGAAAGCAATTGAAAAAAGTCTTTATTTTCTAGTGAGCAATCTGAAAACAATTGAACTGAAAAAAAGTGTTTGGAAGTTGAACAACCCTTTTAAATTATGATTCATATGACACTGTGACAGCAATAGGTTCATTGTCAGACTGGGCCGGCGGGACACCTGGGAAAAAACCCGGTGGGCCCCTGCCGGCCCAGACCTGCTCCCCCAGAAAAGAAAGTTAACGGTACGGCACATCTTCTGCGCATGCGCAGAGCATCATCTCAGAGCTGGGCCAACCCGGCCAGGCGCCCTAGGCAACCTGGCCAGGCACGGCGCCGGCGTGCATGCGCGAAATCGCATTTAAAACAGAAATTACCGACGCCAGTCAGGGAGACACAGGACCGGACACGGGGTAGGCGACAGAGCAGGTACGTGCCTGGCGCCCCCTCAGCTTTGTGCCCTAGGCACGTGCCTACTCTGCCTACCCCTAGTTCCGGCCCTGCATCATCTGCACACACGCATGTCGCATAACATATCATAACATTGTCTTTGAATTCTGTTTATAATTTTGACATAAAAGTATTTGCCTGATGCTTTTACATTACCTTTCTTACTATCCTGTTCCTCTTTGAGGGAGGCTGCCATATTTGTGCAGCAGTAGTCCGTTAGCATTAGAAACTCTAACTGACAGGCTGAGATGGGACAATCAGGTTGGCAAAACAGGTTTAGGAACTTCAAGTGACAATTACTTCCAAAAGCAGAACTATCAGTGAAAAATTATCAACATGGCCTAAAGGTAACTTTTGATGTAGATTAATATTTTGAAAAAAAATTTTTTAGTGCCAGTATCACTTTAAGGATTTTGTTAAGGAATTTGAGCTCCCTGGCTACATTAATTCAACTAAGTTCTGGTCAAAGGAAAACTATTCCCTTCTCTATACCCCTCAAAAACTATACCGTTGTTGTAGGTCTCAATGTAGTATTTCTGGTCAGGTGATCACTAAGGCAGCAGAGAGACCATCACGAAATGGTGGTTCAAGGCAAGAGATGTAAAAGGGCAATAGAGACCCACAAAAACTAATTGATTTGAAAAAGTACATGGTGAGACAACCATGGGCAAAAGCAGCATTATAATCACAGTGCTGCTTTGTAATGTCCCAAAGATTCAGAAGAGCACACAGAGGGCGTCATACTCTAAAGATTAGTGAGTTCTTACATCATCAGTGTGATGTATATCAAGGATGTTTAAATATTTCTATACATTTTTTAACTACACGGGAGGTGTAGTGTAATGTGAGATACCACCTGATGCTACCTGTGATATAGCTGTATTCTGCAGTTATTAGTCTCAGGAAGGAAAGCCATATTATAGTGTTTTTTTATTGTGTATTGAAATATATATCCAATATATATATATATATATATATCATATATATATATATATATATATATATATATATATATATATATATATATATATATATATATATATATATATATATATATATATATATATATATATATAGCTCAATTGTGATCTCAGTGCTAGAAGAGACAAACTTTTAAAGTTACCAATTTTTGCTGCCCCTGTAACCAGTGGGGTGCTGCCGCTTGAGGTGAGTTTCTAAACTAGCCTCATTGGCACAGCACTCCTGAGAGTATGACATTTGAATTTGCAGATTACACTGAAATAGCATTCTATTTGTTATCATACACACTCAATTGTGTTTGTTTTGAAGCATCTGACAGTGGGATGCCATGTCTTAAGTCTAATAAAAAAAAAATTATTATTTAAACCCAATAGGATTGTCTTACCTCCAATAAGTATAAATAATATCTTAGTTGGGATCAAGTACAAGGAACTTTATTATTACAGACAAAAAAGGAACAGCTCTTGGTAATGCTCTTGGTAATGCTCTTGGTTTGGCTGATATATTTATGTCAATTTGTCTTTTATTGGTATGGGATAATTCATTCACTTTTTGTGGGTGGGATTTGGGATCTAATGGTTTAGTTTTATATATAGTCTTTATATATATTGTTGCTTATTTTACACCAATCACATTGTTACAAATTATGCTATCAACGCACAAACTATTTTGCTATTTTGTATTTGTGTATATTTGACTGTTTCTGTTCTGATAGGGAGGGTTGCTTGTTTATTCTAAGTACCATTGCATTTTTTATTCTTTTGGGCTGGATGGGGTTAATGGTTTTTGTGGGTGTGTTTACTTGGAGGGTTTTTAAGGAGTTGAAGGTTGGCTGCCGTCAGCTTCTGATGAAGTGGCAGGACGCCACGAAACGCGTTAAGCGGGCAGCCAGGGTGAACTGCTGCTGTAACCTGTTTTTACATGCTTACTGAATAAAATTTTCCATTTTTTAATACTTTTACTGGACTCTCACGGTGCTCCGCTGTTTTTTCTTCTTATCCTTGGAAAAAAGGAACAGGATCATGTTTAAAAATTTGGATTATTTCATTAATTTTCAGTCTATGGGAGACAGCCTTCCAGTATTGCAGAACTTTTAGGATAATGTATTTGCAGATAACGGATCCCATACTTGTACCCTGTATTAATCTAGGTCTACCTTCATTTATAGTCGCCTCCAAAAGGTCCCTGCATCAATCATCAAAAGCCTTCCTCCAACATACCCAAATAACATTCTGGCTCCCACCAATCTCTCCATATCTTTTCAAGTTTTTATGGGACCTTCATTTAAAATTAACAAGCCTTATCGGGGGGCTCTTGAATTTCCATGCTTACGTTCCTGAGACCCTTCAAGGCATATATTGGTTGTACTTATAGGTATATGCCTGGCTAGAGGTACAGCATGTGTTATGTGGTTTAATTCTAAGCCTTGCTAAAAGATAGATTATGACCGTACCAGAGGCCACCCCTTCATTTGAAGCAACGTAGGGGGTTCTTCACAGTGAGGACAGTGAGATTGTGGAATGCACTGCCGGGTGATGTTGTGATGGCTGATTCAGTTAATGCCTTTAAGAATGACTTGGATGATTTTTTGGACAGACATAATATCAAAGGCTATTGTGATACTAAGCTCTATAGTTAGTATAGGTATGGGTATATAGAATTTTAATTAAAAGTAGGGAGGGGTGTGTGTATGGATGCTGGGTTTTCATTTGGAGGGGTTGAACTTGATGGACTTTGTCTTTTTTCAACCCAATTTAACTATGTAACTATACATTATGACTGTGGCCAGTCAGTTGTACATGTATATTTGGCTAGGAGTTGCATTATGAGACCACAAGGATTAAAGTGATATTGACAAGTCCCTTAATAAGTTCCTATTAAGTTCCTATTAATAATTCTTGTGATATGTCAGCATTAACAGAAAAGATTATGCAATATATTCTTTCCATAGAAAAGTGCCCCTGAAGCAACTCCCAGCCCAATGATACTTGGTGAGTGAGCTTCAGGTGATCCTAGCATAGGCTGGAGTGAGTACAAATGAAAACAGTATTCCAGCCTATTAAAGGTTAATTAAGCCTCCAGTCCAACATGACTGCTGCATCTGGTACACCGAGCAAAGCAACCTTAATCAGTGTCAGAATGTCAGTTGTGGTAAAAATCCTAGGCTGGGCAGTTTTTAAAGCAAAAAATATTGCACCAGTTCCTATGAAAATACATAGGAATATGTCAATGTTCCTTTAAAGCACACATTAACTATTATAAAGCCTAGAAGATTTTAATTGTGACTTATCTTGCACACAAGATATGGCACATGTTGCACACAGGCTTAGGGTAACGATTTGGATTTCAGCAATTTGGATGAACCCATAGTGCTTTGAACTATTCAAAGACACTTGACTTTAGACACTGAACAACTGGAGGTGACAATTGTTGATGAATTTTTTTAATTTAAAATGCAAGTTAGGGTTCAGTTTCAGTTCTGTATTGGACCAAATGGTAGAATTCTGGGAACTAATATTGTATTAAGTATTAAAAAACATGCTTATTTGCTCCTAATGTTTTACTATTTGCATATTGTACCAGGTCAGCACAAGAGCCCTGAATTATTTTTCATATGTTTATACCTTGAACAATAATTTTGTATTGATTTCACCGCTGCTTCTTCGTTTTCAACTATGCAGGCCAATGCCTCATTTTATTATCACTGATTTTAGCAAACTACACATATTGCTTTGTTGAAACAAATATAACTTTTTCCTCTCTGTGCCTGTTAAAGAGAAAATATGGTCAAAATATTAAAAACAAATCTAGATCAAGTGAAATAGCTGAGCTTTTAACAGTAGGACTTTCAAACAAAAAGCAGTAAAGTGTGTGTAGCTCTGCTCCAATGACGGCTATGCATTTTACAACGACCCAGTTACAATAAGCATTTTGCACCATGTAATTATACTTAGTATCTATACATTGATAATGAATGTTCCCTACTGAAGAATATTGCTGAGTATTTTTAACCTGACAATCAATGGTCATTTTGCACAATGTAATGACTCAGAGTATCTTTAGAGTGATGAACTCACAAAGGAGTATATAAATATCTATACACTGAACAATCTACACTGATAATAGGCATGCTGCACTATATAATGATATCTAATATTTATACACAGATGTCAAGCAATTTATTCTGCGTGTTGATTAGTGTAGACACATATGAGGGTCCAATAGTATTTAGAATTTGCTCTTTTAATCTCTGATGTGTGATGAAATATTTGAAATAATGCACAGGCAGTATAATAATACTATATGCTTAAACTGACAATGAAGAGGTATTATAAATATGACTCATATTAAACATGACTTTTAACTAGGATAGTTAGCTGCATGTTAAAAAGGAAATAAGAATTCTCTCTTGGAGTTAGATCCTTAAAATTTATACTGGTGGGAATAATTTTGTCTGTTTGAGTTCTGGAGGAGCAGGCCTGGGAGGTAGAGCCAGCCTGGGTCAGCATGGCCCACTGGGTTTTTTCCCAATGTCCCGCCAGCTCAGTCCGACACTGATTGTGACAGACACATGCAGTATATATTTACAGGTGGCAATATATGTACAGACAGGTGAGCAAAATGATTTTTGAGCACATTTTGCAAAATTAAAGTTTTACTTATAAGATCTTCTAAAGTAGTTATGTAATAGGATATGTAGCAGAAGGTATGTGGGTAGGTGAACAAAGTTCAGACTCTATTAATCCTTAGGTCATGAGGCAATGCAGTTCAGCTGAATATATTTCACTGAATGTAGTTTTAAATAAAGCAGCTCATACAACAAATCCATCCATGTTTTTAAATATCAAAGGCAGAACTATTTGGCCGAAGTTGCTCATAGCGAAGTTGCTCATAGCGAAGTTGCTCATAGCTAATCTTAACTAATTAATTTTTGCTGAGCAGTCTTCTCCCAACGGTAAATTAAAAAGTTATACTTTTCCCAGAAGATGTGCTATGGTATGTGCAAATTCTATATAGGCCTTTGTATAATATACAGTAGATGCACTAAAATCTGTTGTTCGGAATGGCAGTTTCCTGGCAGTGATGTACTGATAATGGGTGAGATTAGAGCCACTTTCACAAAGCAGATTTTGGCTGTTGATGACCAGAAGCATCTATATATCCTCGGGTTGAAATTCATCAGAAGTGAAATTAATTTGCTGTGGAAGAATAGGGATAGTCTTCAAAAAAAATCTTTCCTGTAGATTCTCCAAACACTTGTTGGTCATGTATTTCAATAAACTAGCAGATAGTAAACAGTGGTAAGTAGACACACACATATATAAACCTATAGGGGGGATGTAAAGTCTCAGGCGTTATTTAAAATGGCGTCTTTGCTTATGTTTAGGACTGATCGCTATGTAAAATCAGTTGCTGGCGAATATTACATTGCGCATTTTCGCAAAGCAAAGGTTTGCCATTTACATCTGCTCTGGAGTTTCATTAAATATTTTGTTGCATTAAAGGTTTTGCGATGGCAAAAATTTTATTACGTCCACTGCGAACGTTTGCAAAAACTATTTGTTCGCAAACTTTAGAATTAAGTCGTTGAAGTCTAATCAGTTAAAAAGGAAGCAAACATGGTCGCTAACATTCGCAAACATCTTTTCGCAGGTTTTTGAGCTAGCGAAACTATTACATTCCCCCCAAAGAGTATTGTTAAATGTCAACCAATTAGCATAAGTGTCAAGTTGCCCTCATGCTGTAAAGCCAGGTTTCCAAAACTTATAGCAAAATGCTGTAATGTATTATTACCTATTAAAGGCACTTGTCTTAGCAAAATTGCTTTCCCCACCAAAGGTGTGGACTAATAGAGTATTTTATGGCAAAAAAATATTTTTGTTTACACCAACTGGACTACAGGATCTATTAACCCACGCCTCCAATGGGGAAACAGTTTTGCTAGGATAGGTAATCAAACTAAAATGCAGAGTAAGTAATACATTTTGTGTATATGGTAATATAGGACTCTGTTACAGCCTGTGCCCACTGGCACTCTCTACCTCACACATCTGAATGATGTGCAAGTGTGATTCCACCCATCGCTTATGGTTCTAGCACTACCAGAATCTCTTACAACTGTTGTAGATGCAACTTGGCCCACAGCTGCAATGATGCTGGAATGTTGTTAAAATGCTGCATCACTGGTATTGCAACATGGCAATTTGCAGCCAAAAAGGGCACTGTGTGCATGGTACTGTGCTGTTTGTATACTACTGTGTAAATGATGCTTTATGTATTCTGCAGACAGACTAAAAAAAGTATTGAAAAGAAAGACAGGATTTGAAACTACTACTAACATAATCTATCACAAGCTGACGTGTTGCATACAGACACAAGTGAGAGCCGTGTGTCACATCCTTTTTATTAGCTGATTCCCTTCTGATATTGGCGGTCTGTTTGATTCACTTGTTAAACCGTTTTTTCAACCTTTTCAAAGTCACTTTATTCCCTTTGATGATGGGTAATTTACATGCTTTTAATCTACCAAGGAACAAATGGGGGAGTTAGTTCCCAGCCTAGAATATGATGTGGTCATAAAGTAAGTTTATAGCGGAAGAAAAATCGATTGACATCATATTCATCACATTCTTCTGACTATATGTTTAATTCAACTGACAGAAATGTGTACATTTCTGTGAATCTAAAAACCCATCAGGGATAGGACTCAGGCCATGCATATTTTGTAAGTTCTGTCCAGGTTCAGTTGCCCTACATATTACCTGCCATGTCTAGAGGAAGGGACCTAAATGAGAAAGTGTGAGTGGTGATAATTGTGTGAAAAATGGACAGTAAAGTAATGGGATGGTGTAAAATCAGTTACATTACCCACCACACAGCGGGAAGAACTGGAGAAACCACAGCATGATGGTCCTGCATATGTTTCCACTTATTAATTACTATTATAAAAATAACAGTGGCAAAGATTGCAAAACCCAGTTAGGGACGAATGCATATTTCCTGTCATAAATACTCCTTCATACTAAGAGGCGAGGTCAAACGGGGCGTTTTTACATGCAAAACATGCGGTTGAGTGTAAACACGCTAAAGAAACCACATTCACATGATAATGTGCATTTTTCAGCCTGTAGTTTTTTTTTCCCAACATGCATTTCTGTTTTTTTCCTTTCCCACAATTCAGCTCAGAAGAATTACATTTTATTAAACGTGAAAAAAGCCAAGAGGGAAAGCAATTTATGTGCAAAATGTAGCTGGACTGATTGTCAATCAGCATCGTAATTACATCAGCAGCAGATAACACTGCAAATATGTAGATGCACAATCCATCTCGCGAGTTTGGCTGCCACATTGAAAATATGCTGCGTATTTCTGCAAAGTTTATTTCCAATCCCGTGGATCCCATTGAGCTCAATAATACGGCTTTTTCTTGGCATATTGCAGTTTCTGCTGAAAAATTCAATACTAACTTAAAGTGCCTTACAGATTGCACACTGCAAAGGGAGTCTTGAACCCAAGCATGCAGACTGTCATTTGGAAAATTATCATTTGCACTTGTGTTTTGTTGATTAATATATGTGTTCCAGGTTGCACGTTTTTCAGTTTGTGCACAACTGCTAAAGATAAACTATTCTAAACTTTGTAATTATTTAGTAAGAGACTTCCTCTGCTGCTCTGCATCTGTTTTTTAATACTTCCTCCCTATACAGTATGTGACACCTCCCAGACTCACTTTAGTGCTTTATTAGTCCCACAATATGTGGCAATGTTTTAGACCTACCAGAGCCCTTTTTTAGGAGTGTCACAAGTAGCATGGGCATTCATATGGCTCCAGGCCCTTTGCACCTTCACGCAGACAATCCCGGCAACAGATATGCTTATTTATATTTAGAGATAATGCTGAGGCCACATTTATGCCGCACCACATATAAATACTTTATAAAACATGTTATTTGTACTGCTTTAAAAAAATATTTCCAGGCCAGAACCTGGGCTCAGAGTAGAGTCCTGCAGCGGGTCGGTACCTGCGGGTTACCCGCAACAACCTGCGGTACCCTGCGGGTTGCGGGTAGAAGTTCCGGGTGCGGGTAAAGACGTGGGTCTTACTCCTTTTTTTCCTGATCACGGCTACTTCTGATGATGTCACTTCCGGTTTACAATAACAGCACTTCCTGTTTTACTTCTTTTTTTTCTGATCACGGCTACTTCTGATGACGTCACTTCCGGTTTACAATGACCGCGCTTCCTGATTCTTGATGGTCAGCGGGTCCGTGTTGCAGATAAGGTACTTGTGGGTCGGCTAGCGGGTCCAAGTGGGTAAGAATGCGTTTGTGAGTACGGGTTGCAGATTGCAGTTTGCGGATACGGGTCGGGTACGGGTTCAAAAAAATGGACCCATGCAGGACTCTAGCTCAGAGTAGGCGCCCTCTTGTTGTTATACTGTCACGAGCGCCGCCCGGAGCAGGTCCAAGAGCTCCGGGCGGCGCGTCCTCTCCTGCCGGCGTCGCTCC
The DNA here is from genome assembly GCF_017654675.1 of Xenopus laevis. Taxonomy (NCBI): domain Eukaryota; kingdom Metazoa; phylum Chordata; class Amphibia; order Anura; family Pipidae; genus Xenopus; species Xenopus laevis. The sequence continues at coordinate 61,901,573 of NC_054376.1, forward strand.
CAAGATGGCGGCGCCCATGGCCGCCACGTGGGTAAGCGGCGCCGGCGCGATGACGTCAGTGCGCCGACGTCGGCGCAAGGACGTCAATGACGTCACTAAGGCGCCAAATTCAAATAAAAAGCCTGTTTAGACGCCAGAATGGCGCCCAAGTATAGGATTACCTTCCCTAAAGTGTATCCTGGGTTTCCTGTGTACCTTATTGCCAAATCTTGTTCCTGATCTGTTTCCTGACCCCTTTGCCTGGACTTTGGACCTTGTTGTATTCTGCCTGCCTGTGAACTCTTGCCTGATCCTGACTATTCTTCGTTTAACCCTTTGGACACCGCGACCTTGTTCCCTCAAGAGGGCTTCCTCCTTGATCCTGACAACCTCCCTGGAGGGAGCTCCCGGCTCCCTGACATTATACTTGGGCCATGGATCCTTCTGAGGAAGCCACACCTCATGTCGGACGAGCGCTCCGCGGACTGGCATCCCGCATGGAGGACTACGAAAACCAGCAGGTTCGCATTGGGCAAGCACTCGATGTCCTGCTGGCTCAAGTGCCTTCTGCGTCCTCCACTGCTCCACCTACTGGGGACCCCCCCATGGCGGCAGCCCCCACGAACACAAGCTACCCGACAGGTGAGCCTCGCATTCCACCTCCCCCCCGTTTCAGTGGGGACCCACAAGCCTGCAGGGGATTTGCCACGCAATGCCAAATTCAATTTGAGTTCCAACCCACACAGTTTCCTAGCGAGCGTTCCAAGGTGGGGTATGTGATGTCTCGATTGGAAGGCAAGCCACTAGAGTGGGCCACGTCTCTTTGGGAGAAGAATTCCCCGCTGACTTTTGATGTTAAAGACTTTCTCCAGGCTTTTCGTATAGTTTTTGATGCTCCAGGTCGGGTTACGAACGCCCCTGCCCGTCTCTTGCAGCTCCGGCAAGGAAGCCGCAGTGTCAATGAGTATGCTATAGACTTCCGAACACTGATGGCGGAGACTTCCTGGTGTGATGACGCTTACAAGGCCGTATACTACCAAGGCCTATCCATCCGCATCAAAGATGATCTCGTCTCCAGAGAGACTCCTGACACCCTGGAAGGGTTGATCGCTCTATCCATTAAGGTGGACACTCGTCTCAGAGAGCACCAGGTGGAGAGAGAGCGCAGTAGACGATTTTCTCCCATGTTGGCCCCTCGCTTTCAAAGGCCGATTCTGCAAACACCCGCTGTTCCTGTGACCCATGTGTCGACGTCTCCCTTGGAGGAACCCATGCAAGTAGGAAAGACTCGCCTCTCCGAGCAGGAAAGACTCCGAAGACGTATGGCAGGTCTCTGTTTATACTGTGGTGGGCATTCCCATTTTGCCAACGCCTGTCCTGCCAAAGCCAAGAGTTTTGTACCCCGAGGTATGTCTCAGGTTTCTCATGTAGGGGGCATCACTCGAGGTTCTCTGGAGAAGTATCAAGAAAATTCACGCAGGCTTCTTCTTCCTTTGCAGATTCACCTGGCAAGTAAGTCTATCTTCGAAAGGGCCTTCCTCGACTCCGGAGCGGATGGCAATTTCATGGATGCCTTTTTTGCCGAACGCATGAAGATTCCTCTGCTTCCATTGTCTTCTCCCCTGCGAATTACTGCCATAGATGACAAACCCCTGGAGTTTGAATTCGTCACAAAGTTCACGGCGGAACTATCTGTACAAGTTGGGGCGCTGCATCAAGAAAAACTTTCATTCTTCATCATCCCCTGTCCTTCTACTCCAGTGATATTGGGTCTTCCATGGTTACGTCTGCATAACCCCACCATAGACTGGTCCACTGGGCAGATCTCTCGTTGGAGTTCATTTTGCCTGCAACATTGCCTTCCGCCAAAACCCCTCGAGAAGGTGAATGTCTCCTCTGCGGAATTAAAGACTTTGCCCTCCACTTACAAGGGATTTTCCGATGTATTTTGTAAAAAGTCTGCAGAGTTCCTTCCCCCACATCGCTCCTACGACTGTCCGGTTGAACTCCTGCCTGGAGCTATGCCCCCCAGAGGGCGCACCTACCCTCTCTCTCCTGCAGAGACTACCGCTATGAAGGAGTACATCCAAGAAAATCTCCAGCGGGGGTTTATCCGCCCTTCTACCTCTCCTGCAGGGGCTGGGTTCTTCTTCGTGGAGAAGAAGGACGGAGGCCTTCGGCCTTGTATAGACTATCGGGGTCTGAATAAGATCACCGTGAAAAACAGATACCCTCTGCCCCTGATTGCCGAGCTCTTTGACCAGCTGAAAGGGGCAAAGATTTTCTCCAAGTTGGATCTCCGGGGGGCCTACAACCTCATTCGCATCCGGGAGGGTGACGAATGGAAGACGGCATTCAACACTCGGGATGGGCACTATGAATATCTCGTTATGCCCTTCGGCCTATGCAATGCCCCTGCCGTCTTCCAGGAGTTTGTGAATGATGTGTTCCGAGATCTCCTAGGAAGGTTCGTAGTCGTATACTTGGACGACATCCTGATCTTTTCCAAGGACCTTGAAAGTCATCGCTCCCAGGTGAAGGAGGTACTCTCTCGTCTGAGGAAGAACTCTCTCTTCGCCAAGTTGGAGAAGTGTGTTTTCGAGGTATCCAAGATCCCCTTCCTAGGATACATTATCTCTCCAGAGGGATTTGAGATGGACCCCGTGAAAGTGTCGGCCATCCAGGAGTGGCCTCTCCCACTGAGTACCAAAGCAATCCAGAGATTCATCGGATTTGCTAATTATTATCGACAGTTCATCCGGGGGTTCTCTTCCCGCATTGCACCTATCCTGGCCCTCATCCGAAAAGGGGGTAAACCCAGCCTGTGGCCTCCATCTGCCATAGAAGCCTTTCAGTCCTTGAAAGAGGCCTTCACGTCTGCTCCTGTTCTTCGACATCCCAATCCTGCACTACCCTTCTGCATCGAAGTTGATGCTTCTGAAGTCGGAGCCGGAGCTATCCTGTCTCAGAGACACTCCTCTGATGGAAAATTGCACCCCTGTGCGTTTTTCTCCAAGAAGTTCTCATCCGCAGAGCAGAACTATGATGTCGGAGATCGAGAACTCCTGGCAGTCAAGCTTGCCCTTGAAGAATGGCGTCACCTCCTGGAGGGTTCTGAAATTCCTGTCCAGATTTTCACTGATCACAAAAATCTGGAGTTCATACAGTCCCTCAAGAGGCTAAATCCCAGACAAGCCAGGTGGGCCCTTTTCTTTTCCCGATTTAACTTTGTTTTGACTTATCGCCCAGGTTCCAAAAATCTGAAGGCCGACGCCTTGTCTCGTAGCTTCACTCCGGTGGACCGTGACCCTGAGAGACAGGAACCAATCATTCCACCAGTCAAGATCATTGCCTCTCTGTATCCCCAATTTGCCGACCAGATTCTGGCTGGGCAGTCCTCGGCTCCTCAAGATACTCCGATTGGCATGGCCTTCGTCCCTCCAGAACTTCGCCTGGCCATCCTGCAACAAACCCACTGCTCCAGGCAAGCTGGACATCCTGGTCCGGCCAAGACCCTTGAACTTTTGAGGCGCCTAGTCTGGTGGCCTGATATCCGCAAGGATGTAAAGGACTTTGTGGCTGCTTGTAATGTCTGCGCCACTTCTAAGCCTAGCCATTCCCGCCCCAGTGGGTTGTTACAGCCTTTGCCGGTACCCTCTCGTCCATGGACACACCTCTCTATGGACTTTATTGTCGAACTTCCTCCCTCCGGTGGGAATACTGTGATCTGGGTTGTTATTGACCGCTTCTCCAAAATGGCCCATTTCATCCCTCTGAAGAAGTTGCCCTCTGCGGTGGAGTTGTCCCAGCTATTTATCCAGTACATCTTCCGCCTGCATGGTTTCCCGGTGGAGATCGTCTCCGATAGAGGCACCCAGTTTACTGCCAAATTCTGGCGTTCCCTATGCAAAGACCTGGGAATTGTTCTTCAGTTTTCATCTGCATACCATCCGCAGACGAATGGGGCAGCTGAACGTGTCAACCAAGCCCTGGAACAGTTCCTGAGGAATCACGTATCCCTCTGCCAGGATGACTGGTCTGATCTCCTCCCATGGGCGGAATTCGCTCATAATAATGCTTGTCATTCCTCTACAGGGAGGTCTCCGTTCATGTCGGTGTATGGTCTGCATCCTCAAGCTTTTCCCCAAGACTTTGTGCTATCTGATGTCCCGGCTGCTGACGACTCCGCAGCCCATATGTCTGCTATTTGGGCTGCTACCAAGTTGAACCTAGAGAAGAGCGCTCTTGTTCATAAGACTTTCGCGGATCGTCGTCGAAGATCCTCTCCTCCCTACAAGGTGGGTGATAATGTCTGGCTCTCTTCCAGGAATATCCGGTTGAAGATACCATCTCCCAAGTTGGGTCCAAAATTCTTGGGTCCATTTCCAATCTTGGAGATAATCAACCCTGTGGCTGTCAGACTCCAACTGCCACCAGAGATGAGAATCCCCAACGTGTTCCACGTGTCTCTGGTGAAACCCGCCATCACCAACCGGTTCTCTGGCGGTCAATCTCCTCCTCCTGCCATCTCTGTGGAGGGTCAACTCGAGTACGAGGTGGAGAGAATCCTAGACTCCAGGATCTCCAGAGGGTCTCTTCAGTACCTCATTCATTGGAGGGGCTTTGGCCCTGAAGAATGCTCCTGGGAAGGTCACCGTGATGTTCACGCTCCTCGTCTGGTGAGGGAGTTCCACTCCAAATTTCCCCAGAAGCCAAATCCTGGTGGTCCGGAGGCCCCCCGTGAGGGGGGGGGTACTGTCACGAGCGCCGCCCGGAGCAGGTCCAAGAGCTCCGGGCGGCGCGTCCTCTCCTGCCGGCGTCGCTCCCAAGATGGCGGCGCCCATGGCCGCCACGTGGGTAAGCGGCGCCGGCGCGATGACGTCAGTGCGCCGACGTCGGCGCAAGGACGTCAATGACGTCACTAAGGCGCCAAATTCAAATAAAAAGCCTGTTTAGACGCCAGAATGGCGCCCAAGTATAGGATTACCTTCCCTAAAGTGTATCCTGGGTTTCCTGTGTACCTTATTGCCAAATCTTGTTCCTGATCTGTTTCCTGACCCCTTTGCCTGGACTTTGGACCTTGTTGTATTCTGCCTGCCTGTGAACTCTTGCCTGATCCTGACTATTCTTCGTTTAACCCTTTGGACACCGCGACCTTGTTCCCTCAAGAGGGCTTCCTCCTTGATCCTGACAACCTCCCTGGAGGGAGCTCCCGGCTCCCTGACATATACATGAAATTGTTCTAAATTATAATGGTAGCAGAGGATATGGCACTGGTATTTGGCAATCAAGTATTCTCTCTGTGACTTCTATTAACATTTAAAAAACTGAATTTCCTAGGACAGTCTGCCATTGCTCTAATCTCACTGTTGAATGATCATTGCAGATCAAGAAGTGAAATATTTCCTTTACTTAAAAGCCAAAGCAGTCAAAATCCTTAACATAATGTAATCCCTAAGAATCCAATTCATATCAGGAATAATGTGCTACAGTGAATTAATTATGGCACAAATACTTCTCTGTTTTAGAGGATAGCATGATATAAATGCTAAGTACATTTTCTCCAGGATATAAACGCAAGCTTTATATTTATGATTTGCTAACAACCTGCTTGGGTTATATGATCAGTACCCACACCATGCATAAAGTGACAGATTAATTGGACCCCAGACCTAAAATCAGCATAACTTAATCCTTGAGTTTTTATGGCTGCTTTGCCTTTGCAATAAAAATGCAGTAAGCAAAATTAACCAGTGCACCTTGTGTTTAAATGAATTTTTCAAGCCTTCAAAACTTAATATCTGTTTTTAGACCCTCGCCCCTTTCATCTTTTCACATGGAATTTTAACAAGTCATTTAAATTTGAAGTCAGGCTTTTGTTACTTAAATCTGAGGAAAGTGGAATAAAAGCAGCATTGGTTGGAGTTCATATTTCACTTGCCATGGTGAAGACCAGTATAGTGCTTTCTGATGCATTGCTCTAGTAGTCAAGAGCAATAAGGAGCACTATATCTTTATAAAACGAAATTTGCATGCAGTTCTATAACACACAGACTTGGTAGCTAATAGACAAAATATTGAATGCAGTTAAAAAGGTCATGCCAGGATCACATAAGAAATGTGTAACAAGGGCTATTCATGTAGGTCCCAATGTAAAAACTTCAGATTTGAAGCCTAAAGCTGGCCATAGACGCAAAGATCTGAACGTATAAATCTTCGTTTCGTACAATTTTTGGGCCGTGTGTGGAGTACCATGGACAGGTTAGAAAATTTCTGACGGCTACCGATAATATCTCTGCATGTATTGCCGACGATATCAGTGGGAGACTGTCACCAGCTTTTGTCAGACATAACTGTCGTACAATTGCTGTCAGGGCAGAACATCGTCTGATCTGTTATTTTACTACTTAATTTGATCTGAATGGTTAGTGGCAGGTCGGGAGTTGGCACTGAACGATTGTTCATCCGATATGAAGGTTAAATCTGCAAGTCTATGGCTAGCTTTACTGTCCCAGGGGCAACCTTATTATTACAATAGATTCTTTTGTGCAAATTTGTGTGCAGTGTGTGATTGTTTGTGTGCCAAGTACAATAACTACTGTATAAATGCATTTTGCTATGGAGACAGTTTTACTGTAGAATCACGAGCTTTGTCAAAATCTACCAAGTAAATGTAATAAATCTGAATCAGTTTGCTTAAAGGAATACACCTGTTACAGTTTCCAGCTCAACCCCTTTCATTCCTTTTTCTCCAGTACTGAACTGTGCATTTCTCTGTTTTACCAGCCAACCAGACTGAAAAATGCAGCTACATTGTGCTTACACCATTACCATGTGAAATGGCAAATGATTCTCAGCAACTGCCTTGCATTCTATTGTCAAGCCACTGAAACAGGCCACTGAATTCCATGGGCTTATATTGTGCTTGACATACAATGATTGCATTCATATTTCCATTGCTCTACACTGTAAAGAAGCCACTCAGTGAAGCAGGGTCCAAAAGACCCATTTGGTTATCCTATACCTGAGGTACTAAACAAGTCAGCTCTACAAGAGATTGCTTGGGCTTTAATAAATGTGTACAGTTCTATGCATAATTAAAAATAACAATAATAAATAATACTAGTGTATAAGAAATAGAAAGAAAGCAATCCATATATGCTACAGCTATAAAATATGTATAAGATTCTACACAATGAGAGATAATCTATAGCTTAAGAATTAACTATTTCCACATTTTGTTCAGACAGTTACAATATTTATATTAATAGAAAGCTATTTAAACATTCATTCTCTGTGTTGTGCTTTCCTTACTTTATTAAAGAATGGATCAATGTTCTCTTTCAATGATCTAGAGGCAGAGCTCTCATTTGGACAGGGGGTTTTATATTGTGGGGCTGACCTTTACACCTGGAAGCCCAGCTTGAGCATAAGAGTGAAATTTGGCTGAATGTGTTGCCCTTGCTATGACTAATACACCAATATTTTCCTATGTCCTGATGGGGCAGGGGCAGGCCCGGACTGGCAATCTGTGGGTTCTGGCAAATGCCAGAGGGGCTGCTATATGGGGCTGGTAGGGGCTGATTGGGCCTCTGTAACCTGAAATGCCAGGGTCTATTTTTATTCTCAGTCCAGCCCTGGGCAGGGGACATTGGTGGTAGGTGGCAGCACATGGGTGGGTGGGTTTAGTGACATCAGGGGGCAGGACTATGATGCAGTGATTGTAATTGGTTGATAACTGGGACTTCACTTCAAGTCCTGTCCAGTTTTCCCCTGGTCATACCTATAATATATATATATATATATATATATATATATATATATATATATATATATATCTCTATATATATATATATATATATATCTCTATATATATATATATATATATCTATCTATATATATATATATCTATCTATATATATATATATATATATATATATATCTCTATATATATATATATATCTCTATATATATATATATATATATATATATATATATCTCTATATATATATATCTCTATATATATATATATATCTCTATATATATATATATATATATCTCTATATATATATATCTATATATATATATATATATCATCATTTCATTATTTTTAATTTAAGTAGATAAATATATGGTATAGTGTGTCTCCTTGTTTAGAGGTCACCTGACAGGAACAAGCAAAAAAAAAAACTAT